>NC_137787.1:146531105-147131105 GCF_963383645.1 Muscardinus avellanarius | reverse complement strand
GCACAATTTTGTGCAGGACATAAAAGACAATATGGAATTCAGAAGGACATGAGACTAAGTTTATGAACCCCAAACTCCAAACTATAGGTTTAGACTTCAGTGTTGTTTGGACAGTTTAGACAACTTCTGAAAAGAAGGCCTTATCTAAATATGATTCTTCTATTTTTTTTTTTGAGGTACATGTCAATTACCTCAAATCATAACTAACCAATTTTGTGACGATAAGAGCAAGGATCATGACTGCAGGGGACATGTGGAATTTTTTCCTTCAAGCAAGTTGCCATGGGCATTGCAATAAAAAAGGCCCATCCAGGCTGGGCATGGTGGTGCACGCTTGTAATCCCCGCGCTTGGGAGGCAGAGACAGGAGGATCGTGCAGGTTCAAAGCCAGCCGTACTGGATTAAGAGACCCTGTTTCCAAATAAAAAGTATAAAATAGGTCTGGGAGTGTAGCCCGGAGATAGAAGGGTTTCCAGGAACCCCCACCAAAAAAAAAAAAAAAAAAAAAAAAGACCCATGCAGAACAGAGGTGGGAATGAGGGTCATGGAATGGAGGACCTTGGCAAAATGTAGTGTTGATAGTTTTTAACAAAGAAAACTTCAATTTCTAACAGGAATTACAACATGCCAGGAGCATGGGCCACAAGGAAAAATATCTAATATGTCAGGTTAAGTAACTTTTTAGAAATGCTAAAGCATAATCTCCTTTGGTAAAGTGTTTTAAGTATACTCTAGGGTTATTTTTTTTAAAGTAATATATGATTAAAGTTTCAACTAGTTCAAAAACCAAAGCAAGATATATAAGCTTTTCTCTTGCCACAGCTCTAGTTTATGGAGCTAATAACCATAAACAGTTTCATGTAGAGCCCTTGCACATACAAGCATATATGTGTGCATAGCTACACATGTGCACATTACCTTGGTACATGCTTAAATTTCATGAAAATATTTTTTCATTGAGATATGCTCATACTGTATATAATAATCCTATAGCCTTATTACATGAGATTAGCATAGATCAATTTGTGTGTGTGTGTGTGTGTGTGTATGTGTGTGGTGCTGGGGATGGAACTTAGGGGAATTCTACCTCTGTGCTATACCCCCAGATTTATGTTTGTTTCATCATTAATGAGGCCATGTTTGTTGGCATTGTACTATTCATGCTCTATTTTCTTTTTTTTTTTTTTTTGTAATACTAGGGATGGAACCCAGGGGTATTCTACCTCTAAACTACACCACCAGCCCTATTTTTTATTCTTTATTTTAAAAAAGGGTCTGAGTTGCAAAGAGCCTCACTAAGTAGCTGAAGCTGTCCTCGAACCGCAATCCTCCTGTCTCAGCCTCCTGAATGCTGGGATTACAAGTGTGCGCCGCCATGTACAGCTTATTTTCTTCTATTGAGTTATTACTTTTATTGAATAATACATATGAGCACCTTGCATTACAAGGAAATCAGCCCATTCCCCCTCATATGTACTGCAAATATTTCTCCTAATTTTCATTTGTCTACTGGATTCGATTTGTTCAAGAGTAGGCCAGTCTTCTAGAAGAGAAGGCATTTAAACAAGGCATCAGTAACCGTGAAATAGACTGTGTGCTACCAACCATGCTGTGCTCTCTTCATGTGTTAGGCTTGTCTTCAGTAGCAAGGTCACCAGGACAAATTAGTAGAAGGGAGCTCCCTCAAGTTTCACGCAAAGAGGCCTTTTACGAGGCACTTTTCTCTCCTGGCAGCTTCTAGTCTTGCTCTCAGTAGGGATTTCCACCTAAACATGTTTGTCCATTGTTTCTAGAATAACTTAAAAACCAGCAAACGACTCCTATGTTTTTACTCTTATTTATCCTCCTGCTTCCCTATCAACAGTTTTAGCAAGAGTATGAGATCAGGCAAAGTGTATAACCAAAAGGAAGAGCTAGAGAATTATTACTGTTAAGGGAATTCAGCTGTTATCAGAGAAGTAGCACTAATCCCTAACTTAAGAAAGAAATTCCTAGGATTCCTTTTGCATTTGAGCAGTCATTACTCTAGGCCTTATATTTTAGGATTTTACATGCTCCTTCTTATCATCCTCAGAACTGACTGTGCTTGCGACTGGTATGCACAGGACGTGAAGGGCCAGTCCAGCCAGCAACGATCGCCAGTGCTTGTGCAGATGAGCAGATGGGAGCAGAGTGTGCGCTGGAGCTGCTGAACATGCAAATCCTGCCCCTCCATCTGGGTAACTGCATCACCCAGAGCCAGATACCTCTCAGGGCCTCAGAGTCCCTATCCATAAGATGCGGACAGGCACGGTGTGGCAGAATGATGAGAGATGCTGCAGGATGCAAGAAATTATTATATAGAGTGGTGCCTGGCATGCACATGGGGAGTTTTAGATAAATGTGACTTGTCGACATAATCATAATTAATATAGACAACACTATAGAGGGTGATGAAGTCCACTAGACCTTTCAACAGACAAGCATGTACTACCAGCTACGGAAAAGGGGGCCCCAAAGGAGCAGTCGAGAAATGCAGTGGAGAATAGGCCAGATTTGAGTAGGAGGACTAAAATAAGCAAAGAAAAGTGCTGTGTGCCTTCCAAAGGTGGGAAGAGCTTTAACAAAAACACTGCCTGAGCTCTGGGATGATGACTAAACTGGTGTGAGTGCGTCTGGGTAGAAGGGAATTCCTTTCGAAATGTAAAATGCTGAGGTTGACCTTTCAAACATTTCCAACTCTTTCTGTTTATTTAAGTAAGATAATGTTTACTTATTCTTTGCTCTCGATTAGTAAACCGAGTCAGATGTTATCAGAGAAGTACCCATAATCCCTAACTTAAGAAGGAAAACTTGTGTTCCAGAATTTTATCTCCAAAGCAAATATTTGACAAGATAAACACCTATCCTGCAGAAATGTAGAGAACTTTCCAGGCGAATCCCTGCAGCCCCTGACCATAAATGCTAAGAAGGCAGGATTGAGATACTGTTATCAATCACGCTCTTAAATCCAGTGCTCATCTGATGATGAGCAGACCACCACTGCCTGGGTCTCCTAAGGGAGGGGGTAGGGAAGAAAGAGAGCAGGTCTCTACTCTCGCAGGGCTTCTACTCTGGCAGGGAAGGGTAACAAAGCTGGACACCACATAGAAATAAACCTGCGTATGAGATTACTTCAGACAGAGGAAAGTACTGGGAGGAAAAGAAAAGTGGGTGCTGTCATAGGGTGGAAGTCTACTCTGAGAAGGTGACATCTAGAACTAATGGTGGAATGAGACAGAGAGTAAGTGGCAGAAAGTCCCCACAGAGGACAGGAGGAGCAGGAGGCTGAGGTGGGGAGAGTTTCCCAGGTGTGTTCACAGAACAAAAGGAAGGCTGGGGAACAGGCCCGAGGTAACTCTAGTTTTGAACATGAAACACACATTCACTCTTCTTTCTGTGGGCTGCCAGTGGTATAGCAGCAACTTGGATCTTAAGACAAAATGTGTGAGTGAGTCTGGGGTCTCAGAAGCTCCCAAGGCCTGAGGCTAGTTCTCATGGATCTAGGATGGAGCTGTGGAATTCCAAGCACTAGAGGGATAGTAAGAGCTTGGGTGAGGTAGGAGTCATTAGGGTGCCATGCCTCCAGTACCCAGAAAGATACACTCTGGGGACTGAGACTGGGGGATTTCCATCTATTGTAAGCAAAGAATAAGAAAATAGAATTTTAGAATAAGAAAAATATTTTTGCCTTCTTTTTTCTTTGTCTGTGAACTTCTAAATTAGCACTTTGGACAAAAATCACAAGAGAAGAGTGAAAAATTCAGGAGTGGGCCATGTGCAAATCAAGACCAGAAAACCAGGACAGTAGTGGGTGTATTACTAACATCTAAAGGTTCATTAATAATGTTATATCAATAAATGTCCTTTAGGATCACTCTGAAAAATAACGCCACTGATTGACTGGCAGAAGACGATGCTTACATATTAGACTAATTTTTAATGAGATATTCTATTTTATTTGTTGGCCTTATTTGTAAATCATTAGTCTTTATAACCACCGTGTATATTGCCATGGCAAAATAACTTGTAACTGAGGATAATTAAAATAGGAAATTGAAAAAAATGCCTCTTTTTCTGAGCCAAGTTTCAACTAAGTGTTTTTGTTACTAAAATTATGCTTTCTTATACAAATGCTGAATATAAGCAAATATCTCTGGGGAAGTTAGTATTTACATTTTTCCCCATTTGCTATGTATTAGCATGAATTAGTATGCCAATTTGCATTTGACATTAGATTTTTTTTAATTCTTAAAATAGTACGACCAAATTTCTCTCTGAGGTCATTTTGCTTTCTTGAAAAGGATAATTATTCCAAGACTGTAAAAAATTAAAACTCAGTTAAACTTGGACAAAATTCTAGGTATTTTGCATATTTCAAGTGTAGTCATTCTAAGGCAAATTATCAATGCATAGGTCAATGAATTTTATATTCACCATATCACATAAATTCTATCATACTATTACTTTTTAAGATGGACCTGCAGAATAAATAAATGCATTTTATTTCTGGGTTTGGAATGTACAAATTATTGTTATTAATGTCAACAATATGTCTTTCTTTTGTTAAATGTTATTTTAAAAAATATTTACATCTGTAGCAATACAGAAAGAACACTGGCTATTTGGGGAAATAAAGTATTATTTCTGATAAAGAGCTAAGGCTAGAAGCTCAGATCTTTTGATTACCCAGACTAGTATCAACTGAAAGAAGACTAAGGATAATATGTCTACTCTCAGAAGAGAGGTGTATGCTCTGGTTTGGGTGCTGAATCCCCCAAAGACCCAACTGTGAAGGGCTTGGTCCTCATACTGGTGCTATTGAGAGATGGAGGTACTTTTAAGAGGCAGGACCTAGTGGGAGGTCTTTAGGTCACTGAGGGCATGACCTTGAAGGGGATTTGTGTGAGAACTTGGATCCTTCCTTTTCTTTTTTTTTTCATTCCTAGTTTATAACATTAATAGTTTTGATCCACAAGGCATCCCCACCATGATGGGCTGCCCCACCAAAAGCCCAAAACAATGGGTCCAAGCAATCACAGGCTGGAACTTCCAAATCCATGTGCCAAAACAGACTTTTCTCTTTATATGCTAATTTATCTCTGCTATTGCATTATATTGATGTAAAGCTAATGCTATAATCTTTAACAAGTCTAATAACTTACTGAACTACATATACTTGAAGTAAGATGAGTTTAAATGCTAATGTATGTGAAAATGCCTTACAAATTATAAATTACTATAAAATGTATGGGCATGCCATTATTATTTTTGAAGTTGGCTTATCATTGTAATTCTTACAGCTAAAGCCCTGTATATTCTTATTTTGTCAGTGACAAGGTCCAGACTATTTAAAATAAGAATAAGCAGGACAACTGGCCCTTCTAGAAGGAGAAATAGCCAATGGAAAATGTCATTCTATCCAAGAAATTAATTTGTTTACTCAAAATTTGAACAAAATGCTTTCATGCCAATTCCTGATTGGTCTCTCCAAGAACTTTTGAAAATTCACTAAAATAAATGGAGAGGAAAATAAAAGGTACATATAAAACTTGTTTGCTTAATTAGTGGCCTAGAAGCTTGGAGTAAAAACCATGTAACTAAATTCATAACAGAAGGTATCAGAACATATCTGTTATACTTTGAACAGTTAGAAAACAACATATTTTAATACAGTGTCTGCATCAAGAGCTTTCCCCCCATATGAGCATTCACATTTTAATCTCATTTACCTCTATTATTGTTTAAAAATAATGTCATCTTCAACTCAATGAGTTCTATCACTCTCCCTTTTATCTAGCCTTTCTATGGTAGTTTTAAATATTTAATGTTCAAAAATGAACAAAATCTTATCCAATAAAAAAAACTTGCTTGCTAAGAGGCATTTTATTAAAAAGTGTTTTAATTACTTGAAATGATTAATGCAATTCTCAAAGACCGTTTTACCTCCATCTAGACACAATTCAGTATTTAATTAATCAATCTTACAAAAAGTAGGAGGTGAGAATCACACGTGTCTGTCATTTTGAGGAAAGAAACTGAGATACAGAGAGGAAGGTCTTACAGAAGAGGGTTGGGTATTTAATGTATATGTCTGCTCCCTCCTCACACCTGCCAATGGGGAGATGCAGAATTGACAAAGTAGGTTTGCAGTCATGATAGCATGAGTCAAGGTATGATTATGTCACTTCAAACATCTCTGGGTTTAACAAAGTAGAAACCCTGCTCTAGATATTTACTGAATCACACATATGCCTTTTCCTGGTTTCTTGTTTACAATAAACTTTAAGGCAGGATATTTCAATTTGTGAATTCTAGCCAGGCTTCTCTCTAATGAGACTACAGCCTGCTTGGGTTTTAAAGCTTTCTGACATTTAAAAATGTTTACTCTGGGTCTCTAAAATCTACAGAAAATTCTCTCCTACTAAAAAATGCCGATCTATTATACTTTCAAATCATAATGTGAAAAATCCCTAGGCAATGAATCTCTTCTTTGTGATAGAATAGGAATCTCTTTCAATTCTTTGACAAGTTGCACTATTAAGTATAAACTTTTAAGTTACATAGGATAATATTCAACTAACACCACAATATTTTGATAAAAAGTGTCAAATAAGTGCTTTGCCTGCAAAGGCTAATGTAGAAACCATTTTCCTTTCCATACATTTATTACTTTCTCTAGAGCAGCCATCAGGCGTGCAGCAAGGCTGGCCATGGAGAATGACATATATTAAGAACATGCAACAGGTTTTTTGTTGTTGCTATTGTTTCTTTTGTTTTTGCAGCACTGGGGATTAAATCCTATGGCATTCTACCACTGAGCTACATCCCCAGTCCTACTTTTTTTTATTCTTTATTTTGAAACAGAGTCTCACTAAGTAGCAGAGAACTTCGCTAAGTAGCTGAGGCTGGCTGTGAACCTGTGAACCCCATGTCTCAGCCTCCCAAGTGCTGGGATTACAAGTGTGCCACCAGTATACCCGGTTTAGGACATGAGACATTTGGCTTAAAATTTCAGCTTGTGCTGAAGGATGGTTTTCTTTAACGACGGTGCCAGGGTGCCCACAGAAGAAAGCCAGAGACTTCCCTGGCCGTTTCTTTCACTAAATAAGAGGGGAAAAAAAGTACTTTAACCTAAAACATGTCAACTTGATAACTCCTTGCCAGAAATAGTTTGTCAGATTGTCCTACTCCATGTGACCTTCTGTGGGTCAAATCAGATCACAAGTTGAGAGAGAACAACATATGAAAGAAACAAGGGCCTAAAATTATGCATCCCCGACAAAGTTGGCAATTTTAGACTCAGCCATTCTTTCATCTAGAGTGGGTCCTAAAATTTCAGTGTTGTGCTTCTCTTAGTCTGCCAGATTTCAAGTTCCTAAACTAATAAGTTGATTTGCGTCCATTAGTAATAATTACTATTTTCATATGCTCAATCAGTAAGTTTTTAAACTCATTCTATTAATGGGAGTAGACAGAAGAAAGCAAACAGATTTTCTTTCAAGAGGAAATTCTTATGTATTAGTACTGTTTGTCTAGAGGTTGAACTTAAAAATCCTGACACTAGGCTTGGTGGAAAAGTATAATCTAAATCTAATGGTCTCATGATGTCCACTGCTCATGGATGCAGGTCTGCTGAATCCCTGGGGCTTACAGCCAATGTATGTAGGTATTCAAAAATATTTATACCTCAATAAATCATTCAATAAATGGTAATATCAAATATGGCTGAGGTCTACTTGGAAAAAATCCTTAGAAAAAGATAACAAACACTAAATTGACCTATATCCTCAAATATAAATGTATTCTTTCTTTCATTCATCCGTGCACTTACGTTTGACCTAAAATGTTTCAATAGCCCTTTTGAAGGGTGGTCCAGCCAATAGCTTCTCTCTTTCCTTTCTAAGCCACACTGCCATTAAATTAGCCTTCCCATGACACTATTGGACCATGTTTGCCCTTTCCATCTCTAGCTTTTAATTCTCATTGGGCTTTCTTTTGAAACATACCACATGAATATGTAAAAGTGACCAATGGCAGACAGAAGTATGAATGGATGGTAGTAGTAGAGCCCAGATATTCACCCAAATCACCTTCAGTAATCAGCTTAACACTTACTCTGTTTTCTGTTTCTCTAAATCAATACGTTAGATGCTTTATTTTGGCTCACCAATCACGGTTTTCTTTTTGAGACTTTTGATTTCATTTTAACCCACATGTTTAGGTGTAAGAATCTCCCAGTGAGATGTTCAGAAGCAGAGGGCCCAGCCCTTGGCAATCCTGCACAGGGAGGCAGATGGTGACAATGCCTCTTCCTTTACTAAAGTCTTTTACTTGGAGTACATAGAGAAAGATCTTCAGCAGTCCAAACACCATCTCTCTCCCCCTGGCCACTGCAGTCTTCTCAGCTTCCACCCTGCCATCCATCCTCCAAGAAGGAGCCCCATGTGGCTCCCTGGGCACACTGTGATGGTCCTATAATTCCCCTGTCTTTTCACATGGCTTTTCTGTTTTTTTGTCTACTTGATAATCTCCAACTTGGTTTTGAAAACCCAGTTCAGAAATCACCCTATGTCATACCCTGGACAAGTTAATCTTTCCCTTCTCTGGGCTAGCTCTGTATCTGTTCTATAACTATTTCTACCCATTGCACCAAACACAGACTTTGTTAATTTAAATTACTATCTGTAAATTGATTATGAAAAAAGCTTTATCATTACTTGTTTCTGTTTTCTTAGCACCCAGAACAATTTAGGATATACTGAATATAACTGAAGATACCTTTGAGGTTTTCCATTTGGGATAGTGACGAAAGAAAGAAAATGAGAAATGGGAGCAGGCTGTACTCTGAGATAGAGTGTAGAGTTGTTCAGATTTTAAAGTCTCAGTTAGTTTTTCCATAGAAGTAACCAGGAAATTGGGAAATCTTGGCCTAGAGCTGGACAAGGTGGTTTGGACTGAAGACAGATATTTTGGAGTAATCAGTACATAGGGAGGACTGGAAGTCATGGACAGATAAAGAGGACCTAATGAAAGAAAACAGGGAGAGGCATTAAAAGAACCCTGTAGGTTATCTGAAACTTCGCCCCAAATTTAAAGATCAATGAAGAATGTGCAGAAAGATGGAGGCATGATAAGAAAGAGAAGGAAGAACCTAAAGGACCTCAGCAGAAAAAAACTTAAAATGGGAAGGTGTATCAATCATGACAGTGGTCAAGTGGGATAAAAACTAAACAGACATGCCAGGCATGGTGGCGCACGCTTGTAATCCCCGTGCTTGGGAGGCGGAGACAGGAGGATCACGCATGTTCGAAGCCAGCCGCGCGCGCTGGCTTAGGAGACCCTGTTTCTAAATAAAAATATAAAAAAAAAATAGGTCTGGGAGTGTAGCCCAGAGGTAGAAGGGCTTCCAGGAACCCCAGTACCACCAAAAAAAAAAAAAAAAAAAACTAAACAGACATGGAATTTTTCCTATTTCAGAGTGTGCAGGGAAAAACAAGGCCTCATTCAGAGCCATTTCTGAGGAGGGAAAAGACCTCAGGAAAAAAAAAAAAGAGAGAGAGAGAGAAAGAGGCCTTCAGTAGTGAGAGCATGACCAAGGCATGAGAGCCTCCCATCCAGGCTCATTACAGAGGCCATAGCTAAGGCTAAGCAGGAAGCCTTCGGTGGCTGCTTGTCCAGGTGGGAAGAGGGAAAGGTGTTTGGGAGGTTGAAACAGGAGGCCAAGTTTGAAGCCAGCTTCAACAATTTATCAAGACCCTCAGCAAGTTAGTGAGACACTACTTCAAATTTAAAAAAAGAGCTGGGAATGTAGCTTAGAGACAGAAATCCCCTCCAGGGTTCCATCCTCAATATCCAAAAGAAATAAAAGAAATATAAAACTTCCAATTCCTCATTTGAGAGATGAAGGGATTGAAGCAGATAATCTCGAAAGTCTTTTCCATTACTCTCTGCACATGTGTTTACTCTGAATACATGTGCATATAAGAAAAGCAAGAGGCCCGAGAGTCAGCTGCATCTCAGAAACAAGAGGAAGGGATGATTCAGAGCAGGAGTGGGTGGCTGAGCTTAGTAAGCAGGAAGTTGTAGGAGAGAGACCAGGAGACCACAGGTTTACCAGAGCCACTCTGATAGAAAAGTCACTATAAAAGACAAAAATCGCCGGGCGTGGTGGCGCACCCTTGTAATCCCCGCACTTGGGAGGCAGAGACAGGAGGATCGCGCAGGTTCGAAGCCAGTCGCGCGCGCTGGCTTAGGAGACCCTGTTTCCAAATAAAAATGTAAAAATAGGTCTGGGAGTGTAGCCCCGAGGTAGAAGGGCTTCCAGGAACCCCAGTACCACCAAAAAAAAAAAAGACAAAAATCAATCTATGTACATAAACAATATAAAAACAGAAAGTCAAGCTGGAAAACAATCCTCCCCCTTTCTGCTAGTCCTTCTATCCTTATGTAAGACTTGCTCCCCACTAGGTCATAAGAGTTTGTATCTGCACCAAAATTTTCCCAGAGAAAATACTGACTAACCACACGATGCTTAAAAGTAAACGATAAAATATTTTGGGCTTGGAGAACAAAACAGAATGTTGATCAAGCTGGAGACAGAAGAATATTATTTTGCCCTCTTACACCTTGGACCAAATGCTGCATTCCATAAACCATGGAGCTTAGGTGAGGAGGATTCGGGGCTCTGGGGGCAGTGAAAGCAATGATGATCCGGGGGTATCGGGGCACTTGTGGATCAAGTACTAATGGATTTCATTCAATTAGCAGTGAGGTCCTTGGGGACCAGATGGAGAAAGCAATTTTTTTGTGTGTTTTTTTGCTGCTGTTGTAAACAGACATCTCACTCAAACTTGCCCTGAATTCTTTCACAGAAAACCTGTGCTCACCTGCCTTTTGAGAAGCTAAAGTCTCAAGCAGCTTTCT
The DNA here is from genome assembly GCF_963383645.1 of Muscardinus avellanarius. NCBI lineage: Eukaryota > Metazoa > Chordata > Mammalia > Rodentia > Gliridae > Muscardinus > Muscardinus avellanarius. Next base: position 147,120,161 of record NC_137787.1, on the reverse strand, counting down.
CCAGAGGGAGAAGTAAGGTGTGCTCTGCACAGTGAGTCAGTTGCTATGTGTTCCGTTGTGGCAACCATGATCCACAAGGGCATAGCTGATCCACCACAGCCCTCAGCTACAATCCCCCCGGAATCTCTCTCTGCTGTTAGAGGGATAATTATCTGGTTATCCCTGAGGCCAATTCTTGCAGTTTTCACATAAAAATCACCTCTTGCATAAGACATGAAATTTAAAATCATCCCTTCATAGATATCATTGAGTCACTCTGTTACCTCTGGGACAAATATAAATTATGCATTCTTTGATTCTCATTAAATTTTTAGAGGCACATAGGGACAGAGAAGGATCTCACTGATACTAAAAATATAAGACATTCCAGAAAGAAACAATAACTTGTGTGATACTAACTGCTACTCTTCCTCCAAAGGCTCCCTGCATGGTCAAGGAAATCACATAAAGGGTGAAAAACCAATAGTATGCTTGCATGCTAACGACTGCCGGTGACGAGGACTCATGGAATGTCACCGCTCCGTGTCCTCCTGCTGCCCACGTTTATCCTATGACTTCTTCTTTCAGGTGAATGATGCTCCTTTATGAACAAACACCCTTGAGGGGGCCTGCAACCCAGAAAGTACTAAAAAACGTCTGTGTTGGAACCCCCTGCACCCTTCTGCCCCTCCCTTCCTCTGATTCCAAGCTTTAATAGCAAGAGAGTTATTTAAATCTACCAAAGAGATATTTTATGAATCCTCTGGAGCTAGCTCGATTTTTGCTTCTAGATGTTTCCAAGACTTGCTATCATACATGTATTCATATTTCAGAGAGGGTGTGACACTGTCAAAATTAGCATGAATAAAATGTAATGGCTGTCACTGCAAGTATAAAGAAATTTGTGCATCTGCCTGCCTTGCCTCCGGATGACCTAGTTCACACCAGCATCTGCTCAGCGGTAATGAACTATCCAGACATTAGCTGGCAATACAACGCTGCAAATGTGTTACCAATATTCAGTGAAGGCTGCAGACATTTCCTTCCATGGTCCACATTCAATATGAACATGACCAATTTTTTCCTATAATTATTTCTATAAAGAGGCAATTCCTTTTACTTTCCTTTTTCTTCTTCTCCTTCTTTTTTGTGCATGTGTGGATCTAGGGAATGAAACCTCCAAGCTACACTCCAACCCTTTTATTAAATTTTTTTTTTTTTTTTTTTTTGCTTTGAAACAGGGTCTTGTTAACCTGTAGTCTTGCTAAGTTGCTAAAGTTGATCTCAAACTGTGATCTTTCTCCCAAGTCCTGGGATTGCAGGTGTGTGCCACTATGCACAACTCAGTAAAGAAAAATTCCTTAGTGATTCAAACCCATAGTTGATTACTTGCCTCTAATGCCTGATAACTTCAGGATGCATTAAAGACTAGCATCCCAAAACGTCAGTCTTGCCAGAGAAGTCAATCCAATTGTTTGACCTCAACATCTGCTGGTGAAGTTTGAGGAGTTCCCAGACTTGTGGAAAAAGCAAGACAAACTTCAGTATCCAGCTATAAAGGCCTCCTGAGGCAAAAATGCATTGTGCAATATTAATTTTTCAAGTTAAAAATTAGAGGTATCTGAAAACGGCTGCTCTCCCAAAGAGAAAGGAAAACCACTGTTCAGATGCCAAAATGGGTGCCCTGTCACACAAACATATGCCAGTTCTGTACAGAATGCCTCTAAGCCCTTGACCTAATGAGGTTAGTGACAGGGATATGGATGGTTAGAACAGAAAATGAAACTCAGAAAGAATTTTGTTCACGAACTGCCATTTTTCTCCTGTCATTTAACCAATTTTCCCCCTCCAAATTACAACACGCACTGCAAATCTTCAAGGCTAATGTTCCACAAGACAGACTAAGTGCTATTTTAAATGAAATAATGTATGTGCCAATCTTATGGGAGAAAACAAGAGGCCAGGAGAAGGGCTTTGCAGGTAGGCAGGGGTCCTCAAAGGTTAGAAGGATGACAGTCAGGAACACAAGCCACCAAACTGCGCTCCCCGTCCAATTAGTGAAAGTGCAGAATTGTCAGCAGGTTCTACAAATGAAAGGAGCCTTTCAGCCGGAGCTCTCTGTGGCATATACCCACTCAATTAACTGACCTTCGATGTACAATACATTAGTTTCTATTAAAATTAATGTTCTGGGTTAAAATCAATGCTTAGTGGACATTAATGGAAATGACTTAATGTGTGCATCATGCTTCCAAAGTTTTTAAACTCTGTAATTCATTAAAAAACAAAAGTCTGAGAGGTGGAAGAACACTCAGAATTCAAAAAATACACACTTTTGTTTTCAACTTTTATCCAAGTTAAGGCACCTGTGCTATTTAAGCACCTGTATGTCACAGAGAATGCTTCCTACAAACAGTCATGGAACCTCAAGAACCCTGTCTGGAACTGTTGCTGCCAAGATCCTTACACGAATCCATCACAGACACTGGGCATCGAGGAGAGAGCTCACTCTGTGTTTCCTGCTGAAACTGGCATCTCTGAGACAGATGCCCAACTGCCCTCGGCCTGCACCTGTGCAGGGCTGCAGAACCTGTACTGAAATGTATAGGAAAGTAGATGGCCCAGTTAGAGCTGTGTGTTCCATTTCCTTCTCTTGCGTAAGTTTCTTTAAAGTACGGCCTCGAATAGAGATAAGCGAGGGAAATAAAGAGTGCCAAGGATTACAGCAGGTAGCAGGCATCCAGAAGACTCTGGGGGCCGGGCGTGGTGGCGCACGCTTGTAATCCCCGCGCTTGGGAGGCAGAGACAGGAGGATCGCGCAGGTTCGAAGCCAGCCGCGCGCGCTGGCTTAGGAGACCCTGTTTCCAAATATAAAATGTAAAAAGAGGTCTGGGAGTGTAGCCTGAAGGTAGAAGGGCTTCCAGGAACCCCAGTACCACAAAAAAAAAAAAAAAGAAGACTCTGGGGAAGCCTCTTCCTAGCCAGGTCAGAGGCAGGGAAAGGGGAAGAGGCATCAGGAAAAGGAGCACTGCTTCCTGGGGAGATGCTGAGGAAGGAGGCCAGGATGCATCCGAGGGCCTTATTATTTCATATGGCCTACGGAACTGCAGACCAGTTGCCTAAGACTCAGTTTAAACATTGTTTTAAGCACAGTTAATTACAGAACATTTTAGGTTTTGAAAAGGGGCTGAGGTGAAAACTTTAAGCACAGAGTGAATCACTTGTTGCTTTAATATTTAACTTCACTGAAAACAAATGGCCTTGAAGTCCTCCTGAGGGAGGCCGGGGCCCGCACAGCTTCCACAAGAACTGTTAAGATGATTGGGCTCCATTCTACACTTTATGTCTCTGAGTCCTCTTTCAAAAAGCAAGCAAGCACTGGGCAAAGGGTGCATGACTGTAATCCCAGTACTTGGGAGGACAAAATAGGAGAACTAAAGGTTTAGGGACAGCCTATTCAATATCACTAGCATCTCAGTACCCTAGTGATAATCTATTTCAAAACAAAATGTATACATATATATATATATATATATATATATATATATATATATATATATATATCTAGAGGCACAGTTTAGAGGTAGAATGTTCCAGGGTTCAACTGCTAGTACCACAATCAATCAATAAATAAATAGTAAGTACTACCCATTTGCCAGGTGAGAGGTAAGAAGAAAAGTTTGCCAAAAGTAGATGGCTTCCACAATACAAATCAGGTAAGTATATTACTGCTGCCCTCTCCACCCTCCATGTCCTTCTCATGACACAGGAAGTTTGTGACAGCTAAGCTCTGGACAGAGAGGACACCAGAATTTACTAGGTAACATTCCAGCAACATCTTCCAACCACCTAAAATCAGTTTTGTTAAGCTATTTCTGAGAGGTAGCCCTGGCTTCCTGCTGACCTGTCTGTCCTTGACTGTTCCTCAAGAGGATCACGTTATGAGATACTTTATGGTACTTATTAATAACAAGTTGTCTATCCCAGGGGCTTAAAGTGGCAGAATGAGGATTGTCACCAGAGGAGTAAAACACAGATTCCTAACATAATTGGGTGGTTCTCCTCACCCAATAAATTGCCTGCCCAGATATTTGAAATTTGACCCCAGGTTCCTCTTCCATAAAGACAACCCACACAGGTGGCCTGGCAGTGACTCTGGGGGTGGGAGGTTAGACACCACAACTGGAGGAGGGAGCCACCTGGGCACGAGCGGATTCACCAACGCATGTCTCAGGGACACGGTAAAATGTGTTTCTATAAACCAAAACAATTATTATTATAATTTGCATTCTTTTGAAATACATGGACAAGAACATCTATTGGGAAACTGGCAACAGAAAATAATGTACCAGTAAATTTTTTTTCTTCAATTAAAAACAAAACTCAAGGATAAAACTTAAGAATTAAGAAAACGGGGACTTATAAACAGCCAGAGTAACTGCCTAAGAAATACACATCAATTCTCATCTTTTCTCTGCTTAGATGATGACTAATTTTTTTTGGGGGGGGCAGGTCTGGGGGTGGAACCCAGGGGCATTTGACCTCTGAGCTACACCCCTGCTTTATTTTTTATTCTTTATTTTGAAACTGGGTCTCACTGAGTTGCAGAGGGCCTCACTAAGTAGCTGAGGCTGTCCGTGAACCGCGATCCCACTGGTCTCAGCCTCCCAAATGCTGGGATTACAAGTGTGCGCCACCATGCCCAGCTACAAAATCTTAACATGGACTTCTGCTACAGGACAAGAGTAACTATATAAGGGTTTTCTTTGTTGTTGTTTTGCTTTTGCTTTGTTTTAGTGTGTGTGTGTCGGGGGAGGGGGGGATGAGCTACACTCACAATCCTTTTTGTTTAGAAACAGGAGCTCCCTAAGTTTCTAAGAATCTAAGTTGCTGAGGCTTTCCTCGAACCTGTGATCCTCCTGTCTCAGCCTGCCAAAAACTGGGAATATAGATGTGGGCCACCATATCCCACTTATGTAAGGGTTTTAAACTAGAAGGGAAAGGAAGCATGTAATCCTTCCCTGTGCTCTTCAAACCCAATCTGTTTGTCAATCAAGCTTCCTCTTTCTCTTGGAGACCTCCCCATACCTCAAAATGAGGATTGGATTCCCTTGAGCATGGCCCTGTAGGATCCTGTACATTTTCTTGACACATTTCATGATCATAATTACTTTTTCAATGTCTATCTCCCAAGAACTGTACAGACCAATATGAGAGACATGAGCCACATGTGTGCTGAGGACGTTATCTAATTCAAACTGAGATGTGCTCCTGTGTAAAATCCACTTAACATTTGTCAGACTTGCTAAGAAATGTAGCTCTTCCTGTGCCTGGATACTAGTGAGGTCAAAGTGCGTCTTCTGACTTTCAGTACCAGAATAGAACAAATTTAATTTGCTTTAAGCCATTAGTTTATAATAATAGGAAACAGGAATAATAGGATATATAGAAATAATAATAGGAAATAAGAGCAGCAATAGGAAACTAGTGCATATGACTGCTAGGGAGTTTAGGTTACACGTGTGGATCACTCTGCATTTCTAGCAGTCAGCACTGGGTTAGACTGAAGTCCACCAGGGCAGGGATGTGTCTGCTGTGTTCACTGTTCTGTGCTCTGCACCCAGCACCTGCCTGGCACATGTGGTCAGTCCAAAACAGAAAAGCAATATAAGTGAAGATGTCTCTTCTTCCTGCAGAAGTTTTAACCAATTCATTATCCTAGTAAGAAAAGATAGTAAATACTTACTCTGAGCCAGGTACTATGCAAGGCACCAAAGATACAGATATAAGATCTGGTTGCTAGAGGCTAGGGAGATATAGGCAGAGGAACTACCAAAGAGATACAGGGTTTCCTTTTGGGAATATGAGGATACTTGGGAGCTAGATAGGAGTAGTGATTGTACAACACTGTGGATGAACTAGATGGCACTGAGCTGTTCACTTTAAATTGGCTGATGGCATGTAAATTACACCTCAATAATAAAAGAGACAAGAAGACAGCATGGTCTCTGGTCCCTAACCTCTAGAAGCTCGGTTCAGCCAAGACAGAGTGTGAATGACAGACAGAGTGTGCCATAAAGCACTCTATCCAGACTGAAGCCGGTTATGAGAGGGAGGCCAAGGGTGATTAGGGGAGGTGGGAAGGTGACATAAACAGGCTTCAAAAGATGCTTAAAAGGATGAAACTGCAGATCTTCTAGCCAAATCTTCAAAGATGAGTAGGGTGTTTTTTGGTGAAAACTGGGAGAAGGAATATTCCAGACAGGATTCTGTAAAGCTCATTTATTGCATCCCTAGCTGACTTTTCAAACTCTTGGCATTTATTAATTGACATTTGCCCACTTTTTTTGTCCCACTCCCTATAGAGAAAACCTTGAAGTCACAGCTTCTGTAGTTATCATTACAGAGCCCATGGAACCAAGAACTATTTGAAATGAGAAACTAGAGAAAGAGGAACAGGAACCACACTTGACTGATTCTAGGAACACTCCAATAAAGGATATGTGCGATATGTAATTAGAGGAAAGAAGGAAAGGAAAAAATGAAGCTTGGACTTTATCTGACCACACAGGACAGCCATTTGAAATCAGGTTTCTGATACAAGCAAGATGCACAGACCTGAACACAATTTGCGAAGAACAAGAGGCCTTCAAGACTCATATGACAGACAGGAAGGTAGATGAGATCAGCTGACCTCTCTGTGGCTAAAGTAGCAATCAAATCCATATCAAATAAGAGCTGACTTATACAATAAAAATAAGAGGTAACAGGGAAAATGCACTATCTTTGTGTTATAGGAGGATTTTGTTTCTAAAACTTTTGATGCATTTGAAAAGTTTTATTTATAATTTTAGTGGCAATAATTTAAATACCAAATATTAATTCTCGGTTAACATGCTACCTTCTCACAAAGGTTTTCCTATCAAAAGAGCATCATTTACAAGGTACAGGCACGTCACTTTGCCTTCTGATCATTACCTGCCACTAGGATTTTCACTGTGTACTTCTCCTTCTATCTGCTCTTCTCTCTAGGATGGAAGCCCCATTACAGTGCAGCTGGTATGTTCTGTTCACTGCCTTGTCTTTTAAATCATTATGAGTGACACCAACATTTAGTGGGATTGAATTAATGATGAATTAAAATTCAAATATTATTGTCTAACTTAATTCTCTCTCCCATCCCCTACACCAGTGACTTATAGAACTTTGTAACTGGAAGACTGTTAGGAAGATTTGCTAATTTCATATTGCTTCTCAAAATCTTAGTAGATTATTTAATGATACTGTAGAATTAATTAGGAGCATGGGATGAGAAATCCTATTGTTTGGATAGGAATTCTAGTTCCTTCGTTGTTTTCATTTTGTTCCTAGTAGTTGTTTTTGTTTTGTTTTGTTTCTAGTAGTGTAGCTTTGAGTAAGATAACATTTTGGGTGCTTTTATTGGTGCATGATAGTTTCAATCATAATGTAAATTCTGTTGACAATGACATACATGCACATGCTTTTGGTGCTCCTCTCCCTGTTTCCCTCCCTCCCAATACAGAGTACCCAGATTGATGTTGGTATATATTCACATGTATACACATAGTCTATGGTAGCATTGCTACTAAGGAACCTAAGTCTTCTTACACCCCTACCCTTATACGTCCTCCCTGGCTCCCTTGAGGTTTCTCTTCATCATCTGGAGTCTCTCGTATCCTAATTACTCCCCATCCTGCACATATTAAGGAATACAGATGACCCTTCACTCTCTGTGGTTAGCTAATCTCAGTTAACATAATGTTCTCCAGGTCCTTCTATTTTCTTGAAAATGACATAATTTTGTTCTTCTTTACTGCTCAGTAGAATTCCATTATGTGTATATCCTATAATTTTGTAATCTATTCATCAGTTGATAGACTAGGTTGGTTCCATAGTTTAGCTATTGTGAATTGTTCTGCTATGAACATAGGTATGCATATATTAATGTAGTTCTCTGGTTTCAACCCCTTTGGAAAAGTATCTTATAGTGGTATGGCCATTCCCAGCTTTCTAAGGACTCTCCACACTGATCTCCATAGTGGATGGACTAGCTTGTAATCCTACCAATAATGTAGAAGAGTTCCTGTTTCCTCACATCCTCTCCAACGTTTATTGTTATTTGACTTCTTCATGCTTGCCATTCTGATTAGCATTAGATGGAATCTCAGTTTAGTTTTGATTTGTAGCTCCCTGATTGCTAATGATGTTGAACATTTTTTCATGTATCTATTGACCATTTGTATCTCTTCTTTTGTGAAACATGTATTCAATTCAGTTACCCATTTTTGATTGGTTTATTTGTTTTTCTAGTGTGAAGTTTCATAAGTTCTTTGTATATTCTAGATATTAGGCCTCTGTTAGTGGGATAGATGGTAAAGGTCTTCTCCCATTCCGTAGGTTTTCTCTTGATGATTTCCTTTGATGAGCAGGAACTTTTTTGTTTGATGCCATCTCATTTACTAATTCTTGTTTTAATTTCCTGAGCTTTGGGGTCTTATTGAGAAAGATTTTACCTGTGCCTATATGTCAGAGTTTGAACATGTGCTCCCTTTAACAGCTTCATAGACTCTGGTCTAACTTCCAGGTCTTTGATCCATCTTGAGTTGACTCCTGTGCTGGGTGAGAAGTAAGGATTTAGTTCCATTTTCCTATAAGCAGATAGGCAGTTTTTCTAGCACCATTTATTGAAAAGGCTGTCTTTTCTCCAGTGTATGTATTTGGGCTACTTAATATTTCTATACTTGGTAAAATTGAATAACATTAGCTATGTCTCAAGTTTGCTTAAAAACTAAAAGTTTAGAGAATGATGTTTAGGAACTGCTAAGCACTGAGTAAATGCAAATTCTATACTAAGCTGAATTCATGGAGGGAGGAATGGGGCCTAACAAAATAAAAAATCTTCTGTCCTCAAAAAAAAAAAAAAAAAAAAAACAGCTGGGAATGGTGGCGCACACTTATAATCCCCACACTTGGGAGTCAGAGACAGGAGGACCATATAAGTTTGAAGCCAGCCTTGCTGGTTTAAGAGACCCTGTTTCCAAATAAAATATAAAATCGGTCTAGGAGGGTAGCCCAGACAGTTTAAGAGTAATTTATCTGTACCCAGAGGTGTTCAAACAGAGACTTAATGCCTTACTTTTCTGGAGACATTAGAAAGAGGATCCATGTATCAGAAAGCCATTCATTATTACTCTTCTTACTTTACCAACTCGAATTCTATGGTAAGAACAACATTGTAAACTAAGGCTATAAACTACACACCACAATTATCAGATGGAAAAACAAAGAGTACTTCAGCCCCCTATACCCAGAAGATGAATTTCAACTATTTTCAAAGGAGAGCCAGTGCCCTCTCTATATGGAGAAGCTTGCTTGCTGACCTCTCACCACTGCTGCCTGTGTTCCTGACATTCCCATGAAGATAGAGAAACACAGAGATCTATGCCCATGATACAGAGTACCTTGGGAAAGCCTAAAAAGGAGAAACTGCCAAGACGTTAAAATCTTCAAGTGGGCTAAAAACAACAATACAAAAACACTGTAGATTTTATTGGAAAGGGAGAATCTAAATTTATGCAAATGAAGCCCATAACCAACTGGAGATGTAGGGATGGGAGACTGGGAATTAGCCCACTTTTGCCAAAGTGGCCCTAGAGTAAGGTGAAGTTCAAGGCACTCCTAAGGTGACCAGCAAGGAAGGCAGGGGTGGGACAGGGACAGTGAGGGCTCTGTGCAGAGAATAACCTGGAGTAAGGAACAGAGACCTGAAAGAACTAAATCCAGGTTTAGACTGAGAGAATGTTCAGTGAGCTGCTAAATCTATAGTCTAAGGACATAACCTGGGATACATCTGTCCCTGAGATATACAAAATCCCTAAATCACAAGTTTTACCAGAAAAGCTCAATTTAATGGAACTCTGTTAATTTTTATATTAAATGAATTTTTCATATTATAATTCTCCAACACTTAAGCAGTGTGTGTGTGTGTCTGTGTGGCAAGTTGACTTTCAGTCCCCTCTCTTTTTCTGTAAACAACAATGGACCCTTTTGTTACCAGAAAGAAATGTTTTGCAGTGTTTGAAGGCATAGTACAACTTAATTCTCATCGTTGGTAGATTTGCAGCAGCTTTTCAATGAGGTGTTTTCAAGTACTGACCAGAACAGCTGCACTAAGAACAGTTCTTGTAGGCTCAGGTGAATACCTAAAAACACACACTTATTCTCCATTCTATAGCAGCCAAAGCCATTTTCAACCTCCTTACAAAAGACTCCGATGCCAATGTGTGTTAGCCTTAGTTAAGCTGTTTCAAATCCTATACGCATATTTGGGGGATTCTTTCAAATTCTGATGAGCTCACCAAAACTTGCTTCAAAATTGTTATTCTCCTTCTGCACTGTTTGCACACAATTTTTGGTAAGCTCATTTAGAGTTCGAATAACTTTAGAGCTTATTTTTATAGTTAAGGTTTCACTCTCAACAGAATTCTGATTTTTTTCTGCTTTGTGTACAGAAATTTACTTGAGTTTTTAGGTGCTTATTTTAGAACCTTGAGAAGCTTAAATTTACATGTATACATGTTATTTAGTAAGTCATAATATATTCAAGAACTTGCAATTTAATATAGCTTGCCCTTTGGGAGATTAATTGCAGCAGGTGGTAATAAAAGTTAGGACTCTGATGAAATGTGAGATATGAGTTTATTTTAAGGTTATTGGAGTAGTTCGCTTATTTGGTATACCTTATAGTGTCATGTACCTGAACATAGGACAAAATGGGGGCAGGTGTAATCTGACCTAAACACTTTTAGCACTCCATGATCCTTATAGCTTTCACTGGCGTTGCTATTTCGTTGGTTTTGTTCTATCCCCAAGGATGAAAAAATAAATTTTCATATACAATTTTTAAAAAGTTTTAAATTTTAACAGACATACGGAATTACCATACAAATGAGAGAAATGATTTAAAACACATACTTACCAAACATCGGTGGTTCTTAATTATAAATGACACTATCCCTGGCATCCCAATGGCTGTTTGCTGCTGCTGCTGCTATTGCTGTTGTTATTTTGCAATACTAGAGGCTGAACTCAGGGACATTTCACCTCCAAGCTAGACTCATAGGCCTATTTTATTATTTTTATTTTGAAATACGGTCTCTCCAGATTGCTGAGTCTCACTACTTGCTGAGGTTATCCTCAAACCTGTGATCCTCTTTTCTTAGCCTCCCAAGTACTACAATTACAAGTATAACCCAGTGGCCTGTTTTGATTATCAAAATAAACTGCACTAGAATTTACCAAGTAGAAGTGAGGGATGCTGGATCTTCTGCAAAGCAGATGTTAACCCTGCAGAATGAAGAATCACTGCCCCCCCCCACAGACACACCACCACCACTATCATCATATGTTTACCAGGGAATCGGAGAGAATACAGAAACCAACTAAGAGCAAGAAATTATCTATCAGTTTCTATTCAAAATAAATACATAGACAAAAAACTAATGGTACAGAATAGCTGAATAACATAATTAAAATGGTAGATCATGTCTAGTATGATATGATACAGGTCACATATCTGCCTCTAGAAATTAATTCCTTTTCTAGTTGTCATCAAATGGATACAGAATTTGACAATATATTATGCCACAAATCAAACATCAATACATTTTCCAAAATAAAGTATAGAAAACATTCTCACATCATGATGCAATAGAACTATCAATTACTAAAAAAAGGGGGGAAATATGTTCTACTTTATGAAAATTTAAACTACTTTCATAGTTTTGGGGTTCAAAGAATAAAAAATTTATAATACCTAGAAAATAAGTGTATTTAAAAGTCTATTGATGGCTAAAATCATGCTGAAAGGAAAAATCATAAACTTAGTTTATTAATAAACATGGAAGAATAGAAACAAAGTAAGCATTCAACTTAAGAAGTTAAAAGAAACAAACTACAAAAAGGCAGAAAAAGGAATTAGTATGCACATGTATAAATTAATTGGAAGAAAGAGGCATAGATAACAAAAATACTGAAAACCTAGAACTTAAGCATCTAAGCAATGGAGATATTTAACAGTCAAATCAAGGAGGATTAAGAAGGAAGCAAATACAATTGTGTAAATAAGAAACAATAAGAAACAAATAACACAAAATAAAAATAATAATTTAAATCACAACAGCCAGGCATGGTGGCACACAACTGTAACCCCACTACTTGGGAGGCTGAGACAGGATGATGGCAGGTTTGCAGCCAGCCTCAGCAATTTAGCAAGGCCCTCAGCAACTTAGAGAGACCCTGTTTCAAAATTAAATAAATAAATAAATAAATAAATAATAGGGCTGGTAGTATAGCTCAAAAATAGAATGCCCCCAAATTCAATCCCCGGTTCTATAAAAATAATCACAACAGATTTCCTTGCTCATCTCTATGCAAATAAAACTCAAAACTTGGAGAAAAGATAATTTTATATAAAACACAGTATGTCAAACTACATTCAGCAGAGAGATAAAATCTATTAGACCAATGAGCACATAAGTAAAAGTGATTATTTGTTATCCTTAGACGTGAACACATGCACACAGGCAAAGCCTAGATGATTCCACAGCACAACTTGCCAAGCCTTCATATTAACAGTGAATTCCAATACCATTAAACTCTTCCAGAGCAGAAGGGAAATAAGACTCAGAGAGTTTCCAAGTTCTTTTGCAAGGCAGTGTTAACACTGATACCAAAACCTGACAGACTGTACCAAAAAGAAAATTATAGAGTAAACTCATTTAGGAATAGTAATGCTAAAATCTTAAATAAGAAACCGACAAACAGAATCCAACAGTAATTAAAATAATATGCCATGACTAGATGGAATTTATTTCAGTCAGGAATGTAAAAACTGAAAAAAAAGGAAAAACAAAACAACTTAGAAATAAATATATCAACACCCAATTCCTGGCTATGACATTCAAAACCTTTTATAGTATAATACATAGCTTTTTTATTGTTTATTTTTTATTTTTATTTTTTGCAGGTCTGGGGATGGAACCCAGAGGCATTTGACCTCCAATCTACATCCCCAGCCCTGTTTTTTATTCTTTATTTTGAAACAGGGTCTCACTAAGTTGCAGAGGGCCTCACTAAGTAGCTGAGGCTCTCAGAGAACTGCGATCCTCCAGTCTCAGCCTCCCGAATACCGGCTTATACATAGCTTTTATACAAGTATCTGTAATATGGGCATAAATAAATTCTTTCTCAATTACTCTCACTGTGCTGATGGTAGCCAAATAATGCCATTCAGTTTCTGTCATATTTATACTATCTCCCCTCTCTTGACTTCTGCTAATTTTGTTCTGTGTTTAGAATGTTATCTGCCCAAACTTCTTCCCAGTTCTAAATATCCTCTCCACTCATAAAAGTTCATTTTAAGTATTAACTTAGAAAAAAATCCTGAATTATTTCCACCTTTAAGAACCTCTCTCCAAGCTGAGTGTGGCAGCATGTTTGTAACCTCACTACTTGAGAGGCCAAGACAGAAGGATATGGTTCTTGGACAGTCTCAGCTTCTTATTGAGGTCCTCTGCAATTTAGGAAGGATTCTGTTTCAAAATGGAGAATAAAATAGGGCTGGAGGTATAGCTCAGAGATAGAATGCCTCTGGGTTCAATTCCCAGTACTGCCAAAAAAAAAAAAAAAAAAAAAAACCTCTCACCTCTCTCCTGCTAAACAACACCTCTCTCTCTCTCTCTCTCTCTCTCTCTCTCTCTCTCTCTCTCTCTCTCTCTCGCTGCACATTTACATTTAACTTTGCATTAAATATATTTGCATAAAGGCTCCTCTATTTTTTTTAGGGTAAGGGCTATGTCTTAAGTTCTTTTGTATTCCAATCACCACAGGTCTAAATCCTTATAATCTTGCACATTTTGCTGCATGAACACCTAAAAACTCCAGAATGTAAAAGCAAAAGTGTACTGGAGACTTGTGAGTTGTGGTTTCCTTAAAATGCCACTGCACGTGGATAGAATGAAAAGGTAGAATCTGAAAATCAGCAGAGCAGTGGCCACACCAAACCCACCAGCCCCCCGCAGCCGGAGTCATGGCTGCAGGGAACAGGCTCAAGCTCCAGACTGAGAAACTCTAATTATCCTCAGCCAGCGAGTAGCTGTCAGCAAACAGCTATTGTAGATGCCAAAAAGCAGCTACTACCATCAATTCCAGGAGTGAGGGTGGGGGAGAATGAAGGAATCGGGACGGAGCTGTTGGCTTCATTACGTTGCTGGTTTGGAGGCAAATTCCTCACATACACACAGTCCCCTCTGTGCATACTTCAAAATTTGTTTTTCCATACTGCCAAAATATTAACTGTGTTCTAAAATTTCACTGAAAATGTGTAAGCCTGTGAGATGGCCCTGATGTTGAATTTTAAAAGGCATGTATAATTTGTTATGGGCAGCAGGATCAGCAGGCTTATCAGAACTGCAACTGAAAGTTTGCAAAGCACAGAATAATAAAAGAGCAGCGACTCTAGACTTAACAGGAGACACAGACATGAGGTCAGAACAGTACAATGATGCCATATTTCAACCATCCTTGATACAGTTCTTGGGAACTGAATTCTCAACATAAATCTGTTATTCTGGGTACAGTTTCATCAGTAATGAAATGACAAATTTCTAGCTCATTCTGAATATAAGACCAAGTGAACCAAAAAAGTTAAATACCAAGAACTTTGCTGGTAAGAAAATCTGGCCACTACTTTTTACTTTCTGCCTCTGTGTTGATTCCCCCCTCCACAGCTTTGCCATCCACCTAACTACCATCTTAGTCATCTGCAAGCAGAATCTCTGGACAGGAATCAGATGTCCAACTGTAGCAGCTTATTACCAAGGCCACATGCATGACCTGATTGAGCTCACTTTCTCCATCTCAACTGTAGTAGCATGAATAAAGGTCCCCTCCAAATATTTCCATATCCTGATCCCCATAACCTCTGGATATATTACCTTACTTAGTAAAGAAGATTTTTTAAGATGCAATTAAGTTAAGCATCTTGAGATGGGAGATTATACCTGATTATCTGGGTGGGTTCAATGGAATTACAAGGGGCCTTTTAAGAGAGGGAAAAGTCACTGGTAGGATGATTTAATGTAAAAGAGACTTGTTGGTCTTTGCTAATTTTGAAGATAGAAGGAGTCCCATGAAGCAAAGAAAGTGAAAAGCATGTAGGAGCTAAAACAGACATGGAAGGATTCTCTTCCATGGTGTCCAGAGGAGTGCAGTCCTGCAGACAATGGTTTTAGCCCACTGAAACCCATTTCAGGCTTCTGACCTCCAGAATTACAAAACAACAAAGTTTCTGTTTTAAAAGCCACTAAATTTGTGATACTTTGTTATAGTAGTGATAGGAAATGAATAGACCAGTCAATTTTCTTCTTGGTCTGTGATATCACTTTAAAGCATCTTGATTTGTTTATCACTCTCAGTTCTGATTCTGCCTCATGATTCGCCAAGGTCTACTGATGCTGCAGCCTAAGTCCTTTATGTTCCTTCGGGGGCATTCCCGGGGACAGATCTTCATCCTGTGACTTGTCTCCCCGCATCTTCCCAGGACACTCCTCCCTTCAACCTCACCTGGGGCATGGTCATTCTCCAAATTGCTTCAGAAGTCCTTTCTGAGACACAAATTAGATTGTGTTTCAAGACAAATGGTTCAGTAGAGACTGAAGAATGAGAGTTATGTTTCTCTACCCCTTTCACAAGATGCCCTTCTATCCCTGTATTTTCATGAGCAAGTGCTAGATTTGTGAAGTAGTACAAAATGCCAGCATCATATCTTTTTATACTGCTAAGAATTTCACCTTAAAAGATAGGCTTGGGGCAAGAGGCTCTTATCGATTCCAATTCCTCTCAAGTTGAGACCCAGTGAAAGCAACTTTGTCACCCCATAGCTTTCCTCTCTTTGGTTATAAAGAGCACCACTGTCTTTTCAGTTCTTAGCATAGAAAACAATTTTTTTTTTTTGCCTTCAAATCATTTCCATTTCTTTCCTCTGGCCCAGCTCCAACTTCCTAATATTGTGTATAAAATATGGAGATGAAAAATTTGACTCTAATATGAGCCTTATCAATGTTGAACACAGTAAGTGGCTTATTTCATGGCCCTTGTGTGCTACATCTGGGTAATGCAATCCCAGATCATGTTCTCCTCTTTGATAGCAGCTTCTTAGTGCTGACTCACATCCCTGAGTGGCAGAAGGGAACAGCTTTTTACCTGCAGAATACTTACACGTCAATTCCACTCTTTATGATGGCTAGGATAGCATCTCAGTGTTTTTCCCCGAGAATAATAAAAAACCTCATGTTTTGCAAAGAACCATCTTATACACTGATGGTAAAACTCATCCTGACTTGATCTTCTGATCTATAATTAGAACCATTAGACTCGAATCACAACTTCACAAAGTTCTCTAGCAGTTTTCTTTATTTTTAAACATGTTGCATATTTATGTGGTGAGAAACTAATAATTTAATCCAAAGAAAAATAAACATACTTATTCCTCAACTATCAGTTGATACAACTGCATTTCAGAAACCATAAACACCAGAAATAATGATTTAGACCATGTGGAAATAGTTTTAGGGGCTTACCTCTGATTCTACCAACCTTGTGTATTTTTGTTAAATACTAAAACAAGAAAGACACAGTGAGGACAGAAAATGATTTTTTTACTTCTGACAAAGAAATGAAAATGGGACCTAAATGATGCTTCTGCAATGAAATGGAACAAACTGAACAAAAACTTTAATCTCTGGCTCTTGAGGGAAAAGAAATGCCAATCAATTCAGGTTAAGACGGTTTCTATTAATCTGTGGAAGTTATTTAATTTCACATTGATCTTTTAAAACCAAAGTATACAAATATTATTTAAAAATTTTGACATACTTTAAAGATAACTTAATATTGTCTCATTAAAACAAAATATACAAATGAGTGGTACTGAAATGACAAGATCTGCATCACAGTATTATGCAGTATCAAATCAAAACAGTCACATTATCCCTCTAGAGCCTCATGAATGTATGCACATGTACATGATCCTAGATACTGAACCCAGGAGTACTCTACCACTGAGCTACATCCACCATCTTTCTGTATATGTTATTTTGCAACAGGGCTTTTCTAAGTTGCCAAAGCTACCCTCAAACTTGCAATTCTCCTATCTCAGCCTCCGAAGTACTCAGATGGCAGGCATATACCACTGTGCCTAGCTAAGATCTCCATTTCTTTCATTTGATAAAGACAATCACTAATGCTTACACTCTGTTCTTTTGTGAGTATGACTGAGAAATCTATTGCATATGCCTGTAATCTCTGTACTTGGGTGGCTATAACAGGAAGATCACAGGTTTGAGGCCAGACTCAAAAATTTAGCAAGACTCTCTATAATTTAGTAAGACCATGTTTCAAAATAAAAACTAAAAAAGGGACTTCCAGGAAGATGGCGACCAAGAAAAGCGGGGCTTAAGAGCCCCGCTAACAACCAATCTCCATTACCACAAAATCAGCGCCTTTCATAGCCAGAAAACACCATCACCAGAGAAACAAAAAAATCACCAGGCTCCAGAGAGAAAGCGAACTGAGAACAGAGCTCAGAGCCACAGAGGAGATACACCGGCCTCACGCCGAGGACGCGGCAGCAGCGCCATACTGCCGGCAGCAGCGGCGAGTTCACCGGACGGCTACAGCAAGCCGAGGTGAGCCACTGCGGAACAGCCAGGCGGGATTTCTTGGCGAAGGAACATCTAAAGCTCCCAGTGGCTGAGCTCAGCACACGCTGCAGGGATTCAGAGTGGAAATCAAAACCAAGAAGAAATACACCAGCCTCACGGCCGAGGGCGTGACAGTGGCACCATATTGCCACCGGCTGCAGCAGCAGCGAATTCACCAAGTCGAGTACAGCTACATCTGCGTACTCAAGAACAGTGAGTTAAATTGCGGGCCACAGAGGAGAAATCCCAGTACTGTACTCCCTGGGACTTGACCCAGTTGGGGAGTGACAGTGGCCGAGATATCACACCATAGGAGAACGTGCAACCTGGCACCCCCCACAGTCTAAAGCAGCCTCTATCGACTCTCTGGGTCGGAGACACTGTGATACAACCCAGTAAAGGAGTAGTGGGGACCAAGATACCACAGACTCAAGATCCAGAGCACCTTAAGTGAAGTCGTAGTGACCCAAAGGAAGAACCCAGAGAAGGCACAAACTTCCGAAATCATGGGAAAGAGGAATAACAATGGAGCAATGAATGCCCACAACCCCACAACATCAGAACCCAATAAAACAGAAATTCAGAGATTTCTAGAAGATCAAATCAGGAAAATAACTGTAGAAATAATAGAGGTGCTTCGAAAAGAACTCAGAGAGAGCCAAATAGAGATAAAGGATGCAATTAATGAAGTAAAGGCCTCAATTCAAAGCACAAACAACCGATTAGAACACATGGAGAACAGAATCTCGCTCTTAGAAGATGATCATTCCAAAAATGAACGCATAGTTTCTAATCTAGAAAAAAATATCCAACAGCAGAAATCTGATATTGAAGAAATATGGGCCCATTTTAAGAGAGCTAACCTAAGAATAATTGGAATAGAGGAGGGAAAAGAAAGTGAAACCAAAGGGATCAACAATCTCTTCAAGGAAGTAATAGCAGAAAATTTTCCAAACATAGAGCAAGAGGTTGATACACAGATCCAGGAAACTTATAGAACTCCCTTTAGACAGGATCGAAGAAGAGGATCCCCACGCCACATAATTGTCAAAATGACCAATGTGGAAGCCAAGCAGAGAATCTTAAAGGCAACAAAAACAAAGGGCCAAGTGACATTCAGAGGCAAACCAATTAGAATCACTCCAGACTTCCCAAACCAAGTCATGAGAGCCAGAAGGGCTTGGAGTAACATATTCCAAACTCTGAAAGAAAACAACTTCCAGCCAAAAATTTTCTACCCAGCAAAACTTTCTCTCAAATTAGATGGAGAAATAAGAAGCTTCCATGACAAACAGAAACTGAAGGAATTTATGTCTTCAAAACCAGCGCTAGAGAAAATACTCAGAGATTAACTACAAAGAAGAAATAGGTAACACACACCAGAACCAGATAAGATTTTCCATCCAACAGACAACTAAGATTGGTTATCTGTGGAGATTCATTATTTATGTTAGTCTTTTACCTATCTCTAAATTGTATTGTTTGCCTTTATTGTTAATTTTTAGGATTTCTAGTTGGAATATTAATATACCTTCAGATATAGCATTTGGAAATATTTATCCCATTCTATTAGTAACTTTTAACTCTGTTTACATTGTCTTTGGATATACAATATATTTTTTTTATCTTTTAGGGAGTTTGTATACTCTTCTGTTGCCTGTGCCATTGAAACCATATCTAAGAAATCACTGCCAATTTCAATGTTGTGAGGTTTTATGACCCAGATTTTCTTCTAATAGTTTATAGTCTTAAGATTTATATTTAGGTCTTTTATCTATTTTGAGTTAATATTTGTATATGGGATTAGGTAAGGGTCCAATTTTATTCTTTTCCATGTAATTATTATTTTTCAACAATATTTAGTTAAAAGATTATTATTTCCACCACCAAATGTTCGTGGAAACCTTGTCAAAAATAACTTGATGCCGGGCGTGTTGGCGCACGCTTGTAATCCTCGCGCTTGGGAGGCGGAGACAGGAGGATCGCGCAGGTTCGAAGCCAGCCGCGCTGGCGTAAGAGACCCTGTTTCAAAAATATAAAATAGGTCTGGGAGTGTAGCCTGGAGGAAGAAGGGCTTCCAGGAACCCCAGTACCACCAAAAAAATAAAATAAATAAATAACTTGACAATATAGGGAAGAGTTTAGATCTAGGCTTGTATTTAACTCCAATGGTTTATATATCTGCCTTTAGAACAGTACTACACTGTTTCAATTATTGTAGCTTTATATGGTTTGAAATCAGAAAATATATATCTTCTAGCTTTGTTCTTTTTCAAGATCGTTGTGGATATCTAGAGTCCATATTCCATATTAGGATAGATTTTTCTTTCTGAAAAATATATAAATATATGATAGTTTCACCAAAAAAAAATAGAAAAAAAATATTCTCTGGTAAGAAAGAAAGTAAAAAGAAATATTGAAATGTTATCTTTAAGTCATCAAAAGCTTGGTATCAGACAAATGAAACTGTTATGTGAGATTATCATTTTTAAGTTTAGATAAATTGCTATAATACTAGATGTCAACCACTAAGCCAAGCATGGGAGGGAGGGATGGGGAGAGAATGGGGTGGGGATCGGGTGGGGGCTGACTGGGCGATGTGTGCATGTTTGTATCCCACTATGATGTATGAATACAGTGCACCAATAAAAAATTAAAAAAAAAAAGGACAGAGAGTTTAGCTCAGAGGTAGAATACCTCTGGATTCAATTCAATTCAATTCCTACTACCAAAAAAAAAAAAAACACCCAAAAAGATTAAAATAAAATCTTATGGCATGGAACACCATAATTTATACAACAGAGCCTCCAACACCAATATAGAGAACATCAGGCTGAAATTTGATGTTGCAAGTCCCACTTGAGCCTCATTCCTGATGTCTCTTAGATAAGTGGTTTCTAAGCTGTAGGCTCCTCTGAGTACCCAACAGTGACTGCATTAGTTTTGCATTCTTGTTCTTGAAAGTGTCATTTTGTTCCAAACTCCCATAAACAAATGATAAAACAGGGCCGCCGTGAGGACACCCATGTTGAGGATACACAGAGCTTCTCTCTCTAGACCTCCATACTGTGGGCCCAGACTCCACTCATGAAAACAAAAACAAAATGACTAAACGAATGAAGAAAACGTAGATATGTTCTTTTTCAACAGTTACACCTCCATGTCTTTTAATTGTACTGCACCTGTCAAACGCAGGGTGAGGGAGAAATTGTATTTCAACGGCAAACTGTACTTGACCAGTCTTGAATTTCGAACCACTGGTGAACTAGTCAGAAAATCTTTCCTGTCACAAAATGCCCACATGTTGGAAAATAAATAACAGCTAACTTACATCTAAATGCATTCCTGAGATCTCCTGAAAAGAAAGGCTCATAAAAGATGAGGTGTACAAACAAAAACTTGAATAATAAGCAAACCCTAGGCTGAGGCTTACCTGAAGAAAAATGACTGAACCAAGCATCGAGAACTTTGGAAATTAAAGAAGATAAAAAAAATTAAAAAGCTACAGGTTTATGGGAAAGCAGGGCTTTTAACTCTAACACGACTAAATCCAACTAGTCTAGAAATGAACCTCAGGCTCAGTGAAAATGAGCCCTAGCCACCAACAGCCTGTTGCAAAGGAAACTAAAGGGAAGCTAAACTGTTCTCACCTGCTCTCAACATAACATAAATAATAACAAAAATAAGGATATAGATATTAATGGTCTCCCCTTTGAATCTATCCCAGATAGCCAGATTTCACTTAGTATGGAGTTAAAATTTATGTTACCTGGACTATCAGAAAATCCCCAGGCCAAACAATTTTTCCAAAAGCTGCCCTAGGTGTCCTTGGCACCACTGTGATGTCCCACTGACATCAGAGGCAAGAGGAAAGTCTATTCTGGAAAAGACAGAATCCTCAACACAGATTCCTCATAATTCCCACGGGTCAATTTCTAACAATGAAAGCATTACCAATGCAGATAAGAAACCAAGCCCAGTGTAAGGCATGAGAATTTTAATGGCCTCAAACATTAACATTATCCAATACAGAATAGAAGAGAGTCTTAATCTAAGTTGCTATGAAATAAAAGATAAAACATTTTTAAGTGAGAAAGCAATAACAGACTATGGGAAAACAGCTACTCAGACTAAAAAGACAACAAAAGAAGTATGTTTGGACATAAAAAAGAAAAAATTTAAATAAAAAATTCAAAACATTAAATTAAAGACTCAACTTTATTTAATTTAAATTAAAAACCACAAATTACTAGACACTTAAAAATACCAAGTAAACTAGACAATTTGAAGGAATAATTGTGATTGCGATAAAATGACAATGAAAACAAAAAAATAAATAAAAGAAAGACATGGGCTACAGAAAATAAAAAGAGATACATTACCTCTAAAGTCATAGAGGGCTGGGCATAGTGGCACACACCTATAATCCCAGTACTTGGGAAACTGAGATAGGAGGATCACAGGTTACAGACCAGCTTTGGCAACTTAGCAAGACCTTGCTTCAAAACAAAAGATAGAAAAAAACTGGGGTGGAAATCAGAGGTCAAAACAAAAGATAGAAAAAACTGGGGTGGAAATCAGAGGTAAGTTTTGTGGAACTGGGTTCAACCCCATCCCTAGTTACACACAGGAAGTGAAGAGTTAAATCCACAAACCTGACAAAAGCAAACCTTCAAAGAATATTACATGAAATATATGGAGAGCGCCTGTGTATCAAAGGAGAAGATAACCCAACAGGATACAAACAGATATTAGAAACAATTCTGAAAGAGAGTAAACACAAATGCTCAATTAATTTGTAAGGAGATGCTCAAAGGGAAATACAAGGTATTGGTTGATACTCAAAATTGAGAGAAAATTACAAAACATCATTTCCACGTATTGACAGAAACATCAAGCATTGAAAACTGGTGAGAATTTAAATGTGTGCAAACATCTTTGTCCATCGGATGTGAAGCTGCACATACTCATTGACAAATCATTTCAATGACTAAGTATATGCCCCAGAGGATCACTTCCACCTGAGCATCACAGACCTACACAAAAAAGGTCTGAGCAGCAGTTTGCAGGGGGAAAAAAGCAAAACCAAAACAGGAAAAAAAAAATAAGACACAGAATCCAACTATGAACCACTTAAATGATGTCCATCAAGAGATCATTCAAACTTTTTGGATACAACACAATAGAACATTTCAAAACACTGGAAATCAACCTTGTTTCACTCTACAAATCGATACAGATAATATTGTTGAGTTTACAGGAAAATAATGTTGAGCTTAAAAGAAAAGCAAAACAGTGTGATTTCATTTATATAAACTTCAAAACATAAAATGGTTTTGACTATAGCTGCATACGTGTACAGTAAAACCACAAGAGGTTTATAACTGCAGAAGAGATGGGAACTGGAGAAAGGTGTGTAGGAGGCATCAAATAAGTAATAGCCTTTTTCTTCAGCTGAGTGGTGCATACCCAAGCATTTGACTCCCTAGTCTTGAGTTCAGATACACACTAGGTACTTTCTTTTCTATGCATGGAATGTTTAATGCAAGGTATTTAAATCCTTAAGAGAGCACTGGGCTTGCCAGTGAGCAGCAAATGCCAGGCAGGAAGGCCATCTCAGCCAGGTTTGTCCCCTGCTCCCTCACATCCATATCTTTCTTGGCCTGAACCTCTTAAGAGTTTCCACCCTGAGAGAGGATTATGTGATTATCATGGTTTTGCCTAATAAATGCTTTAGGCCACTCTTCTCAGGGAATTTCTGAAGCCAAAGGCCAGCTTTGGCTTTGAAGCCTCTCCCGACACCACCTCTCCCCTTACCAAATGTCACCTTCTCACTGGAAACTCTCCCACCCCACTCCCCTGTCTCCCACATCTCTACAGTGGCCTCTGGACCACTGTAAACAGGCTTCCTGAGCCTCTTCTAGGTGGCTAATACTCCAAATCTCAAAATGACCTGTGTATATTTTTCATGGTGATGGTCAAGAAGTTCCTACCCAGATCAGTTGAAAAAAAAATCATTTGACTATCTTTTTTAACTAGATATGAAATATAAAAGGAATCTAAAAACACATATAAAAGTTATGTTACAGTTTAAATATAAGTAACTTATGGATCTGAGACTTAGGGTTTTTTATGTCACCTAAGAGATGTTTACTGAAACACTCCTATTCGTGCCTACTGCAGTACTTTTAAAATGTTGTACATCTGGGACAGGTAAGAATATGTGATTAAGTGACTTATGGTAACATTCATGTGGTTTTAATCACAGGTGATTTAAAATATCATCGCTGTACTTTTAAGAAATAAAAAACAATATACACAGAGTAGAAATGAAACTACAGAAAAAAATAATAGTAAGGGCTAGGCTATTTGAGCCTAATGGCTTGATATATTCTTGTCAATAAAAATTTTCAATATCTATCAGAATGTGATTTAAGTTAATTCCTCAAAATTCGTTTGGTTGGATTTTCAATGTTTTTGCATCACTATGCAAAACTTATTGGCATAGTTTTTCTAGGCTAGTCATGAAATTTTAAATTAGGATGGGTGGAAGGAAGAAAAGATGGAAAAAAAATTAATTTTTTTTTCTAAAAACAGCCTACACAGCCCAACTAAGCCAATCTAATGTAATGTACGGATACTACCCAGGTTTTTATCCTTCTCTGAACACTGCCATTCACAAACTCTCCTCCCTATGCATGGACATGAGCCCTTTCAAAATAATTCATCCAGATTTCCTCAGGAAACATCTTGAAATATTTTTAATTCAATTTATAGTGAGAATGCTTAGTAAATATTAGTTTTCAAACCTTCCTCCTTCTCCTATTCTCAAATCTGTGACTGGCTTTATACAGAACTTACTGTGCAATGGAGTTGAAAAGCACGCTAAAACAGCTCAACAGTACCAGAGTGGTCAGGGAAGTGACGCTCTTTCTGAGCCCCTCAACACCAAGCCCTACTGGGCATGGAAAGGAGACGAGTGTGGAGCTGCACAGGAGGCTGAACGAATTCTTCCAAGTTACAAGGACGCACTGCAAATATCCTGGCCCCCTTTGCAATCTGGAGTGCAGAATCCAGGAATGTGGAACAATTCTTTGAATAGAAGATTTGGATTGTCAGCAAGTGTGAATGTCACTGATGAAAATGACAGCTGGCTTGGATCTACAAACTGGGGTCAAATATATTTTTTCCTACCTACTCTTGGTGCCTGCTTGATATACAGGTATGAATGAAGATTAGTCTACACACACACACACACACACACTCAAAATAGCATATTCATAGAAAGAGAATTACATTTGTATAAAACAATGTATTTGAAAACTATAAGAACCATAGCAGTAATTCCCAAATTATTCTTTTGCTTATTTAGCACTTCAGCTCAAAAGGCTAGTTAGCATTTTAAGTTGTAAGAAGAGGGGGCCAGAGTTAACATAGGACTCTTAGCATCTACTTGTCAGCTCCTACAGTAGGTGGTTAGAGTCTTTCAGGCCCTGCTTGCCCCCCATTTATTATCTCCCTGAATCTTCATGACAACCTGAGGAGGCATTATCTGTATGATACTTGAAGAACAAAGGTAGAGACAATTGACCTACCTGCCCATGTCCCAGAGCTATCTGTCAGCAGAGCCAACATCAAACCCAGACCCGACTCCCAGGCCCTCACTCACAGCTGCACCCATACTCACTGGGAGACAGCAGTGCCCACAGGGTCCAAAAAGGGTTAAGTTTCCCTTCAGAAGAACCTACTGCAGGCAGGGTTACTGACTGACAGCCTCCAGCTGCTGTGACTTCTTGTCCACCAGGCCTCTGGCTCCAAGACTAAGATCCCCAAAGACTCCTCTCAGTCTCTATCTAAGCATGCTGGGCACCGGAACCGGCTCACTGGCAGGAGATCTGGGATTCAGCCCACTGCCAGATCTGCGATGACTCTAGAGCTGTGCAGTCCAACCCTGTATCTGCTCACCACCTGTGGCTTCTGAGCACCTGAAATAGAGTGGTGTGACTAAGAATCCGAGTGGTTGTATTACATTTTTAAGTTCTATTTTATTTCTAATTGACACATAATTGTACATATTTACAGGGTATGGTGTGATGTTTTGAAACATATACAGATTGTATAATGATAAAATCAAGGTAATTATTATACCCATCAACTCAAACATTTATTACTTGTTTGTGGTGGGCACATCCAAAAACCCTTTCTAGCTATTTGAAATATACATTACTGTTAACTAAAGTCACTGTACTGTGCAATAGAACACCAGAATTTATTCCCTCTATAAAATTATAATTATTGCATCTGTTGATAAACCTTTCCTCAGCCACCCTCCTTTCACTGCCAGTATCCACTAATCTACTTTAAACGTCTATGAGAGCAACATTTTTAGATTCCACATATAAGTGAGACTATGCAATATTTGTCTTTCTGTGCTTGGATTATTTTACTTAACATAATAAATTTTATAGCTCTGCATGTTTATAGGCCATCACACTGGACAGCAAAGACACAATATTTCCACCACCACAGAGAGTTTTATTAAATGAACTCCCCTAAATGGACAACTTTTGCTTGGGGAGTTTATCAGGATGAACCCTGCACAGGTCCAAAGGGAGGGAGAAAAGACTGAGCTTAGAGCACTTCCCCTCTTTGAGATAGGATCCTCAGGGGAACTTGCAGACAAGCGTCGGTAAGATGGTCAGAAGTGAGCTCAGGTGGCTTGCCAGACAGGTCAGCAGAGACTGGAGTGTGGCTGGGTTTGACCCACAGCCAGGCAAAGACAAGGAGCCCCAGAGAGGAGAGAACGGAACACCTCGATCAGAATGGGACTCCGTACACCAGATTTCAGGGAGTGATGATGGGAACTATGAATCAGGACAGGAGGCAAAGATTTGGGAAAAATGGAATTTTGTGGAATTATGTCAGGTAGAAGTCTGCACTTGTATGTTCATGTAAATTTACATGTAGACTGTATTCATATTTTCTTCTTCTTTGGTTTCTCCTATTTTCTCTCTCCTTGATTACCTGACTCTTTGATCTGATTTTTTTTTTAAAAACTGATTTTCCCTATTTTTCTTTAACTCTCCAGTTACCAGAAAAAAATAGATGCAACAAATATTTTATTTCTTTATGTTCCAGATGTACGTCCTTTGTATACATTAATTGGACACTAAATGTTTTTTTCTTGAGAAGAGTTAACAGCTCGTGAGCATTCATCATTGCAGTTTAAGAAAACTATGCCTTCAGCTAGGTGTGGTGGCACATGCTTGTAATCCCAGTAGTTGGGAGGCTGAGACTGGAGGACAGCAGTTTCAAGGCCAGCCTTAGCAACTGTGTGAGGTCCTCCACACCTCAGTGAAACACTGTTTCAAAATAAAAATATTGCTGGGCATGGTGGTGCACTCTTGTAATCCCCACTCTTAGAAGGCGGAGACAGAAGGAGCGTGCAGGTTTGAAGCCAGCAGTGCTGGCTTAAGAGACCCTGTTTCCAAAAATAAAAAAGTATAAAATAGGTCTGGGAGTGTAGCCCGGAGGTAGAAGGGCTTCCAGGAACCCCAGCACCACCAAAATAAATAAGTAAATAAATAAATAAATAAATAAATAAATAAAATAATAAAAATAGGGCTGGAGTGCAGCTCAGAAGTATGCCCCTGGCTCAGTCCTCAGTAATTTATACACACACACACACACACACACACACACACACACACACTTATGTAAATTTTTACTAAAGAGCTAAATCAAGGCAAAAATTATTTCTTAAAACATATGACTTTAGAAACCACTAGCAAATTAATGTAGGTTCTTTTCTTTACCAGTCATTATCCTGAATAAGAAATTAAGACATGATACGAGAAAATAAAGGATTAATATAGACGCTTTTACATTCTGTGGTCTCCATTACTAGACACAACTTTATTAATTAGTTCTATTAATTCCTCTGTCAAGTGTGCAGAATTAATACACTCATCTGGAAAGACAACTGAATGTTCACATTCCATTTAAAAATAAAAATTTCATAAACACAGATATACTCCTAAATTTTCATTCACTCCCAGCTAAACTCAATATCTGGGCCTTAAAAAGATTTTCTAAACTGTTAAGGACAAAAATAAATACATGGACTTATACATTCACATGTATTATACATGTACATGGCTTTATACATTCACATCTGGCTTCAACACCATTCAGAGCATGTTAATAGAGACACTGAACATCTGGGCAGGAGAGAAAGGATCTATCGGGGAGCTTTTGGCCTCCATGACAACCGCAGTGCACTCTCCTCCAAAGGCTCAGTCTCTGCTCTTACCGCTGCACAGTCCTTCCATTTTGAAGAAATTTAAAACAACAGTAAATAATATGTATGGGTAGAAAGTTGGGTTCCTCAGAGATCTTTCTCTTGCTACTGTCCTACTTTAACCCTACAAGTAGGACAAATCCCTTCCATTTGCAGTGATGCGGTTAACTAGTTTGGATTTTCTGGCTTTTAGAAATGGAAGTCCTTCCTGTATTTCTGACTCACTCAGGAGATGGTTCTTAATGACAAAGTCTTGACGAAGATGGTGAAAATAACCCAGCATTATTTTTCCTATGAAGCAGCATCCTTTGAGTGTTCCAAAAATGTTTATCAACATGCTAAAGGATATACAATATGGATGAAAATAATTTATAACTCCCACTTAATAATGTTTTCTGTATGTTTTACAATGTAGTTCAGACTCTTATTCTTCATAGCCACCTATAAAGCTGGTATTATTATTATTATTATTATTATTATTTAGATCTTATAGAGATTAAACTATGAAGACAGGAAAGACGACATTCACTCAGCAAGCATGTCCTCAGAGCCTGCTGTGTGGCAGGCACCATCCTTGGCACTAGGATTACAATAGCAAGAACTGCAGTGTGTCCTACCCTCATGGGGCTTGCAGTCCATGGGCAAGAAAGAGAAACAGGCAACCAATGAAAGACAGAGGTGCAATGAGCCCTAGGTCTGATCTCAAAATAAAAAAGAAGGCCTCAGGTCAGGCCGACTTCCATGCCAGAACCCCAGGAGTCATTGTGGCCTCACCTCTTCCTGTGGCCTGCCATGCACAGGTCACATGGGCTTTAGCACAAAATAAACCCAGAACCCACCCACACGTACCCCCCCTGGGTCCAAATCACAGCCATCTCTCACCTGGATCCTCGTGGCCGTTCCTAACTCAACCCCCAGTTTCCAGCTCCTTCTCTCTTTGGTCTGTTCTCAAGAGCACAGCCATCTGAACCTCATTAAAATGTGTGGTCAGACCCTGTTGCTCTTCTTCTCAAAACCCTGCAAGCCGTCCACCTCCCCCAGAGGAGAAGCCAGGTCCTCGCGGGAGCCTGCTGGCTGGGTGAGCCTGGGCCACTCATCCCCCGCCTCTCACTACCTTGCTCATTCTTCTCTGGCCTCGGGGCTCACAGTGCTCCCTCAGACAGGCCTGGAGCTTTTTCACCTCAGTGTAGTGTACTTGATTTCCTCTGCCTAGAACTCCTTTCCCTCGACCTCTGCAGGCCTGCTCCCTCATACCCTCTGTTCACTACCCAAACATCACCAGCTTAGCCAGGCCTGTGGGACACCGTCTTTGTGATTAAATCCTCCCCTGACATGCCCACGCCTCCCTTCCCGGGCGCAGTATCCTCCACAGCGCCGGTTGCCATTTGACATGTCACATGTCCCACTTGCACATGACCACTGTGCAGCTCTCATCTCTCCCCAGCTACACAGAGCTGACTGTGCCTGTTTCTTCTCAGCTATCATTCACTGGCATCATGTAGGTATCATAAATTCAGCTACAGTCAGTAAACATTACAAATTAGGCTTTTTTTTTTTTTTGGTGGTACTGGGGTTCCTGGAAACCCTTCTTCCTCTGAGCTACACTCCCAGACCTATTTTATATTTTTTTATTTGGAAACAGGGTCTCTTAAGTCAACGAGGCTGGCTCCGAACCAGCGCAATCCTCCTGTCTCCGCCTCCCAAGCGCGGAGATTACAAGCATGCGCCACCACGCCCGGCCAAATTAGGCTATTTTTTAACCTGAGAGTCAAATTGCTGGCACAACATTCTCTTATAAAAAAAATATCTGAGCTCAATATGTAGCTCAGTGGTTGAGTTCTTGCCTGGCACATGTGAGGCCCTGGGTTCAATCTCTGGTATGGCAATAAATAAA
This sequence comes from Muscardinus avellanarius, assembly GCF_963383645.1. Taxonomy (NCBI): domain Eukaryota; kingdom Metazoa; phylum Chordata; class Mammalia; order Rodentia; family Gliridae; genus Muscardinus; species Muscardinus avellanarius. The sequence continues at coordinate 147,090,205 of NC_137787.1, read as the reverse complement.
TAGCAATGACCTCTCTCCCTATTAGGCTCTGAGCAAGGACTGTATCTTTGGCCACACGTTGTGGTGTGTGCCTCTAATCGCAGAACTTGGGAGGCTAAGACAGGAGGATTTAAGCTTTGAGGCCAGCCTTAGCAATTTAGTGAGCCCTCAGTAACTTAGCAAGACTCTGTTTCAAACCATGTAATAAAAGAGGGCTGGGGGTGTGGCTCAGACGTAGAATGCAATTCTTAGCACTACACACACAAGAGAATGTGCTTCATGAGGGTTTAGTCCAATGCCTCTTCCAGAGAACCTCTGGTTCTTGGTACATCTCAGGAGCACAATAATATTGGTTAAATGAATTAATATTTTATTTTATCTCCTATACTCAAAAAGATAAGAAAGTACCAGAACTCTAGGCTTCTATTTTCAGTACTTTCCCAAACATGTTCTCTAGTTCAGAACACTAAGCCATGTCCCTGGGCTTCCTCCATCCAACCCTACCTGGGGCTCTTCTCCTCCTGGGTGGTTCACATGCAGAAGATTCAAGAATTGCCAGTGCACTCAGCTCCCACAGATACCTCTAAGTGATGGAAGCCAAAAGAAGAAGTTGGGGAAAGTATGACAAAGCTGGTTTTTCACTTTTAACTTTTTAAAGACAAATATTAAAGTCCAGGTGTTATCATATAAAGTCATAGGAGATATTTGTTAAAATTGAGGAGTATGTTTAACAAGATTTCTTTAAAACATGCTGTTTAGCTGGGCATGGTGGCGCATGCTTATAATCCCAGTTCTTGGGAGGTTGAGACAGGAAGATTGAGGGTTAGTGACCAGCCTCAGCTAATTAGTGAGACTCTCTGCAACTTAGTGAGACCCTGATTCCAAATAAACAATAAAAAACAGGGCTAGGGGCTGTAGCTTAGAGGTAGAGTGCCCCTGGGTACAATCCTCAGTACCACATGCACACACACACACACACACACACACACACACACACACACACACCACTTAGAATGTGAAGTCATGTTTTTAGAATTTGAGGAGCAGTTTAAGAAGCCCCAAAGACAGCAGCTGGCTGACAAGGACCTGCAGAGGAAACATTTTGCTTTCCAGTCACTGCAGACAACTCTGTGGTTAGTGAAATGTCTCCACCTGAGAGAACGTTGCTGACCCACTACCAGAACTAGATGTAAGTGGAAACACTATGTTAGAAATCTTGAAATCTCGGGGAACACCATGAAAGGGGCTGAAATTCTGTGGGGAAGGTGGGAGAGTTTGTAACAAAGGGAGTAGAATCAAAGTTGGACTAAGTGAACCAAGAGTATGTATGTGTATATGTATATATACACATACATACATTATATATATACATATATAAATTATATATGTGTATACATATATATACATACCATATATATATATATATATATATATATATATATATATATATAATTTGTGCTTATGGAACAGATGTCCTTCTTTGTAAATGAAGCTCTATGCTTTTCCTTACCTTGGAGATATTAATAATCTCTAAATAATTTGTAACACTTTTACTTATTTCCTACCATCATTAGTAGTAGAAAATTAACATATTCTGGGGAGCAAAGTTGCCTGAGTTTACCATGGGCAGAGAGAGGCCTGGCCGGATGTGGCTATGGCACTTAGAAAACCCCAGCACATTTAACCAGTAATCTGACCAGTAACTCTGTAGGGCAGATACTACAGTCCTCACTAGATAACTATGAAAGCCAAAGCTCACGGTGGCTCCAGCTCACCAACAGGGGCAAATATAGTCACATCCCAGTCCTCAGATTCAAAACTCTACTGCTCCTTCTAAAACATGATGCTGGCTCCTGTGGAGAAATGTTTCATCTCTTTAGGAGTGGTGTTAGGCATGTGTAGATGAGAAGATGCTCTGGCCAGGTTAGGGACATCCTATAATAGGTCTATTGTCCTCATTGCAGGTATCACCTACCAAGTCTCAACTTGTGCTAAAGGTGTTGCAAGAGGCTCGAAGCTAGTGACTCCTGAGCTGAGACCATCCATGAAAAAGCAGGAGTGGGGGACCCTTTGCTTGTTGCCTATGATGCAGATTGGCAGGGAATAATTTCTTCATGTGACCACCTTCAACATCTCCGCCTCCAGTAAATGTCCCTGAAAAATCTTTTTGAAACATATCTTCTTCATTATTAGGGGCACTTAGGTAACTTTATTCTGGTTTTTGTTGTTGTTGTTGTTGTTGTTGTTTGTTTGTTTGTTTGTTTTGTTTGTGGTGCTAGGGATTCAAATTAGGGCATTGCTCACGCTAGGCATGTCCTCTACCACCAAGCTACACCCCCAGTCTAAGTAACTGGATTCGTGATTCAATTCATGAAAACATCACCTCATTTTGAGACCTAAGAATAGATATGAGCATGAGCACAGCGATGTGACACTTTTGGTTGAGTTCCCTGATAACAGGAACACTGGACATTGAACAGTATGATTTTCTCTCCAAACTTAATTTATTCTTATTCTGCTAGGTGTCACAAATATTTTACCCTAATAAGTAAGAACCATTGTGCCAAGTGTCAAAGGATAAAAAGATGAATGAAATAATAAGTGCTTTCTTCCCTCAGGAAATCACCAATTTAGTGGGAAAAAATGAAAATCTTCCTAGAATACATCTTGCCAGTGTACGCCTTTTTGAAAGGAGTCTACTGAGGATTATGCAGTGTTTCCTTGGTGACTTGAGGTCGGAATGAACATGCCGTGCTGGGCCACAGCAACCAGCCTAGCTGTGGCTGAACTGAGCACAGCACTGAGGCTGAGGGCTACTCATCATAGGAGCTGGCCCGGAACTGCCTCTGCCTTCTTAAACCGGATCAATGAATAAACAGACAAGAGGCCCAGGTGTCAGTTTCCCACTTCTTTTCCATATCTCCTTTCTCCTACAGGAACAAAAGGCCGGCCTGTGGCTAAAATGGTGGTAAACAGGCACAGAACTGCTGTGAGCCAATGGGGAGGTGCAGGGGGAGGCCACACATCCCCTGCTGGGAGCACCCTGCAGGCCGTCCCCAGGGTTGGTTTAAATACCACTCCTGGACGCTGGGCCTCTTCTGAAACATCTGTGTCAATCCCCACCTCTTTTTCACTATTTGAATGTCTATACCACCTGGACCACCCCTTCTAATCTAATCTCTGCCAATTTTTCTGCTGTCCATCACTGTCTCTGCTCTTCTCCGAGTGTATGCAATGTCCCACAGAGATCCTGTCATGGGGCAAGTACTCAACCAATGCTATGGCCTCTTTCTCCACACAGTATAGCCCAGTCTTTTCCTTGACATTTTCCCAGTCTCCTCTTCCCCTCCCCTCCCCCTCCTCCTCCCTCTCCCTTTTCCTTCTCCCTCTCCTCCTTCTCATTCCCCTTCTTCTTCTTGTGGTGCCAGGGATAGAACTCAGGGACATTGTACCTCCTAGATATACCCCCAGCCCTATTTTTTAGTCTTTTTATTTTTTGAAACAGGGTCTCACTGAGTTGCAAAGAGCCTCGAACTATGATCCTCCGGTCTCCACCTCCCAATGCTGGGATTACAGGCGTGCACCACCACACCTGGCTTCTCCATTTCTTAATGACCGGGCCAATATATATATACATAATGATTATCTTTATGTTCAAAGTAACTAAAGCAACAAAATACAATCCATTACTTTCATTCTGTACATATTTGTGAATAAAGTTTTCTTTTTTTCCTTTTACCCCTACACAATATATTCATTATGCCTATCTACACTTTAGTAACTCGTTTGTAACTATATAGTTTGATAGCTTAAAAGTTCCTTATTATTTTCATAAATTTTCTCCACCCAGTGGCTTTCATTTAATAAAATAGTCACTCTGGCTTTATTTATACTTTAATGAATAGTTTATGTGTCGCTATAATGAACAGTGCTGGTCTGAGTTATGTTGCTGCAGGCATACAGCTTCCGCTTTTCAGAGCTACATCACCACCGCCCGAGCCGTGCACTCTCATCCCATGACGGCATGAGACCAAAGCCTAGGACTTAAATCAAAAGGCTGAGGAACTACAGAATACAGCACATGCAGCATCTGATTATTTTTCTCCATATAACTTCACGTTTGCAATAGAAAAAAATATTTTCTTGTAATATAAAATCATGTCATGTTATTTTAACCTCCTCTCAGACTCTCATTAATGTTTGCATAGATAAAATAATTACATTCAAAAGTGACAAGTATTAGAGTATTATGGTATGAGAATTAATATAAGATAAAGCACAAATATTAAAAAATGGCATTTACAAATATAAGAAGAACACTAATTCACTAACTCTATAGGGACTTTGTTTATGTAAGAATTTTCCCTATCAACTATAGAAGATATGTTCTAGAGAAGAACTAGAAAAGTTAATCTCAAGTTCCAAACATGTCTTTATTTGTAAAGTTGTTTTTAATCAGAAAATAAATTCCTATTTTCCCCAGTTTTGAAATTTTGCACTCTTAAAAGATTATAAAAATTCTAGAGTTTCATTTTGATCTATTTCAAATTACTGTGGCAGGTTTCCAAATGTTGGGAATTGCAAAGTGCCCATTCTTAGCACATGATATCAACCATCTGCTCTGGCCATCAGGACCAGGGCTATACATTTCTCCAACGTAATATTATAAAGTCAAAGGGCTCCTGGCATTTGTGTAATGTTTTTGCAACATTCTGCAGGTGATAAATGGACTCTAGCTTTTCCAAATGGGAAGCCCTCTAATCACTCAATGAAATTTTCTTGTGTACTTTCCTTGTGTTCTATATTCAACTGTGTATGTTTATACTAGTTCACTTACACCCCTCCCTACTCCTATCTCTCTGGTGCATGCATATATATGTATGTGTATGTACTTTATACACACATGCAGGCACACACTTAAAAACCATGCCAAACCCAACATAAATTATGTGGGTGCCCAGAAAGACTAAGGCTTAGTACCCATTTAAACTGATATTTTGAAAAGATTTTCCTCAATATTTTATTAAGTAAAGTAGGAAAAAACTTACTTTCTATTAAGAAAGGTATGTATCTCTTTGTGCTTTGGCAACAGAGCTAGTTCCCCCACTTTCCCTTGCTTCAACTCCTTTTCCACTTGTTGGTTTCACATTATGGGATGGCATAAGCTCCTTACACTCAGGCAGGCAGAGGTAACTAACACGGGTGGAATTACAAAATCACAAAACAGATTTCAACATTCTTTTGCTTCTTACTTTTTAAGTTAAAACATTTACCACTTTCCATGGTCCTGTTTTTGTTTTTTGGTTTCGTTTTATCTTATGATTTTCCAGACCAGGAAAAGTCTTGGAAAGCAAACTAACAACCTTTAATTTTACTTATTAAAAATAATTACTCACTACCAATACACTTAAATAAAAAAACTTCTCATCATGACACTTTCTGCAAAGAGTGAGCTATTAAGTGCAGGAGAAGCTAAACTAGGATGGTGATAAGGCTTGCTGTTACAATGTGCAAAGTATTCAAGAAAGTTCAGCAAAGCTGATGATTTTTGACAGCATTATGAAAATAGTCAATAAAGAATGCTCAATAATGGCAGCACTTTATATTGTTAATTCTTTCCTACTCCATTTGTGGGGGCTGTAATAAATTTTGCTTGTCCATTGCCAAGTGTTACATGTGGAAACCCCAGTTCGCAGGTACCACGTTTCCCATTTTCTCCAATGAAATTCCAATACAAGATGCTCCGGGAAACCATCATCAGACACACGGAGGCAACCACAGTTCCATCTGTCAAGCATCAAGAATTTCAACACTGAGAATAATAATTCTTCAGAGTAAATGTTTAGATGTTAAATGCCAGACATATACCAAAGGATTTGGATCAAGAAACTTTCAAACATGACTTTGTCACACATCTGGTTCAGCCTTGTCTGGATGTCTGAATACATCAGTCAGTTTGGATTTATTTTATAATGAAAGAAATCAAGTCATGACCCATACAGTCTCAAAGGTGTACTTAGATGATGATGAAGACCCGTGATACTCCCTGAAGTACGAATGACTCCCCAGCCTGATTACGAATATACATTTCTGACATTCTAAATATCTTAAGTCAGTGATTTTAGCCACCTGGGAAAAGCAATGTAATTTAGGTTATTTCAACAAAGCTAGTACAATCTTAAGTCATCATTTCTAGTGTACTCTAGGAAGGCTTCTTTGGTAGAGTCACACTGTGCAATAGTGCCAGCAACCACAGAATGTGACTTAACAATCAATTACTTGTGCAGTTTGCAACACAAGAAGGCTCCCAGCAATCGGGAGCTCTGCCCAGAGGCCCGGGCTTGGCCCTGGCATGGTACCTTGCTCTTCTTCATGAATTCCAGCAATGTCACATTGCTTTCCAGCCTGTTAATGCACTGACCTCATAAACACATATTCACTACATGTTTTGCAAGAGCCTGATATTACATTCATGATACTTTTTCCCTTTTAGCCAATTCTGCATTTTTCCAACCCTTTATGAGTAATCACAGTAACAATCATCTTCATAGATGAAGGCTAGTGCTGTATTATTAAAGAGTTTTGGTAATTTGTTTTGTGGGCAGAATTGATGGGGGGGATTTGAGCACAGAAAGGAAGCCAGAGGAAAACCATTCCAACTGTTCTAGAAGCTGACCTCTTGAAAGCATTTAAGAGCGAGCAGACAGAGTCCTTTTGAACAGGATGCCGTGTATTAAAGCCAGGCAGGCTAACAGTGGATCACAGTGACAAGCCCAGTTGACAGAAGCTGAAAATGTTAGCCATGAAAACAGATTTACCTTGTATAATTATAATTATACTCATATTCTTATGAGTAACTAACTTCAGAATATCTTATCTGAGACAGAGCTTTTCTTGATGCTTAAGATTTTTAGGAAGGGAACTAACTATATTTTCACTGATGAAGAGCTAAATGAATAGGAATAAAATATTTCTTGGCACCCCAAACGTCATCAGCTATAAAGGGAAGACTTTTTTTTTTTACTAAAAGGTTAGAAATAGAATTTTGGGTGATTTACAAGAAAGTAAAGTAAAAGCAGATTTTTATGGCTCCTGAAAATATTTTACTCAAGAATTCTTTGCAATATGGACTTGAAAATTAATGCTTTTCCCTCCAGAAGATCTTGTATAAAAATTCTAATCTGGTAATCAATGAATTCTCATAAATTCTCCTTACTGGTTTTCTTACTGAGACTTTTGTGACGTGATTCTCTAAATAAGTCAAGTACATTGATGTAAGTTTTTGCCTTTTACTATATAACAATACTTGGCCTATAAACACAGCACAATCAACATTTATTTTATTTCATTTATCACTTTTACTCACCACTTTAATATTGTCAGTGAATCTTACTTACTGCCTGTTGCAAATATAAATGCTAAAACTTACATTTTATAGTAAGAATTTCTGAATATTTCTTAAGAAATACTTGGTAAGTATTGAGATATGTTAATTAGCTCAACTTAGCCATTCCACAATATGTACATATTTCAGAACATGTTGTACAAGATAAATACACATAATTTTTATTAACAAGAGAATATAAACCTTAATACACCTTATCATTTGTTAATCCATCCTCAGGAACTAATCACATTTTTAGAGTCAAAAACAGGTTCTCGGAAGCCTATTAGTTATGCAGTTAAAAAAGGTTCAGTCTGTTAATAGGCATCTGGTTTCTTTTAGGATGATGAAAATGTTCTAAAATTATATTATCATAATGGCTGCACAACTCCATACATACACTAAGAACTATTCAATTGTACAGTTTAGTGAGCAAATTTCATGGTAAATAACTTCCATCTCAATGAAGCTATTTTTTAAACACATGAATCAGCATTAAAGGTTGCTTTTTTAAAGGTCAACAAAACTGACAAACCTTTAGCTAGCTTAACTGAAAAAAGAAGACTCAACTAGAGCAGAAGTGAAAGAAATCGTATCACAACTGATGGCATAAAAATTTAAAGGATGAGACTAGTATGTGTGAACAAATTAGATAACCTAAAAGAAATGGATAAATCCTAGAAACATATAGCCTATGAAGAATAAATCATGACAGGATAGAAAATATAATAGACATACAACTCTGAATCAGTTAACAATATTCTTCCAAGAAACTCCAGAGGACTCCAGAGATAAATTCTACCAAACATTTGAAGAATCAAAGCCAATCCTTCTTAAACTCTTTCAAAAAGGTAAAAAGAATGAAACACTTCCAAACTCATTATTTCTATCCCAAACCCAGATAAAGACTCTACAAGAAAACTGTTAGCCAGTATCACTGATTAATACAGCTGCAAAAGTCTTCAACAAAAGGAGAGCAAAGCAAACCCAACAGCATATTGACAGGCTCATATACTGTGACCACGTGGGCTTTACCCTGGGATGGAGGAATAGATCAACACACAAGATTCATTCAATGTGATATGTACTACATTAACCAAAAAAGGGACAAAAGTCACATGAGTATCTCAATAGATTAAAAAGAGAGAGAGACTTAGCAAAATTTGACAGTCCTTGATGACCTAAATTTTTAAAAAGTCATCAAATTAGATTTAGTGAAAATTAATTATATAAAAATAAATTACTTTGGCATAACAAATTCCATAGATAAAATCCCACAGGTAACATATTCAATGATGAAAGACTGAAAGTTTTTGTCTAAGATTTGGGATAAGGCAAGGATGCCAAATCTTGACACTTCTATTACACAGAGCACTAGAAGCCATAGGTAGGGCAATTAAATTTTATGTCATCCAAATTAGAAAAAATGAGCCGGGCGTGGTGGCGCACACTTGTAATCCCAGCTCTTGGGAGGCTGAGACAGGAGGATCACACAGGTTCAAAGCCAGCCTCAGCTACTTAGTGAGGCTCTCAGCAACTTAGTGAGACTCTGTTTCCAAATAAAGTATAAAATAGGTCTGGGAGTATAGCCCAGAGATAGAAAAGCCCCTCAGTTCGACCCCCAGTACCACCAAGTAAAAAGGAAAAAATTAGAAAATATGTACATTTATCTATGTTCTCAGATGATATGAAGATTATAAACAGAAAAGCCTAGTAATTACACAAACACACACTATTAGAATAAGTGACTGCAGTAAAGTTTCAGAATTCAAAATCAACACTTAAAAATAATTTGTGTTTCTATACAATAATAATGAAGAATCTAAAAAGAAAATTAATAAAACAATACCATTTACAGTAGCATTGAGACAAACAAAATACTTAGAGACAAACTTAACTAAAGAGGTAAAAGATGTATACACTGAAAACTAAAAAGTAGAAATGAAAGAAATTAAAGACACAAATCAATGGAGGAACATCTTGTGCACACAGAAAAAACCACTGAATAATGTTAAAATGCCCATATTACCTAAAGTTATGTACAGATTCAATGCAATCCCAATCACAATGCCAATGGAATTTTTTACAAGAAACAGAAAATCCTAATAATTATATGAAATCATGAAGAATGCTGAATTGCCAAAGTAGTCTGAACAACAGCAAAACTGGAGGCCTCATACTTCTTGAATTAAAAACATACTACAAAGCTATCATAATCAAAAGAGTATGGTAATGAAACAAAAAATGATATATAAATCAATGGGAGAGAATAAAGAGCTCAAAATGAACCCACACATGTATGGTTAAATGACCTTTAACAAGGATACCAAGGCCATACAATGGAGCAGGATAATCTACTCAACAGATGAGACTAGAGAAACTGGACAGCCACATGCAACAAAATGGAATTGGACACTTGCCTTACATCATAAAAAAATCAACCTAAGATGAATTAAATTAAATAAATGATCTGAAACTATGAAATTCTTAGAGGAAAACAGGAGGAAATTTCTATATCCCTAGTCCTGGAAATAATTTCTTAAACGTGGTACCAAAGGTACAGGCAACAAAGCAAAAAATAAACAAGTGGGACTATATCAGCATAAAAAGTTTCTACACAGCAAAAAAAAACAACAAAAAACCCTAGCAGAATGAAAAGATAACTTATAGAATGGGAGTCTATTACTGAGTAAGAAATAGGAAAGATTTGTTGGTGACTGTAGCTCGCAGTTTTCCTATGTAAAATATATGTTTATTTTCATTTCTTCTTAATTTACATCTTCATTTCATTTGGAGCTTTATCAGAATGTAAAAAATATGTTTATATACATATATAATTCAAATATATATAACTATTAAGAAAATTAGATTCATAATTTAAAAATTCCTTGAAAAAATTTCAGGCCCTTTTGATTTTACTTTCAATGCACCTAATTTGAAGTAAATTTCTTATACAACATACAGTTAGTTCATAGATTTTTAATCCACCTTAACAGTCTGTTTCGCTAGATGCTTTTAGAATATCTGCATTTAATATAATTATTAATGTGTCTTATTGTTTCATTTCTTCTTGTCATAATATCCATTTCCCTCTCTGTCTCTGTCTGTCTGTCTGTCTGTCTGTCTCTCTCTCTCTCTCTCTCTCTCTCTCTCTCTGTCTCTCTCTCTCTCTCTCTTGTGTGTGTGTGCATGTATTTTATGTGAATTAGAAATTTAGAATTTTATTTTGTTTTACACATAGTATTTTAATGTTTTCCTCCAATTTTAGCAACTGCGCTATGTATTAGAAATATATGAGCATAACTCATACAGTATATTAGTGTCATAACTTTACCAGTTCTAGTGAAATATAAAAGGCCTACGCAATTTAAAATCTTTGCCTTTCCCATTTAAAATATCACTGTCTTAAATATTTCCTCTATACTCATTTAGAACCTACATCATATACTGTTATCTTTTTTCCTTCAACCACCAAACATAACTTATAAAACCCAAAAGGAAAGGAAAGCCTAATGTACTTAGCAGTCTTCTAGCTCACTGTGTTCGTTCTTCCTTCCTGATTTCTGAATGTCCTGTCTTTTATAGTTCCCCTCTTATTCAGAGATCTTCCTAAAGTGATATTCTTTTAGGAAAGATTTACTGGTGACCGCAGCTCTCGATTTTCCTTATTATGAGAATTTCTTGATTTCTTCTTCATTCTTGGATTATTTCACTGGATTTAGAATTGGGAGTTGATCGTTCTTTTATTTCAGTACTTGAAAAGTATCATGCCACTTACTTCTGAGTTTCATTGTTACCGATGAAAAAATACGCTGTCTTTTTTTTTTAATTTTTCTTTCCCATAAAAAAAGTGTTGCTTTCTGTCACTGCTGTTAATAATTTTTCTTCTAAATGATTTCTGGAAGTTTAATTCTGAAGTTTTGGTGTAGATTTTTTTTTAATTTATTCTGTTGGAGGTTTGATCAGTTTCCTGAATCTAAAGCTTATGTCTCTTGCCAAATTTCTACATTTTTCAGCCTTCAGATCTTCAGGTATTTTTTGTTATTGCTCATTGATCCTTCTTCCTAGAACTTTCAGTGCTATAAATATTAAATCTTTTTTATATAATTCCATAGGTCCTGGAGACTCTGTTTATTGTTTTATTTATTATTCTATGTTCTCATTGTTCCGATGGAGTTAATTCCTACCATTATGTCTTCCAAATGGCTGATTCGTCCCCCACCCCACCTGGTGCTGTTGAGCCCACCCACTGAGCATTTTATTTCAGTTTTTATAAATCTATTTCTAAAATTTAGACATGATTCTTTAAAGTTTATATTTCCTTACTGAGAATATTTCTTTGCTAGAGCTTTTTTCACCATTTATTTCAAATATTTGTAATTACTTATCAGAGGATTTTTAATATGATTGCTTTAAAATCCTCGTTAGATCATTCTGACCCCTATTTTGATATTGGCATGTATTAATTGTTTTTTTCATATAACTTGAGATTTTCTTAATTCATGGTATAAGGAGTGGTTTTTATTTAGAATATGAACATTTTTATATTATGCTCTGAGACTTTGGATATTATTTAACCTTATGTTCTACCTGGCGTTTCCCGATGCTGCCCTGACTGGAGGACTCTTGACTTGTCTTTGAATGGTCTGAGCAAGACCACAGAATTTTCTATGGTTTGACAAAGTAAAACAATCAGAGTCTAAGTGTTCTGACATGATCTACTGTCCCTTTCATACTTTACTGGCTAGAGAGAGCACGAGTCATTAGAGCCTTTGCTTGTTTAAAACACTACCACTGGTATTCCAAAGTTGCTAGTTTCTTCAGAATAAAATCTTACATATGTACAGCAAGAAGAAACTGTAGAAAATCCACCATTAGATTATTCCTGCTGTTTCCATAATCACCCTTTCTTCATTTCCCCACCATTCGCGGTCTTCTTGTGTTTGTCTCGATATAATATTCAGTTTTGAATTTTATTTAGTGGAAGAAACAGGGAAAGGCTATCTAACCAAATTACCTGGAAGTGGAAGCTTTATTTTTAATTCAAGTGGCTATTACTTAATTACTTTCCACAGATGTATCAATTTCCATTTCCATTTCGGTAGACCCAATTGCATCTGTGCAGAGTTGAAACTGCTTTATGTCATTGGTTTCCATTACAGAAATTGACTTGCCATTTATTTTTACCCCGTACACCTAATTTGTCCAGATTATAGAGACTCCACATCTGCCACTTCAGTCAGCTTGAGGATTTCTAACAGGAAATTATAGAGCAAAAAATAAAATAAAATAAAATAAAATAAAATAAAGAAGAAGCAATGACACAGAGAAATGAGCCTCTGATAGATGCCCTCCTCCTCTCCCTGCCTGCCTCTCACCCAGCCCCAGTTCACCTAATTTGAAGACTTTATTATTGGAGCTTCACTAAGGCTCCTCCACTTTAGAGAAATAAACACTCCAGAGAGTCTTGAAAAGGATAATTTCTTTAATTCTTGGTATCTTCCTTTAATTTATTCTATATCAGACTATATTAGATAAAACTTCCTTGAAGATTTTAGCACTTTGAAATTATCCCCATCTAACCATTTCCCCTGCCATGTGTGCTTCTCTTTTCCTGGTTTGGTATTTCGGAGAGTATTTGTATGAGGGCAGGAGGGTGATGGTAAACTGCCATTGTTCAAAGATTTAAGTGGAAATCTTTTATAAACAGCTTCTTTTCAGAGGTATCTGGAAGTCAGCAGATGTTAAACAATGAAGGCCTGGCAACAGCAATTTTGCTGGGTGAGTATCCATTTTCATTTTTATTTTAGTCCTCCCACTTGACTTATACCAGATCTTTATTTTTCTGGACTTATTTGTCTGATAATCCTTAAATGCTACTTTCAAAACTGATGTGAACAAAGCATTCCGAGAACAAAACAGCAGTATAACAAGAAAGTGTTAAATAGAATACAGTGAAAACATCTTCCCTTAGTTAAAGCATATTGCCAAAATCCAGTCACCAGAAGTTTGGTTTTTCTCTTTTCTCCCCTCCCCCAAATCTGAAGGTCCTATTTTTTATCTACAAAGAAATGCCTATACATGAAGTTAAAGGATGAACCTCAATATAGTATAAAAGGGTACATGTAAAAATACATAAAAACTTGATAAAATAGTTTTTCACTGTATAATACTCATAGAGAAAAGCAATGCATAAAAATGTGACTACACGATATTATCTAACATTAAACTATTCTAATTTTAAGGGAAAGGGAGAGGAGATATTTTTCTATAGTCTTTTTCTAAGCATTACATTTTTTCTCTTTATAAAATGGGCTCATATGATGAATACCACTTTAAAATCCTGCTTTATTGACTTATCATAATAATGCATTTTCCTACTTGGTTAAATGGTCTTAAGAACATACCTCTAGTGGCTGTAATAATATTCTATCTCATGAAGGACCCATTATTTATTTAAGTATTCTTTTATGTGAGGATATTTATGTTTTTACATTTTTGCCATTTTTATTAGTCCTGAAATACCTGTTCTTTTACATAAACATTCGGCTTTATTTTTTCTCAGGGTGTACTGCTAGGATCTGGATTGCTAGACCACAGGTCCTAGAAGCACAAGGCTCCCTCCCAGACCAAGAACCACTGCAGTGGACCTAGTTTCCTCCTGGCCACAGCACTGGAAATGAGGTAGAACAGGGAAAATAAAATATTAGGTAGACAGGAGATGAATTGGAAAGGAAATGGAAAATAGAGTTTTAAAAATCTATAAACTTCATAATCCTTTACTTCACCTTAAAAGGCCTGCTCTTTCTTAGCCAAATGCCCTTAACAGCCCACCCTTGAGGATGCAGATTCTGGATGCAGATTCTGAACACTTCCGGCAAGATGCTGTGGGGGCTCCTTCCTGCGCAGTGGTGAGGCCAGGCCGGCCCGGGGAATTCTAGCTTGCACAGAGTGGGGTTGCTGAGGACTAGGGAACCCAAGGGGTGGAGGCTGCTGCCTCTGGTTTCTAGTCTTATTCCCACCAATAGAGTGGTAAGGACCAAAATGAAAGCAGGAGTGAGCAGAAGGGTAAAAAGCAGATTTTTCTGAAGTCCTGCTTGAGAATTTATTTCAGAACAAATATACTCCCTTACTATAAAAAGGCAGCACCTTTAAAAGAAAATGGGGAGCACAATATCTATATGTAACTTTGTTTCTCTTTTTCTAAAATTTAAGCACTTCATTAGTTGCTTTACATTATCAAATTGTGCTTCACCTCTGGCCACATGTGGCTGTCAGCAGGTAATTTTGAAGCTGTAGATATTGTGAGTTGTTTAATTGTAAAAAACAGAGCTTGTTATAAACTTTCTGGTACTATATTCTTTAAAATAAGAATGTTTTCCAATGCCATCAAGGCAAACAATGGTATTTTTTGTACAAAAAAAGCACTCATCTGTGAATTTACTTTGAAAACCCCAATTTCCATCAGCTGTTTGCTTTTCTTAGCAGCAAAGGATTTACATTTTATTTATTCATGCCCTTGACTAAATTTTCTGTTAACGTGTTGTTTCTTCCCGATGATTTGAAAAAGCCCGTTAACTACTTAATCCTCTGTCTGTTGTATTTGTTGCAAATACTTTTCTCAGTTTTCAGATTTTATATATGGTGGATTTCTTTAAATTTAGTACATTTAAATATGCCTTTTACTGCCCAGCGTGGTGGCGCACCCTTGTAATCCCAGCATTAGGGAGGCTGAGACAGGAGGATCACGGTTCACAGACAGCCTCAGCTACTCAGTGAGGCCCTCCGCAACTCAGTGAGACCTGGTTTTAAAATAAAGAATAAAAAATAGGGCAGGGGCTGTAGCTTGGAGGTCGGATGCCCCTGGGTTTTATACACAGACCCGCACTCACACACAAAAAATGCCTTCTTTTAAGCCAGGTGTGGTGGCACGTGCTTGTAATCCCTGTGCTTGGGAGGCTGAGACAGGAGGATCACACGGGTTCGAAGCCAGCCTCAGCTACTTAGTGAGGCTTTCAGAAACTTAGTGAGACCCTGTTTCCATAAAAAATATTTTTAAAAAAGGTCTGGGAGTATAGCCCAGAGGAAGAAAGCCTCTGGGTTCCACCCCCAGTACCACCAAAAAAAAAAAAAAAAATGCCTTTTACTTTAGCACTTATTTCTTTATTTTCACAATCAGGACATTGTCCCCACCCCAAATCATATATTCTTTATCTAGTTTTATTATTGTGTCAATATTTTTATGCATTTAGTTGAGCTGTATTATTATTTAGAATAGTCAAATATATTTGAGAAATTATATATTTCTTCACTGATTTAGAGGCCATTTCTGTTTTGGCTGCGTGTGTGTGTGTGTGTGTGTGTGTGTGTGTGTGTGTGTGTGTGTGTGTGTGTCTGGTACTTGGGATGGAACCCAGAGGCATTCTGTCGCCGAGCTAAACTCCCAGTCCTATTTTTTAGTCTTTTTATTTTTTCTTGAAACAGAGTCTCACTGAGTTGTGAAGGGCTTCACTCAATAGCTGAGGCGATCCTCTAGTCTCTGCCTCCTGAATACTGGGATTACAAGCGTGCACCACCTCACCCGGCTTCAGAGGCCATTTCTATCATTGACTAAATTATTTTACAAACTGTATCTTTCCTAACCCTTCTAGTTTTACCACTGTGGTATCTGCTGATTCATAAGAGCTGTATCATATGTTTAATATCATATAAAGTACTTTATCATGATAATTTACTTTTATTTTCCTCAAAATTTTAAGTATCAGACCCATTTATTCTTCTAAATAAACTTTAGAATCAGTAATTCAAGTTTCAAAAATAAAATTTTTTGATTCAAAGCCTTAGTCTAAAACAAGTATTAATACTAGTAACTACATAAAAAGGTACTGAACCTCACTACTACCCATGAAATTTCAAGTTATTTTCCATTTAGCAAATAAAAACATTAAAGATTTGTAGTTATAAATATTGGTAAAATGGAAATTTTCATAAACCATTGATAAGAGAGAAAACTAGTAGAATCATTTTAGGGCAAATTAATTTACATCTATCAAATGCAAAATGCGGGTATCATTTGATCTAATAATGCCTCTTCTAGGATTCCACCCCATAGGCAACCAAACATGTTCACAAAGATAAAGGGCAGTGCACTGTAGCACTGCTTGAATGAATCTCATATTGTATTCCACACCAACGTCTACTTATAAAGGGAAGATAAATTGTGAAGTAGCCATACAATGGAATATTATGTCACCAAACATGCCTTTGTAAGAATCAAGTAAATTTACACACAGTAATATGGAAAAATCTCTATGACACATTATTAAAAAAAAAGACAAGTTTCAGAGGATAATGATCAAGATAATGCTATTTCCATTTCAAAATATCTGTATGGGTATATATGTGTTGTAGGTTGTGTGTGTATGCGTATGTAGATATAGTAATATATACTATATATAATATTTTAAATACTATATAGTATTAAAATATACTTATAAGTATACATATATACATATGTAAGTATATATGTAATATGTACATATATATAAATCCATGTATATATAGTAGTACCATGTATTTAAAAGGATACATTTCCTTCTGAAAGGTAAGTGAAGCTAGTCAGTGAAAAGAAAGCTATAACCTTTAAATCTAAGTAATTTTGTGCTACTTTACTTATGGCCAGAAGCTTGGTTTAATGTTCAGCTTCTACATTCTTCTACATTTTATAAAAGTTAAGACTTTTACTATCAATACCTACTCACTATTAATATCCCTTGTTCCTGGATCGCCATTTGGGCATATGTATTTGCTCTTGAACCAGGAGAGTCATCCAGCCATGGGCTGGCCAGGAAATGGTGTGTGTGGTTCTCCTGGCTGACAGCACCGTTAGGTAATAGTGTCTAAATCCCCTTCCAAGTGCCCCCTATGGTGGCAAGTTGGTCTTTACACTTACTATATATCCTAGACTCACAAAAGTGACTGAAGTGAGATTTTTTTCTCCCATTGTTGCATATTTGACCAAATCCCCATCAAACACAGGGTACAAGAAAAGCCATAATACCTGCCCTCAATGCTAGATGAGCTCTCCCTGCCTCTGCTTCCTGACTCTGATAAGGTCTTCCATGGGTGTCAGGGCTAAACCACTTAAGATAGATTTTATTCTTCTCTTCTAACTCTACCCACTAAACAAGGACAGTCAAAGTCCATCAAGATATTTTTCGAGTTACTATAGAGAAGAACATAGGCAACATGACATTTTGACATTTGAACATGTCACAAAGCACTAACCACTGGAGATGACTGAGGGGCTTTGGCTAGTGCAGAAACCCAGGGTGGGCCAAGGGTAATGATTCCCTATTCAACTCTATTGGCCTTGGGATTCAGCAAAAATATATCAGTTTTATTTTCCACCAGTACAGTGCTTTTATGTAAGTGGATAGTTGGGAGAGACTGCATTAGGGTCTATCAGCCTGATAATACTATAAATGTGTTTGTTTGTCTTAAAAGTAAAGTCCAGACAGACGTTTCTTAATTTGATGCTATCCTGTTTATTGATTCTCAGTTTTATTTTCTGAGCTTTGGGGTCTATTTTAAGAGGTCTCTACTGGTGCCTGTATGATGGAGAGTTGGTCCTACAATATATGCACCTGCTGGAATTTTACTCAGCCATAAAGAAGGATAAAATTATGTCATCTGCAGTAAAATGAATGGAACTAGAGAATATTATGCTAAAGCGGACCAGTCAGCCCCCCAAAGCCGGGGTTATTTGTATTTCCTTATATGGGGAAGCTAGAAAAAAGAGAAAATAAAAGGAATTTCAGGTAACTGAGGAAAGAGGCAAGTAGAATAATAGAAGAGGATTAGGAGAAGAAGGTGGGAAGGGAGTAAAGGAGAACTGAGAAAGGAAAGAGTTCCAAATTATACTATGTTCCTCAAAGAAGGTGTCACATCCAGTCTCATCAATATGCATGGGGGTGAGAGGGTAGGACCTGGAGGAAATCACACCAAGTGCCGTGTGCATGTATGTTTGTATTAATTTGAACTTCACTATGATGCACAATTACAATGCACCATTAACCTTATATTTAAAAATAAAATGGTTTAATTTAAAAAAGTAAAGTATAAAACCTATGATGATGCTATTAAAGGGCAAAAGATGGCACAACACCAAAGGTACAGGTGGGCACACACACAAATCTCAGAACAATTTTCTGTACCATGTGGGTGGGGTGGGGAGTATTTGTCACTTACCAACCAAGCATGGTGGTTCTCCAGGGTATTATTTTCCCCCAAGGACCAAGAACCTATTTATCATATGTGTGTGTAGAGATCAGGGGCATGTTTGTATGGCAGCTGCTCTGAAGATGCAAAGCAATGGACTGAAGGAAAGCATTCAAGAATATGGAGAAGCTGAAATCTTGGTAGAAGTAAAAGTAAACAGTAGGGCATAAATGGGGAATTAATACCGAGGAAATGATGAAAAAAGATAGCATCCAAAAAGAGGTATAAGAGAAAAACTCTACAAATAATCAGTGGGAAACAGAGGTTCTTCTGGAAAAGACATTCAGCTTAGTTCTGTTCAGATTTAAACCCAGGATTTGGTGCCACCTGAAAACCATAGGTAAACATGAACATTGGGGCAATTTATCACAGTTATCATTTCCAGTGATAAGTTCCTCTTTGTTTGAACAAATGCCCATTATAAGAAACAAAGCCACAATTGTATTAACTCAGCATCTGTAATGTTCCTTGTAAAGAAACGTAAGAAAAAAACATAAAATGAATGAGTATGATTTTTTGGTCTTTTGACAGAGATAAATGTAACAGAATATATCTTCCACTATTATAAACATAAAAATGTATGTTCAGTTTATGTATTTCCTGTCATGTCCACATGTAAGAAATGAGATATAATGTTTAAAATTATCCAGCATCAGTAAAATATGATGCATATTAAGATTCTGTTAGATCTTGGCAGCTGCTCAGCAAGGTAAGGCAGCAAAAGAAAGGGCCAGAGCTGGCATTAACCTTGTCATTGCAGCGCACGCGCGCGCGCGCGTGTGTGTGTGTGTGTGTGTGTGTGTGTGTGCACGCCACTTGCATGTGTGTGTACACATGTGCTGGACTGGGCAACATAATGCTCACTCGCACCTCAATCCAGGGGCAGAGAAAGCTGAATTTCCAAGAACCAGGGCAATTTGCAGTAGAGGGCCCACAGTGCTTGTAAAGCTTCCTGCAATGGTCAGTACATGTTATCTGTCCATGGGAAAGCAGTATGCCCTATCACAGCCCTGGATTTCTAGGGTGGCATCATCTCAAAACAGAAGAGCCGCCAGCAGAGCAAGGTATGTCTCAGTCCTAGAACAGAGCCCCAGCGGCTGACTAAGAAGGCAGTGCTGACCTGCACCACTAGACCTGCTTGTATTTCGAGAACTCAGGCACAAGGGTCTTGATGTTGGCAAAAGGCATCAAGAAGAGCAAATGTCAAATGGACAGAGCTGATTACAGACCATGAACACTGGGCACATGCCCAGTGGCATGCAAATAAGAGTGACACAGAGCAAGTAGGGTGAGAAGGTCTCCTATTATTTGTAGTAGCAGAACATCATATCCAATCGCAAATGAGAGTCTTCTCCCAGGTGAAGTTTTTGCACTTCAGATCTGTGGTTAATCACTGTTGCATGGGATCCTGGGAAGAGCTGGCTAACCATCTCATGTCTGCCCAGCCCCCAGTGTGACCATCTGTGGTTTGAAGTTGAGCATCATCATTTAACTTTCTAGGGCCTCAGTTTTCTCATGATGATGGTCTTTATTAGTCTTCTGCATAGACACCCAGGAGGAGACTCAAAAATACTAGTCTTTAAAGAAGGGGGGAAAAAATCAACAGCATCTCCAAAAGCCTTTGTCCATCAACCTACCGGGGAGGCCAGGCCTCACAAGACACTTCCTATTCTGATACTGATATAGAAGGAGGCAAATTGAGAGCCTGCAGAGGTTAATGGTGCATTTCTGACTTCAATGGCAAGGTGCCTCCATTGAATTAGAGACCTCTGAGAATAGCCCTCTGGCAAATGCTTGCCTTATCTGCAAAGATTTTGAAATCACTTTTTCATCTCCTCTTGCTCCCCACTCTTAATAACATTTGCCCCCAAAATTTATGGTATAGTATATCTTCAATGGCTCCTTAATCTGAAAATGACAGACACGTTTCACATTTGTCCTGCTAGGATTTCATAATGTTGAGAACTGGGGTGGATTCTGAAACCCAGCATTACACAACCATCCTCATCTGGCAAGGGAAAATCCCTGCTTTCTACAGAGTCATTTGACAGAGCCAAGTCAACAGCAGGAAAAGGACCAGGGAGCAGCTGTAACTTAGGACAGTGCAGCCCACTTGGCTTAATTCATGCAGCCCCATCATGCTTTGCTCAGCTGAGGAGGACAGGAATGGGGGGGGGTTATCACCACACAGTCTCATTTTATAAAAGAGGACTACATTTATTCATCCTTCTGGACGGCCAAGATATAATGGTGCGTCTTCCACAAGGAGGTTGCTTGCTTCAGGGGAGTGGGTGAGAATTAATTTCAAATCTCTCACATAGTTTCAAGCTATTTCCCATGAGGTTTCATACCAGGCCACTGCACTGGAAGCCATAATTTCCATATTTATTGAAAACAGCATCTCAGCCAAAGTGACGCACTGTATCCTCACAGTGAGACCTCGTGCAGGGAAATAGAATTACTCCAGCAATCATCACAAGTATCCAGGGTCTTTTTTCAGAAAACTGTAATATTTGACCCCCTAATTCAGAGAAATTTTCTTTAAATGCATTGAGCTTAGCAAAGACTGTAATTTGAGGAATGGATAATTAACCTAATAAACTTCCTTGCCAACTAAACCAAAAAGTTTAAATTTGTGCAGTGTATAGTCAGTGAAGATAGAACGAAATGGCTATTTTTTTTATCTATATGTCTCCCAGCAACATGTCTGCTTCTTTAATTATTTATGGCTATGAGTTTTATTTTCCAAGATTGTTTTATAATCTGTTTATATGCTATAAACTCTATATGTGTTTATGTTTATGTGTACATGTAGATGTACAGTCTCACCTAAATTTAAACTATGAGGAAACACTTGATGATAAAGGATGCTTCGCATGTGTATGATATATATGAATTTTTTAAAAACATTGCTGATGGATGGTATTATGTAATGAATTCACTAAAGCTTCAGATCTAAACTTTCTATAAATTTTTATTTTTTGTTTTATTTTTCCTTTGTTATGAGTCTATTAATATCTCTTTAGGAACTACATTCAGCACAGAATTGCCATGAACATTAGTACATTGACTGGAAAAAATATGTGTCTTACAAACTCTCTGACAATGAGAAAAAACTAGGGAAATTAGGTAAAATTAACTAATGAAAATAAATTGGTTATTGTACAAAATTTTTAAGAACCCAATATTTTCTTAGGAAGTTCTACACTGATCTTAGATTTTCACATTAGTCTAAGATCACTATGACCTGACTCTTGATTCATATTTATTAATTAAACTGAGGAGAAAATAAAAGCTCTTGATTTGGAAAGTCTGAGTTAGGGGCAAGTACCTAACCTGTAGAGTTGATTATACTTTCTTAACACATCCTGTGGTATCACCAGATAGGTCATATGTTTGACCTGGGATGGTCTTTATGTTTTAAAAATATACTTTACATTTATAAGTGATTATTTAGAATTTTCCAATGCTATTTTAAATAAATAAAATTCTCATTTATTGATATCACTGCATAAAAATATATACTGGCCAACTTGCAAAATTAATCTTAAACTATTTCCCCATATCATGACATGACAAGTAGATTATATTTCTTCAAAAAAAAGTACTTGTTTTTAATCCAAATCATGAAAATCATGTATAAATTTATTTCTATTAAAATTTAAGTTGAATAAAATATATATCAATTAGAATGTCATCTCCTGCCAGGTGTGGTGGTGCACTCTTGTAATCCCCACACTTGGGAGGCGGAGACAGAAGGATCACACTGGTTCGGAGCCAGCCTCGCTGGCTTAAGAGACCCTGTTTCCACATAAAAAGTTAAAAAAATAAGTCTGGGAGTGTAGCCTGTGGGAGTGTATCCCAGAGGTAGAAGGGCTTCCAGGAACCCCAGTACCACCAAAAAAAAAAAAAAGTCATCTCCAAGGGAAAAATTATGTTTCAAGTTTACAATAATCACATTTACTTCTATAAAATTTTAGGGTGCATGATTTTTTTCACATTTTTTTTGTGGGTGTGTGGTACTGGGGGTGGAACCCAAGGGCTTTTCTACCTCCGGGCTATACTCCCAGATCTATTTTATACTTTATTTGGAAACAGTCTCACTAAGTTGCTGAGAGCCTCACTAAGTAGCTGAGGCTGGCTTTGAACCTGTGAGATCCTCCTATCTGAGCGTCCCAAGCTGTGGGATTACAAGCTTGCGCCACCAGGTCCAGCTCTTTTTTTCACATTTTAATGTTTTGTAATACTAGATACATGTTACAACATTGTCTATATTAAATGTGGTTATATTCTTTTGTTCTCCTGAAACATTATTATTTCATCCAGCAATTCAACACATATAAAACAGGAGGAAAAATGCTAGTTTCTGCATGCTTTCCACCTACCAGGTTCTATTAGATGCTTGGTACACAGAAATCCCTACCAAGAAGGCTCAGAGCAGTATTCCTCCAAAACTATACTTTGTAGAGTATGAAAGGTTACAAAATATGTATAAGTAAACTCAAATTTCACCATCCTTTCTATGACTAGCAAAATATAAATAAAGCAGTATTAAATGAAAAGAAACCTGTGGTCCCTACACACCTATCAAAAAAATAAAAAAACAAAAAAACTACCATTGTCTATATCTCCATAGCCACAGTAACCCATTACTGCCTAGGAAAACTGAGATCAAGTAATCATGGCTTGTACTTTGACTGAAACAAGTGAGATACTTTGTTACAGATATTTAAATCTTTTACTATTTCTCTTAATCACTGCTTGATTTAGAAAATACCAAAAAATAAATAATATTGATCCTGCCTTAGCCAGATAACAAATGAGTTAGTGATTCTATATGGTTACACTTTTAGTAACTAAAAATTATTTCCTATGTATCCATAAGATAAATATTAAATAAATATCTAAAGAACATATATTTGGAATACTGTCAAAATATGTACGTTTGGGCAGTGGCCAAACCCCACTGATCTTGGACCAGAACTCAAACCTCAGGCCTTGGCCTCTATAAACGTAGCTGTAGGATCTCAAAAGTCCTAGGGCCAGAAAGGCAACCAAGAAAGCACACAGACAATAACAAGAACTAAATGTAGGCCTCACAATTTTACACCCGAGTTTTGTCCAAATATTGTAGAGCATCTACTCTGGATAAAGCACTCTCCTAAAGATGATGTTCACAAGAAGAAGACACGGTCCTGCCCTCAAGACCTTTGAGTCCCTGTAACTAACTGAAATTTAGACCAATTCAACGGAAATCAGAGACACAGAAGCAACACAGATCAACAGAAAAAAATATAAATAACCAAGGTCAGAATGGCCATGATGATAATCGTTAACACTGGCTGAACCTGCTACATGCCAGGAACATCATTAGGTGTTTTTCATCATTTAAGCCACAACATGTCATTAGACATTATGATTCTAGTTTTATAAAAGAAGAAACAAAACTTAGAGAGTTACTTGATAGCTTACCAAATTAACATATGCTGATAATCCCTACACAATGCTATGATTCTAATTTCAAACACAATTCCAGCTTCAGAAGATCATCCTATATAAATTCTTTGAAAAGGATTAACAACTTCCCTACACATATATACAAACACAGGGGTCCAGTTTGTTCTATCTTTATGGTTTCCTTACTGTGAATATCTAAAAAATTAATCAAGGAAAGAAAACTGAAAGCTGAGAGAACTACTTCCCACACTGCATTAGTAATTTCTGGATAAGTAAACGCATCAATAAGGTGAAGAATAGGATGTTTAAACAAACAAATATTTCTAACACATTATGCTTTAATTGCTTGTGAATTTAAGTAACTATTGAAAAGAAAAGATGATATTTTTAGAAAGGCAATTAAACTTAGCCAGTGGGCATCACTGATGCTAAGGTCATTTCAGCAACACAGATTTCTCAGAGTAACAGAAGCACCCAAGGGATGGCTACAACCAAATCAAAGACCAATTTGCCCCAGTGTTCCAGGAGAAATAAAAAAATATATATATCTTATTCCCCCAAGATGCTCCCAAGTTAGACTCCTTTTCTTAATTAACTACTCATCCGAGATACTATCTAAAAAATGCTGACCCTGCAGCTGTGTGCAGATAACTTGCATGGCCTCAACAACTCTTTTTATTGGAATATCCGTTTTTCTAACAGCCCAACGTTTGAACTTCTTTCACTTAAGCTGATATTCTACTTTCTCACTTATGTACAGTTGTGTTTTTCTAAAAGGTTTGAAATAATTGTGTGATCATACAGAGTCCAAGATAAAGAAAAATGCAACTAGAAAATTAAGAAAACACCCATTTCATTGTCTTTCAAAGTAAAACAATTACAATATGTGATTATATGAGTGGGGGGAAGATATTGCCTGTAATTCACACCTTTTTTATACATAAATAAAATTCATTCTGATAAACCGACTTGTTTGCAAGTATCCTGCCTCACCAGTATGCATGCATGAGGTTCTCCAGGATAAGGATTTGATTCAAAAACCTCATTTCTTACATCAAATACCAAGCACTGGGGATGGGCATGTAGTACTGCTATTCCCCCCGTCTACTTATAGCTGTGAATGAACTTAATTAACTACTCATCTGAGATACTATCTAAAAAATTCTGGCCCTGCAGCTGTGTGCAGATAACTTGCATGGCCCCAACAACTCTATTCATTGGAATATCCATAAACATTCCAATATCTGAGAAGACCTGCTAGTGGTCATGATCAGTTTAGTTACTATAGATACAGCAGCACTCTGCTCATGTTAGATGCCTATTTAATATGAGCTGAACTAAAAAATGCTGAAATAAAATCACCGTTATCAGGTTACCTCCATTAACAACTAGTTCAAGTTAGATTTGACATACCTTTCAAGTGGTTTAGTTTGTTTTTTCCCTTAGGAATTGCTACTGCTTTAAAAACTTAGGCATATGCTAATATTTAACAAAAGTACTTATTTAACCCAGTCTCTACTAAGTAAAGCCCTTAACATTTCACATACAATCTGAAGACATCCCAGATATATATATATATATATATATATACACACACACACATATATATGTGTAATGTATACACATACAGATGTACATATATTAATATGCAAATACATATGAATACTGATATGCAAATATGAACACATAACACATATATATGTATATATAAAATAAAAGCTGACACTATGACATAGGGCTGTTTTCCACATGGAGCAGCAGAGATCTATGCACGAGAAGAAGGCAGACACCTTACCATTTATCTTCTATCATTACAGCTGCTGAAACACATTAGCTTTCCTCCTGCCCTCTCCTTACCTCTTCAGATATGTCTGCTTTACATTCAGAACACAGTAACTGCTTTTTTGAAAGAGTGTAGAATTTCACCAGTCTCCTGCTCACTGTGCTTTCTTATTCTAATCCCAGTGCAAAGCTTTAAGTTGCTTGTCAAATCTAAAAATCTCTCTACTTTTCACTGGAGAGATTGATTAAACTGATAAAAATAGAATCCCAAACTGCTGCAGCTCTTTTAGTCATCTTAATTAATTGTAATTAGTTTTTAAATATTCAGTTCCTGATTTCCCACAAATCTGGGGCTATCTCATACATACAAGCTGTCATTATTTCTTAATAGCAACATTCATAATAAAAAGGTAACTGGCCATTCTTCCCTGTGGTCTTTCATACTTTCAAACGTGATTAGTATGTGTGTTGCTGGTAAATAATTGAATTAATTTTATGGTGAACGACATATTTTAAATCTGCAAAGCATTTTATTCTAGGAATTTAAGCCAACCCTTGCTTTTCCCTAGATATCTCCATGTATGCCTACAATAATAAGTTGGAGCAGATTCTTGACTTTCCCATTAACATCTAACAGTTTATGAGCTTTTGATATCCATGGGATGATTTTTAAATGATGACTTTAATTCCCCAATGCACCTAGATAACTAGAAAAATAATAGAAAATAAATGAGTACTTCAAAGAAGGAATTTAACTAAGAATTTAAAGCTTCAGCCATGCTGAAAGTAATAATAATAAAAATCCTTATAATAGTACTGAACTGAACTCAATATCCTCTTGACATTTTTAAGGAATGTGTCAGCTTCGAATAATGTATTTCCCGTAGAATGCACAACCACTCTGTTATATAGTAATCATATGTACAATTTTTAGATGGCAAAACTGAGGTTCAGATATCGCAGTTGAATTGTAGAAATAGGGATTGTAGTGCTGGAGCTGAGTTCAATCCAGTTGTATTTACAGCCACATTGCTGGCTGCATCCCAGGCAGAATCCTGCCAACACCATGGAATGTGAGCCCTCGGAGTTCCTGACATTACAGAACATCATGGATCTTGTGTCGTTTAACCTAAGAAAGCATAATCAAATATCAGTTGTCATATGGATTATCCAATTCTTTGAGGTTCAATTTATCACTGTCTACTCACTCAGTAGGCAGTAACAGGTCTGTAATTTTGAACCATGACTATAAAGAAAGACAATGTGTTTTAGAAATTAATTAACTGAAAATGAAAATATACATCAAATAATAATTTTCCTGTTAAGAATTTTCTAAGAAAATTATCATGAAAATCAAGGAAAAGATTGTTTTTCTAAGCAAAAATCTTTTCATTAAGTATGAACCAGTATCATCCATTGTCAAAGCACAAAATTCATACTTTCACTTATTCCTGTTACCAAAGTTTATCACAATCAACCATATGCCCTTTGCACATTCCATGCAAACAACTTTTCATTAAAATTCCACATAACTGCCAATTCTTTCGAAGTCTTGAACTCCATCTAAATTAGGTATTTTAGCAACAAGTTTGGCTGAATCCCCATTCTAAATTACTAACTTGAATTCACTAAGTGAAAGAATTTAAAAAATATATTTTTCCTTCTCTATCAGAATTCTGATTATAATTCTATATATTTAAAGAAAACTAGTTTTTATGGTCATTATTAGAAATTTAGCTAATCATGTCTTAGTTTCTCTTGGGAAGCAATTCTTACCCTGTGATACTATTGGTCCGGAGAACCTTTTCAGAGATGTTTGTAAGGCAAACCACCTAGGAGAATAAAGATAATATCTCTCTCCAGGACAGGACAGTTCTATTTCCTGGCAGGGCAATAAAAATAGTGCCTTCCCCCAAGACAAAGGCTGAGCAAGTTAGTCAGCGGCATTTTATAAGATGGGTGATTTCCTAGACTCTAATCCTCAGCTGAGACACAGCCCTACCACCTGAGAAACTCCCACCAGGGCCCACTCTGAACTGTCTCCTCCTCCCCACTCCTACAGAGCTGGGGACAGGAGAATGTGTGAGAGTAGGCAGCTAAGCCTCCTGTTGTGCCAGGAGCAATAACATCCTTTATGTCTGACCTGAGAGCTGTGTCTTCTGCCAGCATATATGCTGCTGTGGCCGGCTAACTTTTTGTCTCACAGGCAGGGTAATATCTCAGAACCTGTGTGGCTCTTGACAGTTAGCTATGATTGATTATTTAAATACGTATTTGCAGGTGTCCACTAAGTCCAAGGTAAGTTTTTGATCTTCCCTCTGAAGCCTAAAACTTAACGAAAACCACTTGTGTTCCTGCAGTTAGGGCCAACCCCACTAAAGAATACCATGTTCACACAAGAAAGGGGGCTTTCTGGTCACCTTACAGCTACTGAAGCAAGGGGCATAGAGACAATCCAGTCCTCAAATGGGTTATTAGAGCTCTCGTCTGTACACCAAAGACAAGCTATCCTTCTCATGTCCTGATTGATTACATGCCTTCATGAGCTGACCTGTAAATCCCCGCCATCAATCAGTCTCTCTCGCAAAAACTCTGGGAAGAAGACTTCCTATCTCAATTGTGTTCTCTGGCTTTCCCCAGGGTGGCACAAGCAAACATCTTCTCGGGACACTGAGGTGATAGTATTTGCTTCCTTTCCTCACCCCATCACTTAGGCACATGGACAGTAATAACCAACAACGTATGTCAGTATTAATTTCTCCTGTCCTGAAGATGTAGACATCTAGCATTTGCCCTCTCTCTCTATCCACAGGCTCAGTAGACTGAAGTTGCCTGACCCAGGTCCCTGGTCCAGGAATCCAGATGGGAGTTTCTTTCTCCTTCACAAAACCCAGGACCCCAACTGGTGGGTTGGTGAGTTGTACAGTATGTAATGTTTTCCCCAAGAGCCCCTCTCAGGGATAGTTCTCCAGCTTCCAGAGCACAGAACACATCTTCCATGTTTCTGGGTTCCCTGGTCAGATGGCTGTGCCTGATACACAGTGGGGTTTACTCGTGTTTTGGGGGTCTCCAAGATAGAAACCCTAAGGTCCAAATAACCTAATATATACCCTGGCACAGAAATTGAAGCTCTTCTCTTTAGCATCCACTATGGTTCCTTTGGTCTCTAAGTGGCCTCATGAGTGACATGAGAGGCAGGGGAGTATAGTGGTTAGGGAGCCAAGCTGAGAAAGAACTCCCTGGGAATATACATCCTGTCTGGGTCACTCATTAGCTGTTGGATCTTAGACCACTTAGGTACCTATCTGTGTCTTTGTTTCACCATCTATGAAATAGGGATAAAAATAGAACATCTGATGACAGGATTATTGCATGATTCAGTAAGTTACCCCAAGTTGGGCAATACTCAGTAAGTGTGCCTCTTCCCATCATCACCATTGCTACAGCTGCTTCGAGTTCTCTCTGAACACACTGAGTCCATTTCATTTAGTACTCTGTTCCCAATGCAATCTAGGTCCACTCTGTCATTAGGAACAAAACTGTCAAGGGAAATATAACAAGAACCACAAATATTTCTTGTTGAATGAATGGATAATATGGGAAGGCTCTTTCTTTTGTGACACATATTCTGGAAGAGAAATGAGGCATTGACTTGACCATCCCTACAACTCTTTGATGAGTATATCCACTTGGAAGACAGAATAAAGATCCTCCTCCCCACCCTCAGACACACACAAGATAGATACCCAGAATCTTTCTACCTTTGCTACTTCACTTGGAGGGAAATGTGATTGAATCAAAGGATCTTGAGGTGCAAAATTCTTCTGAATTATCCAAGTAAATCCAATCACATGAGTCCCTAAAAGCAAAGGATTTTTCCAGCTGTAAAGAACCATGACATGGGCAAATCCTAAACCAATATTGCTGGCATTTAATATGTAAAGGGCCACAAACCAAGGAATGTGTGTGGTCTCTAGAATCTGAGAAGGGCAGGAGAATGGATTTCCCCTCCAGTCTCCATTAAGGAATACAACCCTGCGAACATCTTGATTTTAGCTCTGTGCTAGACTTCTGACCTCCAAAACTAAGATACTAAATCTGTGCCACATAAGCCTCTAAGTCTACAGTAATTTGTCACTGCAATAATAGAAACTGATGTAGGCCCTCTGGATTCTTACTAGGGTAAGAGCACAACCCAGGACTGTGGGATTAAACAACAGGAAGCACATATTTGCTCATTCATTCATTCACGTGGTGGATTTGCTGAGCACGGGCCAGGCACTGTTCTGCGTGCTATGGGAAGCAACAGTGAGCCCGGGAGCCATGGAAGGCTTCTGTTCCCAGAGAGCTCACAGTCTGCAGGCAAGAGAGAGGGACAGGAAGCAAACCAACAAGGACATTAATAACTGCAAACTGGTGAGTGTGGCCAAAAATAAAAATCAAATAGGATGATGAGAGAGAGAACACAAAAATAAAGGGATAGAATCCCCAGACTGGTTGGAGAGATGGCTAAGAGTCACATTTGAAGGGTAGGAAAAAGGCACAAGAACAGACAGAAAAGGCCCCGAATGAGCTCACATACCATGAAGCCACAGCTGACCTGGCCTCCTTGAGGATACTACTGTAGTAGTTCTGAGATGAAACACCAATTTTGAAAAATTGACACCACTTCTAGCTCCAAGGAGAAGTACTCCCCGTGTGAACTGCTATTCTCATTTTCCCATCCTCACTCTTCACAAGCATGACTTCTAAGGCTTTATTTTTTAACATATTTTATGAACAGTATAAGGCCGCCTTATCCCAGAGTCCCAGAACATCATTCTCAGTGGGTACTCTCGGTGTTCTTAGCTGAATATGGATGTTGTTAGACTCCCTGAGACAGTGAGTTGCTGTTGCTGAGGCAGATGTCCCTGTGGTTGCTATGGCACCCAGTGATGCTGGCGCCAGGACCAAATCTATCGCTCAGGTTCAGACTCAGGCGGCACTGGAGCCGGCATGGACCACGGGTGGCTCCACTTCATGTTTCATCATGACAAAAGTGCCAAAGTGTGAAGGTGGCAAACAAGTGTATAAAATCCCCTCTACCCTCAAATCGCATGGGAGTGCTGGTCTTTGACACAAAACAGCCACTCTATTGCATAGTGTCTTGGTCTAATGTCTGTGGAAAAACTGTGAAAAATGTACCAACTCGGATGAAGGTTGTCATAGAGTTAATCATAACTTCTAAGATTTCTCCTTTCATCACCTTTAAGACTACAAGATCCAAGTAATGTCTCTATCCAGCATTCTCAGACAATACACAGATAACCTATAACTGTAAAAGTAATGTCTGGTGAGAGCTTGTCCACGTATGCCTTCCCACACAGGAAGGTGACTGCACTGAGAAACTCCCAGTTACTCCAGTTCTGAAGCAATCCTACCCATTTCTGTTGCTGTATCATGTAGTAGCATAATGAGCTTACAAACAAACTTAAAACAGTAATGAGTGGGGAAGCTTTTATGCTGAGGGTACAGGGCTAACACTTTGAACAGTGAAAATTCACTGCTGCAGAGGTTACAGAGCCAGAGTATCTGGATTTGACTTCAAACTCCATCATATAATAACAATATGACCTTGAAGAAGACACTTCCCTGACCAAGGATCAATCCTATTTTTCCTCTACAAATTGAGGTCAACAGTAACACTCATTGTGCCTGCCTCAAAGGGTTTTCACAATTACAAAATGAGAAAGACGTTGTAAACTGTAGAACACAAGTATAAACTGAAAGTCCCCCACCTGTCTGCTCATGGTGATACAGCTGTGTTGTATTTAGGGGAGATTCAGTGGGGATTCTCTGAGCTCCAACCACGGACTGGCAGAAAACCTAGGTCCTCCTCTCCTGTTCTCTTGAGCTTTCCCTCTGCTTTATTGACTGATGCCACTCTGCCTTCCACAAGTCACAGTCAACCGCACTGACAACATTCTCTGGGTCAATAATTTCCTCTGGAATACTGACACCAACCTCAAGGCCCAGGTAGCCAAGAACACAGTTCCATTCTTGGGTTTTGCTTCTTCTCTACAGAGTTGCCAAGATAACTCTAGTAGGCACTGCTAACCAATTCTTTGTAAAGACTAAGATAGTAAATATTTTAGTTTACAGACCACATATGTCTTTATAGCGCATTTTTCTTTGCTTTTTAAAACAACCTTTATAAAATATAAAAAATGAACACAGAAAAAAACCTAGCCCTTGGCCTTACTAAAATAGGACACAGGCTGCATTTTTCCCCAGGGCCATAATTTTCAATCCTGCTTTTGGCCACAGCCTTTATTAATGACTCAGCACACTTGGCTTATTCTGTTGTGGGTGGAAGGAGGAGGCAGGGAAGGAGAGGTACCTGGGCCCACTGCTCCCTTGGACATCAGATCCTGTGGCTCTCTCTGGCCTCTGTGGTGGAACGTTTCACTTGTGGCTTTGGCTAAAGACCCAGCACTTTCCTCTGGTCCAGACTCTGGGGAATTCTGAGCCACAGGAGAAGTCAGTAGGTGTCTGGACTATGAAAGTGAGTCACACTCACGTTCATACACTCAGGACTTCCGGGCTGTATGTGAAATGCGTGGCTGCCATGCCCCCAAACATTCTGTGATGGTTAGAAGGCTGCTCTGTGCACAGCACAGCGGGACCTCTGCGGCTGTAATTCACCATCAAGCCAGTAAAAATGCATCTGTGAGCCAGTCAAAATATTTTACACATTCATTAGCTACTCTGAATATCATCAAAAATAAAGACGAGGAAGAGGGTGAGGGGAAGGGAAGGGAAAAAGGAAGGGGGAGAAAAGAGCAGAGGAACATGGCAGGGGATGAGGAACCACTGCAGACTATTTTGCCTCGATGTCACCATTATCACAGAACTGAGTATGTTCACCTGGTACTTATATCAAATTCAGCAAAGATCCTATACCACCATGGTTTCTAAAGGAGAAGACAAAGATCGGGCCTCCCTGTGGATGTTTTTCTCTCTTTATAGAAGGCTTCCCTTCGATTCTCCTTGCTCTTCACATTCAACCTGTAGTTCAAGGCCTATAGAGTACCAAGCCGCACAAATTAATTAAATGATGCCTCCTCAGTCCAAAAATAGAAAGTGGTGCACCTGAAGCTCTGTATCTTAGCACCATTCACCTAACTAGAAGGCCATTTGTTGGTGGAAAAAGGAGTGAGTGAGAGGTGGAAGTCACTTCTTAACTGGGCAGACCCAGCTCTCCTCAACAATACATGTGATGAGCAGAGCCAAGAAGAGTTCTTGTCCAAGCCCGTGTCCTTTGCCAGGATGCAAATTTACACACAGACACCTTGACCCGGATTTTGAGCCCATGGCCACAAGGCAGATAAATTTAACCTTTTCTGTGGAACCACTAGGACAATGCTCACTCATGATGCTACCTATGGCAATGGTGGTGGCAATGGTGCCACCAGCAGAATGTGTCAGTTTGAGAATGCTTGCTCATCCTCACTTAAAGAGGGCTTTTAAAAGAGAAGGATGAGCCGGGCGTGGTGGCGTACACTTGTAATCCCAGCACTTGGGGGGCTGAGACAGGAGGATTGCACAGGCTCAAGGCCAGCCTTAGCTACTTCGTGAGGCTCTCAGCAATTCAGTGAGACCCTGTTTCCAAATAGAGTATAAAATAGGTCTGGGAGTATAGCTCAGAGGTAGAAAGCCCCTGGGTTCCACCCTCAGTACCACAAGAAAAAGAGAGAAAGAGAGAGAGAGAGAAGGATGAGATAACACAGATACACAGAAGGCACAGCAATCAGTCCTCAGTGTTTATAAGGAGGAGGAGTGACTAAGTCATGAAAGATGTGCAGCTCAGAGGGCAGAATATTTAAAAACTGATTCTCAACAGAGCAGACTGCTGAAGTCCAGGACAAATGTGTGTACCCTGCAGAGAATGCTGCAGCCCAGGGCTCTGCACTGAAAGATGACTTCACTTCGACCCTGGACAGGAAGCTTTAGGTGGCCTAGTCTGATGGAAGAGTCAAGCAGCTGAGAAGCCAGGACCCAATGATGAGGCTCTAGGGTGTATAGGGTAAAGAACAGAACCTAGTGTTGTGCTTAAGATGTCCAGGGAAGAGAAAATCTGAAGCTGCCTGGGAGAGGCACAGCAGACACTGGAAACAGATTGGAGGGGGAGGAGAAAAGGTCATGGTGGAATCAAGGATGAGTGGAGCTTCCTGCCTGGGGACAGGATGGATGGCTGTGTTTTAGTTGCCAAGACAACAAGCCTAAAAGGCAGCCAGGGAGCCTACAGAGATCCTCTGTGGGATGCTCTTGCTCTCCATGAGGCTGTGAACAGATCTTCTTCCACTCAGAAATACAGTGAGTTACTTTATTATAACTCAAAGTGTGTTTGTCACTGGAGTGATTCACCCCAATAGTACCGGAATGCTGTAAGCTGCAATCATACTTCAAAACACGCATTTTTCAGCCTGGTTAATAGAAACAAACTTCGGTAACACCTAATATAAACCCATTCATAAGGAAGATAAATAAAAGCATTCTAACCTTTACTGTTATGCATAACTTTTTTAAACACAAGAGAATGAATGTTACAGCACAGGTCTACCTTTTTTGGTAGAGTATATACTACATATTTTTTTCTCTGGGAACTAAAGATACTACAAATTAATTTGAAAACATATATATTTCTTCAAAGTATTAATTTTTAAAGCGGCCCAAACTGCTAACAACCAAGGAAAGTACCGATTTATAAATTATGTTCTCGGCATATAGTATACATTGTGAATTTGCATGCATATTAAATGCAAATAACCAGAAGAGTATAACATTAAGCCTTCAAATTTATATGTGCAAAAGACAGTAAATTCTAACATTAAAATTCTTCCCAGAAAATATTAACTCCCCACATCCCACATGACTGTCCTACAGTCAGCTTATGGCTCGCTACAGAGACAATAACCTCCCCCAACCACAAAATGCATCAACTGCACTCACCCTCTCAACAGGCAAAGCAGAAAAGGCCATTTGGCACCAATGAAGGACAGGTAAGGTGCTAACATTGTCCCGATTTTCATGCAAATTATTTTACTTAATGATTGGACAGAAGAAAAAAAGTGCCACTAAAACTGCCACCAGTGAATCATTCACAGAATCTTTCCTCTATTAAAATGATCAAAACAATGAGAAAATGGGGCAAATTGAGCTGACTCTGCTGTTTCACTACAGTAAAAATAAGAAGTTCATGATGGTAAAATTCCAGGTGTCACCGGGCAAGGCTTGTGTGCTCTAACTGTTGGTTCGGTCCAACAGTAGGCTAGATGTTGCTGTATGAGCATTTTTTGGATGTCATTAATGTCTATACTCAGTTGAATTTAGGTAGATATGCCCCTTGATAATGTGCACAGGTTCCTCCTCTTAACAGTGAAATTCTTAATAGCAAGAATTAAATGTCTGCCTCAAGACTACAACATGGAAATCCTGTGTAAGTTTCCAGCCTGCCAACCTGCCCTACAGATTCCAAACTCAAGGCGTTACAACTTCAACGCCTGCCTGAATTCTCAGACTGCCAGCCTACCAGATGCACTTTGGACTTGATGGCTCCCACACTTGCAAGTTGACTCCTTAAAATCAATCTCTAAACAAATACATATATAAGTATAAGACAGATAGATAGGTTTCTGTTTTTCTAGTGAATACTTACAACCAGATTCAAAAGGATTTCCAGTGTAGAATTTTAAGAACGCAAGGTATTATAAACCCTTCTGGTAGGTGGGTGAGGGCTGCTCGATGTTGATTGCAATGTAAAAATGTATGTATTCTCTGTTAAAATAACTCCTCCACTTTAGACTGAAAGTTTCCTTCCTGATACCCATTTAAAGAATTTCACAGTTAACTCTAGGATGAACTATATTTGTAAAAGAAGGAGAAACTCATGAAAACCTTTATTAATTTTTTTTCTTTTGGTCCTGGGATTGAATTCAGAGACATGATATCTATGAGCTAGAGCCCCAACCCTTTTTATTTTTATTCTAAAACAGTCTTGCTCTATTGGTGAGGCTGGCCTCAAACCTGCAATTCTCCTTTCTTGGTCTCCAAAGTAGGATTACAGCCATGTACAACTAAATAAGCCATGGACAACTAAAGCCACTTACATTGTGAATTTTCAGCACATGCTAGTCTTGAAGGATGCAACTGTTCCTTTATTTATAGCCTAAAAATCACAAATCAGACTGTCTTCTCTAATGAAACAAATATCCGTTTAAAGTTTACATCAAATGATTTTACTGGCTAATGTCACTCTCTTTCTGTTCCTGGCTTTTCCATGAAGCAGTTCATAATATGTGCTTCCAAACCTCTGCTCTTCCCCTCCCTCACCTGGGACAGATGCTGATCTACACTACTGGATCCCATTCCAGTGTCTGCACAGATGCTCCCCATGGCTGAGCTTCCTTCCCTGGCCTCTAACTCTTATCACACTGCTCTATTTATTGCTGTCAGGAGGATCTTCTGAGAGCAGGTAGAGGAGAGAGAAGGAATTAGCACATCCAGAAGAGAACTGATCACGTTAGCAAATTTCTATTTTATGTACACTGTTCTACAGCCTAAGAGCAGAAAAGAGAAAAGACATATTCCAGAAAGCATCTGGATATTTCCTAGAAAACCTGCTGGATGCCTTGCTTAAAAAGTATATTTTTTGACTAGTGAAGATAGAGTTATTCTCCAAGGCAGCAATCCAGCCTTAAGTTATCTGAAATGTCTCATTTTCGTCTGTCTTCTCTATCAATCCTGTCAACAAGTTCAAATCCCTTCTCTTTCCCCTCTTCTGCAGTCTTTCTTATCATGCACCAGCTGTCTTCCTCCACTCTGAGCTATTTTACAGTCCACAGAAAGAACCATCTCCCCTAAATGTCATTTTGATGATGTCACTTGTTGCCAAATGTTCCAGCTGTTTCTCCTTAAATTAAATTTCTACCCCAAATCTCAAAACCACGTTGGACTCCCTTAACTCCCCTCCCTGCTGTCATCCTGGCCCCCTCGCTCTCCCAGCCTGCTGTACCCGCCACACACTGTGGCAACCCCTCAGCCCTCATGACTTCTTCCAGATTATGTTCCAGCTCTCCTTTGAACCTCTGCTCAGAAAACATATCTCTTCACATTAAAAAATTATACTCAGGCCAGGCATGGTGGCACATCTCAGCACTCGGGAGGCAGAGATCAGAGGATCGTAGTTGATGGACAGCCTCAGCTACTTAGCGAGGCCCTTTACAACTCAGTGAGACCCTGTTTCAAAAAATAAAAAGACTAAGAAAAGAATGGGGCTGGGGTGTAGCTTAGAGGTTGAATGCCCCAGGGTTCCATCCCTAGTACTGCAAAGAAAAAAAATTACACTCATTCATTTTTCGCTGGAAAAAAAATCAAGGGCTGATGGTTCTCCTCAATCCTACCCTGGAAATAACTAGCTTCTCATGGTTTTCTACCATTCCTGATTCAGTTTATGAGATTTGGGCTAGAAGCCAGCAAATCCCAGAGCAAAAACATGGAACTGCCTGAATAATTACTATCTTGATTTCATCAGATAGCCCCCTTTTCTTATAACGATGCCTTAAATATGAAACCTCTCAAAAATCTAAATTTCCTCTTGGCAAATTCTCTTAAAACATAAGCCTATCTAAATAAACATTGTTATATATGCATGCATATCAGAATATATTTCCCATTGTGATTTATTCATGTTACATATAGAAATATTTCCAGAAAATTGTTTTTTAAATATTTAATAGCCATTAAATGGGTAAAACAGCCCTCTATTCCCCCTGGAAGATTGAGAAGCCATTCTAGCCCTTTTTACAAGTTTTTATACCTGTAATCAGTAATATGGGCAAAAAGAATACCAATGTTTTTCAATTAACACTGGCAAAATATGTAATTTTTTTTTAAATGAAGACTAAAGTTCACGTGCATTTATCTTCTGCTGATGCAAGCTGGAACTATTTCCTTGGTCTCAGAGTGGCTTAACATCAATCAGGTCACCAGCTTCATCTGAGTCACTCAGTGATACTGAATATTATTCTGAACCTCTTAGAAGATAAAACAGGGTGGCTGAGGCAATGTAAGTGTTTGAAGAACGAATAATGAAGCACAGACGTCTTGGGCTAAAAGTTAAAAACCACTGTGAGGGTGTTAAGGGCACACTACAGACCTGAAGAGTGAGAACAAATCCACAGGCCCATTAGCTGAGCAGCAAATTAAAGTGCCATTGTTTCCAGTTTCAGCCTTGAATATGGAGGGCACCAAATGTGCCAAGCTCCCAGGCCCCTCTGCAGAAGAAGAATGCTCTCTGCCACGGATTCTCAAGTGCCTTTATTCTTTCCAGCTAACTGAGTGAAAGAGTTACTATCAGTTTCCTAACTCTTCTATTATTATCTTCCCTGGGACCATGTTAAAGAGACAGCAGGAAAATAATCAAGTGAGGTTTCAAGATACAAATTCTATTTCTCATTCATTTCAGCCTCTCTTTGTCCTTTAATTTAAAAATAAAGTTTGCTATCTTTATTGTTCTTGATCTTAATCCTTGAGGTAAAAGATAACACGAAGATAATCTGTAAAATGACTAGCCTCTACATTTAATAAGTAGACCTCATTCTGCAATTATATACATTTTGTATCTTATCTCAGGAAAACAGTTGAGAGTAGCTCTCTCTAAGCTCTTAATAAGGCAAAAGGTCTGGAAGACCTAATAAGATCACATGAGGGAATTTTTTTTTAAAGATTAGTTTATATTTAAACCAACTTACTAATAACACTGTCTCAGTTGTTAAATAGTACTACGCACAGAGGTAGCTGCTTTCAGGTCCTTAAGCAATTCTTTTGTCATTTGATTCCACATCAGAAAATCAGTGTTCCCTAACTGGGAGGTCGACTACTGCACTGCTGTGCTATGAACGGATTCCGGGAATGCTTGAGGCACTGAGACCCTCAGCCTTGGGGAAGCAGCTGGGGTTTGGGGTGAGCAGCCTCTCTTGGCAGGTGTCACCTTGCTCTCAGCCTCCCCAGACCAGAAGGCATGGGTCTCACTCACTGCTCTGCTGAGAGAGAGCCCTGACTTCAACAAGCTGCTGCAGAAAGCTGGGCTGCCCCTTGGAGAAGCCACCCATACAGGAGGAGATCCAGTTCCAGCTGAGTAAGGTGCATCAGGCTGAAGGCAGGGCTCCAGAATGTTGAGGGCAGGGATGGGGAAGTAGACCCTCAAATCCTGTCTTTATGAGTATAGGACACTTCCATTTGGGTCTAATGCACTTTTATTTTTAGTTGATTCAAAGGGGAAATTTTCAACTAGATCTTCAACCCTTT
Source organism: Muscardinus avellanarius (assembly GCF_963383645.1). Lineage (NCBI taxonomy): Eukaryota > Metazoa > Chordata > Mammalia > Rodentia > Gliridae > Muscardinus > Muscardinus avellanarius. Next base: position 147,050,976 of record NC_137787.1, on the reverse strand, counting down.
GGAATCATCAGAGTATTGAATTTGTCTAGCAAAGTAAAAGGCTAAAGCTACTAAAATTTTTTAAATAAAATTTTAACAGAGAATTTGGAATTGTGGTGAAATTGCTTGTACTCCGTTGTTGTTGAATCACTACATGGATGATAGTGTCTCACTGACACAGGCTTATTAAATCACTACTTGTATAGCGTACCACTGACACAGCATTAATTACTTGTATAGTATCTCACTGACATAATGTGTTACTGTAACAAAATACCTGAGTTAATCAACTGAAAATTAGGAGGTTTTTTTTTTTTTTTTTTTTAAGGACTTTTCAGAGGTTTTTAGTTCGTGGTTATGTGACCCTGTCGTTCTGGGCCCATGGCCACACACTCCACCATGGTAGAAGTATGTAACCAAAGAGGTCTATTTATCTCATGGTGGTTGGGAAACAAACACTGGAGAGAAGAAGGGACCAGGGTCCTAATATCCCCTTCAATGACATGCCTCTAATAGTCCATGGGCTGGGGACAAGACTTCAATACATGGGCCTTTGGAAGAAATACTTCAATTGATGCTATGTGTATGTATGTGTGTGTGTACACACATACTACTCAACACCATGTATGGGGCAGGGGAGAGAATGGGCTGGTGGAAGCTCACCAAGTGCTCTGTACAAATATATCCTTATCACTCCAAACTTTATTATGATGTGGGATTACAGTGCACCAATAGAAGTATATATTAAATAAAAGGTCCAAGTTATAGCAATGACTACCTAAGATTATTTTTTGGTTACTTTTTAAAAATTTTTTACATTTTTTTATTGGTGCACTGTATTCATACATCATAGTGAGATAAAAAAAAAAAACTTTTATAGATATACATGCACACATCGCCCAGTTAGCCCCTACCCGATCCCCACCCCATTCCCTCCCCATCCCTCCTTCCCATGCTTGGCTAAGTGGTTGACATCTAGTATTATTGCAATTTATCCAAAATTAACAATGATGATCTCACATAATAGTTTCATTTGTCTGATGCCAAGCTTTTGATGACTTAAAGATAACATTTCAATATTTCTTTTTGCTTTCTTTCTTACCAGAGAATATTTTTTCTTTTTTTTTTAGGTGAAACTATCATACATTTATTTATTTATTTATTTTTTCAGAAAAAGATCTATCCTAATTAGGAGCCTGCCGAGGGGTTAGGCTGGTGCTGGGGCTAGCGAGGCCGGCATCGGAGCCTGCTGTGAGGCAAGGCTGGTACTGGGGCTTCCGAGGCCGGGATAAGAGCCTGCCGAGGGGTTAGGCCGGTGCTGGGGCCAGCGAGGTCAGCATCGGAGCCTGCCGTGAGGCAAGGCTGGTACTGGAGCCTCCGAGGCCAGGATAATAGCCTGCCGAGGGGTTAGGCCGGTGTTGGGGCCAGTGAGGCCGGCATCGGAGCCTACCTTGAGGCATGGCCGGTGCTGGGGCCTCCGAGGCCAGGATAAGAGCCTGCCGAGGGGTTAGGCCGGTGCTGGGGCCAGCGAGGCCGGCATCGGAGCCTGCCGTAAGGCAAGGCCGGTGCTGGGGCCTCCGAGGCCAGCATCAGCCTGCCGTGAGGCAAGGCCAATACTGGGGCCTCCAAGGCCAGGATAAGAGCCTGCTGAGGGGTTAGGCCGGTGCTGGAGCCAGTGAGGCCGGCATCGCAGCCTGCCGTGAGGCATGGCCGGTGCTGGGACTTCCGAGGCCAGTATCGGAGCCGGCCGAGGGGTTAGGCCGGTAAGGGGCCAGCGAGGCCGGCACCGGAGCCTGTCTTGAGGCAAGGCCGGTACTGGGGCCTCTGAGGCCAGGATAAGAGCCTGTCGAGGGGTTAGGCCGGTGCTGGGGCCCGTGAGGCCGGCATCGCAGCCTGCCATGAGGCAAGGCCGGTACTGGGACCTCCAAGGCTGGGATAAGAGCCTGTCGAGGGGTTAGGCCGGTGCTGGGGCCAGCGAGGCCGGCATCAGAGCCTGCCGTGAGGCAAGGCCGGTGCTAAGGCCTCCGAGGCCGGGATTGGAGCCTGCTTTGAGGCAAGGCCGGTACTGGAGCCTCCGAGGCCAGGATAAGAGCCTGCCGAGGGGTTAGGCCGGTGCTGGGGCCAGCGAGGCTGGCATCGGAGCCTGCCGTGAGGCAAGGCCAATACTGGGGCCTCCAAGGCCAGGATAAGAGCCTGCTGAGGGGTTAGGCCGGTGCTGGAGCCAGTGAGGACGGCATCACAGCCTGCCGTGAGGCATGGCCGGTGCTGGGACCTCCGAGGCCAGTATCGGAGCCGGCCGAGGGGTTAGGCCGGTAAGGGGCCAGTGAGGCCGGCACCGGAGCTTGCCTTGAGGCAAGGCCAGTACTGGGGCCTCCGAGGCCAGGATAAGAGCCTGTCAAGGGGTTAGGCCGGTGCTGGGGCCAGTGAGGCCGGCATCGGAGCCTGCCGTGAGGCAAGGCCGGTACTGGGACCTCCAAGGCCGGGATAAGAGCCTGTCGAGGGGTTAGGCCGGTGCTGGGGTCAGCGAGGCCGGCATCAGAGCCTGCTGTGAGGCAAGGCTGGTACTGGGGCCTCCAAGGCCAGGATAACAACCTCCCAAAGGGCTAGACCGGTGCTGGGGCCAGCAAGGCTGGCATCGGAGCCTGCCGTGAGGCGAGGCCAGCATCGGAGCCTGCCGTGAGACATGGCCAGTGCTGGGGCCTCCTAACCCGGGAACGGAACCTGCCGAGGGGTTAGGCCGGTGCTGGGGCCAATGAGGCCGGCATTGGAGCCTGCCATGAGGCTAGGTCGGCGCTGGGGCCTCCGAGGCCGGGATTGGAACCCTGCCAATGGGTTAGGCCAGTGCAGGGGCCAATGGCCAGCATCGAAGCCTGGCGTGAGGCAAGTTCACTCCTGCGGCCTCCAAGGCCGGGACCAAAGCCAGCTTAGGGGTTAGATCGGTGCAGGGGCCAGCGAGACCAGAACTGGGGCCTCCCATGAGGCAAGGACGCTGCTTGAGCCAGCGAGGTCTGGATCAGTCCACTGAGTAGCCAGGCCACTACTGGGACCATCAAGAGTGGGATCGGTACTTGCAACGCAGCATGCACAGAGAAATATCGCAGAAAATATAAATCAGACGCTTCTCTTAATCAGCAATAACTAGGAGGAAAAGGGCAACAGGAAGAGGTTGAGCTATAGAAAGGGGCCTATAGTGAAGCAACTAATGTGACCAATCAGAGGGTATGTAATACTGGAGGACGGAGCCTCTTTAAAACGCAGGAGGTACATAAATGTATCAAAGTAAATCACCAAAGAAGCATGGGATCGAGGGAGGGGGAGGGAATGGGATGGGGGTTGGAGGAGGGCTAATTGGATGATGTGTGCTTGTATATCCTCTCAAGTCTTGTACTCCAATGTGATTGATTTATGACTACAATGCACCAATTTAAAAAATAAATTAATAAAAAAAAGAAAAATAAATAAATTTGGCTGAGTTTCCTACGTACTTATCAGAATGTTACTTATGACCAAATCTTCCCCTGTATTTCTAAATCTCCTCTCAGTATGCATGCACACGCGTGCGCGCGCGCACACACACACACACACACACACACACACACACACACACAGTATTATACTGATTGCATCATCCTGAGATTTCCTGAGCTGCTCTACCTTCTCCAGTTTAGACTAGTTGTTCACTGGAACACACACAGTTGGCATCCTAACATATCAATTACCTTCACCTTGGGGAATCTCTTCACCTGTCTCTCCTGTCAGTCCCATCCCTGGGATTCTAACTCTTTTTGTTAATTTACTCATTTATATGAACACATACTAGACTTGTTAAGTTTCATGATGACGTGTTGTTCTCTTGTAACCGGGCACTTTCTGGTTTGGGCTGTGAGAGTCTTATGGCACTGCTACTTTGATGGTTTTGTGCCCTCCGTTTTTCACATTCTCTTCATCTTATGTTGCTATTTTCAGATGTTGGGTCTTATGAGCAAATCCTACAAGTTGCTTTATTTTACTCTTTATTTCCTATTCTTCCTCATTTCATTTCATTCTGGGAAATTTCCTTAACTTCATCTTCTAATCATTATAAACTCTATTGTATTCCATGGTTGTACTATCATATCTTATTTATCTGGAGATACTAATGATTTCTTTTTAAAAACATCTTCTTTCTACAAGAGTTCCATTTTCTACAAATTATTTTAATGTATGCCTGTTAGTTTCTGCCCCACATGATAGCTTTCCTTAAATGTCTAATGAGTATTGTTTGATAATAATTAAGAATGGGGTATTAAAAAGTTCAGGAAATATTGGGCATGTTGTTAATATGGGACTTATTTTAGGATTGCTCTGGCTTGATCTTTCCTTAGAAAACACTGACATCAGCATCGTTGAGTTTTATTTTTAGGTGAGATTCCCATGGAAGTCTGCTGTGTCCTATAGGTAAATTTTCATCCTGGCTACACATAGGCTAAGAAACAGAAAAAAGAAGGCATTGTAGGGTTTAGATTTTGGTAAATCAACGTAAGTTACCAGATTTCAAGACTTTCTCATTCTACTTGCAGCTTTTACTGATACCTTCCAGTCTAGGAATCCTTCTGTTTTATCATCTCATATAAAACATAGAGAATTGCCAATATTGTGTTGAAGCAGAAGAGGGTGAGCCCCTGATTTGGGGAATAGATGTGAAGAGTGTTGGGGAGAAGATATGAAGTGTGTGTGTGTCACTAGGGATTGAACCCAGGGGCATTCAGCCTCTGAGCTATACCTCAGCCCTTTTTTATTTTTCATTTTGAAACAGGGTCTCACTGCTGAGAGTCTCACTACGTTGCTGAGGCTGGCCTTGAATCTGTGATCCTCCTATCACTGTCAGTTTCTCAAGTGCTGGGATTAGATAGGATTAGAGATGGGATTTGATGGGATTGGAAAAGATGGGATTAGAGGCATGTACCACCAATCCTGGTCAAATCTGAACTCTTTTTTTCTAGTCTGGGAATGGAAACCAGGGGCATTCGACCTCTGAGCTACCCCCCCACCCATTTTTTATTCTTTATCTTGAAACAGGGTCTAAGTTAAGGAGGGCTTCACTAAGTAGCTGAGGCTGTCCACGAACCGCGATCCTCCAGTGTCAGCCTCCCGAATGCTGGGATTCCAAGTGTGCATCACCACGCCCGGCCCAAATCTGAACTTTTAATGAATACTCCTGCCTCTAATCTCATCTTTAACCTTCACTTCCAAAAGCTCTTATCCCTGAGCTTCTGCAGAGTTCCTTAGTGCATACTGGACTACTTCTGCATGTCCCCTCTGCCAAAGTAAAACTGCTTTCTCAGGCCTTTAAGTACGTTACCACTCGTCCATTTATACCCTAGCTTCCAAACACATGGCTGTTGACTCAGTCTATTGTTCTTAAAGGTGTGTGCCTTAAAAAACACCCAAAATGTCATTTTAATGAAGTTTTGGGAGAGTGGTAGAGTCTAGAACTAACAGATGTATTTATCTTTAATCCAAAACCTGTCAATCACTCTTCAATCTTTTTCACTGACATTGAAATGGAGTTACTTTATTTTGTTTCTAATATGGAGAAAAAGCCCAGCATTCAAGAGGAATGGGAAGCAGAGAAAATTAATATTTTCTCTGCTTTATTTTTGAGGATTTAAGCAAAACTGAATTTAATAACTGCATGTTCTTATATACTAGCACAACTCATTGCTCTAACAATGTGCTGTGCATTGTGAAAAATAAAAATGTGCTTCTTTCAAAGCAGGCTTTAACAATTCTGTGTGTGTGTGTGTGTGTGTGTGTGTGTGTGTGTGTGTGAGACTAGGAACAGAACCCAGGGACATTCTCCCTCCAACCTACACAACCAGCCCTAAAGACCCTATTTCAAAATAAAGAATAAAATATAAGGCAGGGAGTATAGCTTGGAGTTAGAATGCCTCTGGGTTCCATCCCCAAAACCACAAAAAATAAACGAACTAAATAAAAAATTAAAAAATTAAAATAAGTTGATTTTTAAACAGGATCTCACTGAGCTGCGAAGGACCTCACTAAGTAGCTGAGGCTAGCCTTGAACCATGATCCTCCTGTCTCATCCTCCTGAGTGATAGGATTATAAGTATGCACTACCACGCCTGGCTTCTGGTTAACTTTTGCATTTGCATTGATAATTAACCCAAAAGAGGATATTCAGAGAGAAGAAACCTAAAAGTAAAGACTGTGGAGTGGTAAGAAGAAATTCAGTAGAGGAAAAACTCAATTTTAAACAATAAGTATTGCAGCTACTTCTTCTGCAGAGGTTACATAACATGTATGACACAGTGATCGATTGATTGAGGAATCAGATTTCTTTCGCACACACTTGGGCTCTTGGCATAAGATTAAAAAGCTTGCCTGCTCACAACACAGCTGCTGCCAGTGTCTTTATTCTCTGTTTCTCATAAAAGTGGCTCATTAAGATGGTGAGGTAATTTTTAAAAATACTTTATTTCATTATAATCTTATAACAAAGAGATACAGTAAAATGTGCTTTTTCACTGATGTTTAGGTTTTAAAGCTATTATTCATACAGAGGTTAAAAATACCATTATTGATGAAATAACTTCTGGTACAGTAACTTTGGTATTGTACACCTACAACGATACAGGCCCTAACAGCATCTATCACAGTTTTGATTTAAAAAAAATCACTATTGCCTGAAATAGAAGTGACTTTATTTTTATTTATTTATTTATTTATTTACTTACTTACTTACTTACTTATTTTTTGGTGGTACTGGGGCTTTCTACCTCCGGGTTATACTCCCAGACCTATTTTATGTGGAAACAGGGTCTCACTAAGTTGCTGAGAGCCTCACTAAGTGGCTAAGGCTGGCTTCAAGCCTGTGCTATACTCTTGTCTCAGCCTCCCAAGCGCAGGTATTACAAGCGTGCACCACCACGCCCAGCTAGAAGTGACTTTAATTGAATGCATGTAGATGTGAGAAGAAAGATTCCATGCAGACTACTATGTATATTAGAAAATGGGATAATACAATGAAGACACAAGTCTGTCTTTCCTATAGGATTGGGATAGGGACTGGTAGAGATGAAGAGTGATCAGCTGAAGTCTAAACACAAAAATTCTTCAAGCAATATAGTAGAAAATAAACTCTCAAATACAATAAGTCTAGAACTGTGCAGACAGAAAAAACACTGACATTTTCTGAAAGAGTTTTGTCATTATAGTGATATTTCAAAAATTAAAATCTAGCAGTGTTCTGTAGGGCATATAATTGATCGATCTCTCTCTCTCTCTCTCTCTCTCTCTCTCTCTCTCTCTCTCTCCCTCTCTCTTTCACACACACACACGCACGCACGCACGCACGCACGCATGCACAGTTTAAGACACTAAAGAATCCAGAGACCCAAGGTCACACGAAGCTAGCCAGACCTGGCTGATGGTAGGAATGTGAGACCGCTCACTTCAGACCAACAATCAATGAAACTGAGTAATCTACATTTACAGCACTATAGATACAGAGAGTAAAAGGAATGGGGCAGCATTACCTAACAACAAGACTTATGCTGATGTAGTTTCTAAACTAAATCCCTGATGTCCTACAGTTTTTGATTCAAGAAACATATGCTGAGTTTTGTCTCATCATTTGTTTCATTATAATATAAGCTGAAAGTAAAAAAAAAATCAACTAATTGATTCCACAGATTGATTGATGTTCTTCCTTCAGAACAACACATTGATTTCTTTATAGACAGCAATACTAATGCTTCCATCATGTCCTTCTCTTTCGGTGCACATAGTCCAATCGACTTTACAGCCAACTCAATACAAAAGCCAGAAGAAAAGCATTAAGAGAACAAGGTCCATTAGGCCCAATATTGCCTCAATTACTTTAATTCCATTATTCCTGTTCATATTACTTTTTTAATCGATATCTCTTTTCAGTTATTCATGTTTACCCTTTTCAAAATCAAAAGTAATAGGATTACGGTCTTTTGAGCTCAGTGGCAACAGTCATAAATATATTTCTGAATTCATGATTGTCTCTAGGTCTGTAACTGAGAAGTCTTAAATTGAATCAAGTTTTCCAGGGATCATTTCAAATAATGATGCAGAGCATCTTAATGCAATATAGGTGCTTTTACCTATAAGGCCATTTGTCACTCATTGTCAAAGACAATCATATGTGGCTCAATGGATTTTTAAGTATCTTTTTCTGGTGTCTAAATCTTAAGGAGTTCCACTGATTTTTGGTTAAAATGAAACTCTTTTCTCTACCTCGGTCTGCCTATTGTTTAATACAATCCTTCTGCCTTCACTGCCAATTTTTCTGCCCTGCAAGAGTTTCATCTGGATATTGCATTAAACCTTTTGTGCTTCCATATGACAATTAATCAATCCCTTAGTTCCAGCTCTGTAACAGCCTTACAAATTATTGGAATTGTTTGCTTCCATTTGGAGAAATGCCAATTCAGTGTCTGTTATGCACGAAAAGCTGTATTTTCAGCATAGACAGGCTACATAGAAGATATGCAGTGCTTCCCTTTGACTTGTGGGTATCTGTCTGAGAATGTTATAAGGATATGTGATATAAAGAAGTGTGTGAGAACTGTGATAGAAGGGAGCCCACTGAATATGCTCCTGAAGTTAAGAAGGGATAAAATCACTCAAGAGTAGAGAAGGTTTCATAAAGAATGTGAATCTCGGGGAGGTCTTAAAGGATGAGACACTTTTGAAAATAGAAATAAAGAAAAGAAACAAATTATGAGAAGCAAAACAGTTATGCAAATGATTCAGGAGAGTAAATAAAAGGGGGAAGACATGATTGCCCTTTGAAAGCAATGAGACCCGAGGGAGGTTCACAAGAAAGAGTTTGTCAGTATATATGCCCTTCTTTAACTCAACCATTTTCCTTATAATGTGCAGGATGAACTAAAGGCAGCTGTTGTTTGTAGGCGTGTGACAGGGAGAAAGTTCTGTGGCATGTAAAAGAACCTCCAAGATCTATTTCTGCCTCCCTCAAGAGCTTCCTCTAGCCTCCCATTCCTCTTTCCACGTATGTTCCAGCAACACCTTAACAACATGGACCACACAAACAAACCCTGCTCCCTCAGAGCTCCCTGCCAATCCAGCCTCTTTCCTCTTAGTGACATTCCTTCCCCACAATGCTGATCTACCTGGCAATCTCTTTTTTAATCTCTTTTTTAATCTTTTCAAATATAATATTTTCTAGATCTTATTTCCTAACTCTCTCAAGCCAATTTAGTCACTCTGTGTCTTATATGAAAGGACACACAGTAAGGGGCACCATCACAGCAAAGATTTCTGCATGGTTACCTTCCACCCAAATTATAATATACATGACATTTTCCCCAGAGAAATTTTGGGCACATGACAGAAGGGCAATGAATGAATGGATAAATGAATGGAAAAGGTTAAAAGCTTGGGAAAAGTATAGCCATTGATAAAAATGAAAAGGAGAGTAAATATTATGAATGAATTACAGAATTTTCTGAGAACTAAGTGCAAAAGAACAATAGCAGGCAGAAAATTCCAGGCTCTTGAGCTCCCTACCCAAGCATACTGCTCTTCTTCATGACTGTATTATCAGCTCAAGACCACTCAACAAAAACCCATAGATTTTAAATGAAACAAAAAGGGGCCAATCAGAGAAAGGCAGACAAACCACTCAGAGAAAGCAAACACTTAAGATTATCATCTTAACTCATTCCTATGAGGAATTTTCCTGAGAACATTTGTTAGTACCTTGATTCCATGTAGGATGTTTAGTTAAAATACTTTCCATAAGCCAGGAGTGGTGGCGCATGCTTGTAATCCCAGCATTTGGGAGGCTGAGACCAGAGGATCGCGGTTCGCGGACAGCCTCAGCTACTTAGTGAGGCCCTCTGCAACTCAGTGAGACCCGGTTTCAAAATAAAGAATAAAAATAGGGCATGGGGTGTAGCTCAGAGGTAGAATGCCCCTAGGTTTCGTACCCAGACCCACACACAAAAAGTACTTTCCATAATACTATAAATACAATCTAAGAAACAACAAAACCCACCATGCTAATGTTAACCAAATGGAAACAAAAATGATTTTCCTCTTTTCAAAACCAGCCTTTGACAATGAACTTATTATTGTCAATTCCATAAAAAGTCTTACACCTGAGTTCTCAGAAATGCAAAATGGCAATAAAGATTTGGTAACAACGGTAAGCACAAAGTTCTTGCAGTTTTATTTCTGGGTTATTTTCTACTTAGTGATAGATAATAATAATTTAGTTATTAAAACTTATGAGTATTATCACCACAGTATTACATACTAGAGAGTACTTCACTACCAGTTCAGGAGAGTTTAGTTACCAGAATGTAATTGTTTATGGGCTCTACCTGCAGGCAACCGAGGACAGTCCCACCATCACTCTGGTTCTATCACTGTGTGACCCAAATACATCATTTTATTTTAATGAGGCCCTACAGACATCTCCCAAACCAAACAAGGAAAGTACACCTGGAAAATTATGGAAGGTCTCTAATCAATGGTGGTAAGTTCTTGAATAAAATAGAAAAGTAAGCCAGGGAGGCACTGTATAAAGTCATACATCCCCACATAGTGATTGGTGGAACCTCCCCACGTGCATCACAAAGGCCATAAAGATATTTGCCGTTTGATTTACTAGCTTTCTTAGGACTGATGCTGGTGTGGAAGATGATAAAATGATTTATTTTCATGTTCATTTTCTTCTGCTTGTTCTCATATTATAAATTCAGTACTGTGGAAGCCAGCGTTATCTCTGAGCCATGGGACAGGCTGAGCCCCATCTCTAGGAACACATGGGTTCCTATAGGGTTGGGAAAGCCTGTATGTAAATGCTTTCAACCTGTCTGCAGCACAGATTTCAAGGAGGTCTGGGCCAATATCTAGACCTCCTTGAGGTCTAATCAATATCTAGACCTCAGCCTACCAAACGCTAGCAGCATTACACACTGCTAATTCATGGCTTAAAAGAATTCAGAACTCCTAAACTGTCTATTCATTCCAGGGAGGAAATCTTCCCCTGGCCTTTGAATTCTTTCATCAGGAGATATTAAAAGGTAATTATTTCCTGGAAGAAACAGTATACATGGAAAGAAAACACTAACCCAATAGGAAACAAGAGTTTTCCCAATAAATATCTCTAAAGAATAGATCACTGAAGCACTCATTTGAGACCAGTATCTAAATATTTCTATTAATGTCCAAATCTGAACTCTCAAAAGGGAACTTCTAATAATTTTGAGTTAAAGAAACATAGAGAAAGGAGAAGATACTACCAGGGCAGATATGTTTCGGGACAGCATTTACAGATTAAAGCTAGGGAACAGAATATTGAATTTGATAAGTACCAAGTGATATGGCTGGGAAGGAAGAATAGCTCAGCTAAGTATGAATTCAATGGTACTGAATTAGCTGGGAAGATATCTAGATGGAATGATAGTGGATGCATGTAAATTGACAGTTCAGCTTGCAATGCCAGCTCACATAGAGAGTGTTTAATTTTTGAAAACTGCTATTACTTTTAAAGGAAAAGTCTTATCCATTTATGTTTAAGAATAAGAGTTCAATGCGGGCAAGAGTCAGTGTAATATCCACCCACCTCTGATAATTGTACTTTGCTTTTTCAAATTAGTGATCGTGGTTATTGTGGTCTAGGTCATTCACCCATTTAACAAATATTAAGCAGCAAGCACCATGCTATTTTTCTAGGGGCTATCAAGATGAGTTAAATCTCCTTCCCTTAAAAGATGCTGAAGTCCTAACCTTTCCTTATATGTGAATATGAGTTTCTTTGGGAATAGGGTCCTTGCAGATGATGGAAATTAATCATTAGAGTGGGTTACAATCCAATATGAATGGAATCCCTATAAAAAGGAGAAATGTGTGATATACACAGAGGGGAGATGATGTAAAGATGCTGTCCACAAGCCATGAAATGACCAAGGCAATCAGAAGTCAGCCTAAGAAGGAACCCATCCTGTCAACACAGTGTTTGGAATTCTAGCCTCCAGAACTGTGAGGCAATACTTTCTATTTTTTAAGCCAACCAGTTTGTAGTAGCTGTTAAGGTAGTCTGAAGATATGAATACAATCACAATAGCAAAATTGCCATAGGCAAGAGAACTCTTGTAGAGGCCAACCTACAGATGTTTGGCTCAGTTAACAGGGTAGGACTCAGTCACTAGACCACAGTGTCATCTCCACCATCTACGTTGGTTCTATAAAGGCACCAGAGAAAAATATGGTTTCTACCCTCAGGAGCAGGCTGAGCCAATGGGGGACTGTTTAATCCTCTCACAAGATGATTAGAAGAAACAGAAGCAATGAAAGTTAATGGAAAATTAATCTTGGTGACCTATTTGGGCAAATCAAAGTTACAAAATGGGCATTTATTTAAAAAGAAAATGGAAGGGAAATTTAGAGGGACAACTTCAGATAAGGAAAAAGAGATAAGACTTTAATTAGAAGTCTTCAGTATTCACATATTTACCTAAATGTTGAAAAAAGACTTCTGATAAGGTAAGAAAGATGAACATGGTAATCATCCTACATTAACTCTGTAGAAGTTGGCAAGAAATTTGAAGTCACCTGCTTTGTTTCTCAACTGGTTGTTTGCAAAGGCCCTGTTGTAGGGACTTTGTAGATACTCCCAAATGTATGTTAGTTCACTAAGATGTCTGACCACAGGTCCTCTAAGCATAGGCATAACTGAGTAAATAAATAGTATCAGTGCTATAACTAAATCCATCCCCATACGGTGGCAATCTGCCATTCATCCTTGTCATTTGTGCCGCACACCCCATCTCTTTACCTGAGCATGGCAAGCAACCCCTCCTCCATGAGTTATAAATCTGATACCATGCTGACTGAAATGGATCTGTAAAATAAAGGCCATCTTGTTAGAAGAAACTTCAAACATCAGTTTCAGAGAACATATGTAAGCAGATGCAGTTTCACTTGCACGATTTGAGATGAACACTGCCCTTTCCATTTCCAGCCATTCCAACTGAATGCCCTTGATAAAGGTCTCTGCTGGTGCTCACCCGGTAACAATCAAGAAACCTGAAGGCCTCGTCAGAAAGACAGCCCCTGAACTGTCAATCTTCCACAGCAAATTTCTGTTTTAAAAGTGGCTCTTGTTGCTAAAGTAGATACACTGAAGCTAGTGCCAGGACCTCCCCAATCTGAGAAAGCCTAAAGAAACAAAGCTGTAAGTTAATTAGGGCAGTACAACCCACAGTGTCATTCCAAAGCAGGTTAGAGAGCTGACCCATATTAAAAGTATCACTTTAAGGGTAAGAAACTCTTGAAAATATCCTACTTCAAATAAGTTAGCTATTTATGTTTTCTTTCAGAAAAATCTGTTATTCTGGAAACTGTACAATGCACCTGCATATTTTCAAGTTAGACTACATCCCAACTGAATTTCCTGGGAAGTATTTCAAAGCCTTGTTACTCAGAATGTGGTCCCGAGATAGTATCACCAAGAAAACTTGAAGAGCAGAGTCTGAGAACCCACCTGAGACCTACTGCACCAGAATCAGCATTTTAACAAGATCCTTAGATGGTTCCTGTGTGCATTCAAGTCAAAGAAACCTGGCTTTAAAGTCAGCTAAGCATCAGTCCTGTGGTTACTAGGATCACAAGTAACACCTTGTCTAAAACCTTAAGATCATCCTCTGCTATCTAGAAGTTCACTGAGTCACAATCCCTTCCTTATAGCTGTGTGAACCTGAGGATAAATATCCTACAAAATTCTCCAGAAACTCCTCACTGCTAGCAAAAATCAGAACATTAGACTAATTACACAAAGCTATCTTAAAGCATATTCATTCTAAAGGAATTTATTTTATACTCCAAAGATGAGCTTCATAAACACTGATGACAGATTATTATTTATTCCATAAAAAGGTGCTCAATAATAACCATTATTGTGCAAAGAGACCAAAGCAGAAAAGCAGAGATTGTGACACAACAAGGTCGCTCTAATAGGAAGAGGCCAGCACAGGAAGCCGGTCAAGGAAGGGCTCTGGTGTCCACTTTGAAAGCACCCCTGGCATACTGGGAAAGCTTTCCGAGCTGAGTCTTGTAAAGAGATAAGGAAAGATCTTTAGAGCAGCAGAATCCATCTAGGTACAGTGCACAAGCTGTTGAGGTAGGACATATAATCAGACTAGTATGCAAGAGTCAACGACCTTACTTCAAAAAATAAAAAATAAATCCTGGGTTGTGATTTTATAAATTTGGTTTCAGCTGCTTTGAATACTTGTATGCATGAGCTATAAACGTGGCGGCCCTCAGGAAATATTTTTTTCCTCCTTTTAACTCCCCTACCTGTAGACAAGGAGGATGGCAAACATCAAACGCAAGCCACACTGACTCAGAAGTGTGCTGCCCGTGGCGAGGGGCAGGGAGAACAGAATTGTGCCTCCACATTTGTTAGCTGAACACACAATGTCAATGCAGCTGCAACTGGCAATGCAGCCACCACAAAGAGAATGGCATTAAAGTTAATATGAAAGTCAGGAAAATGGCTTCGGCGAGGGACACTGGCTATGTGGTAGATGCACTGCTGGGAGCAATTGAAGGCTCTCGGTGTGACCAAAGTGTGCACTCCCCTCTCTTTTTTCTGCATTTAAATAGTCCTTATCTCATCCCCCCCCCTCACTTATTCTTGTGATTTCTCTGACTCACTTTCCTTCTTCCTTACTACCTCGCAGTGCCCTCCTGGCTCTAATTTAGCTCTCTTTTCCCCCTTCAACCCGCGAGCTCTTTGAGTTCTCCTTTTATGTGGAGGAGGAGGTAAGGGAGAGAAGGAAGGACCACCAAACCTCTTCCTGCCCTTTGTCCTTGGACTCTGTTCTCTTTTCCTCATTAATATCCACACCCTTTGTTCCCCTGTTTTTGCTCCTTTCCTATTCTGAAATATCTGTTATTAGAATACAGCCAGTCCTCCCAAGAATACAGCTTGGAAATGATAGGGATTCCTGGATGCTCTACTGTCCATCCTAATACTTGGAGTTCACAGATTCTCCTACCCATGCCAGGTAACAGTTTGACAGGGTTTTAAAAATGCAGTCACCTAGCATTTTCTTAGGATTTTTAAAAATACAGAAGAATTCTGGAGTATTCATCTGCTATGCTTAAAGGGAATATAAGGATGTAAAATATACTCGGCAAAGGGTTTCATTCTCTCGCTTGTTTTCCCTAAGTGTGTTCCCTCCAGCCTGCCAGGAAGCCAATCTTTTCCTTAGTTATATGTATTCCTCTTTGTGCAGATCCCCAAACCCTCCTGGAATGACTGAAACATGCTTCATTAGCAGCAGAAGCCGGATGAATGACACGGCAGAGTTAACAGAGTGCTTCTTGACAAAGACACAATGCAGCACACAAAAAGCCTCATTTAATGCCCCATCAGGAAGCCTTACAAGTCATAGCTTAATAAATATATGAAGATTATTGTAATATGGAAAATGTCTGGTAGCACTTCCCACATCAAACACACTTAGGGAGAACTCTGCAGAGCGGGCTGTGAACTGGCAACCCCACACATATTCTTTGAATTGCAGAAAAGCAATTTGGTTTTCTTCAGGTATTTCACTCTTTTATATCAACCTGTGAGCTATCAGTAAAACTTGGTAGACAAATCTGGTTTGTCATCATTTTATCCCAGTCCCTAGATATAGTACATACCCCTGGGATATAGCATATGTTCCATAACTATTTGATGAATAAATGAGTTATTTAAATAATCAACTCAGCGATCAATTAAGTTTTAAGACAAAACAATGGACTAGTTGGAAGAAAGTACTATCACATACTGATACACTTTGAAAATTTTCCCTAAATTTGTGATATTGCCACCTAATCCCAGGGCCAACATAGGATCGCAGATGTGCCTGGCCTCTAAGCACTAGAATGAGAAGAGAGGCTGCTTTGGACAGAGACACTGAGAAGTCAGATGTGAAAACCCACATTCTATTAGCAAGTAAAAAAGAAAAAAATCTAAAGATCAGACAAAAATTCTAAAAGAAAAGCACAGTGCCTTAAGATAAGTAATTTAGTCCTTCTGTTTGTTCACAATTATATTTCTTCAAAGGCTTCTTAGAAGCCGGGGGTGGTGGCGTACACTTGTAATCCCAGCATTCGGGAGGCTGAGACCTAGAGGATCGCGGTTCGTGGACAGCCTCAGCTACTTAGTGAGGCCATCTGCAACTCAGTGAGACCCGGTTTCAAAATAAAGAATAAAAAATAGGGCAGGGGGTGTAGCTTGGAGGTCAAATGCCTCTGGGTTCCATCCCCAGGCCCGCAAAAAAAAAAAAAAAAAAAGGCTTCTTAGGTATACTGGGAAGTAAAGACCCAATCATAGAACACCAAGATTTCCTAGGCAAGCAAGAAAAACCTTGAGAATGGCCTCACTCCACAGATCAGGCAAGGGGCTGGAATCCCAAGGAAAGTTGGGGGGAGGCACTTCCACATTTGTGCGCATGTGTGCATATGGTTTCCAAATTAGAAGTCAAGGCCAAAGTCAATATTTCTTGCAGAAGAATAAAAATAGATTAATGAAGGAGAGTCCCTTACCAACACTTCCAACAAATGTCTGGAAAATATAGCCCCCAGAGGATCAGCTTCTCCAAGCTATATCCAGTCAATCCCTCCATTAAACAAAGCTCTCCCTGACAAAGGAGGCTGGGCAAATGCCTCCATGAGAGATCAGCACATATTTTCATACTATACAAGGATAAAGCAAAGACTGCTTCATGTGTTCATGAGTAAAGCCTCTTTAACATCTTAATGAGAACATTAACTCAGCTTCCCTTGGTTTGGCCTTCCTAGAAAGTCTGGTAGCCTTAGAGAAAGTTTCTTTAAAACCCAATTATGGAATTGCAGGCCTCTCCGTACCCCGCGGGGCACAGTGAGATCACCAACACTGGCCACACCATGTTTCTCCTGAACTGTCCTATATTCTGTGATTCCACTACAGTTTGGCAAATGAGCGAAGGCTTCTGAGGCGACATCTTCCCCCAGGCAGTGCGCCTGCGCTTGGGCGTACCCGCTCATTTCACATTGCACTTGTCTCCTAATTCACTTTTTATGTTACACACGGCTTTGAATACAGTGTATGACTCCATAAGCATTAAGTTACACTTTTCTGCTATTTTCCTTTAATCATTTCCTCTGTTCTCTCCTGCAAGGTGACTGATTTCCACCAAGGCTACCAAACTTCCATTCGTCCAGAGGCCCATTAAATTCAGCTGCCAACCCGCAGAGCTTCAGAAGCCAAAGGTGAGCAAGAAATAATTCCCAGATGCGGTGACTTAACATCGATTTCTGCCTCATCCTCTGAACAAAATCCAGAGCAGAGTGAATGAAAGAGGCTGTCACCTTGAAAACCACACAGGAGAGAAGTAAAGCCAAGGGAATTAACATTCAAGTCAAGCGTGCATCCAAATCCTCAAACCCGTGCTGAACACCTTCTATGCAGTAGGCATGCAGTAGGCATTGTTCTAGGTCCTGGAAGAACAGATAGTAGTAAAACAGAGCAGACCCCCACTCCTCCTGAGATTAAATTCTAGTGCTAGACAAAAGCAGTGAACAGGAAAGAAAATGTCAGAGTTAGTGCTATGAAGGGGAGGGCAGGGTGGTTTGATAAAAAGAACTAGTTAAATAGGGTGGAAATTTAAAGCCAAATATATCTTGTATGGGGAGGAGGAGAGTAAAACAGGAGCCAGGGAAAACTTACCAAGATGAACTATGCTACGATGTAAGAGTATAATGTACCAATAAAAGCATAAAGGTAGGATAAAAGAGAAAAAATTAGCATATCTCCACAAAAAAATAAGTAAATGAAGCCAGGTGGAAAAAAAAAAAGACTCCAACAAAATCCTTAAGGACATGAAGAGAAAAGGGAGGAATCTTGAATGCATCTTATTAAGTAAAAGAAGCAGATCACAAAAGGCATATATGCTTTGATTCCAACTAGATGGCATTTGGGAGAAGAAAAAACGCTGGAGACAGTAAAAGGATCAGTGCTGCCAGTGTTGAAGGAGGGAGGGAAGAAGCAGTGGAACACAGCCGTTGCTAGGGCAGGAACTACTCTGTATGACACAATATTGTCAGGTAAATATTATTATCCATTTGTCCAAATCCACAGGATATACAAAACCAAGAGTGAACCCAAATGTGAGCTGTGGATTTGGGAATGGTGATACTGGGGAAGGCTATATAACTGGGGGCAACAAGGAAAAATGAAGAATATTTAGAAAATCTATGTACTTCCCACTAACTTTTTACTGTAAACCTAAAACTGCTCTACAAAAACAAAGCCTGCTTTTATTTATTTTTTTACTCTTACTGGTGCATTATGGTCTCTCATCAATATGTAGTTCAAAGTGACAGCGGCAAACAGCACGCAGCGCTTGGTGGATTTCCCCGGCTCCCTCCCCACTCTCTCCTTCCCCAGACCGGATGGTGAGATTAACATTGGTATTATCACATATGTACATGATGCCAGTGGAAGTGATCCATTTGTTTTTTTTTTTTTTTTTAAATGCTTAAGGTAAAAAAAAAATGTGGTAAGTTGAAAAACTGAAGGGTCTGCTCAGCTGAAGTATAATTAGCAGGTAATCAGTGGCATGGAATGAGGGTAATCCAGGTAGGTCATGGTTAGAAGTTTGAATTTCAGTCTAGAAGTTGTATAGCTTTGAACAGGACTCATCTTAGTGCAGTCTGCGTTTGTGAAAGGTCAATCTGGTGATTGAGTAGGAAGTAGATTTTAGAGAGGCATCCATAAAGTAGAAGAGGATGGATTTGAAATACACTTTGACAGAGGAGATGATGGGACTGCTGAGAGAAAGAAATCAAAGATAATTTCTGAATGGAAGAAGACACCATGCTCTGAGAGGGGGAAGATCTTTCTTGAGCACTAGCTATGAAGACCAACAAGGCTTCATGTGCCATGTTATAGACCTAGGGAAGTGGATGGAGTATCCAAGTCCACCAACAGAGCTCCAGGTCAGCTTTTTGAGCTCTGCCTCAATGTAGACAGCAAATAATACATGTGTACATGTGTGTGCATATGCATGCATACACGTATGCATATATTATATATAAATACACTTAATTTTAATATATCATTTTTGCAATTCAGAGCATATTTTAAGTTATTTCAACAATCTTCAAAAATTAGGAAGAATGAAGCTGGGTTTGGTGGCGCACGCTTGTAATCCCAGCACTTGAGAGGCTGAGACAGGAGGATCGCACAGGTTTAAAGCCAGCCTCAGCTGCTTAGTGAGGCTCTCAGCAAATTCGTGAGACTCTGTTTCCAAAAAATACAAAAGAGGTCTGGGAGTATAGCCCAGAGGTAGAGAAGCCCCTGGGTTCCATCCCCAGTACCACAAAAAAAAAAAATGAAAGAAAGAAAAAAATAGAAAGAATGGATCACTGTTGTTACCACTCTCCCTATTAACTTGCAAGGAAGCTGAGAGCAAATGAAGCAAGGAGTTTTATGAAAGTCACAGAGCAAGTCCTCAGCAGAGCTCCAAGCAGGAGATCACACCATCCTTTATGCCCTGTGTGCGCCTCCAAAGTGTGCAAGGCACCTAAAAGCGCTGCTCCAATGTGGGAACACACTGTCCTGGAGGAGAGGGCCCTTGGGGTGCTACCACAGCCTTTCCTTTGTCACTGTACTTTATCTCATCCCATCACAGATGCTAGTGAAATAACCCATAAAATATGGCTGACAAGCCAGGTGTGGTGGCACAAGCTTGTGATCCCCACACTTGCGAGACGGAGACAGAAGGATCGCGCAGGTTCGAAGCCAGCCTCGCTGGCTTAATAGACCCTGTTTACAAATAAAAATATAAAATAGGCCTGGGAGTGTAGCCCGGAGGTAAAAGGGTTTCCAGGAACTCCAGTACCACCACACAAAAAAAAAAAAAGTGGCTGAAAAAAACAAAAAATCAATAGCACCAAAGCAAACCTTACAGAGAGCAAATCAAATATTAAAGTGCAATGTGACACAGATTTGTAAACAGACATTTTAATTATGAACAACAAGGGCACGACTGGAGGAACACACCAGGAGCCCTCCTCAAGGCTCACAGGCAGGCCCTTCATAATGGGAAGGACTCACTGACCAATACCTTTGTGTACAAGCTTATCTGGAATTCCTCGGTTGTTATTATTTTCCAAGGACACCAAAAGCACTGAATGAATTTGAGGAAAGGGAAAAACAAAAACACCAGAACCTAACAGTTCACAGACCTGGTCTTTGTAACATTATTTGAAAATTCAATTAGATGAGATTACCTCTAAAATAACTCAGATCCTATTCAAAGGAGACAAACACTGGGGGCAGCCCTGGGAAGCCAGGACCTGCTGTCTAGTTTGCACACTACCTGTACACCTTTTTAAACAGGTTTCCATCTTTCATCTGCCATGTACTTCCTCAGACACTGGGCAGGCTCCCACCTCACAACACTTTACAGTCTGAAAGGGAAGGAGAGAGAACGTGTCTGCCTCTGTGTTTGTCCCTGTGAGTCATACACTTTTGTTCCTACTAAAGGTGGGTAGTTTGTTTTCTTGTTGATTTGCAGAATTCCTCTCTGCTGCTTTTCTATAGCATTTTTCCAACAGACCCCTACATTGTAACCACAGTCCCACTGGTGAACAACAGTGATCGATGATCATAGCTACTGGTGCCCACTGGAGATGTACTGAAAACAGTCAAAGAAGCGAGTCCAGAAGAAAGGACTCTGAAATGTCTTGTCAGTCACACTCTAACCTTCAGTCTGGAGACTTAGAAAATCACTTTTCAGGCCTAAACACATTGCTGTCATCTACACTAAATGAAGTCACTTTCATCCACCACTGATGATCTCACCAATTCTTTCACAAGTGCACATAAATGACATATGCCCAACACACACAAAATTAGGTTGGTACTTGTCCTGAAGTCAGATAAGCATCCAGGTGGGTCACCCTCCAAAACTGCTCATGGGGCCTCATGCCAAGACCCTTACCCAGGCCTCATACTCCGGTGCATTTTGCTTAGCCATTTCAAATTCTTAAGTCTATATTCTCATATCATTAAAATATTCTGTCCTTCATGTTAAGGTGATGATTTGGGTTTGCAAAAAGAGCACAGGAGAAATAGATGGCAAGAGTAAAAGTGAACTAATGAGGGAACTTGAGCCAGAGAACCCACTGCCAAGGAAGACCCTAAGTCATGATGAACATGGGCTGAGTTGGGAGGCCGGAGAGCAGACAAGCTCAGGAGCAGGAGCAGTCAAGCGGAAGCTGAAGGCCAGAGGCCAGGACAACCCAGGCAGGGGCTCTGACAGCAGCACTACAAAACATCTTAGAGGTAACAACTCCCAGGACTTGGAGCAGAGAACCTAGGAGTCAAAAGGTTGGCAAATGTGGACACTCTTCTCCCTTTATATGCAATCTCTGTCTAGAGCTCTGCTTCTCTTCCTTGCTACACAGCTGGAGCTCATGCCCAAAGCCCCAAAATCTAAATTTGACACCTGACATGATGAAGGCACCAATGATTACAGTGATGCTCCTGCAAAGATTTTTTTTTTTTTTTTTGCAGTACCAGGAATGGAACCCAGGGGCATTGTACCTCCAAGTTATACATCACCCCTATTTTTTAGTCTTTTTATTTTCTTTTTGAAACAGGGTCTCCCTGAGTTGCAAAATGCCTCACTAAAAACCTGAGGCTGTCCTCGAACCGTGATCCTCTGGTCTCCACCTCCCAAATGCTGGTATTACAAGTGTGCGCCACCATCCCTGGCACCTGCAAAGATCTTATACAACTACACACAGGATAACTCTCTTTTCAAAGCATGTTTCACTCTTTTGTGTGTTCATCTCACAACAATGTAATAACATAAGAAATATTAAATAATTCCAGGCCCAAAGAGATTGAGAACCTTGTACGATGCCACACAGGTAAGAGAAACTCCATTCAGACTCTGATCTTCCCACATGTCCTATGCTGTCTAGAATCCACTGTTAGTTGGTCTCTTGTTTTCTTGCTCTGCTTACAAATGAACTCTCACTTATAATGGCTCAACCTAGGATGTTTTGACTTTACAGTGGTGTGAAAGTGACACACATTGCAGAATCTGACCTTGAAATAGTGGATTTTGATCTTTTCTCAGGCTAGCGACATGTGGTGCAATACTCTTTTGTGAAGCTGGGAAGCAGTAATGAGCTGTCATTCCCAGCCAGCACTAGGGTGAGCACCAATCCTCTACCATGTACAGTGTTGCCCAGCTATGATGCGTGGTGGGTTAGGTATACTAAATGTATTTTCTACCTACCTAATATATTTTTAGTTTACCCCAGGTATACCAACATAGTATCATCCTAAGTCAAGGAATAGCTGTACTATAAACTTCACAAATCTAGACTTCTCTAATTCAGAACTGACGAGACAATAAAATGTCACTGGATACACTATTTACTTGGAAATCTGGGAGGTGTTACAGTAAATGTTGTACATACACCATATCCAGAAGACTGGCTAGACAAAGCTATCATCTTGAAAACAGAGGAAAAAAGAAAGCTCACTTTCATTTTGGCAGCAGGACCAACATTACCAATTTAGCACCATTATGCAATTTTTACGAGATGAATTTGCTAACTGCAGATGATTTAATTCTATTCCTATGGCTAATCAATGCTTTTTAAAATTCAAAACTGAATTCCTCCATTTATAAACTGTATGATTGTAAAGTAACTGTACTGAGTCAGTAGGCTAAAGTAAAACACCAACAACTAATTACATGGTTTTGTCATGTGCCTTTGTTATGTATCATGTTACCCTATCATACAGGTCTCCTATTAATTCAAACATGCCATTCTTTCTACAGTCCAGCATAAAGTTGGTTTACAAATATTTGTTGCGTAGATGGTCACATAAATGAAGGAATGCTTGCATGCACTAAGTTATACTTCAAGTCAGCTGGAGAGTTAAATGTCACTTGCACTGGGTACAATAGGCCAATTCTGGGCTTAAGAATCCCACAGACAAAGGTTCAACTCTAGCCCTTTGCCTGACATGTGATCATGGGTAAATTACTTCACCTCTTGATTCCAAGTTTTGTCCATGAACAAACTGAGAAAAATACTGAGTACAGGATCAAATGAAGTCCAGCTGTGTTACACTAAGTTGCAGACATTAGTGTTGGTTATTTATCTTCTCACAGTAGATATATCACATTAACCGTGACCTCTTATGATTAATGGTAGTTCAGTGTAGTGAAAGTAGTGGCTAAACATCAAGTCTATTTACAATGACACCAAACTTCCTCTCCATAAACTTATCTATTCATGTCTAGAAATAAGTTGTAATGCACAGCAGAGGTTCCAAAAAATTTGATGTCTTTGGAATAAATATCCCAGAGACCTGAAGCTCACTCTTACCAATACTCTATATTTGAAAGCTTTAAAAAATATTATATAATTAACCATTATGCTAAAACAGGTAGAAAAAAACTTTTCTTGGCTCATGGTTGTCAACATGAACTTGGACATAGCACTGGAATTAAAAAAAAATAAGAATTCTTTGAATTTTTTTTTAAATAACTGGAGTTGCTCATACTAAATGTTTCCAGATTTCTACACTTGTGGTCTTTCCTTTCATTTCTTCCTTTGGTGAGCATACTTATCCCCTGAAAGGCAAGAGACACTGAGAAATGAACGAGATCAAGCCTGTCATTCTCAAAGAATTTACCAGAAACAATCTCAGATACTTCTCATCTTTGACCTCATGGTGCACACATGGGATAAGAGTTTTAAAGAGGGACCCTAGTTCAATGAAGACTATTCTTTCTCTAAAGTCTCTTATGTAATAGATCCTCCAAAAAAATACTTACAAAGTGAATTAACAGGGTAAACAGTATCCAAATTTTGTAATTTCTATGTCCTATTTATCAGGTTTTTTGTTTTTTTTAAATTTCTAATTCATAGTGAGACTCCTAACTCATTTGGGGCTGTATTTCATCTGCAAAGTAACACAACTGGCTTAAATTATCCCTGAGATCCTTTCCAACAATAATCTTCACAATCCTTTATTTGTAAAAACATATATATGCTCCAGACAATAGAGCTGCTAGAAATATGATCATAAGATAGTTGAAAAATTTGAGGATATAATGAAGAAACAAGGCATCCTATACCCTCTAATCAGATATCCCTTCAAGAAGGTAATATCTTCATTCCATAGCAATAAATAGAAAAAGAATTAGCTCTCATTTCTTTTTATCCCCACTCATACCACATATAAGGTAGAAATATTGAACTTAAGAGTGTAAACATATTGATCCTCTTTGTGTGTGTCAAATGTTCTTAATAAGTGAAAGTTCTAGTGTATCTCAAAAGAAGTCAACGGTGTTCAGGAAAATAAAACCTTAAAGATTTTATTTTCCTAATAACTAAATACAGTGCTTTCATTGACCCTTTGTTTCTAGCGATTTCTTCAAGCAGTACTTGGTTCATATATCAACTTATCAGTACATTTGTTCAAATAATACTATAGTTTCGGTCTTTACAGGAAAATTCTAACTTCCTTAAACTACAATCTAGCCTTGTTAAAATCGAAACTCCTAAATTAAGACTTCATGAATTTCACACAGAAAAAACGTAGTAGTATTTTTTTTAGTACTGGGGATTGAACTCAGGAGTAAACTACCACTGAGCTTTACTCCCAGTTCTTTTTTTATTAAGAAAGCTAATTTTTTTCTATGTATTGCTATAAAATGAAGATAATACCTTCTTGATAGGATATCTGTATTTGATAGTATAGGATGTGTTGCTTATCCATTTATTCATTTATTTATTTTTATTTTGAGACAGGGTCTCCCTAAATTGCCCAAGTGGCCTGAATAGCTGGGATTATAGGTGTGCACTAGCACACTAGCTAGAAAGTAGATACTTTCAAATAATAAGTCAATTATCTGCCAATTAGTACACATGAGAGGACATTATAAAATCCTCTGCTCACAGGAGAACAGAGCCAAAAGAAGCCATGTACAGCTATGTTTTCAGGTAGGATAGAGTTTCATTAATTCAGTTCTACAAAATTCAAATTATACTTTACTCAAGCAGTATAAGGTATCCTAAAGGGCATATTAAAATGAAAAAAAATGAAGAAATGCAACAAGACCAGGAGCGTAAACATTAGAAAAGTGACTGCCAGGACTGAATCCCAACTTTGCCAAAACTAGAGGAAAAACCTGGGCAAGTGCGGGGCGTGGTGGCACATGTTTGTAATCCCAGTACTTGGGAGACTGAGACAGGAGAATCGCAAGTTTGAAGCCAGCCTCAGCTACTTAGTGAGGCTCTCAGCAACTTAGTGAGACCCTGTTTAAAAACAAAGAATATAAAATAGAGCTCGGAGGTAGAATCCCCAGTAAAACACACACACACACACACACACACACACACACACACACACACACACTAACCTTTTTTATTATTTCCTTATATATAATGTTGATGATTACAGTATCTACTTCACAGTGTTTTCACAAAGATTAAATGAGCTAAATATCCTGAAAAATGACTTTTCAAGGTTCCATCAATATTCTAGCACCTCCCTGATAAATCCTAACAACATCCATTCCTCAGAGAGAGGTAAAGATGGTGGTGAGTGGAGAGAGACGTAAAGACACAAACACATGAAAAAGAGGGGGAAAGAGAAAGGGAGACAAGTGGAGGTGCACTTCTAGGTTTTCCAGAGCCATCAGAAAGGCCGGAGAGGAACTGGAGATGAAGAGAGAACAGAGAGTCTACCCCACCCCTATTCCTTCTCTTCCCCAGAAAACCCTTCCACGAGCATGGAGCTTCCACACCCATCTTTTCCTAACTGCTTCCATGCTTTTCTTTCCACTGTTTATGCATTTGTTTGTGGAATATTAGATGTAGAAAAGACCTTAGAAGTCCCTAATCTAGCGCTCTTATTTTACTCAGGAGAAAAACGAAGGGCCTGAGCCAGAGACTTGCTCCTGGTTGGTACAGCTCTATAATGACACAAACAAAATTAAACTGGACGCCCCAAGTCTGTGCTGTCTCCCGTAGGAAACAAAATGAGTACATTTACCCAAATGCAGTCTGGCTGGCTCTTATCCCATTTGGCAGAGATATAAATTTTACTCTTGGGAAGAAAATCTTGAGAAATATTTTTAAATGAATTAGCAAAAATCTTACTGTTTTTAATTCAATAAACATGTTTTATTATTAACTCCATTGCCTGCTAAGCCTGAAATTAAGTTTTTCTATGCTTGGGAAGGTCCTGTCTAACCAATAACAGGACAACCAGATTATAATTAAACAGATATTCCCATTTGGGCCATCACACACACACACACACACACACACACACACACACACACACACCCCAAGAGGCACTTAATCAAAACAAAGTTTGAATCTTTTCTTATTGTTACTCTTCTAGACTATGTTTAGGAGAAATAAGTGTTATATATTTTAAGATAAGGCTCTCTTAATACAGATAATTAAAGTTTCTTGACATTTGTAACCCCCAACAGCAAAAGGAAGTATTTTCAACAAGCCTCATCCTTGACTTTTGGAGCTAGGTGCCCAGATTCCTAACTGACTTCTCAGTGTGCAGGTGCCTAACCGTGTTTCACTCCTCACTACCAGCCTACAACACCACAGTTCAGACTAAGGCTATCAAGCCAAAGCCTTTAATCATGCATTAAAAACACACCCTAGAAGTCTGCTTTTCTGTGATTATATCTCAGATCCTTAAGGTTAAGAATTTAATTAAAATAAACTTTTTTTTTTTGGTGGTACTGGGGTTCCTGGAAGCCCTTCTACCTCTGGGCTACACTCCCAGACCTATTTTTACATTTTTATTTGGAAACAGGGTCTCCTAAGCCAGCGCACGCGGCTGGCTTCGAACCTGCACGATCCTCCTGTCTCTGCCTCCCAAGCGCGGGGATTACAAGTGTGCGCCACCAAGCCCGGCTTAAAATAAACATTTTGAAAGGAAAAAAAAAAGCTCCAGCTCACTTCCAAATTCCTCTTTCCTATTCCTTGGGATCAGAGCAGTGTCTCCTCTCTCATCTGGGTCACCATGTGGGCTTAGAAGGTATGAACCCACTGTGACAAGGGACAGGCTTTGGCAGTCTTCTCATAGTTGTTAAGACTGTGGGAACATCTGAATTGGGGCCACTAAAAATAACTCACCTCAGTTGTCGCAATAGGTGTTTACTTTTCTTGGACTAGATGTGCATACAGCCAGCGTATTAGAGCCACGCTTGGTGAGTGTTGTTTATGCGGATCTGTCCCTCACTACTGTGCTGGGCTGGTTTGCTCTCACTGCAGCTGCAGGCAGACTGACATCGGTGGTGGCAGCTGCGGATGGTATTCTCGCTCGTATGAAATTCAGTAATAAGGGTACCTGACTCTAAAAACAATGGCAAAAATCAAACATTCAAAGCTGGAGAAGAAATGAGCCAGGATTTGAAAGTTTCTAAGGAGGAAAAAAAAAAAAAACAGTGTTGTGTCCTCCTACCCTGCACTGCACACCAGCCAACAGCAGCACACTTTGGTCTCTCCAGATGCCACAAATGTAACAGGAGCTGAGATCCTGGGGGAGCCAATTAGGTTGAAATTCTGTAAGAGACAAAAAAAAAAAAAAAAAAAAAAAAACTTGGCACTTGAAATGACATTTTACATGTTCTGCTTAAGGCCTGTGGAATACTACTCATATAATGGCTCATTTTCATGCTTATAAAATAAAACTTGGGTTTTTAATAGAAAAGAATTACTATCTAGTAAAACAAACTTAGCTTCAGAGGGAGTGTGTGGCACATCAAATCTAATAGGTACCTTGGCCTCTGTCTTTGGCACTGTCAGCCAAAACATGACAAATTAGGTCAAGGTCAATGGCAGACACTTGCTGAGAACCTTCCTTTGGGGCTGGCTGCTGTGTACTACTTTGAGGTTCCTCCTGGTTGTCTATCAAATCCTTGGAGAAGGGAGGCTATGAGGCTAGTGGAATTTTCAGATCCCTACCTCCTACCCTACCTCAAAAAAGCTCCTGAATGCCCTGTGATAAACCTAACGACAGAAAGGCTGGGGCTGTGGAAGAACAGAAGGGCCCAGACGGGACAATGTATCTGTACGCTTGCAGAAGCAGGCCTGGGTTTTATCCAGTGATGGGAAGAGAGGACCTGGTTTCCCCTGACTCCTAGATCTCTGCAGGCTCACTATACTAACTCAATCGCTATTTCTGAGTTCAGTATAACCTTTCCTAATGAGATGCAAAGCAGATATGTCAGAGACACAGAAACCAGGCAGAGGCCATGAGATTTAAAAGCACAGCAACATCAGTTGGGTTTTCTGGAATGATTTCTCCTCATTCCAGGAAGAAGCAGCCATGTTTCCTTCTGGAAAGACAACTGGAGTCTCAACCAGGCTCCCCCCTTGAGACTTCCACTCACAACTTCCCCTCTTCTTTAATAGAGCATCAAAGTAAGAGGGTATATGAAGCCAACAAGAAGATAAAGTGAACATGCTTCTTAAAGAACATCCCAGGACTACTATGCAAATAAGAAAGCCTTTTGTTCTATCACCATTGAAGAATTCGCCCACATCACCATAGCTTCCACTTCCCACTAGAAATGGTGGTGATCTCACTGCACCGGGCAGGAACTCAAGCCAACAGATATGTGTTCGACGCTGGTTATCTCCCACTGAATTATATGTCATGAAGGACACTAAGAGAAGATAACTCACATCCTGCCTCTAGAGATGACCTTCTAGACCAGTGAAGATGTTCCTGTCTGTGCAGGAAGTAACCTCACCTGCCCGAACTAGATTTTCTTCGGAGTCCACTTTAAATGTCACCTGTGCCATAAGGTTCTCCTAACTAGAAGCAAGACCTCCCTCCTTTGAGCACCTGGGTCCTTTATATCTTCAACTTTAGCCTTGTTGTATTTGTCATATTGCTCCTTTTAAAATTCTTTGAGCAATGCCTGTGTGTGTGTGTGTGTGTGTGTGTGTGTGTTACTGAGCATTGTGACTCTGAGCTACAACCCCAGTCATATTTTATTTTATTTTGAAACAGGGTCTCACTAAGTTGTGGTGGATCTCACTGCAGAGCTCAAAGTTGCTGAGGCTGGCCGCCAACCTGCAATCCTTCTGTCCCAGTTTTCCAAGTACTGGGATTACAGGTATTACAGTTAGTGATATAAAATGTACCCTAAAGAGCTTATTTATTAATGTTTGGAGTTGATGTAATTGATTCTTGAGGGATGCAATCCCAGCAGTGGATAAATCTATTATAATGGATTTTTCTGGGTGGTAACATAGGCTGGTAGGTTGTGGCTAGAAGGGGTATATCCCTGGGGATGCAGCCTTGAGGATTATACATGGCATATGGTTCCTCTTCCCCCTGTCCCCTCACACACACACACACACACACACACACACTCACTCACTCTCTCTCTCTCTCTCTCTCTCTCTCTTTATTTTCTTTTTCTCAGCCTTCTGCCGCCATGCCTTGAGATCTACAGTCCCTGGCCTGGAATGGACTAAACCTGAAACCATAAAAAAATAAAAGTTTTCCTCTAAGTTATAATGTCAAGTCTTTAAGAATGCTGACTGGAACAACAGGTATGCACCACCACATCCAGCTGAGCAATGCTATTTGAATGGCTATCAAGAGAAATACATGTCAGGAAATGCCAAGTTCTTGACTCTTGTATAATAAAAACAAGTATCTCTATTACTGAGAAACCAAAGAGATCAGGAAGGACTTCACCCACCTATCTATGCTTGATGAGACACTCTGATTGAATTCCTAACAGGAAGGAGGAAGAGCATGTTAAAGTAGTCCCCAAGATGAGAAAAAGGAAGAAAATCATGTCTAAAATAACAAAGAAGATGAGCAAAAGTCTGATGTAGCATGCAATGTCTCCTAACACAGATATTTAAAATGTGGTACATTCTGATGACCTTCTGAGTGGTCATGAAGAGCAATCAAATGTCCTTTTAAAACAGTATTAGCAATCCCCCACAGCACCTCTAACTCACAGCAGTGGTAATAATGAGTGAGAGATAATAATATCTTTGTTTTTGAAGGCCCTGGAACTCCTCTGAGGACTATCATTCTACAGAGAACAGGTAATCTTCAGAAGCAATTGAATTCCCGTGTTTGCATTTATCACACCGAATGATATGACCTCTTTGGAGAGAAGGAAGAATTAAGAGCTAAATTAAGCCAATGCTCCTTCAAGCACAGTAGCTATAGTCAATCACCGACACTGACAAGCTATGTCTTTTTATGGATTTTCAGGAACAATATTTTTTCCCTAGATAATTACAAAATGGGAATGTATATACTGTACTCATTCAAACTAAAAAAAAATTATGATCATAACTAACTACTAATGTCAGCCTAAATATGAGCTTTGAAATGTTGTTCAAAGAAATGGCATTTAGGATATCTCTTTACAGTTGACAGGTTTTAGGTATTACCATCCCTTAAACATTGCGCTTTCTGTTTGGCCTCATTGTGTAAATCATGCTGCTCTCCCTCAATTTCCCAGAATCCCCAAGGTCATTCTCTATGGTGTGGTGTGTGCTTTAAACACAGCTCGGTGCCAAAGAATCTGCCCCAGCTTTCAAGTGCACTTGGATGACACTTCCCCACACCGTCTCTCCATGTTTCCCTACAGCCAGATCGAGTGGATCTGCATTTTCGGCAAGAAGTTTTACTTCCCAGTAATTGCAAACTGCCTCTTGCATAGTTTCCTTCTCCCCTGGGTATATTGCTGCCAGGAAGGCAGAGGAGAGGAGGAGGTTTTTTTGATGCTAATGAGGCCTCTATGCAGGGCTGGGAGCTAATGGTGAGGAGCTGAGTATGGTTTCTCTGGGGAGCCCAGGTGAATCAAAGCGTAAGGGCACAGCTGAGAGTCATTTGGGCACCTTGCTGTTAGAGCAGGTATTCCAGGACCTGAGCAGCAACCTGTTAATGGCTTACATAACGAAGAAATAAGCCAGTGTACTTGGAAATTCAGACTCTGAGCTATGTAAAGCCTAAATTCAATAGAAAATTCTGGAGAAAAAGCATGAAATGATGATAAATTTATTTTCATTAAGGTCATAGTGGTGGGATAAAGGCTTATGAGTTATAGACAGCTGTTTTCCTCTTTCTGAACTCTGAGATGATGGTGAGCTCAACTTTGAGGTCAGCCAGTGGTTACCTCCAGGACATGCTGGTGAATGAGAGCACCTGGTCTACTGAGAGGCATCCCTGTTACATATCAGGGGAGGCTGGCTCAGGATTCTCAGACTTAAAAAAAAGGAGGAAGCTGTGCATGGTGGCGCCCGCTTGTAATCCCAGCATTCAGGAAGCTGAGACTGGAGGATCACAGTTTGCGGACAGCCTCAGGTTCTTAGTGAGACCCTGTTTCAAAATAAGGAATAAAAAATAGGGCAGGGGGTATTGCTTGGGGGTCGAACACCCCTGGGTTCCATCTCCAGACCTAAAAAAAGTAAAAAGGAAAACACCAAAAAATGGTTCATGCTTTAAACACTCAGAAGTCCCCAATTTTAAGTGAATTCTCTAAGGACTTATACCAGCCAATGAGTCAAAAGTCATAGGATAATCTCTAAGCAGGTTTGCACAGCTTGCCTTCCTGGTTGAAAAAGCCAAAGAAAAGCTCTGACTAAGCAGAAGAAACCATACCAAGGTTTAGATATTGGAACTCAATAACAAAAGATAAGCTTAAGCAGCTTTTAGAATATATGGAGACTTGTATTATCTCATTCAATCTTCAAAATAATCTTTTGAGGTAAAAGGTGGCACTAATAGTTCCATTGTTAAGATGAGGAAACTAAAACTTAGCTAGTTTAATTGAGTTGTTTACTCAAGTTTCCCCAAGAAAGTGGCAGAGATGTGATATGAATATGTCAAGTACTTATGCTTAGCAGTGGTCGGTGAAATTTTCCAACAGGATTAACCTATTTCTGAGAAATTCTGGAGGAAAAAGGAAAATATGTGCAGAAAAAGACAAAAATCCCTTAAAAAAAAGAAAGACTGAAGAGAATAAAAAGAATATATGTTTGTGTATGGGCAGGGGTAATATTACTCTCCAACCTCAGAGTCAGTTCCTTTTATCTATCTTAATGAAGCAAAAGGAGGTTCTGAAGCTGAACCATGACACTGTTTACCCACAAAGACTGGGGTTTGTTCTTAGCTAAGCAACTCTTGCCTATAAATTTTCTATATATAGACTTGGACACACTTACATGGTATCACTCTTATTCAAGTGTGATTGGTTCCTACTGGGCTATTTCAAGAGATCAACACCCAGGAACTGAGTTTTCCTACCCTGTCTCCTGGGAGATGTGGGGAGGAGGGTGACATCATGGGAACAGTGTCTGTCCTCTTTCCTATGACTCAACTAAGAATGTCAAAGAAATGCTGCTACTGCTCGCCAGGAGGCAATGAATTAGTCCATCTTCCAAATAAATTCATATGGAAATTAGCACACTGTGTCCACCGTAACCCCAAGGAGCAGTGGATAAGACAGCAATGAGAAGTGACCTGAAGTACAAGAGAGGTGAACTTTACCATTATCCTCTGTTCCTCACAAAAACATGTACACACATCCATTTTCATCGTGCTAGAAACAGGTGAAAACATAATTTGGTTCCTCCTCTGTACTCTCATAATATATTGTACAAATTGTGAAATTACAGTGCTTACCATATTGTCCTATAATTAGATTTTAGATATCTGTCTTCCAACTAGTGGAATAACTCCTTTTTCCCCTTAATATTTGTATTCTCAGCAGCTGGTATCATGCTTAACAAATATTTGTTAAACAAACAAATGAAAGATTGAATAGAACAATGAATAAATGACAATTTGCTCCAGGGCTCTCTCTAACTAGGGCAAAAAGAAATATTCTTTTTTCTCTATTCTTTACAACTAAGATGGCTGACACTGTTAAATTTAGATGGGGGTGGGTGAGGGTGGCACGGGGTGGATCACATCTATTCAAAAGACTAGGTGTCTAGAATGTTTTAGTACTTAATGAATGAGTGTTGTGTAATTACATATGTATATTGGTCTCACAGTTTGTTTTGTTCCTTATTTTATACGTCTCTTCCCCTCTTGCAGCAACCTAGCCAGTCTATTTCTGACTTGTTTTCTTTAGATTTAATTAATTCAAATAAAATCATTATTCTAAGAAGAGAGTCTTCTTTTTGTAAGCTCCCAAAGGGAAATGAGAGTAAGAAATGTGACTTGGAATTTCTGTGCTGCCCACAATCTGCCAACCACATTCCAAGTATGATGGACACTAGGTATTCTACAAGACCCACTGCAAACAAGGTCCCTCCCCTTGTAGAAGTTATGGATCAAGAAGCAAAAAGATAAATAATAAAACCAATAAAGTATAGTAATTGTAATGACAGAGGAAGGTCAGGATACCGTGAGGACTTAGGAAGGAGACCAAACCAAATCTGCAGATCAAGAAGGGCCTCCTAGACAAAGTTTTGATTTGAGAACTACAGGATACTCAGGTGAGAAGAGAATATGGAAAAGAAGATTCAGACACAGGGAAATAAAAATATAAACAAAACACTTTAAGAAGTTAAGAAGGGCTAGAGTTTAAGAATGACCTCAGGCCTCAGCTATTTACTCTGAGGGCAATGGGAAGCCACTGAAGGAGATATATATATATATATATATATATATATATATATATATATATTTTTTTTTTTTTTTTTGGTGGTACTGGGGTTCCTGGAAGCCCTTCTACCTCCAGGCTACACTCCCAGACCTATTTTATACTTTTTATTTGGAAACAGGGTCTCTTAAGTCAGTGTGGCTGGCTTCAAACCTGCGTGATCCTCCTGTCTCTGCCTCCCAAGCACGGGGGTTACAAGCGTGCGCCAGCATTCCTAGCAAGGTGGGGATATTTTGATCTGATTTTCTGGAGAAAGACTTGGGTTGGAGATAAAAGTTCGGTGATTTTGGAATTATATCATTAGGGTAGGCAAACAGTAATAACCAGCAGACCCTCAACATTTTCCATTTTCCTTTTAGCCATATGACTTTAGCTGTCATATTGAGAATGGATTATGAGATTGTGAGATCAAAGGCACAGAAACCACTGAAGATGCTATTAGTCCAAATGAGGGTGGAAATGGAAAGCAGAGGATGGGTCCAAGAGAATGCCAAGAAGACAAAATTAACAGGCTTCCGCAATTGACTAGATCAGAGATTGGCTTATTTTTTCTGTGAAGGACCAGCTAAAAAACATTTAAGTTTTGTCAACCATATGGTTTCTGTCACCAATACTCAGCTCTTCTGTTTCAGTGAGAAAACAGACAGACAATATGCAAATGAATGAGTCTGCTTATATTCTAGTAAAAAGTATTTTAAATAAAACTGGCCAGAAGGCTGAATTTGGTCCACTGCTGAAGCACACCAACTTCTGGACCACATAGAAAGTACAACAATCAGAGCATTAAAATGTGGCTTCCCAGGGAGTAGCCATTTACTTTAAAATATCTGACAGATGACACCCAAAACACACTTCACTGATGAGCAGTTAGGTATTTGGATCTTGGTTTCAGAAAAAAGATCTGGACTCTAGATAAATATATTTGAGAGTTAACTAAGGGTAATCTAAATTGTATTGGCAAAGCATCAAAAAAAAATCAGTGGCTTTAGTAATATGTTTAATTCTATTCCCACATGGTGATACAAGGAACAGATGGGGAGAAAGAAGGCAATTATTCCAGAAGCCTGCCCAAGAGCCACATCCATCCCACGCAGCCAAGGGGAGGAAAGTTCAGAGAGAAGCACTGGTGGGACGTTTTTATAAGGAGACCACAAGGCTAAATGCCATTGTAAGAAAGGCTGAGAAGTGCAGCATTAGCTGTGTTTCTAAGATCAAGAGTAGAGTAGGTTTTGGTGGGCAGCTCCCAGGATCCACCATCAAAATCCAAAAGAAAAATAAACGCCATGAAGGCATGAGAATTAATAAATGTGATTCAAGCAACTATGGAACTCCAGACCAAGTTCAGAGTTCTAATGAACACCAATGTTAGAAGATAGCTTGAGATGAAAAGGGGATACAACAGAGTAGAATAACAAAATGAAAATGAAAGTAGGAGGCTATGTTAGTGCTTAATGAATGTACATATCAATAAGTACAAATTTAGTCATTAAGCATTGAGACCATCTCTGACGAGATGACACTTACTTAGTACCTCTGATATATAGATGAAAACTGAGTCAAACTGCATTCAAGAGAAAATGGCAAAAGCAGCTCCTCAAAAAAGCTCTATTTTCATTACCAGACAGAAGGACCGCTTTAGGGCTAAGTACTGTAATATTCATTTTTTCCATTCACTTTTGTGCCCATAAATCAACCCACATAGGTAAAATGTATACTCTGCATAAAAAATTTTTATGATCTTATATACATATACATATATTAATATAAATATGGATATATCCCTGTCTATATATTCACGTGCCCTCAGCACTCACAGGATACATTACCAATATGCGTTTCTGTTTTGTTTCTATTTTATGCAATTCTCCATGCTCTTTGTTTTGCTCGAGGCTTCTCCTTTGCCTCCGGCCCTACCTGTTCTTGACTCTTGGTGAAGAGACCAAAGAAAAGATACTGGCTTTCCTGGCACCACTATTACAGAATACAACCTAATTGTAACCTAAATAAAACATTTAGGCAGAAACACCCATGACCCCTTTCTTGGCTCTTCCATCCTCAGCTAGACAGAGAGGAACCTGAGGTCTTGTTGGCATGTTACCAAGGAGCAGAGCAGTGTCCACTGGTCTACCCTCTTCTCTCTTATTGAATGCAAGGAATCTGGGGTACAAATGAGGTTCTGAGATTTTTGTATCTTAAATACCGTGTGTGTGTGTGTGTGTGTGTGTGTGTGTGTGTGTGTGTAGCCAGCCAGCCTTACTTATAAGAATTAAAAAATACAAACAGATTTTTAAAAAGTCATCTACTCAGAAAGTACACAGATAGTAAAGAGAACAAAATTAGTAACCTCTTCTACCTGCCCAACATAAGTAATTAGTGTATACAATCCTATCGAGTGACTATTTATAAGCCTGACCTTGAACACCAATGGTATTCAAAAAATATAAATTGAAGGTAGTGACAGTGCTAATCATATTTTCTTACTTAATGACACTCAGCTGGCAG
The DNA here is from genome assembly GCF_963383645.1 of Muscardinus avellanarius. Classification (NCBI taxonomy): domain Eukaryota; kingdom Metazoa; phylum Chordata; class Mammalia; order Rodentia; family Gliridae; genus Muscardinus; species Muscardinus avellanarius. The sequence continues at coordinate 147,014,719 of NC_137787.1, read as the reverse complement.
TTCAGTTGCACAAATTATGCACATTTTCTTCTATTGCTCCTCTTCATGTTATAACTCATATAAAGTGTGAATTTAACTGTTGGGGATACCCTTCCAATTAGTAAAGTTAATTCTTTCTTTATTTAAGAGAAACCAGGCAGTGTACACAAGCAAAGAAAAACTTTGCAAGCATTTTGCCCTGGCTTCTGTGATGAGATTTTCTGTCAGCCTCTAACAACTTCTTATTGCTACTTTTAAGTCATCATTGTTCAAAGTCAGCAAGCTTCAAATATCATCTGTAAAGCACATCTAGAAATTTAGCTGCTGATACAGATAATGCATGAAAAGGAAAAACTGTAATTTGCTTCTTACTGGTAAAGTTAAACATGTAGTTTAAAAAAATACTCTTAGAATCTCTCAGCTTATCTGAGGGGGAGTTGTAGGAGAAGGGCAAGAGTTCGCCAACACACTGTGTTGATAACCTGTGAGAAGTCATAGAAATTTGTTCCAAAGAATATGTGAGTACGATATTCACTATCTGAACTCTTATCAAAAGTCTTCAAATGGCAACTGGGTTGAAAGCCCGTCAGTTCTGTTTGGGCAGATCCTTCTCTCAACCTGTCATTTTCCTTTAAGATGGACAAATCAACCCTGACGACTCTTCTTCTTCACAAGACACTTGTGTCCTCTATGTGTAAAGAATGGAGACTATTCACCAATGCGGAGACACTTGGAACCACCCTTCCCTTGTCCATCTGTAATATCCATCCTTTTCCCTAAGCAATCACCAATAGGTCTCTCATCTGCCCCTTCTCCTCTTCTGCATCCCCATCTCAGTTCAGGTCCCCATCACCCCTTCTTTGGACTACTACAGAAACCTCTAGCAATTTTCCTTGGCTACAGGCCAAGTGCTCTAGAAGCCATCCCACTCATCTTCTATGAAAAGGAAATAAAATCTATCTACAACACAAATCAGATCGTATCACGCCTCTGTTTAAAACACTTAAGATACACCATCCGAGAATAAATCTACATGTATTCCATGGCAGAGGGAACCCTCCAACATGAAGTACCTGACCATGGCTGCCGCCTCATTTCTCATCACTGGTACTTCATATTTTCTACCATGCACACACATTTGCTAGTTCTTGCCTCTTTTTAAATTTGTTTTTATTTTACTTACTTATTTTTATTGATGCATTGTAGTCATATGTCTTAATGAGATATAAAATAGTAGAGGCACACATGCACACATCACTCATATAGCGCTTTCCCAATTCCCACCCTATCCCTCTCCTTCTCATGTTTGGCTTAGTGATTGACTTTGATATGTCTGTGAATGTACATCGTGTACATTAGGGAAATTTCCCTCTTTCCGCCTTTCCATCCCCCTCAGTTATGTTCACACTCAAGACTCTGCACTTTCTCATTAACCCACTAGACTCTCCCTTGGCTGACTCCTATCATATCTTTAAAATTCACTCAGAATCACATCCTGGAAGCCTTAGGATTCTCAATAATCACCAAACATTCTCTACCTGTTAGTAAACACTAATACTTATATATGATAATCTTTTTTGTGTGTCTCTGAATTAGCAGATATAACGGATCTATGGAATGGATGAGAGGAAACAGAATCAGATCCAAAAACCTGTGGAAACTTTATGTATGGTAAAAGTGAAAAAGTAGTATATTCTAAAATAATGATGTTGGAATACTGAGTAAAATAAGGATAAAATAATTTGTGATCCTTAACAATTCTTTCCTCTCAGAATTCATCTCCAAGGACTTAAATGTCTACTTTAAAAAAAATCACAGAAATAGAAAAAATTATGAGATAATTGCTATAATCTAGAAAGAAAAAAGGTTTTTGTAAGCATGATTTTAAAAGCTAGAAACAATAAAGACTGAAACATTTGTCTAAGTAAGTAGCTTTTTAATTGGGAAAAATACTGTAAGTACAAGTGAAAAAACAACAACTAAATAAGGAAAAATGTATAATTAGCACATTGCTTAGCACCTAATTTATTTTAAGTAAAATGATTTATATGACCAATCTCACTAATATATAAAAAATTTTCATGAGCCAATAGAAAAAATGACAAGTTTTCTATTAGAAGAAACAAAAGAAATGACATGAATAAGCACATAAATTGCCTCCAAATTTACTTGAACTTTTTTAAGATTTCTAAATAAAGAAATTCATATTTTAAATACTATGTAGAGGCCAAGTATGATGGCACATGCTTGTAAACCCAGTACTTCATGGCTGAGACAGGAGGATCACAGGTTTACAGTTAGCCTCATCTATTTAGTGAGTCCTCTACAATTTAGTGAGACCCTATTTCCAAATAAAGAACTTAAAATAGGGCTAGAGGTGTAGCTCAGAGGTAGAATGTCCCTGAGTTCAATCCCCAGTACCGCAAAAGGAAAGAGAAAGAAAGAAAGAAAGAAAGAAAGAAAGAAAGAAAGAAAGAAAGAAAGAAAGAAAGATCTTTGTAGACACTTCCAGGAAGATGGCGATCATGTGAAGCAGCACATATCAGTCCTGCTGACTGATCAATCTCTATTGCCATGAAAACAGAGTCTTGAGCAAAGAAAGAAACCAGTGTAAATTTAAACAGAGCAAACCTAGAAAGCAAAACCTAGAAAGCAAAAGAGAGGGCAGAAAAGTACCCCACCTGCCTCTGGCTGCAGGGGCAGCACCATCTTTCCTCATCACACCTGGACTGCCAGAAATGTGCCTCCAGAGACTCCAACAAAAATGCCAACAACTTGAAACAAAGTAAGCAGCTTCAGCTCATCAGAATTTCAAGTAGTTGGCTCCTCTTGCATGGAACCTGGCTAGGACTTGAGGCAATGGTGGCCTGGTGGCCGAGCTCATCATCATTTGGATCTGCAAAGATCCAGAGTGGTGCTCAACAACACCATAAGTGAACCACCCATCCCAAGGGAGACCACCCAGCATGGCTGCAGAGACTTACACAGCAAGCAATGGACTCAGTTTACCCTAGTGAAGGTGGGAGTAGAGTCTGCTGTTGGACTCAGCAGAGGCGCAGATTATCAGGTAGCTTCCAGGGTTAATCAGGCAAAAAGGGATATAGTCCCCAGGGCTCAGACCCCTAGCAGAGCATTTGGAAATTGCTACAGATTACCCAATTGTGGTGAACAGGGAGAAGTCAGACCAACCTAGCCCTAACTAAGGAGAACACAGACTCCTTCATATGCACTGGGTCTGGTATCAGCAGCACCTGCTGCCTATGTAGACAGGGAAAGACACAGACTTGGCATCTGTGGAAAGCATAGAAACCTGTGCTTAACACTAAATCCAGCCCAGTGATACCGGCATAGACTGACAGAATCTCAGAGATACGTCTCTTTTGAGAGCTCAGAAAACCAGGCTTGCCACAGAAAAGGTGCCAGTGGCACTTGGCACCTACACAGAAAGAGAAATCAGGCCAGGGTCCCAATCACTGAAAGAGACAAAAAACAGGGCTATAAATTGACATCATTACTATAGGTTACAGAGAAAATGAGAGTACCTGGAACATACTCAAGAATCTATTACAGAATGTGAACCTTAAACAGCTGAAAAAATCCACTTAGACCCAGGAGGACAGCAGGGGCCAAATCTAATCAATATTCATATAGTTGTAGGGTTGTCTTATTTTGTTGTTGCATTTTGTTATTTTGTGTGTGTATTTTGTTATTTTGTTATTTGTGTGCTTGTTTACTTTCTTCCCCATTTCTTTTACAAGCATCTCCCATCTTTTTTCCTTTTCTTTTTTCTCTTTTTTTTCTTTTTCTTTGTCTTGTATTAAATCCACTTTATATCACTATACCAAATACTCTATATCGGTTACTAGAATACTACTATATATTCATTATCTCTAATTGCTACCATATATTACCTTACCAAACTCAAACTCTCATTCTATTCAATCCTATCTACTACTTTATTCTTGCATTTACTCCTTCATCACCTTCCTCCTCATTCAACCTTCACGACTGAACACAACATAACTTGCCCTTGTATATACCAGTTGACACCTACAGAGTGAGAGAAAGCGGTCAAAAGTAAAAAGGGTGCAATGAAATCATGAGCAAGAAGACGACTAAAAAAGCAATGAGTTCCCACAACCACACAATAATAGAACCCAACAACACAGAATTGCAGAGATCACCAGAAGGACAAATCAGAAATTTAACTGTAGAAATTCTCTCAAAAAGAATTTAGAAGCCAGGTGTGGTGGTGCACACTTGTAATCCCAGCATTTGGGAGGCAAAGACAGGAGGATCACAGTTCACAGACAGCCTCAGCTACTAAGTGAGGCTCTGTGCAACTCAGTGAGACCCTGTTTCAAAATAAAGAATAAAAAAATAGGGCTGGGGTGCAGCTCGGAAGTAGAATAACCCTGGGTTCCATCCCCAGTACCACAAGAAAAAAAGAAAGTAAGAAAGAAAGAAAGAAAGGAAGAAAGAAAGAAAGAAAGAAAGAAAATTTCAGAGAGAGCCTGAAAGAAATAAAAGAACAAATAAACAAAGATTCTGACACCTGAACAGGAATCAGAAAAAAAAACTCTGAAGGAACTGAAGGATGCAATTAATGAAGGGAAGGCATCAATACAAACTATAAGCTATAGATTAGACTACAAGAAAAATAAAGTCTCACTCTTAGAAGACAATAGCTCCAAAAATGAACATATAGTATATAATTTAGAAAAAAGTATAGTATATAATTTAGAAAAAAACAACTGACATCATGAATTGGGTGTTGAAGAGATATGAACCCAACTTAAAATAACTAACCTAGAAAAAATAGGCACAGAAGAGGAAATGGAAGGTGAAACCAAAGGGATCAACAATCTCTTCAAGGAAATATTATCAGAAAAAATTCCAAACAGAAAAAGAGGTCAATACAGAGGTACAGGAAACGTATAGAATCTTCTTTAGACCAAATCAGAGAAAATGTTCACTATGTCACATAATAGTCAAAATGACCAATGTAAAGGCCAAGAATCTAGAAGGCAACAAAAGCAAAAGACCAAGTGAAATCAGAGACAAACAAATTAGAATCACTTCAGCCTCAGCTACTTAGCAAGGCCCTTTGCAACTCAATGAGACCCTGCTTAAAAAATATAAAGACTAAAAAATAGGGCTGGGGGTGTAGCTCAGAGTTACAATGCTCCTAAGTTCCATCCCCAGTACCACACACACACACACACAAAAAAAAAAAAAAAAAAAAAAAAAAAACTAGAATCCATCTATCTGCTGCCTGCAAGAAACACACCTTATAAGATAGAAACAAACTTAAGGTAAAGGGTTGGAGCAAGTTAATCCATGCCAAAAAAATGCAAAGAAAAACAGAAGTAGCAACTATGATATCAGACAAGTTAGTCTTCAAGCACAAGCTTATCAGAAGAGACAAAGCAGGTTATTTTTTACTGGTAAATGAAATAATACAGTAGTCAACATTTATGCCCCAAACAGCTGCGGCTACTTTCATAAAACAAACTCTTTGTGACTTTAAGTCACACATAAATCCTAATACAATAATACTGGGAGACTTCAACACCCCTCTCATACCACTAGACAAAAGGTCAGTAAAGATGCCTCAGACCTAAAGCATACCATCAAACAAATGGACCTATTAGACACATATAGAATATTCCACCCAACTGCAGCAGAGTTCACATATTTCTCAGCTGCCCATGGAACCTTCTCCAAAAGGGCCAAAAAGTGAGCACTAGCAAAAAAAAAAAAAAAAAAAAATGTGATATACTTACTGGTGTCTTCTCAGACCATAATGCAATGAAACTAGAAATCAACTCTAAGAAGGCCCAGAGAAACCACATAAACATGTGGAGACTGAACACCATACTACTGAATGAAGAATGAGTCATAGAAGTAAGGGGTGAAATCAAGAAATTTCTAGAAACAAATGAAAATAGAGATACAACATATCAAAACCTCTTGGACACATTGAAAGCAGTATAAGAGGAAAAGTCATAGCACTCAGTGCCCACATAAGAATAAAAAATCACCAAATAAATAACCTAATGACACATCTCAAAGCCCTTGAGAAACAGGAACAGCCCAACCCAAAAGCTTATAGAAGAAAGAAAATTATTAAAATCAGAGCAGAAATCAATTAAGTACAGAATAAAAGAACAATATATATAATCAACAAAACCAAAAGCTGGTTTCTCAAAAAAAATAATCAAGATGGATAAACCACTAGCCAATCTAACCAAAAATAAAGAAAAGAAATAAAAGAAAAGAAAGATAATCCAAATTACTAAAAGATGATGAGATATGACCATGGACAGCATGAAAATCCAAAGGATTATCAGAAACTACTTTGAAAAACTATACTCCAAGAAAATGGAAAATGTAAAAAAAATAGACAATTTTCTAGACACATACAACCTTCCTAAATTGAAACAAGAAGATATAGAAAAATTTAAACCAACCAATAGCAATAAAAGGGATTGAAGCAGCAATAAAGGGTATACCATCATAAAAAAAGGACAGGACCAAGTGGTTTCCCAAGTGAATTTTACAAAACCTTTATAGAAAAGTTAATCCCAATACTCCTCATTCTATTCTGTACTGCACGCCCAGGGACTTTGATAATCTCCCTGGGTCTGAGATTTTGCAGTCCAACCCAAACTCTGAAAGAAAACAACTTCCAGCCAAAAATTTCCTACCCAGCAAAACTATCTATCAAATTAGATGAGGAAATAAGAAGCTTCCATGACAAACAGAAACTGAAGGAATTAATGTCTTCAAAACCAGTGCTAGAGAAAATACTCAAAGAGATTAACTACAAAGAAGAAATAGGTAATACACACCAGAACCAGAGAAACAAGATTTCCCATCCGGTAGACAACTAAGCAAAGAAGAATAGATTCATGTGTTTATTGGTTAAAATCTTTGGAGATTCATTATTTATTTTAGTCTTTTACCTATTTCTAAATTGTATTGTTTGCTTTTAATGTTGCTAATGTTTAGGATTTCTATTTGGAATATTAATATACCTTCAGATATAGCATTTGGAAATATTTTACCCCATTCTATCAGTAACTTTGATCTCTGTTTACATTGTTTTTGGATATACAATATTTTATTTTTTAGGAAGTTTGTTTATTCTGTTGTTGCCTGTGCCTTTGAAATCATATTCAAGAAATCACTGCTAATTTCAATGTTGTGAAGTGTTATGACCCAGATTTTTTTCTAAAAGTTTATAGTCTTAAGATTTACATTTAGGTCTTTTATCTATTTTGAGTTAATATTTATATATGGTGTTAGGTAAGGGTCCAAATTTATTATTTTCATGTAATTATTATTTTTCAACAATATTTAGTGAAAGGATCATTATTTCCTCTTGGAAACCTTGTCAAAAATAACTTGACCATATATGGAAGAATTTATTTTTTATTTTACTCCACTGGTTTATATATCTGCCTTTATAGTAGTGCTACACTGTTTCAATTAATGTAGCTTTATAAGGTTTGAAATAAGAAAATGTACATCTTCTAGCTTTATTATTTTTTGAGATTGTTTTGGGTATTTAGAGTTCATATTTCATGTTAGGATAGATTTTTTCTGGAAAAAAAAGTACAATAGTTTTACTTTAAAAATACAAAGAAAAAATATTCTCTGGTAAGAAAGAAAGCAAAAAGAAATATTGAAATGTTATCTCTAAGTGATCAAAAGCTTGATGTCAGACAAATGAATCTGTTATGTGAGATTATCATTGTTAATTTTGGATAAATTGCTATAATATTAGATGTCAACCACTAAGCCAAGCATGGGAAGGGGGGGGGGAGGGAATGGTGTGGGGTAGGAGCTAATTGGGCGATGTGTACATGTATATCTACACAAGTTTTTTTTATCCCATTATGATGTATGAATACAGTGTACCAATAAAAAATAAAAATAAATTTAAAAAACATTTAAAAAAGAAATAGAAAAAGATCTTAGAAGATTGAAAGATTTTCCACATTCTTGGATAGGCAGAATAAATATCAGCAAAATGGCCATTTTTCCAAAAGTGAGCTACAGATTCAATACAATACCCATTAAATTACCAAGGTCATTCCTCATAGATAAAAAAAAAAATCAGTCTTGAAATTCATTTGGAACAATAACAACAACAACAAAAAGAATATCCAAAGTAGTTCTCAGCAACAAAAATTATACAAGAGGAATCACAATGCCTGACTTTAAACTATATTACAAAGCCATAATAATAATAAACAGCATGGTACTGGCACCAAAATAGATACATATACTCATGGAACAGAATAGAAAGCTCAGAGACAAGTCCACAAACTTACAGTCAATTGATTTTTTACAAAGGGGCCAAAAACATACAACCAGCCTCATTTTATTTTTTTATTTTTAAACAGGGTCTAAGTTGCCAGTGCTGGCCTGGAACTTGTGATCTTTCTGTCTCAACCTCCCAAGTACTGGGATAACAGGCATGCACCAACAACTTTTTAAAATATCTTTTTCTTTTCTATTTTTTTTTTACAAAGAGCATATATGCCTTCATAATTAATAAAAATATGATCATTGTTTAAAAGAATGGAGAAAAAAGACAAAAAACGGTGTTATATGAATAGATTAAGAGAGAGGGTTCACATGTCTGAAAGAGCTGCCATTTTAACTAAATTATACGAACCACAAATAAGAAACTCTCAAAGTCTATCCTCAACAGCTTTGTCATATGAAATTGATTCAACACTGTAGGAGGACCACCTAAATTATCGCCTGTACAATCAACACTATCAATTTCCTTTTCTGGATCTTTCTCATACCCTTGACAACTAAATGCAAGTCTGATTTCTGTTAGTATAAAACAAGAATGAATTGCTTCCTATTCAACAACTGATCCGTTTTATAATAAAGAAGGTAGAATTAGCCCCCTTAGCCCCAAGACCATGTGTCACTCTTTAAAAATAACAAAGTTGGAAAACTTTTGGCTCTTAGGATACATCCATGAATAGGTTACCAGGGCATCTGAGCTTATACATATGCTTCTTCTTTTATTTTTTTTCAATGTCTATGATTAGGTACTAGTTCTCAAAAAACAGATGGGCATCAAAAATGGAAAGAAAAAATATAAAAAGAAAATGTCAAGTAAATAAGATTTAAATTCCATAGATTTTATTACCTAATATCAGTTTATGTTCATTTTTAAATGGGATTTTATAAACGATGGGGAGTATAGAAAGATAGAATTTAGAGACTGGTCTTCCTGAAAACAAAAGAAGTAAAAGTTATTTATAGTGACCTTTTAATGTTTACCTTAGAGCTGCTAATCAGATGTAAATTGTCACCCCATGGATATGCATAATCAACTTTATTCCCTTTGCTAATTGAGAAATAGAGCTGTTAATGTCAAGAAACATTTGAAAAATGTACCAAGCTTGCTCAATGGAGCAAGTTCTTTTTAAAAGTCAGAGTTTCCATATGGTGAAATCATGGAAATTAAGCTTAGGAAAAAAATAAAAAATGAAAAAGACTAATTTGTTATGGAGCTACCCTATGCTGGAACAGAATCTGCCTTACCAACCCCAAAGCTGGGAATTCTGACCACTTCTTATGTTCAAAAATAACTTCCTCAGTTCTATGAAAAAATCATTCCATCACCTCTCACCAGAGTTACTCTCCTGCTGAGCTTACGCCTCCTTCCAGACAGCAGCTCTTGCATAGAGTCACTTTGCCAGGACACTCATTACCTTGGTTCATACAAGTTAGTTTCTTCATGAGCTCTCCAGTTACTTGTCTTTTGAATGTCCTTTAAAATTGACCACAAGAAGGTAAGCAAGTCTCACCTCATTGATATAAATAAGGGGCACTATACTCTCTTTATATGACCACATTGCTGTCATCCTTATAATACCAGATACAGAAGTATGCATAAAGTCAATGTACCGCTAATTTTATAGAAGATGTAGTTGAAGTGGCAGCTGACTACAAAGGAATACTCAGCCCTCTCCTATTCCAAGACCCATTTCCACCGTTCTCTAATAATGCCCTTGTTTGATGAAACCCAAGATTTCTCTATCTTCTCTGAGACAAGCATTATTGCTAATGAACATAATTCCCTTCCAAACAGCTTTAATAAAATCATCTTCTTTACTATCTGGTGCATTTCACCTTTGCCTTGGTGCACATAATAAAATTAAGCCACCTTTAAGCACAAATCCCAACCATTATGTCCTCAAAGGCATGACCAGCAACCACTTTGTTTCTAATGAAAATAGAAATTATAACAGTGAGAAGAATGCAAACACTATCAGGCAAACATCTACAGCACCTTTGAGGAACTAGATGACAATGGGAGGACTTACTTCTGGGCTAATTCAGACTTCAAACATATCAGGCCCTGCAGAGTGATATGTTCACATGGACATAGCTGATAAAGGCATATGTGCCCATGAATAGGCAGTGTGATTAATGGGACAAGCACATTTTTTTAAAAAATAGTTCCTTACATCTCCCCCACATGCTGCAGGAGCCTGACTAGGGTCACTTAAGCTCTCTGAACCTTGATTTGCTCACCCGTGAAAGTGATTTCACTGACCTAATGAAAGGTTCAGAGGAATCACCTTGGTTCAACAGAACATACTCATACTGATTCTATTCAAACAGAACATACTCTTTCTCTATTTACTTTTATATTCTCTAATATTTCCTTCACTTGTTTTTCTTTAATAATAGCCTTAATAAGATATGAATCACATACTATAAAAATTCGAGCTTTTTTTTTTTTTTTTTTTTTTTTTGGTGGTACTGGGGTTCCTGAAAACCCTTCAACCTCCGGGCTACAGTCCCAGACCAATTTTTATACTTTTTATTTGGAAACAGGGTTTCTTAAGCCATCACAGCTGGCTTCGAACCTGTGTGATCATCCTGTCTCTGCCTCCCAAGAGCGGGGGTTACAAGCGTGCACCACCACACCCGGCAAAATTCATGCTTTTTCAAATGTAGAATTTTGTGGCTTAGTATATTCAAAGAGTTGGGCAATTATCACTATTACCTGGATCTAAAACATTTTTACCATCTTAAGAAAACTTCATATCTATTAGCAGTCATTCTCCATCCCCTTCTACAACACTGGTAAACACAACTTTGCTTTTTATAAATTTGCCTATATTTGATATAAATGATATTATGTAATATGTGGCCATTTATGACTAGATTCTTTCACTAAGAATATTATCTTCAAGGTTCATCTTCAAGGTTAAAGGTTCAAAGCAGAGTATTCACAGCTAGAAAGATTATTTGAGGAAGGAGAAAATATCTTTACTGGAAATTAGAGAAAAGCAGTTTTTGTGTGTGTGTGTGTGTGTGGGTTGTTTTTGCAGGTCTGGGGATGGAACCCAGGGACATGTGACCTCCGAGCTATAACCCCTGCCCTATTTTTCATGCTTTATTTTAAAACCGGGTCTCACTGAGTTGCAGAGGGCCTCACTAAGTAGTTGAGGCTGTCTGTGAACTGCGATCCTCTGGTCTCAGCCTCCTGAATGCATGCGCCACCAAGCCCGGCTAAAAGCAACGTTTTTTGTTTTTTCCCTTTTTTTTCTTTTTTTGGTGGTACTGGGGTTCCTGGAAGCCCTTCTACCTCCGGGCTACACTCCCAGACCTATTTTATATGTTTTTATTTGGAAACAGGGTCTCTTAAGCCAGCGAGGCTGGCTCCAAACCAGCGCAATCCTCCTGTCTCCGCCTCCCAAGTGCGGGAATTACAAGCATGCGCCACCACACCCGGCTAAAGCAAAGTTTTAAATAGGCAAAAATATGGAGAACTTGCATCAAAAGAAAAGATTGTAAAAATGAAGGTAGAGTGAAAGATGACAACAAAGAGAAAAAATATATATAAAGGGATCAGGGATTAAATTACTTTTTGCCAATGGATACATATGGAAGGATATAGAAGGTGGGGTAAAAGATGACTCCAAGTTTTTGCCATACAAGATGAGATAAATGATGGTGCCATTAACAGAAATAAGGGTAAAGTCTGGAGGAAGATCTGATATGAGAGAAGAGGCAATGGTTTCAATTTTAGATATACTGAGTTCAAGGTACCAGGGAACTGTATAAACCCAGGTTCCACTAGGTAGAGAAAGATAACTGGAGCTTAAAAAACAGATTTCTTGAGGTCATTGATAAAGTCTACATATGGTGAAGAGAGTAAAGAAAAACTATTATAACTCCTACCAAAATGAGACATTGAAGTTACTAGGGAAGCCAAGAAGACCAGGACTAGCATGGCCAGAGTTTGACTCAACTTTAGGGTTGAAGTTAGAGAAGTCAGCTGGCTGTTCAACCAAATGTTCTAAGGGATACAGCAAACTCTCAGATCAGTGTCAATATGTAAGACGTTTACTCTAGCAGGTCAGACACAGTCACAGGAATTTCAAGTCAGAGAGAAGACCCATCACAGAGCAGATCTCCTACTACTGAGCCCGAACCTGAAGAACAGTCTCCCCAGCACTAGCAAGAACTGAGAGAAATACCCAAGTCTAAAAAGGGTAGGGCTCAGGAAGGTTCTGGTTCATCAGATTGACAGATCCAAGAGGCTCTGTGCAGAGATAAAGCTGGTGTGGAGAGTAACCAGGACCCAATCTGCCTCCCCCTCTCCTCATCTAGCCTAAGAAAGCAAGGCTGACTCAGGCTCCATCACTATTGTAGAAAAGAGCCTACTGTTCTTTCTGCCCTGCCCAGGAAAGCTCAGAAAATGAGTGAAGCTGAGCCTACAAATGTTCAGTTACTCCAGCATCAAGACTGAGGAAAGAAATACTCACATATGTGAGGGAAAACAAGGAAGAGAAGAAGAGATAATGTGGGAAAAGTATCCAGAAAACACTCCATCAGGAGGGAGCCAGTGAAGCAGGAAAGAAGCAGATCATAAAAAGTATAGGAGAGGACTCAGAACAAAAGGGGAGAGTTGCTAGGCGATGCTTCATATTTCAATGGTTTTCAATGAAAATTACATTCAACAGCGATGAAAGCAGAAATAATAAAAGTGTAAAGCTTAGTGATTATGAAATAGATTATAACTAAAAGTTAAACAATTAAACTACATCATAAATTACATCATCAAAAAACTTGAAGATTTATATTTTTAATACAAGCAAAACCTCATTTTTTTCCCCTCCTATATGACTGAGGCAAAAAGTTGAGCAAAACAAAAAATCATCTCAACATCATGATCCAAAACAGAAAGTTTCAACCACCACTATACTTTTCACAAAATTATAACAGGCTGAAAACTGCAAGTAGCACATGTCAAGTTTTTGCACACTTCACGAAAGCTATATTTATTCAAAACAAAATGTCTCCCAAAGATCCTCCTGGAGAAAGAACATGAGTCATACGTGCTGAGAAACCCTCTTTACAGTTTTAACCTTTTGGGGAAAAGACACATAGCTTCCAGCCCAGACACTGCTAAAAAACCTGTGAAGAAACAATTTCACAGTTTAAAAAGCAAGAATCACTTTGGCACTTTGAGACCTGATATCCAACATTTCATATAAAGAAGCCAAGAACTCATCCTAAGGTACTGATGGCCTTACAAATTGGGAAGAAACTGTATAATGATTCTTCCTGGAACTTGTATGAACACTGAGCCAAACATTACAGTCCTTGTAAAGGCTAAAATGTCCCGGTAGAGGGTTCACTAGGGTTTCTCAGGCCTTCTATTAAACATCCAGTTGAATAGCCAGATGATCCTTAATCAGACACTGCTCAGTTTGGAAAGTGACTTGAGAGAAGAATGACACCTATAGACTGATCATCAAGCCAAACCGACCATTTCCTGTGAACCCACAGCAAGTTCTAGCTCAGGGGTCTGTTTAGGGCTATACAGAGGAATCCCTCACCCTATGGATGGAAAACTGCCCCAGTCCAACAGCAAACGCTGGAGGAGAAATATGCTTGGGAGTGCCCTGAAAGTTACTCCTTTTATGAATACTAAAGAACTTTTCTCAGCTTTTCTGAATGAGCTGAAAACCAGTTTTGAAAGATAAGATATTAAACCATTTCTACAGGGAATACGAACAGTGGAGATTATTTACTTTGCTGTAATTACTCTGGCACATAGGGAGATTAGCTTTCAAATGCTACTAGGTTTGCATACAGAGATTTCAATAATGAAGAAAAATTAGTTCATGTTTTGAATATTTAAGGCTTGAAGTATATATTACTGCTAAAGAGTGAACACTGTTTATGCCTATGCTGGGAAAAATGATTATCAAAAATTAATTGTTCCTAATTGGTTATTCTTTCTCCATAATTATTTGCTTTTAAAAAGCATCTTGATGTTTATTAGAGTTGATCGTAAATGAAAGTGCATTTGTATATTCACAAGTAAATTTGAGTTTCCTAGGTCTTTCATTTCAACCAGGTAGTAACACAGTCAATGATCTCATGTAGCAAGAATAAAATAAAAGCTTTCTTTGAATTAAACTAATGATCTTCTGGAAGAGGTAGATAAAATTTTAGAAATTTATTATTTACTAGAATACTTTGTAGTAAATAATAGCTGGGACAAAATGTATGACTGAAAAAGATCTCATAGTTATGTCCAGCTTTATAAGCTGCAGTTCTTCCCCTTTATGCTATCTTTTAGGTTAAAAAGTACTTAGATTAAGTATCAATCAATGTTTACACACTTTTTAAAACTTTTCATTTTGAAATAATTATCAATTCACAGAACCTTACCAAATCACTAGAGAATTCTATGTACCCTTTGTTTAGCTTTCTCTAATGATAACATCTTATATAATTACCAAGTCCCAGAAACTATATAGGCATTAATATACTCTTTCAGGGGCTCAAGGCTTTATTCAGATTTTAGCAGCTTTTAGACACATCCATGCGCTTATCATGTGTTTTGCTCTTGGTATGAAGCCACATAACTACTGTCACAATTAATATACATAATTCTTCTATATGCACCAAGAAATTCCTTTATGAGAGTCCCTAAACCTTGTTCCTATCCCTTTGGCCAGAACTAATTGTATTCACCATCTGTACAAATCTATCTTTTCAAGAATAAATGGAATCAAACATCATGAAACTTCTTGAGATTGGCTTTCTTCATTCAGCCTAATGTACCTTAGATCCATCCAATATATAAAGAATTTATTTGTACCCTTTTTAGTGATCTGAAATATTGCAATTACTTTGATCATCATTCAACAAAAAATATGTTCAGGTTTTAAGAACCGATAAGGAACACCCGTCTCAATTTCCAAAGCAAATAAAAAGTCAAATGAAACAGGCAGACAGAAAGTGAAGACATTAGTGTTTTACTGTTATACCTGGTAGGAGAACATGGCTTTGTATCTGCTGTGCAAAAGATTGGTCTATTGCAGGTTTACACTTATCTACTGGCACAGGTAGAAAACTACTAACGGGCAGATTTGGAGCTGAGCTGAGTCTCTCTCTAATTTACCTCTCAGGCAACTCTTATGATCTAAAGGTGTCCCCTCAAAATTCATATGTTAAAACTTAATTAGTATTAGGAGGTAGGGCTTTTAGGAGATGAAGAACCTAATGAATGGGGTTAGTGGGATCCTGAGGGATCATTCTTACTCCTTCTGTCATGAGAAGACACAAAGCACCAACTATGAAGAACAGGCCCTTACCAGACATGGACCTGCTAGTGTCTTGATCTTAGACTTCCCAGCCACCAGAACTGTGAGAAATTCTCCTGTTAGAAATTACCCAGGCTAAGGCATTTTGTTATTATGGCAAGAATGGACTGAGTAAGACAGGTAACCTCAAACTCTAGGAAAAAGTGAGCGGGGAGATTGAAAATCCAGGAGAGTTCTTCCATATTACCCCATCCTCAGGCACAGAGTACACACTCTCCTCTAAAGAAGCATCAGAAGTGTAGAATAACCATTTTATCCAACCATTTACTTTTGTTGACTTTTTCCCAAACATTCAATTTCTTTTTGTTTATCCCAATAATTTATGAGTAATCAGAATAGTGGCCAAACCTTCACATGGACACTGCTTATAAGGGCCATAAATCCAGGCACTTAGAAACAGTATCCTTAGATACTTCTTTCAGGCCTCTCTGGGAATATTATACATCTCTATATTCTCAGAAGTTCTAGTGGTGGGCCTATTCCCAACCTAGTTCTATAGAATATCTCAATAATATTTCCAAGCTGGTCACAGTGGCACATACTTATAATCATAACTACTTGGGAGGCAGAGGCAGGAGGATTGCGAGTTCAGCTAGGTGTTAAGAGCACTTGCCTTACATTCTAAATGAGACTCTTTCTGTTTTGGTTTACTCAAAAGAAAAAGAGACTATAAAAAAAATAGTTGTTACTAGTTTTCTATTGGCCTATGTTCAGAAGCTTTTTTCCTTATTAGCTTTTCAGTTTCACATTTTAAAAAATGACTCTGTGCCTAACAATATATTTTGTTAAAAAGAAACAACTTTATGTAATTTATGGTAAAGTGGCAAACTAGACCAGACTCATAATCTCTTCCCCATGCTCAAGCCTGAAAAAAGTCCTGATACCAAAGAATTAAAATCCTAAAATACAAAAATGTGACATGAATAGTAAAAGAGACCAAGGACAGGTGTGCCTTTGTGATTTTATTGATAGGGAGAATTCTGGGTAGCAACTGAAATCAGACAGTGAAAGAGAAAAGTAAGAGTGTATCTTATTGGGGAAGATCACATAAAGAACGAGCATCTTTTAAATAAAAGAAGGTTTTCTTTGTTCAAAGGAAATCATAAATAAAGAAAAAATCAATTAAAATGTGAATAAAATGATACAAACAAGTCTTAATATAACATTATTGTAAATCATTCTAATCTGGGCATGGTGGTACACATTGCGGTACTTATTAGGCTATAATAGGAGGATTGCAGGTTCAAGGCCAGCCTCAGCAACTTTGTGGGACTGTCAGCAACTTAGTGAGACCCATACAAAAGTAAAAAATAACACAGGACTAGAGATGTAGCTCAGAGGTAGAATGCTCTTGGGTTCAATCCCCAGCATCACAAACACACACAAATCATTCTAAAGAATTAAACCTACCAATAAAGATCACCAGAGCAATGGAGGAGTAGTTTATGACAGACCAACTGCTACTGCTGGAAACAGGTAGACTCTGCACAAAACACAAAACAACTATTTGAAGTCATTAAAATGGAAACCAAATGAAGAAGGGCACAGATTTTTTGAAAGACAAAAAAATCATACTAGATAAGATCTACTTTTATACATCTGGAATATGTATCTGGAATCCAAGCAAAAATTCATTCTTTTTTGGCTTGAAGAGTCACAGGACAGTCTGAAACTGCTAGAGCGTTGCAAAAAGTAGATGGAAGTAGATTTGAGAATTCAAGAGAAATAAATATATAAAAGGGAAATCTAAAATCTGCAACCTCCATATAAATCCCTGTCTGCTCCCTTCATTATGCATGTAATGCATACATGGAGCAAGATTCCAAAGAACACTAGAGAAAACAGATTAATGAGGCGCTGAAAAAAACAGAAATTTTAGCAGCTGCGCATCACAGGACAACTGAAATTTGTAATTCAAGTTCTGCCAGCTTAGGTGGGGCTTGGGAAATAACTTGGGCTTTCCAATGACTCCACAGAAGTGCTAAATGTTAGAAATAAACAACACTGTACCAAATGCCTATTTGCCAGGACTAATCGCAAAATCAAAATAGACCTACTCTAACCAAACTTTCCAATAATGCAATCAGCTAAAAACATAATTGACTGCTAAAACAAAATATAGGAATATTCAGAAGAAAATAGCATAATCCAAAGTAATTTCACTATGCATAAAAATAAATAAGAAAATATAGCATATTGTTCAGAGAAAATTAAGGTAATAAAAATAATACTGATGCTGGAATTAGCAAGCAAAAATTTTAAAGTAACTATAAAAAAGGTCTTATAAAATTTATAAAACAATTTGAGTCTAAATGATAGGGAATTTCAAGAAAGGTATAAAGAGTATAAAAGGGAGACAAGACTAAAAAAAAACTCTGAGCTGAAAAATGCAGTATTTAGACTTTTTAGTAGATGGGATTAACAGCAGATTGATCACAAGAAAAGGTCAGAACATTTAAATGGAGGTTAATAAATATTACCCAAGCTACAGAATAGAAATGAGAAATAATTGAATAAATAAATTTAATAAAACTAAGTCTCATTGGGCATGGTAATCCCAACTACTGGGGCGGGTGAGGATCTCAAATTTGAGGCCTGCCAGGGCAACTTAGCAAGACCCTGTCTCAAAAAGGAAGGCAGAGTTGGCAGTGGGAAATGTAGCTTTATGGTAGAGTGTCTGCATAACATCTTTGAGGCCCTTAGTTTATAACTCAGCACTCTCCCCCCTTAAAAAGTATCAATAAACAAAGGTATATTATAAAGTGATTTAACATACTTGTAATTGTAAACTCAAGGATTGCAGAAAGATTGGAACAGAAAAACTATACTGGCTGAAGATTTTACAAATTTACTAAAACTAATCACAAATTCAAGAAAAATAAAGAGAAAATCATATCTAGGAAAATTATAGTCTCACTGCTAAAAAGAAAATGGAAAACACCACAAACATACAAACGTCATAAATGACAGCTAATCTATTGTTACAAATGATGAAGGGCAAGAGACAATGGATAGACATCTTCACAGATTTAAAAGGGAAAATAAGCTAAATGTATTTGGCAAACTTTTTTTTTTTAATTAAAGTAAAATAAAGATATTTTTCAGATAAGAAAAAGCCAATGTAACACATACACATGACAATAGTTTTAAGGATGAGGGAAATGATACTGAAATCATTGAGATATTTGATATTAAAAACTGTAGAAAAATGAAGGAAAATTTGAAATATGTGGTAAATATAGGATACTGCCTCCTTATATCCATTTTTAAAAGTCAGCTGACTAATGAAAAAGCAGTAAATTTGTGTATTCTATAATGTATATCAGAAAAATATAATACATCAATATCATAAGGGCAGGGAAGGATGAATATAAAACTGTATTAATGTGAGGTTCTGCTTTACACGTAGTTTATTAACATTTACTTGAAGTAGTATACAATGAGATAAAAATGTGTAAATTGTCATTTTTAGAGCAAACACTAAAACTAATACAAAAGAATATGGGTACATGCCTATAATCTGAGCTATTTGAAAGGCTGAGGCAAATTTGAAGGATTTGAAGGAGGATTGCAAATTTGAAGCCAGTCTGGGCAACTTAGTATGACTCCACCTCAAAAGGGGTAGGGATGTATCTCAGTGGTATAGAATCCCTGGATTCAAACTCCAATGCACAAATGATAATAATAATAATAATAATAAGAAGAAGAAGAAGAAGAAGAAGAAGAAGAAGAAGAAGAAGAAGAAGAAGAATTAAAGACAATAGAACATATAAAATGAAAAACTAAAGCCACACAACTCACTCCAAAAAAGCCTAGAAAAGATGAGAGAAACACAAAACAAATAACCAAATCACTTATACACTCAAGTATAAACCTCAATAGCTACATTAATTATACATGAAAAGCATCCCAATACAAGGCAGCGATTGTTAAAATAGATAACAAAGCAACCAAATGCACATTCTATGAAAAATAAACTTTAGATATAAAGACTCAGGTTGGAAAAAAAGGAATATAAAATATACATAACAATATCACACATAAGAAAATCACATAGCAGAGTGGCTATATGAATATTAAAGTAGGCTTTGTTTAACCAATGGATATTATCAGACAAAATGGATATTATTATCACAATGATAAAGAAGTATTTCTATAGATGGGATTTCATTTAATTAAAAAAGAAAAACAATCCAATGTATGTATGTACCTAAGAATTTTAATTTACATGAAGCAAAAAAAAAACTGCCAGAAATAAGGAGAAAATAGATACAGTTACACATAATCAAAGGTTTTTAACATATATTTCTTCAGAGTAATAAAAAGATAGACAAAATATAATATGGAAACAAGATGTTTAAAAATTATCATCTATTAGCTCGGACCACCCTCCCCCCATGCCATTCTGGCATAGGGCTGTAACTATTTTCTGTATTTCTATCTTTTTAATAAACTTCTTTAAATCTTCAAAAGAATTATCAGCTAAATTGAACTTGTCAAATATGCTAAAGAATATTCAATAAGATTGCAAAACTGTGGAATATGTACACAATGGAATTTTGCTCAGCCATAAATAAAAACACAGTCACATCATTTACGGGGAAATAGATAAAACACTATGCTAAGTGAGATTAATCAGTTATAAAAAATAAAAAATTAGATGCTCTCTCTAATATGCAAAAGCTAGCAAGAAATGGGTCATTGGAGGAACTCTAGATGAAGAAGGAGATTCTATAGATGAGCAAATAGGGCAACCTGCGGGGATGGGAGGGGGAAGACAGAAATTCTCTAATGTACATGATGTACTTTAACAAACATATCAAAGTCAATCACTAAGCCAAGCATGAGAAAGAGGGAGGGGAAGGGAATGGGGCAGAAATTGGGTAAGGGCTAATTGGGTGATGTGTGCATGTATATCTCCACCATCTTGTATCCCATTAAGATGTATGACTACAATGCACCAACAAAAATTTTTATAAATTAAAAAAATAAAAAATAAGAAAAGTTTAAAACTAATAATCTAGGATGCCAAGAAACCAAAAAAAAAATTAGTAAAAAGAACTTTCCTGGTTCTTTTCTTAGAGTAATAAAATAAAGCAGAAAACAAATATAAAAAAACAAAAGTAATTTTATCAAAACTGATCTTCTCAAAAATAAATTAGAAAAAGAAGAGAGCATACACAACACATTTTATTACTGTGATCCTAATACCAAAACATGACAGCAGCATTGTAAGAAAGGAAAACTACAAATCATATTACTCATAGAGAAAAATGTAAAAATCCCTTAAAAATTAGAATGTCAAGCCCAACAAAATATAAAAACGGTAAGACACCATAGCCATATGGTGTTTATCCTCAAAATGCAAGGTTAGTTCAACATTCAATACTGAATCTAATTAACAAAATTACTAACAGAATAAAAAGGAAAACAAAAACTTATGATCATCACAAGATGTGTAGAAAGGACATTTCACACAATTAAACAGATGATCATAAAAAATACCTAAAAGCAAACAATAACAATTCACCCAGGAATCAACGTACATTTGACAAACATCTAAAAAAGCTCTCTCTAACGTCATATTTAATGCTAAAATATTGAACACTTTCCTCTTCAGTCAAAAAACTGTCCATTCTTACCTTTTTACCCAACATTGAACTAGCAATTCTAGATAAAGAAGGTAAGAAAGGTAAATAAGACATAAAGAGTGAAATGAAGGAAAACTGTTTTGGTTTTATTCCTCTCTGACAACATGTTGTTTACAGAGAAAATTTTAAGGAATGCGTGGTATACACATAGACATGCAACTTATAGTCCTCAAAACTTCATTTAGTATGGCTAAATGATACAAATGTAAATATAAATAGTTCAATTTACTACTATAGCACGGTGCAAAAGCAATAAGCAAACATTCAGTAGAAACCTCAAAGTGAATTTTGAAATTTGATGTCTTCCCCAATTAGTGATGCATGGTACAATACTCTTGTGGTACTGGGCAGTGGCAGCAAGCCAGAGCTGCCAGTGAGCCGTGCAACCACGAGAGGAAATAACCAATATTCTATGTGCGCTCTGTTGCTGAGCTATGGCTGATCATAGGACAGGTGTCCTACATGCATGTTCAACCTAGGTAGGATATTTGCAGCTTAAAATGGGTTTATCAGGACATAACTTTACCATAAGTCAAAGATATAACTTAACTATAAGCAAGAAATACCTGTGCACAAAAGTTACTTCATCTCACAAACAATAATTGGAAATGTTATTTAAAATCATATTATAGCCGGGTGTGGTGGCACATGCTTGTAATCCCCGTGCTTGGGAGGCGGAGACAGGAGGATCGTGCAGGTTCGAAGCCAGCCGCACTGGCTTAAGAGACCCTGTTAAAAAATATATAAAATTAAAAATATATAAAATAGGTCTGGGAGTGTAGCCCGGAGGTAGAAGGGTTTCCAGGAACCCCAGAACCACCAAAATAAATAAAATAAAATAAAATAAAATAAAATAAAATAAAATGAAATAAAATAAAATAATATTATAAATTGCCATTTATGGAACTCCAGATGAAGAAGGAGAAACCATAGATGAGCAAATAAGGCAATGTAAATGAGGGGGATTAGAGGAAAGAAGAGGGAAATTCCCTAACACACAAGATGTACATTTACAAACATACCAAAGTCAATAATAAGCCAAACATGAGGAGAGAGGGAGGAGGGAATGGAGTGGGAATTGGGGAAGGGCTAAATGAGTGATGTGTGCATGTATGCCCCTATCATCCTGTATCCTGTTTAGATGTATGACTACAATGTACCAATAATATATATATGCACACACATGTATATATTGGCATCATAAAATGTTAAATATTTGGAAAAAGTATCATGAAAAACATGCAAGATCTCTATACTGAAAACAAATCATTAGAGAAGTAATATGTAGCTACATAAATGAAGATGTTTAATGTGGATATTAATGAACCAGAAGTATCAATAACATTAGGCTATCAATTTCTCCCTAATTTATTTATACAATCAATGCCCTCCCTATTCAAAATCTCAGGAAGATTTTTATAGAGTGATTCTAAAACTTGCAAAGAAACATGAAGAATATATAATTGTCAAAATAATCATTAAAAAGAGTAACACTGAAGGATTTACAGGACTTAGTTTCAAAACTTCCCAAAAAACACTACAGTAGTGCTTATGCTCTAAAAGTGTTATGAATAGATTCATACCACTACATAAAGTGGGAACGGGTTCATTCTCTTGCCCTTCCATTCTCTGTTATGTGAGGATGAAACAAAAAGCCCTCCCCATGCCAGGGCCAGGATCGTTATCTCCTTACCTCCAGAACTATGAGAAATAAATTTCTGTTCTTTGTAAATTAATCAGAATCAGATATTTTTGTCATAGCAGCAGAAATGAACTTAAACTAGTTCTGGGGAAGTGGAATGTTGCTAAAACAATAAAAATGTGGAGGTAGCTCTGGAGCTAGGTGAGGAGGAGAGGCTGGAGTGAATTTGAAGTGAATACCAGGAATACATTCAGGGTGATTCTGGTCAGGCGCAGGAGAAGAGCGGAGCAGCAGGGAAGCCTCAGTCTTAGCGATGAGAATACATGGAGAAAGATGGGCATAAAGACCATTCTGCTGAGGTCTATGAAGGAAATGAGAACATGGTATTGGAAACTGCCAGAAAAGCCATCCTGGTTGTAAAGTTGCAAAGCACGTGGCTGAGTTATGTCCGTGTCCTTTTGTGGAAAGCACAGTTTAAGAGCGATGGACTAGGACATTTGTCAGAAGAAATCGCTAAGCAGCAAAGCACTCAGGGTGCTGTGCTATTTCTCTTAATTGCTTATGGTAAACTGTGAGGAGAGAGCAATGATTTAAAGATAGAAATTGTCGTTAAAGGTAAGGAAGATGTAAAGATTTGGAAAGTTTTCAACCAGGCCACATAAAGAATAAAAAGACATGTGCAGGAAAGAAAAACCAAGTGTGTAGCCCAGTGACCATTCCATAAAGAGATGAGTACAGACAGAACAAAGCCAGATGCTGTTCAGCCAGGCAATGGCTGAATGCCCGAGAAGGCATTCTGGAGATCTTCAGGAGCACTGCCAGGCCCATCAGAGGCCCAAAGGGACAGAGCCTTATGGGCAGGACAGTTTCAAGGAAGGGGCCCAGGGCACCTGTAGGATCTTGAAGCTCACTGCTCGGAGCTGCTTGTCTCCAGTCTCCCCGTGCATTCCAGAATGATGCCCATTGTCTACCCCAATTGTAGCTCAAGTGAACCTAGGTGCAGCTTGGCCACTGCTTCAGAGGGCATTAGCAGCAAGCCTGGGCAACATCCGTATGGTGCTAATTTGCAGATGCCCAGAATTCAAGAGCTATGGAGGCATGTCTTCCTCTATCTAGATTTCAAAGGATGTGTCACAAAACCATGGGATCCAGATAGATATCTTCCATGGGTGAAATTATCACAGGGAGCCCCAAGCAAGGAGTCAAGAAGAGCCCCAGCAAGGAGCTCCACCTAGGAGTCATGAAGGCAGCGCACCCCTGTCCTCCAGAACACAGGGCCGCTAGTGTGCAAGGCCAGCCTGAAAAAGTGGCAGACATGTGATTTCAGTGTGAGAGCTGACATGGGCTGTGCTTGGGGAGGTGCCTTCTCTCACCAAGTGTACCTGGAAGACTGAATATGGAGTCAAAAGACTTAAAGGTTTTTTGACTGTTGGGTTACCTGTTTTTCTTTTCTTTGTTTTTCCTATTTCCCACTATTAGCATATGAAGGCATATCCTATGACTATCCCAAAAATGTATTTTTGAATCATGTAACTTATTTGATTTCAAAGGCTCGCAGCTGGAGGGGAATTTGATCATGTAATGAGTTAAGACTTTGAGGGCCCTTGGGAAGGAATTAGAGGAGAGGGAGATGAATTTAGGGGGTAGAGAAAATGCTATGGTCTGAAGGTATCCCTTAAAATTCATATACTGGAAATTTCATTCCCTATGGAGAGCAGGATGTTTGGAGATGTTATTGTTAAGAGGATCTGTCCTCATGAATGAATTAATGCCAGATATTGATTTCCACATAGATTTCTAAGCCTCTCAGCAATGATAACTACAATCTGACACTTCCTACGAAATGCAGCACTCCATATAAACTCATTAACACATACACACACACACACACACACACACATACATGCATACACACGCACACACATGCACTGGCACTCACATGTTCAAGGTGGGGCTTCAATGTCTGTGGTCTTGCTCTCTTGTGCCTCCTATTTCTGGGAGCTGGAGCTGCTAAAGCCAATTCCAGAACAAGTAGGTTCTTCCTGAATTCTTCTTATCCAGGTGGTCACAAGGCTGTGGGTGAAACCCTGGGAGGTAAGGAAATCACAGTGAATAGGCGTAGAGAATAGACTGCACCAAGTCATAAGGCACTCACAGACGTGACAATTGATCAAGCCCACACCTCAGTATAAGGGATCCAAAGAAGCAAAGAGAGGCCTAATATAGCTAACCAAGTATGGATGGCCTCAAAACACACAACAGAGTGATCAGAACTCTAAACGCTGCCCCAAGTCCTAACGGGCCTGCCACATCTATCAGTTATGGAGTCTGACCCCTAATGGACTACACTCTCCCCAACCCCCAGCCTATCCATATGAATGAATCAGTTCTGGCCTCCTGTCTCAGGCTGGCAGAGAATATGCCAGGATGTACATCCTATTTCTGAGATCTCATAAAGGCAACATTTGTTAAGTTCAATAAAGTTTTCACCTATAAAGAAGAGAATGTAGCCCATCACAATAGCACATGTAATAGCACCTATAATCCCAGAACTTTAGACAGGATGGTTGCATGTTTGAGGCCAGCAGTATGTAAGAACATAGCAAGAACCTGTTTCAAAAAAAAAAAAATAGACTTGAAGCTCAGAGGCAGAAGGGTTCAATCCCCAGTACAACAGAAAAGAGACACAGAAAAGAATAGAAAAGAAAGACTCTTGCATGCTCATCTAATCCTCTCTTCAAAGAGCTACATTTGAGAAAAATTCAAGATTTATATCTCTAGCTATAATCATCCTAAAAGGGAGACAGAATTAATAGTGTTTCATTTGGGGAGAAACTGTCTAAAGTTAAAATAAATTACTTGCATTATTATTAAAGAATCACATATGTAAATCTGATGTTTCTCTTGGGGCTGTGTGCAAATTTATAGAACCGATACAATATAAATGAAAGTAATGAAGCAATGATCTTATTTAATGTTCTCATGCTGCACAAGCCAATGTCCTATAGACACATCTTGTTTTCTGCTCTGACCACCTTGACTACAGTAGCTGTTTTCTGAACCTTCCAGGTTCTGTACTTCCATCCCTCCATTGCCCTAGTGCATGTTATCCCACACATAGAAGCCCTTTTACTTATTTATTTTTAATTTTTGTGGAACTGGGGATTGAAGCCAGGGACATTTTAACTCTCAGCTACAACCTCAGCCCTATTTTACTTTTTATTTTGGAATAAGTTGTTGGACATGGTAGCACACACCTGTAATCCCCATATTTGGGAGGCTGAGACATGAAGATCACAGGTTCAAGGACAGCCTCATCAATATAACAAGATGCCCAATCACCTAGTAGGAGTTCCCATTAAAAAAAAAATTAGGAGTTCACCAGACCGGACGGCACCAGACCAACTCACTCAACAGCCCACCAAGCTCCAGAGAGGAGCGGCAGACAGCAAGCCGAGGTGAGCCGCTGCAGAACAGCCGGGCGGGATTCGGCAGATTTCTCAGCACAGAGAACATCTAAAGCTCCCAGGGGCTGGGCTCAGCGCACCCTGCAGGGACTCAGAGTGGAGTTCAAAAACAGAAAAGAAATACGCCAGCCTCACGGCCGAGGGCGCAGCAGCGGCGCCATATTGTTACTGGCGGCAGCAGCAGCGAATTCACCGAGTCCACGACAACTCCATCTGCACACTCAACAGTGAGTCAAATTGGGGCCCCTAGAGGAGAAATCCCAGTACTGTACTCCCAGGGACTTGACCCAGTGGGGGAGTGGTGGTGGCAGAGATATTACACCATAGGAGAACGCCCCACCTGGCACCCCCCATGGTCTAAAGCAGCCTCGATTGACTCCCAGGGTCTGAGACTCTGCGATACAACCCAGTAAAGGAGTAGTGGGAACTGAGATACCATAGACTCGAGATCCACAGCACCTTAAGTGAAGTCGTAGTGACCCAGGGAAGAACCCAGAGAAGGCACAAACTTCCAAAATCATGGGAAAGAGGAATAACAATGGAGCGATGAATGCCCACAACCTCACATCAGAACCTGATAAAACAGAAATGCAGAGATTTATAGAAGATCAAATCAGGAAAATAACTGTAGAAATAATAGAGGTATTTTGAAAAGAATTCAGAGAGAGCCAAAGAGGGATAAAGGATGCAATTAATGAAGTAAAGGCCTCAATTCAAAGTACAAACAACCGATTACACCACATGGAGAATAGAATCTCACTCCTAGAAGATGATTATTCAAAAAATGAATGCATAGTTTCTAATTTAGAAAAAAAAATCCGACAGCAGGAATCTGACATTGAAGAAATATGGGCCCATTTTAAGAGAGCTAACCTAAGAATAATTGGAATAGAGGAGAGAAAAGAAGGTGAAACCAAAGGGATTAACAATCTTTTCAAGGAAATAATAGCAGAAAATTTTCCAAACATAGTGCAAGAGGTTGATACACAGGTCCAGGAAACTTACAGAACTCCGTTAGAGAGGATCAGAGAAGAGGATCCCCACGCCACATAATTGTCAAAATGACCAATGTGGAAGCCAAGCAGAGAATCTTAAAGGCAACAAAAACAAAGGGCCAAGTGACATTCAGAGGCAAACCAATGACAATCACTCCAGACCCCAAACCAAGTCATGAGAGCCAGAAGGGCTTGGAGTAACATATTCCAAACTCTGAAAGAAAACAACTTCCAGCCAAAAATTTCCTACCCAGCAAAACTTTCTATCAAATTAGATGGAAAAATAAGAAGCTTCCATGACAAACAGAAACTGAAGGAATTTATGTCTTCAAAACCAGCGCTAGAGAAAATACTCAAAGAGCTTAACTAGAAAGAAGAAATAGGTAACACACACCAAAACCAGAGAAACAAGATTTTCCATCCAAGAGACAACTAAGACTGGTTTTCTGTGGAGATTCATTATTTATGTTAGTCTTTTACCTATCTCTAAATTGTATTGTTTGCTTTTATTGTTGCTAATTTTTAGGATTTCTAGTTGGAATATTAATATACCTTCAGATATAGCATTTGGAAATATTTTATCCCATTCTATCAGTAACTTTTAACTCTGTTTACATTGTCTTTGGATATACAATATTTTTTTATTTTTTAGGGAGTTTATTTACCCTTTTGTTGCCTGTGCCATTGAAATCATATCCAAGAAATCACTGCCAATTTCAATGTTGTGAGGTTTTATGACCCAGATTTTCTTCTAATAGTTTATAGTATTAAGATTTATATTTAGGTCTTTTATCTATTTTGAGTTAATATTTGTATATGTGTTAGGTAAGGGTCCAATTTTATTATTTTTCATGTAATTATTATTTTTCAACAATATTTAGTTAAAAGATTAGTATTTCCTCCACCAAATGTTCGTGGAAACCTTGTCAAAAATAACTTGACAATATATGGAAGAATTTATCTCTCGGCTTTTATTTAACTCCAATGGTTTATATATCTGCCTCTGGAACAGTACTACACTGTTTCAATTACTGTAGCTTTATATGGTTTGAAATCAGAAAATATGCATCTTCTAGCTTTGTTCTTCTTTGAGATTGTTTTGGGTATCTAGAGTCCATATTCCATATCAGGATAGATTTTTTCTGAAAAATAAATAAATAAATGTATGATAGCTTCACCTAAAAAAAAAGAAAAGAAAAAAATATTCTCTGGTAAGAAAGAAAGCTAAAAGAAATATTGAACTGTTATCTTTTAGTCATCAAAAGCTTGGTATCAGACAAATGAAACTGTTTTATGAGATTATCATCATTAATATTGGATAAATTGCTATAAAACTAGATGTCAACCACTAAGCCAAGCATGGGAAGAAGGGATGGGGAAGGAACGGGGTGGGGATCGGGTAGGGGCTAACTGGGCAATGTATGCATATATGTCTACAAAAGTATTTTCTTTATACCATTATGATGTATGAATACATTGCACAAATAAAAAATAAAATTAAATTTAAAAAAATTAAAAAATTTAAAAAAATTAAAAAGGAAATTGGGAGCGCAGTTTATAGGGAAAATGCCCCTGAGTTCAATCAATCCCCAGTAGTGGAGAAAAGGAAGGGAAGAAGGAGGGAAAGAAGGAAGAAAAGAAGAAATGAAGGCATGAAGAAAGGAAGGAAGGAGTGGACAAAGAAAGGAGGAAGAAGAGGGGAAGAAGGAGGAGGAGGAAGAAGAGGAGGAGGAGGAAGAGGAAAAAGAAAAAGAAAAAGAAAAAAAAAGAAAGGAAAGAAATTGCTGAAGCTGTCCTTGAACCTGAAATTCTCACATCTCATTTTACCCAGTCCTGGGATTACAAGCATGTGCCAACATGCCCAACTTAGAAACCCTTTTAATCCCTCTTCATCTTTTCTTCCCTCAATGCCTGCTCAAATGTCACCTTTTTTTTGAAACTCTCTGCTGTCTTCCCTGGTGCCCAAACCCTTACAAATATCTCAATTACAGTTTAGCTTCTATCTTGTACAACTTGAGCATTCCTACCAAAACCCGTGGGACCAGAAGTGTTTTGTATTTTGGATTTTTTTTCAGATTTTGGAATATTTGCATGTACATACTGAGATATCTTGGGGATGGACCCCATGTCTAAACATGAAATTTATTTATGGTTCATGTGTCCCTTATGCCCATAGCCTGAAGGTAATTTTATATAACATTTTTAGTCTACTTGTGGTTTGACTACAACCCATCCCATTAGGTCAAGTGTGAAGATTTCCATTTGTTTTCTATTTTGGAGCACTTCAAATTTCTGACTTTGAACTTAGGGATGCTTTCCTAGGAGGCCGAGCTGATGTTATGGGAACGTGACATGTACAACCACAGAGCCCCACTATCAGGAGAGCCCATTCTTGGGTCAGTGTTCTGTAGTCACCAGCTTGTACGTGTGTCTTGTACGTGAGGTCTGAGAGGACAACAGGGCATGTGGTGGTGCGTGGAGGCACAGGCACTGCCTGGCCACCAGTCCTTTCTACCTCATTTGCATATGGCTTTCTCCGTGCCTCCTCAAGATAGAGTTCCACACGGTTTAGGAGTCCAGCAAGGCTCAGAACAAGTACAGGATAAGTTATTATGCTTGTGAGTTAGCAGGAGTTATAGAAAGGCCTGAGAGGACATGTTTTCCATTTGAACGTGAACTTGATTTGCAGAAAATGGCTGGCAACTGCTTCCCTGAAAAATCACATCACAGAAGTAAAGTTGGGACCAGCCATTGTTCATTTTCCTCTCAGGCCCTCTTCATTATCCATGGTCCAAAGTTAGAGTGTTGAGTAGAAAGTACACATATCATAAAGTAAAACAAAAATAACTGAGTTTGGTGCCATGTTTTCACTACTAAGAACAGGACCGTGTAATTTCAAGGATTCCACACATACTGTATGCCATCATATTTACATCTAAGACCATCATTGTACAATATAAAGATAAATAGTAAATATTATGCTAATACATTTTAATTATTCTTAATTTTGAATGATCTAACTAGCCAATAAAAAGTTATACAAGTAGATAGGATAACTAAGGCTATAACTTAGCATAACTAAGGCTATAACTTATATTTTATGTAACTTATATGTTTATATCCTTAGCATAACTAAGAATGTAACTTATATTTTGTACTTCTAATTGCATATTTCTCCTACATTTTGAATAAAAGGACGTGTGTTTTCTTTTTGTACTGGCTCAGGCCATTGAGACCCAGGTACGTGAGCACAGCGCCTCTGCTTCATTTGTGGATATAGGATGGCAGCACTTAGGCCACGGTTTTCTGCCCACTCAGTTTTCAGTAAATACTTGCTATATATAGATGTAATGGATATAATAGAGAACAAAATATCCTAGGGCTGAAAGCCAGAAAGACAATAATCTCACTCTTCTCAGCACTAGACGCACCATACCAGGGTATTATACCCAATATAAGGGGCCATACCTGAAAAGGGACATAGAGAAGAAAGAGCTCATCAAAGGTACTGAGTTCAAACTATTACGGCCTTGTAGGCATACAGAAGTTAATGAGCCTTTATAAGCCTTCGTTTTCTCTTTTGAAAAATCAGGGCTAAGAGGATACTTAAAAAGAAAATGGAAGTGAAAAGCATCTTGCAAATATTAGTGCTCTATGCAAGGGTTAGTTATTATGACAGGAAATAGAAGTTGTCTAGAGGAGATTAACCAGAATGATGAGAGGGTCTTCCACCAGGGAGACTAGGAAAAACACAAGAGATGATGTTGAACGACTTAATATTATCATAGAGAGAGTAGAAAGAGTTTTAAAAGTGACTGGTAGGAGCACAGTAGGGACTAATGGGATGCAATTTATAGTAAATTTTAAAAAAAATACGAGAAACATGTTCCAAAAGAGCAAACCGCCTAGGGTTATAGTAAATTTAACTGTCCCTCGAGACAGTACAGACATACTTAACAAGGTTCCCTAATGTACATAATGTACATTCACAAATATATCAATCACTAAGCCAAACATGAGAAGGAGGGAAGGGGGAGGGAACGGAGACGGAATTGGGTAAGGGCTGATTGGGTGATGTGTGCATGTGTGCCTTTACCATCTTGTATCCCATAAAGATGTATGACTACAATGCACTAAAATTTTTTTAAATATATAAAAATATCTTAATCCTAATTAGAACTCAGACTAACCTTGTCTTTCCAAAAATATATAAAAAAGAAACATATACCATCAGATAAGTCTGTTCATAAACTAAAGACCATAATGAGGGTGATAGATATTGTTTCTTGGCACATCCTAAACTGTGAGAGGTACTTTACAGACATTATCTTTTTAAATTATAGTTAGAAATCCATAAGGAATATTTCTTCTAGTATTCCTATTACTGTGAAGGTAAAGAAGAAATATTAAATAATTTATCCAAGATCAGAAAACCAGCAACCTTGCCCTGAGTTCTCTTCAAAAAGTCTGTTTCAGAAAAAATTGGACATTTGCCCAACTGCTAAAAGAAATAAGAATGATTATAATAAATCCTATATCTGAATATGAAAGACTCCCAAAATGGCATCTTCAGTTTCACACAAACATGGCAGTATCCATCTGGATCATGAGGAAACCTAACAGATATGCTAAATCTGTTCAGGAAGATTACGTCATCCTAAAATAGAGCCTTAAAATGCCAAGGAGGCTGGAGCAGCAAAAAGGCCCTGAGTCCCAGCCTTGCCAGAGCTGCTCCTCCATCTGAGTAAACTGTTCGGGGATCCCCGAACCCTGACCTTAGCCTCCATCATGGCAGGGAGAGTGGGAGCCAGGCCTGCCAGAGAGCACATTTGTGCCATTTGAAGATACACTATACAGCTTTGTATACTTGAAGAACTTGAAAATCACTCTAGGAAAGATGTATTTGGGTACTCAGAAGTAGAGCAGGTGTGAAATTTCCTTTGGTAAGTAAGGCACTGTTCACTTCCCTACCACAGAAGCCCAGAAGACACCTGAAACTAAGATGTGCAAAAGCAAAGCTGTAATGCTCATTTAAATGTTTCCATTCTTAAAAAAATTACTCAGGAGCCTTGTAAGTATGCTACTACCTGTTAGACTTGTTTTGAAATGATATCACCACAAATTTCAACTGAAAATTAAGAACTGGAAGACAGACAACTCCGTCTGCTATTCCTAAGAGCACTCAAACTCTTAATCTTCTTATATTCCTTTCAAGTAGGTAACAAAGTACTCCATGAGGACAAATGCATTTCTAACACACATTAAAAAGAGGAGAAGCCAAGACAAAGAAGCAAGAGTCACTGAAGATACTTAAAATTGGAAGTGAGGTGATATCAGAGCTATAAATTGGATCTAAGATTGTCCAGTTGTTAGTTGTTGCTATCCCTCAAGTTGATGGTGGCACTATAAACATAAATGCCTTAACACATGCATACACACGCGCGCGTGCGCACGCACACACACACACACACACACACACACACGTGCACACATGAGAAAGAATAAGACCAAACCATCAATCTACAAGAGGAAAGAAAAAAAACTAAAAACGAGGCTCCTGAATGTTTCATTAGCACAAAAATGTCCAAATATACGCTTTACCACTAAAAACAGCTCTTCTGGACTATCTAATCAGCAGTACAACACCTTATCTCTTCACATCACCAGGGTAGTTTTTATATTTGAAACTACATAATATATTACACTTTAATACCTATCTGTTTCAAACACAGTAGAAAAACACCTGCACCACATAAATCATACATGACATCACATTAGGTTTTTTAAATAATGTTGTGAGCACCAGCAAGAGATTCCAGGGATCCATTTTTCATGTTCTTTTTGCTACTGCCCACATGGTAGTACCTACTTTATCTCTCCATCGGTTCCTTTCGATTAAGTAAATCAAGTGTATATAAAAAGGATTTGGGGGCACAAAAGGCAACACATGCTTCTGCATAAACTGGAATGGGGTGTCTAGTCTCCCAACACGCAGGATGTGAGTGCAAGCAGGCCCAGTCCACCCCCGGTGCTCTCCTTCTTACATGTCAGCTCCCTTGCTTCTCCTCACGTCTACATTTGACATCTCTTTCATCAATGCTTTCAATACGTGGACAGAAATGACAGGAACAGAATTCCCACAGCCCCTGTGCATCTTCTCTCCTTCCTGGCAGAATCATACTACACTGATGAACTAAATCATCTCTTTGCCTGTACCTGAGCACAGGTACTATTTTATTCATTTGTGTATCTCCCCTGACTAGCACAATAGTAGAAAACTCAGTAGACACCAAATGCATAAACCCAAATTAAACAAAACCAGTCAAGTTGGCCTTTATATTGTAACCCTAGTAATAGGTTTTGGAGGAAATTTTTCTAAATATTAAAAACACTTAAAGAATCTGGAATTTTTTTTCCAATTCACATTCATCTAAATCATCCTTTGTCAAAAGAAGGCCTTTTCTCCCATTCAGTGTCTCCTTCTCTGCCCTTACCATTCCCCAGCTTGGGAGCATTTGTGTATGTGACACCCTCCCTCTGCCTCGCTTCTATGTAAACCCACACAATAAGTTCTCTTTTTATACTTTAGTCGCCATTACCCTGCTTCATCTCACTCTGAATACAGCCTATGTGAGATAACTACAAAATAAAAATTATCTGACTCTTATTCTCATCAAGGGAGTACAGAGCCACCGCAAGAAGCAGAGGGAGCGGGCATGTTTGGCATGACAAAGCTCAAATAAACTTCTCTTCCTTATCTGGAATTCAAACATTATTACGTGGTTGCATGGCTCACTTCCCTTGATTATTAAGTGGTACATCTAGAATATTTTGATTTTGGCAGGAGAGGATATGCTAAGATTTTTCTGACTAACATTTATAGAAGTGTCTTTTTTTTAAATTTTGTTTGTTTGAGGGGAAAAATATAGTGTCTCCTTTCCCACTGATTCAACAGCTATCAGTCAACCACTGGCATGAAGACTGTAAACTACTTTGGTTCTGTGAATCAGGTCGTTAAAGGACCACGCTATGGCTAGCTGGGACTTTAAAATCATCAATAGGCTACAGAATACATAACTCAAGGCTCACATGTAATAATATTATTTTCTTGTCCCAAATAGAGGGCTCACCCAGTATCACACAAAGACATGTTCTGGTCTCTGAGACTAGGCTAGGAACCAGGCAGGAAGGATTGAATAAATAAGACCATATCTTTTGTCCCTTGTGTCAAATATATCTTCCACAAGTAAGAAAATTCTGCAAGAAAAGTGACTGCTGCTCTCTGCTGTTACTTCGATAGCTATGTTCTATTCCTCTGAGCTCTGAGCCACATATAGTTTTGATGCTTGTTTGGCAACACACACACACACACACACACACACACACACACACACACACATTTAAGCACAAGACAAAGTATGACCAAGCAGTTAAAATATATATAAACCATAGAAAAGCATGCACATCCCTATCACTCTGAACTGCCTTATGATGTGAGACTACAATTCACAATGAAAAGTATATTTTAAAAAAGAAGAAGAAACAGGGTGAAGTGGCACACACCTCCAATCCCAGTACTTGGGATGCTGAAACAGGAGAATAGGAGAACAGGGAAGAAAGAAGAAGAAAGGAGAAAAAAGAAAGAAAAAGAAAGGAAGAAAGAAAGAGAGAGAGAAGAAATTCCCTGATGTCCATGACATACATTCATAAATGTATCGATCACTAAGCCAAACACCAGAAGGAGAGACGGGGGAGGAAATGGGGTGGGCATTGGGCAAGAACTTGTACTCCATGAAGATGTATGAGTACAATGCACCAATAAAAAATTCTTTAAATAAAATAGAAAAGAAGGAAAGAAAAAAGGAAGAAAAGAGAAGGCGAAAGAAGAAAAAAAGCATGCACCAAAATAAAAAGAAAGCCTTAAGGTTTTAAACTCTGACTTTTGTCAATTTTTCATATTTCAATTTTAATCATTCAGTGACTCAATTTTATCATCTACATTAGCTCTGAGCAATGAGAAGTTGGGGAATACCTGACTCATCCCCAAAATGTACACATTTTTAAAAACAATCAAGGGTAGGAATAATTAGCCTTGATGGGGGAAGTACAATTTCTTCTTGAATCAGAATTCAGTAGTAGAGAAAAAGCAGAGGTTAAACCAGATGGGAGTAAGACAGCAACACCTTCCTCTAGACCCAGCAAAGATGGGTCACTCCCATCCCTCTATACCCAGTCGAGGCTGTCTATGCATGGCTTCTCAAATTGTACTCTTCCTCACTCCTGTGGTTCATGCAGATACAGGAAAAAATGAATGTAGCTCCTGTTCTTTTCTACTTGGCTGACAGACAACATAGCTGGCTTGTCATTACAAAGTTGTTCTGAAAAGTTTTTTTTCAGGCATGGGGCTCCCTCTGATCAGTGGGCTCATCACAAGGAGGGCAGGTGCAGAAAAAGGTGGTACTGACATCCATGTGTGCCTGAGAAAAAAGATGGGGCCAGGAAAGTCTTGAGTGTGGGAAAGAAGGTGCCTGAATTAAGCACCGGCACCATAAAAGAAAGGAATAGACAGTCTCCCTTCTATCCTCCCACTAAACTACCATTCCCTACTTTCTCCACCATTGGAAACCACCTAAAAATATAAATTTTGAGAGGTTATTTTTTTTTGCTGACATTAACTGAGAAAGTTATCATTAATATATGCATCCGGCTATGGAGTCACTCACTTTATTTTTATTTTTATTTGTATTTTTATTGGTATATTGCAGTATATGGGGTATAAGATGGCAGAGGTATACATGCACACATCACTCGGCCCTTCCCTACTTCCCACCCAGTTCCCTCCCCTAACCTCTTCTCAGTTTGGCTTAGTGATTGACTTTGATATGTTTGTGAATGTACATCGTGTACATTAGGGAATTTCTCTCTTACCCCCCCCCGTTCCCCTCAGTTAGATCACCTTATATAGTCACAAAAAGTAAAAAATCAGATGCTCTACCTAATATGTGGAAGCTAGAGAGAAAAAGGGTCATAGGAGGAACTCTTAAGGAGGAGAAACCACAGACGAGGCATTCATGTTTGTAATTTTAGTACTTGGGAGGCTGAGACGGATAGGAATCACAGTTCATGGACAGCCTCAGCTATTTAGGGAGGCCCTACACAACTCAATGAGACCCTGTTTCAAAAATAAAATGACTAAAAAACAGGGCTGGGCATGTCACTCAGAGATACAATGCACCTGGTTCCATCCCTAGTACTGCAAAAAAAAATTTATAAAATTTGATTATAGATCCAAAATAACTATACTAATGCATCTGTTATAAATACTAATGTCACCAATCCACAGCAATAAATCATTTTAAATTTTAAACAAAAGTTTCCTCTACACTATTTTATACTACAGGAAATGTAGTATAAAGTAGTCTAATGGACTGAAGGCCTTGGCACCAGCTACCAAAATGTAATCACTCTTGGGCTTTTAAGAACCCATTTTTTTCCCTCCAATTATTTTCCTTTTTTTTTTTTTCCTCACCTGTATTTTTATTCTTCCCTGGAAAAATAGTGAAGGGACTGAAATGAGATGGGAACTGGGTACAGGACCTATGAATCAAATCAGGCTTATTTTTACAAGTCAGAATACATTCTTTTTCTAGGACTGTTCTCAGGATTTATAATATATATATACAAATTCATACATTTAGGTGAATTCTCTTGCTTGGCATGGAATTAAAGACAATATAAAATAAAACAAGTAGCACTTGTCAGTGTAAAGACTTTGAGAGGCAATAAAAACATTTTCTTTTCTTCTTAGATTTGCAAGCATTCATGGGGTGGTGATATGCATCTGAGTCTACTACCTACTGCTCATCCCTCTGGCATTTAACACCCCTTTCCCTCAGTGAGCATCTGGAGAGCTTGGGCAAATAGATCACTGTTTAGCAAAATGTGCACTGAGACCAAGAACTCTCTGGAACAGTACAGATTCTGAGTAAACTAAGAATCTCAGAAGTTCATTTGCAGACTGCTTTATTATTTTAAAAAAAACCTTAAACATACTGTTTACAGGAGAACTTCTTAAGATACTATAAGATGCATTTGGGAATTTCTAAGAGAGGAGAATGGTAAATTGCATTTCCCAAGATTTATCTTATCACTCATTCCTTTGGGGTTACATGTCACTAACATTTGTTCTGTAAAGCACAGCTGGAGGAAAAATAGATCACATACTTAAAAGACAGTTATGTACATTTGTGAAGTATTTTATCTGCATTATCTTACACAACAAACGGAGGTGCACAGTGTATCGTTAAGAATCTGAGGGAATCCAGGCGTGGTGGCGCACGCTTGTAATCCCAGCATTCGGGAGGCTGAGACAGGAGGATCGCAGTTCGCGGACGGCCTCAGCTACTTAGTGAGGCCCTTTGCAACTCAGTGAGACCCGGTTTCAAAATAAAGAATAAAAAATAGGGCAGGGGGTGTAGCTCGGAGATCGAATGCCCCTGGGTTCCAGTCCCAGACCCACCAAAAAAAAAAAAAAAAAAAAATCTGGGGGACAGGAAAAAAAAAAATGGTAGAGAAAAGTTGCTGCTCTTTATCCAGCTTAGCTCCTGAGGTTTCACTCAGTTCTCTTCACTTGATCAAGAATAAAACTCGATCACAGTTTGTTTAAAACAGCAGTTACTCTGTTGCGCTATAGAAGACAAAAACGAATCCCTCCTTTCTGTTTCTGTGTCCTGATGCCCCTTGCCTAGCTTCTTCCCATGCCCCCTCTCCCTTGTCCTTCCCTTCTCTAGTGACTATTTCACTCCACTCCTCTATGAGATTGAGTTTTCATTCATCACAAATGAGGGAAAACACACGGAATTTGTCTTTCAGTGTCTGGTTCATTTTGCTTAACATAATGGCTCCCAGTTCTATCCATGCTGCCGAAAATGACAGGATTTCAATCCGTTAATGACAGAATAATATTCCATCGTGTATATATCACATTTCCTTTATCTATTCACCCACTGGTGTGAATCTAAGTTGTGCTGCTATAAACACGAGATACAAATATCTCTTTGTTAAAATGATTTCATCTCTTTGGACATATACCCAGTAGTGGAATTGCTGGATCATATAGTAATTCTATTTTTAGTTTTTAAAGGAATCTTCATACTGTTTCCCAATGTGTCCATACTAATTTAATTCCTGCTAACAGTGTGTAAGAGTTTCTCTTTCACTGCATCCTCACAAGCATTTACTTTTTAATCTTTTTAATGATATAAATTCTAAGTGAGGTGAGATACAATCTCATTTCAAAATGACTAGAAAAAGAGTACACAATTCACCACACCCACCCAACATAGTTAACACACTTGAAGAATTGGAAGAGCTTGCTAACCTGCTTTCATTACTGCACTTTGTGTGTGTCATACACACACACACACATACATACACACACACACACACACACACACATACACACACACACACATACAGGGGGAAAAAAGTAGTATCAAGTTACCATTCTGGACCCACAAAGATATGCAAATATTATGACTCAAAAAAAGAATAATAACTACAAAATCCATTGATTTAGTCTTTTTATTGTGCACAGGGGAAAACTGAGGCCCAAAGAAGTTACCTGCTTTCCCTAAGGTCATTCAGTGAGAAAGTGGCAGAACACAGAGCAGAAATCCAATATTCCACAATAGCCAACATCCCCCAAAATTATATGTATTCTGAATATAATT
Source organism: Muscardinus avellanarius (assembly GCF_963383645.1). Lineage (NCBI taxonomy): Eukaryota > Metazoa > Chordata > Mammalia > Rodentia > Gliridae > Muscardinus > Muscardinus avellanarius. The sequence continues at coordinate 146,975,576 of NC_137787.1, read as the reverse complement.
ATACATGCAAAGATATACTATAAAATTCAAACTAGTATCTATTTAACTCAGGTTAAAATACCAATCTTCTGATTAAATCATAGTAGAACCTATTCATTCCTACTTTGCAAATTTAGCATTTAGGATAATTCAGCTAGGTCTAGGATAATATTCCCCTTGCATTATTTATAAAGAAAGAAAATGTCTAATGTAAACATGATTAGCATAGGAAACAATTCGTATATGACAGATAAAAAATGATTTTGTTATCTTAACAGTAAGCCGCCAAAAATGCATGTTCTTTATATGCGTTTCATCTACTTATTAAGACACTTTCCCAGCTGGGCGTGGTGGTGCACACTTGTAATCCCAGTGTTTGGGAGACTGAGACAGGAGGATCACACAGGTTCGAAGCCAGCCTCAGCCACTGAGTGAGGCTCTCAGCAACTTAGTGAAACCCTGTTTCCAAATAAATATAAAATAGGTCTGGGAGTATAGTCCACAGGTAGAAAAGGCCCTGGGTTCCAACCCCAGTACCACAAAAAAAAAAAAACAACTTTCGTAACGTTTTGTTGTGTTATTTATATCTTTTAGAAATATCAGCACTATAAATATTTACAAACACCACAGTTTGGGCTGGAGTGTAGTGTAAACATAAACTACCCTGGGAACATGCTTAGCATGTGCAAGGCCCCGCATGCAGTCCCCAGTGGACATGTGCGTGTGCGCATACACACACAGATAAAAGAAGTGGATTGGATTAGCCTTGTGATTTTCTCTATTGTATGTCATCCCATCACCTCAAAAAGCCAATGTTCTGTTCGAAATGAAATCAAGTTTTAAAAGTCAATATAACAAAGGTAGCTATAAAAGAAAGCAAAAGACAGGATAGTATCCTGAAAAATATAAAATTATGTCTCTCTCATAGAAGGAGTAAGTGAACCTTTGTCTTCACCGAGAGAAAGATAGTGAACTTTGGAACAGGCCTCCTCCCCAGCACTGCATCCCTTCTCGATCCATTCTAGGGGCCAGATCCCCTTAGCTCCTATTCTAGAAGACCTCCATTCTTTCTGGGTGAGATTCTGTCCCTTCTCTTTGGAGAACATCCTCTGTTCTCTGAGAGATCTCTTCCCTGCATGGAGGATCCTCGCCACACCCTCAGGGTCATTCCCTGCATCCACAGGGAGGAGAGTAATACCCCATTTTCACAATCTCATCCAATCCATATGTTATCAATTCCCAAATTCATTATGGCTTCAGTTAACTAAGTTAAATACTTCAGTGAAGCAGCAAAGAAAGGACAAAGAGCAAAGGAAGAGAAGGAAGGTGGTACCTCGAGGGCTGGCCTCACACCAGGGGCCTGTTTCTATGCCTCAAGCATATCAGACTAAGTCTATCTTCATCTTCACCCATAAGCATGATGCTTTGCTTCTGTTCTCAGTGTCAGCTGTTAGCATCAACAATCCCAGGAAGGTCTCTGGAAGTCACCCTATACTCCTCAACTGCTCTCAGAACCCCCATCCAATTCATCTTTAAGGTCTGTTGCTCTTTTCCAAAATCAGTTTAGTTGTTTACTTTTTTCCATGGATAGCTCAAAACAGTATCCTAACTGCTTTGCATCCCTTAGCCTTGTTCCATGCTCACATCTATCTTCTTGTCAAGGGACCAACTCTCAGAGATTTTTGCAAAACACAGAACTGGCTCCTCCATCACACCACTGTACAAAAACTCATTAGTAGCACCATATCAGCTACAGGAAAAAGACCAAACTCCTTACATAGATTCCAATCTACCTTCTGATACTGCCCAGGCTCACCACCACTGTCCATCACCCTGTGTGGTCCAGGAGCTCCCTGTAGCTCCCTGCAGTGTCTGTGCTAGTCCTGACCTGAGTGCTTGGGTACCTGCTGTTCCTTTATCCTAAAGTCATCCTTCAGGATCCAGCTCAGACACCTCCTCCTTCAGAAGCTTTCCCTGTCTCCTGAGCTAATCCAGCTGTCCATTCTCAGTGTTCCTGATACCCTGTATCTGCTGCTGTTCTTTATCATTGCTTCCTACTCCTTTCTTTACAGTATATCATGTCCTTGAGGGCAGAGGCAATGTCTTCCTCGTTTGTGTATGCCCAGCTCCTAGCACAGTGCGTATTTTGCAATGAGTGCCCAGTAAACATCCTTAGGATGAACCAAACAAGGAACCAGTGTTGACAAGCAGAGACTCACAGGCCTACCTTCTTTCTGAGTGCCTCCCCACTCCTGAGAACCCCTGCCATGTGCTAGGTAATGGCCCTGGGTAATCACATCAAATCGCCATACACACGAGATTATTCTAATTTAAACTTCACTAATTTGGCTGGCCTTTCCAAGTCAGTTTTAATTAAAGAGGTTTTCTCTGTTGAGATAGTTCACACTGTGTTTTTTAAACTGAATTATTCTGATATGTGCCTCGGTTTTATGTCACTTTCCATTGGTAAAGTCTTCTACAATAAATGACAGAAGTTCCTGGTTTTTAAAAACTTCTTCTTGAAGATATTTCTAAGCATAATATTGCAACCACCTGTTTTTATTCAATCATAACTCCTTTCCTCAGCCAAACCTTTTTAAGGTTGGTCCCCATCCTATTTTCTTTTCCCTTCTTTGGGAATAATTTGAGAGGGAAAAAACCCACTTAGCCATTCTGGAATAAAAGAAAATTGGAAATGATTAAAACATACTTTAAATGGAAGGTATAACTGCTTTTGGCTCAGAAAAACCAACATAATTCAAAAATGCACTCAAAGTACATTTCAATTTTGTATCTAGTTTGGTGTCCCTTATGAAGTCCCTGTATAACCAGTTTAAAGCCAAGTAAAATATGTTTTAACTTTTTATTGGTGTATTGTAGTCATACATCTTAATGGAGTACAAGATGGTGGAGATATACATGCACACCTCACCCGATTAGCCCTTACCCAATTCTTGGCCCATTCCTTCCCCCGCCCTCCTTCTCATGTTTGGCATAATAATTGACTTTGATATGTTTGTTAATGTACATCACGAACATTAAAGAATTTTCCTCTTCCCTCCCCTTCCCTCAGGTCTCCTTATTTACTCATCTAGAATATCGCCTTCTTCGTCTAGAGTTCCTCCTATGACCCATTTTTAAGTTAAAAACACTAAAGCTATCACTTCTAAGTGAATGCAATCAGCATACTATTTTAACAGGATATCTTGATTATTTAATATGTAATAATAAACATTTCTGCCTTTGAGGCCCTTAGCACCGCATAGACCAAAAAAGAAGCCTGTCCCATAGGCTTGTAATCTAAATTAAACAAGCAATATGAGCCACACAAGTTTCACAGGTGAGAGTTAATTAACATTTTATCCCAAGAAGAGAAGGAAAAAGGAAAGAAAATTAAAATCAATATTAACAGTATCAGAATTCACTTCAAACCTTACAGAAGTCATCTGTAACGTGAATCTAATTTAAGAAGCCTGTAACAATGCCAGGCCCACCTGATACCCCCTTGCCCCCTTATTTACTTGGCTAACTCCTAAACAACATATTTTGGGGTTGATTCTTATGTGGCCTCACGCAGCCAGTGGACAGAACAGCCTAAAGACACAGGATGCATAAAATGAACTCCAGGGGTCCACTTCTGCCTAGGACTCAAAATTTTCTCTCCTTATGACTAAGCATACAATGACAGAAAACACATTGAACCTATAGCTATCTCCTACTGTTCATGAGTATGTACCCGCAGATCCTTTTGAACCAAAGACTAGTATTTGAAAGTGATGAATAAACAATTTAAACCTCTAGAATTGAATTCTCACACAATTATCTTTTCTACCAAGTCATTGAAAAAGATATACCAAGTAAAGATATGTGCCCAATCAGACCCCTAGTCTAAGTACTAAGACAGGTCTGGCTGTTAACTAGTCCCTACCTGAAACTCGACCTCTATGCCCAAAAGATATACCTCCGTATCTGGATTACCAGACTCCACTCCCATGAAAAGCACAAGTACTATGGGATTGATGGGATTGGAGAACAAAACAATGATTTTATACACTCTAAATAATCTTATATTCATCTGCATAGGGGAATAATAACACTTATAACAAAAAATGGTATATAGAATACCTTTTGTAGCAAGAGAAGAGCAAACACCAAGTAGCAATTGCTATATGGAAGGGACAGTAACTGCTATTGCAAAACACCATCAGCTCAGTTATTTTCCACACAAAGGACTGAAAGATAATAACCTCTATGCACAAATGAATTTTTGGCTTTACAAACATGTCAAAAGCATCAAACGGCATTAGAGTAAGCCATATCCGTTGTGGTGATTTATCCTTGACTTTGTCTGAATGTTCCAAAGAAAAACAGACACCCCATTTTTCAATACAACCAAAGCACTGTCTTTAAAAAGACTTCTCATCTTTCTTTGTATGGACAATTGTCTTCAAAATATACTGTTTTTCAAATATACTGTTCAGACTGCTGATCTTTTGATTTAATCCTCCCACCAGAAGGCTTTCCTTCTACATCTTCCATATGGAAAAAACTACAAGGCTATTATAGGTGGAATTGTGTTCTCCACAAAGGTATGGTGAGGTCCTAACACTTAGAACCTGTGACTTTGACTTTACTTGGAAGTGAAGTCTTTTAAGAGGTACTCGAAGTAAGAACAGGTCATCAGGGTGGGCGCTAATCCAACGTGGCGGAGCTCCTAGTGAGGGAAGAGACAGAAGAGCTGGTGAGGATGGAGGCAGAGACTGGAGTGCTGCGGCACAGAGCGAAGACAGCCAGGGAGGATCTGCAGACCAGCAGAGCAGCGAGCGGCAAGGAAGGGTTCCTCCCTGCGAACCTCCAAAGGGGTGTGGCCCACCAACACCACGATTTCAGAATTCTATCCTCCAAGGCTATGAGACAATAGTTTTCTGCTATTTCAATAAAACAATCTCATCTGTTGTACTTTAATAATAGCCCTAAAAAACTAACATGACAGTTGTCCTATACTTTTACTTTCAAGTAAGATGCCATGAAAATTGATCCTTGATGGGTGGGCTATCCCACTGGATAAGCTCGTCCACAGCAGCTGAGCATGGTAGCCCAGGCCCGCAATCTCAAAACTTGTGGTTCTAAGATATGAGACTGCAGGTTCAAGACAACTTCAGCAACTTAGGGAAGCCCCCAACAACTTAGTTAAACCCTGTTTCAAAACAAAAAATAAAAAAGGGCTTGAGTGTAGCTCAGAGGTAGAAAGCCCCTGGGTTCTATCTCCAGGAAAGCTACATACACACACTTGCACACAATCCCATGTCATAAATTCTTATCAATAACCAAGTGAGAAACAAAAAATGTTAAAGCAATTCAACACCTTCAAATCTGAAAATATCTTTGGAAACTGCTGAGGTCATCTTGCCTTCTTGTCCTGTGGAAATCATCCTGGAGAAGTCGATGAAGCAAACCTCACCATAGAACCAACCAACTTCTGACCCTTGGCGTGTGTTTCTTGCAACACCCAGATCTGTAGAACCCTTAGTAACTTAATGTTTCACCATTTGCAGGTATGAGCACATAGATAACATCTTTGTCATTTAATGAAATCACAGCGTGCATGACTAGCAACTGGGAAAATTGAGTGTTCTTGTTGAAGACACTGCAATAAAATATAATGCAAAGGAAATTCTGGTTTGCTCTGTTTGGAACAAAGATATATGAGATATATTCCCAAGAATAGAAGAATGCTTTGGAAGGCAGAATCTGAGAACTTATTATATTTTTAGAGATCTTATACTATAACTTTACAGATGAGAAAAATCAAGCTGAAAAGATACATCTGTGAGTCACCACTGCCAACTCCGGCCTAGACAGGCTTTCTACCAGACTGAAATCCATATGCTTCCCCATCGCTAAAGGGGGTTGATGGTATTTGGTTATACTATGTTTCAGATATGACAGCTAAAATCAGTTTTGTTTCAGGGGAAGGAAGGAAGGAAGGAAGGAAGGAAGGAAGGAAGGAAGGAAGGAAGAAAGGAAGGAAGGAAGGAAGGAAGGAAGGAAGGAAGGAAAATTTGAAGTGGAAAATGGGGAAGATATGCCTATGCTATAAAAATTAATCAAAACAATACTTAAACGTATCAGAAAGCATAACATATGATAATCTAGTAACTAGGCCTTTAAAGACCACAATTACAACATGGCTTCTCTGAGCAGACATAATCTTTTTTCTTTTCTGCCATATATAGCAAAACAAGAATATAATCAATAAAACACATTATTTACCAAACTGAAACAAACAATAAAATTTTCTTTTTTTTCAAACAATAAAATTTGCTACCACTCATTTTAAACATACAAGTGCTTGTTGAATCAGGAAGTATAATAAGAAAAGACAAATTTGGATCCAAAATGAAATATGAAAGATAAAAGGCCATGGGAAAAAAAATTATTCAAAACCTCCAAGTTGAAAGAACAGTTTACACACATACACACACGGAGATAATTCAAGGTTAAGGCTTAAAACAACATTGGCCTTTCCATTTTATGCTGACCACAGCACAAACAATGATGGGAAGGATTCTTACTTTCCCAGACTTCCCGTAAAAGCGCATCATTATAGAAAGTAAAGTGAGCAATAGAGAATGATGATCAAAACCCACTTTCAGGACTAACTCCTTCCATTGCCCTCCTTTTATTGATTTTTTAAATCCACTTTGCACTCTCTCAGTCAGCTTGGTTGCAGGGAACATTGTTTAATGTGCCTTATTGATTCAATTGTGCACATTTATACTTGTGTAGAAATTTTTGCTACAGTACATTTATTGATCTTTTAATTATTAATGTAGGCCACAAAACCTGGAAAGCTTGATTGTAAATATTTTTATTTTCCAAAGTTATAGGAAGATAATTATCAAAAGTTGTCAGCAAACAAAACACGGTTGCTTGCTTATTCCTTCTTAAAAGGCCAGTCGACAGGTTGTGTATCAAATGTGCAATCAGCCGGGCAAGGTGGCGCACGCTTGTAATCCCAGCATTCGGGAGGCTGAGACAGGAGGATCCAGGTTGGTGAACAGCCTCCGCTACTTATTGAGGCCCTTTGCAACTCAGTGAGACCCTATTTCAAAATAAAGAATAAAAAATAGGGCAGGCGGTGTAGCTCAGAGGTAGAATGCCCCTGGGTTCCATACCCAGTACTGAAAAAAAAAAAGTGCTATCAATAGGAATTTTTTTTCTAAAGTCAGAATTACACTGGCCCAAACAACTAAATGAATGAAAAGGTATTTTAATCTTCAGAAATATTATTACTGATATGATCTTAATGTGACCCTGGAGATGACAAACAAGTATTCCATTTTGGTGTGGTTATGTTCAGATTATACAGATACAGCATGTAAGCAAGCTTTCTAGCAAAATTGCCACAAAACTAAGATCTCGTGCTAATAGTTGTGGAAAAATTGAAGTGACATTTGTTAGCTGGAAAATTACTTTATTCTACTTATGTTAATTCTTAATACACTGCCTCTCGTGGACAGTATGGTCCTCTACTCTCTGGTAAAGATTCATTATCACCCAAATACTCTGCAGTGGATTAACAATGACAGTAAAAGGACGGTCTGGGTAGGAAGCCTTGCAGAACCTGCCACAAGGTTCTAATGGGGCTTCGGTAGACATGGAAGGGGCAGTGTTGGTCACTATTTAAAGATACAGGAAATAGATAAAAGACTCAAGGTGGAATAGAGGTGAAACTTGGGTTGTATTTTCCAACCCAACTCCTCCCTTATCTCTGTCCTGAAATACCACTTGAGCTGGCCTTAACTATAGTCAACTTGAACTTATATTTGCCAAGTGAACAGGAAGGTGCAGTCCTAATGCAGGCCTAATTCTTTCTCAGAGAAGATTTCTAGTGGAAGCCAGTTTAATACTTAACTATTTTTAGAATGATTACCAGAAAACATGTTCTCCATTGTATCTAATATTGTGCAATATCAAGGTAATGATGTGTGAATAAAATCAAGATACCCAGCCAGGTATGATGGTGCATGTCTATAATTCCAATACTTGAGGAGGCCAAGACAGGAGGATCACAGGTCTGAGGTCAGACTCAGCAAATTATGAGATTCTCATCAACCTAGTGAGATCCTGTTCCAAAATAAAAACAAAATAGAGCTAGATATGCAGCTCAGAGGTAGAATGTCTCTGAATTTAATCCCTAGTACAAAACAAAAATCAAGACACCCCCCATATCATGAATCAAATTCAAAGTAATTTAAATTTGTATTCTGCTTTCCAGGATCCTTTACATTTTCTCATTCCTAGACAACTATGGGAAGATCTGTCACTTCTGGGCTGAATGGTTCCGTGTATTTGTACAGGGGCCACACACCTTGGGGCACCAGTCCACAGCTAGAGACAGAAATAAATAGATTTCCCCAAGCAAATGTTGCTCTGGGTCTCTGAAAAAAATCTCTACATTGCTCAGCAGTGATAATGAATGAATGTTTGCAAAGTCTGCCAAGTTCCCCTCTCTTCCAAGCGTCACTGGCATCCATGGTAACAGTTAAGAGGCAGTCTGGGTGGGAAATACACTGGCACAAGTGACAGGCATTACCTAGAATGTGTATGCAATGTATCTACGTATGATAATATATTCAACAAGCAAGGAGACAAGGCTTGACCTCCTAGAAAGAACCACCTGAATAACGATCTGGCATCCAGAAATACAAATGTCATTAAAAGACTCATAATTTTTGGTTATCATAAATGTACCTTGATTTTATAATTTAAAATCCACATACTGTTAATTTGCCAAGCACATTGAACACACAATATGCCCCTACATAGCAAGCGTGCCTCATGATGTGGGGTCCGATTTTTATTCTGTTCCATATCCCAGACAACAGATCAAGAAATCAGCCTCACTTAAATCAATTCTGATAGAAAACCTGGGGCAATTCAACACCTGATTTTAAGCCATTTTTCTTTCCTTCTGAAGAATTTCTACTTTATTTTAGATCCAAATTTATCATCATATTTTCCCTGAAAATCCTGTGTATTTTAAGTGAAATGGCTAGGAAAATGTTATTTAAAATGTCGTATTTTCCAAATATGATCATGAAGCTTCAGAAATATCATATTATTTAAGATAGGAATGTCATAAAGAGTATGATGCCCTTTTATACAAGCCCAAAGAATATACAATATATGATACCACCAAGAGGGAAAGGATTTTATAAATTAAGCCATAGTATTTTAAATGTAAGAGCCTTTAATCAGTTTTTTGACAAAATGATATATAATGCTGCAGGCAAGTATAGAGTCCAACAATCCTGTAATTCATAAAACCTCTTTAACATTAAATGAAAAAATATCTTCCACTGAAAACATCTATTCTATAGTTAACTGCCTTTTTTTCATACTACATACAGAAGCACAATAGAACTTGTTTCTAAATGACTAGTGAATTACGATTAACTGGTAAGCTAGGCACAGGGGTAGGTTCCTGGAATTCCAGTACTTGGGAGGTTAATACAGGAGGATCTCAGGTTCAAAGCCAGGCTCAACAGCTGAGCAAGACCTTGTTCAAAATAAAAAATAAAAGCTGCACGTGGTGGTGCACACTTGTAATCCCAGCATTTGGGAGGCTGAGGCCAGAGGATCGCAGTTTGAGGACAGCCTCAGCTATGTAGTGAGGCCTTTCACAACTCAGTGAGATCCTGTTTCAAAAATTAAAAGTCTTAAAAATTGGGCTGGAGGTGTAGCTGGGAGGTAGAATGGCCCTGGGTTCTACCACAAATAATAAATAAATAAATAAATAAATAAATAAATAAATAAATAATAGAAAGGGAAGGGAGTATAGCTTGGAGGTAGGATACCCCTACGTCTGATCCCCAGTACCAAAAAACAAATAAAAATTAACTGGTATAAAAAATATCAAGTCTTTTTTTAATATTAACTCTATTAAATACCCATCTCATCCACATTTAAACAGAAACAATATTTTCAGTTACCACTTTCCAAAGTAAGTGCCTTCCAAACAATAGTCCCTTAGTTGCATATGAGTAGAAATGTTATTTTGGTGAGGAAACAAGTTAATGCCCAACAGACACCTTACCAAGATAGCAACCAATGCTTCTTTGGTGATGCCTCCTCAGTTCTTTTTCATGATACCTAACTATTTCAAGCATATATGAATGACTTCTTGTCGCAAAACTCTGAAACCATCTCATCTATTTGTATCAATATTACCCATCAGCAATTCAGTTTTCTGCCCCCCACCCCTTAGTACGGGGGATTGAAGCCAGGAGCATTCTATCTCTGAACTATGGCCTGAAAACTATTATTTTTTTTATTTTGAAACAGGGTCTCACTAAATTGCTTACACTGGCCTCGAACCTGTAATCCTCCTGTCCCAACCTCCCAAGTATATGGATTACAGATGTGTACCACAACACCCAGCAGTCATTAAATTCCTAAGAAAGCTCAACATTTATCCCAATTAAAACTACAACGAAGCCAGGTGTGGTGGCGCACACTTGTAATCCCTGTGCTTGGGAGGCGGAGACAGGAGGATCACGCAGGTTTGAAGCCAGCCTCGCTGACTTAAGAGACCCTGTTTCCAAATAAAAATATAAAACAGGTCCATCCCCAGTACCACCAAAAAAAAAAAAGAAAAGAAAAGAAAACTACAAAGAAATAGATATGGCCATCAACCTTACCCATTTCTGTTTTGAATGCCTTTCCATTCCACTTCTCTCTAAATCTTTTTCCAACTTACACTGAGGATCCCCATCCTCCACAGTCATGGTTTAATGGGGCTGTCCCTTTATGGGTAGCACTGAGCAATCTGCAAAGCCGCATATTAAAAAAAAAAAGCTATTCTATCCCCCACTATTTCCATACCCACTATTTCATAGGTTTCAAATGGATAGATTATTTGGTACTGTTCACTGACCATCTATATGATTCATAAATTGAACAAATATTCACTGCATACCTCCTCCGTGTCAGCTTGCTTCAAAGTACTGAGGATATCTTAGTAAACAATACCAAACCAAAATTCTTGTCTTTATGGTATGGCAACACAATATACTAGTTAAATCATAATAAACACACACACACACACACACACACACACACACACGCATGAGTGTGTGTGAGAGAAAGAGTATTACTATATTAGCTCATTCTAAAACTAATGCTGAAAAATAACATACAGAAGAGCTTTTGTAGTGGGTTATATTTTTTTAGAATAACAAGTTGTTCATTTATTCTTTTTTTTTCTTTTTTTTATCCGGGTCTGGGGATGGAACCCAGGGGCATTCAACCTCCGAGCTACACCCCCTGCCTTATTTTCTTTATTCTTTATTTTGAAACCGGGTCTCACTAGGTTGCAGAGGGCCTCACTAAGTAGCTGAGGCTGTCCACGAACCACGATCCTCCAGTCTCAGCCTCCCGAATGCTGGGATTACAAGCGTGTGCACAAGCACGCCGGGCTTTGTTCATGTATACTTAATTAATTAATTAATTAATTGTGGTGCTGGGAATTGAATCCAGGGGCATTCTGCCTCTAAGCCACACCCCAGCCCTATTTTATTTTTTATTTTGAGACAGGGTCTCACCAAGTTGCAGAAGGCCTCGCCAAGTTGCTGAGGCTGGTCGCGAACCTGCGCTCCTCCCTTCTCGCTCTCCCACTGCACTAGGCTTGCACCACCACATCCAGCTCAAGTTGTTCTTTTAAACCACTTGACTTCATCGTTTGCTAAAAGTGTCATCTACTATCTATGCACCTTGGATTTCTTGTACAAAGAGAGTGATCACCAAATTGCTGTGAGATTTAAATAAAGCTAAGTAAGGTAATTAAGTGTGCTGCTTGGCATATAGCAAACTGTAAGTATAAAACATTACTCACTCATTGTGATTTCTTCCATTAGGCTCAGACCTTAGTGTGTACGGGCCAGGAATCTTCAGTTTCTGGTCTCAAGTACAGAAGGTGATTAAGAAATGTTTTAGTGGTGATATAATCTGTGACTTTAGTCCCCATTTTCCCATCTCTTTCTGTTTTTGTATAGAAGATTCAACCCAGGGGTATTATACCTCTGAGCTACATTCCCAGCCCTTTTAATTTTTTATTCTAAGTTGCTGAGGGTGGGTTGCGTTTTAATTAAGAAGGACAAGGTGATAGCTGGATGAAGACTTAAAGGTGAAGAGGAAGACATGTGATATAATGGAAAATGTGTTCCCAACTGAGGGAAGAGCAGATTCCCAAGTCACATGTTAGAAGATGAATGTTTCTAAGAAACAGAAACATAAGTGATGTGTTCAGAGTGGAGGGCAGGAGGCTGAGGGTGGTGAGTATTCAAGCCACACAGAGAACCATGAACAGACCCTGCTTTAACTCTTGATGGGAAAGGATGCCACTAGAGCCTTTTGAGCTAAGGAGTGGCATCATCTAATAAACTTGTATTTTTTTAATGCCTGCCCTTGCTATGATTTGATCATTGTCTGTCCCCTCAAACCTGTGCTGGAATTTAATCCCAACTGTCAGGTATTAAGAGTGTGGAAACAATATGACTATGGCATTTGGAGGTGGAGCATCTGAAAGATGATGAGGACTAGGTGAGGTCATCATTGTGGAGCCCCCAAGACTGAATCCCTAAGAAGAGCAAGTGTGGTGGTGCACACCTGTAACCCCAGTACTTGGGAGGCTGAGATGGGATGGTGATGGGTTCAAAGCCAGCCTCAGCCCATGGATCTGTTTCAAAATAAAACAGGTCTATGGGTATGGTTCAGAGGTTGAATGCCCCTGAGTTCAAGCCCCAGGGCTCGAAGCAAACCAAAAGAGTGAAGAAGAGGAAGAGAGACGTGCACATATATACACCTGTTCCCTGTCTCCTGCCATGCGATGCCCTGCACTATTTTAGGACTCTCCCAGCAAGAAGGCCGTCACCAGAGGTGGCCCCTTGACCTTGCACTTCCTGAACCAGAGGCAGAAATAAGCCTTTGTTCTTTATAACTTGCCCAGTCTATGGTACTATGCTATTAGCAATAGAAAATGGATAAATATAACCTTTGTAGAAATGCAATTGACATAATATACAATTAACCCATTTAAAGTGTATAATTAAATAACTTTTAGTATATTCACAGTTGTATAACCACGATCACAATCACCTTGAGAACTCTTTCTTCACTCCAACAAAAAACTCCATATCCATCAGCCATCCTCCCATCCCAACTACACTCCCAGACCAAGGCAACCACTAATCTACTATCTCCATAAACCTGCCCTGGATATTTCATATTAATAGAATCAGGCACTGTGTGGTCTTTTATGATTGGATCATCTCACTTACATTATAAGTGAACTTTCCAAGTGTCATCCATGTTGTAGCTGATCAGCCCTTTATTTCTTGTTTATTTATAGCCATTACCTGGCTATAACACATTTTGTTTATCCATTTATCAGTTGGCGGACATCTCTATTTTTTCTACATTTTAACTATTGTGAATGGAATTGCTATGAACATTAGTGTACTAGTTTCTGTACAGAGATATGTTTTCAATTCTCTTAGGTAAAAACTTATGGGGCATAATTGCTTAGGAGTAAAAATGGAAACTCACATTTAACCTCTTAAGAACTGTCATACCACAGCCCAAAGTGGCTAAACCTTTTACATTCTATCAGCAGTGTATTAGGGTTCCAACACTTGTCATTATCCGTGTATTTATTTATTTATTTATTTATTTATTTATTTATTTTGGTGGTACTGGGGATAGGCCCCGGAGGCTTTCTACCTCCTGGCTATACTCCCGGACCTATTTTATATTTTATTTGGAAACAGGGTCTCACTAAGTTGCTGAGAGCCTCACTAAGCAGCTGAGGCTGGCCTCGAATCTGTGCGATCCTCCTGTCTCAGCCTCCCAAGTGCTGGGATTACAAGCGTGCACCAACCACACCTGGCTTATCAGTGTTTTTTTTTTTATATAGTTATTAAGGTTGGTGTAAAAGGGAATCTCATTGTGGCTGTGATGCACATTTCACAGAGGGTTAATGATACTGAACATCTTCACATGTGCTGACTGAACATTTCTATAGATTCTTTCGGGAAAAAATACCTACTCAGAGCCTTTGCTCATTTCTCTTGTGTTTTTTAACACAGGGGCATTCTACCTGAGCTACATCCACACTCCTTTTTGATTTTTGTTTTAATTTTGGTGGTACTGGGGATAGACCCCGGAGGCTTTCTATCTCCGGGCTATACTCAGGGCTTCACGAGGTTGCCAAGAGTCTCCCTACATTGCTGAAGATGTCTTCAGTTCTCTGATTTTCCTGCTTCAGCCTCCCAAGTACCAGGATTATAAGCATGCATCCCCATATCAGGCTCCATTGCTCATTTCTTTCTATTTGTGTGTGTGGTACTGGGAGTGGAACCCAGGAGCTTTTCTACCTCTGGGCTATACTCCCAGACCTATTTTATATTTTATTTAGAAACAGAGTCTCACTAAGTTGCTGAGAGCCTCACTAAGTAGCTGAGACTGGATTCGAACCTATACGATCCTCCTGTCTCAGCCTCCCAAGTGCCGGGATTACAAGCGTGCGCCACCATACCCGACTCAATTGATCGTTTCTTAACTACATTTCCTTTTATAATGGAGTTATAAGATTTCTTTATATAACCTATATAAAAGTCTGTTATTGGATAGACACATGACCTGAAAATACTTTCCCCCATTTTACTTTTTTTTTCTGAACTGGGGGTGGAACCCAGGGGCATTCTATCTCCAAGCTATACCCCCAGCCCTATTTTTTATCTTTTATTTTCAAACAGGGTCTCACTGAGTTGCAGAGGGCCTCTCTAAGTAGCTGAGACTGACTGTGAACCTGCAATCCTTCTGTCTCAGCCTCCCAAGTGCCGGGATCACAAGTGTGCGCCATCGCTCCTGGCTTCCTCCATTTAGTGAATTGTCTTTTCACTTTTTATGGCATGCTTTGAACTACTTTGAAAGTTTTCTATTTTGCTAGGTGCAATTTATTTGTACTTTCAGTATGATGTGTACAAAATGGCTACCTAATCCAAGGTCATGAAGATTTGCACCTTTGTTTTTTCTAACAATATATGGTTCTGGCTGCGACATTTAGGTCTAAGGTATTTTAAAATTAATTTTTATATATGGTATAAGGAGTCTGACTTTATTCTTCTGCACATAAAAATATAGTTGTCCCGATCTTGTTGAAAAGACTACATTCTTTCTCCCGTTTACTGATCTTGTGCCCTTATTGAGTTAAATTGCATTTTAACAGGATTTTTCTAACTTCTGTATTAAAAAAAAGATTGACTAGCTGGATGTAGTGGTACATGCCTGAAATTCTAGTACTTCATAGATTGAGACAAGAGAATTGTTAGTTCAAGGCCAGCCTTGAAAATTTAGCAAGGCTCTCTATAACTTAGTGAGATCCTGTTTTAAGATTTTAAAAATAAATAAATAAAATAAGGCTGGGAGTATAGCTCAGAAGCAGAATGTCCCACGGTTCAATCCCTAGTAGCCCCCCCACACACATACATGCACATGCACACAAAAGAACAGATTAATGGAACCAGGTACAATGACACACAACTCTAATTTCAGCTACTGAGGATGCTGAGGCAGGAAGATCACAAATTCAAGGTCAGCCTGGGCAACTTAGCTAGATCCTCGTCTCAGAGTGAAGAAAGAGAAAAGAAAAAAAAGGCTGGGTTGTCGCTTAGTGGTTGAGCACCCCTGGATTCATTCCCCAGTCTGTCTGTCTGTCTGTCTGTCTGTCTGTCTGTCTCTCTCTCTCTCTCTCTCTCTCTCACACACACACACACACACACACACACACACACACACACACACACACACATAGAGTAAGTGGGCAAGGGCAGAAGTAGAAAGGCCAGTTAGAAAGCTACTACCATAAACCAGGTATATCCACCAGTCCTCCAGAGAAAAAGAACCAAAAAGATATATAGAGATGTATGGAAAGAGACTTATTAAATACAATTGGTACACATGATTGTGGAGACTGTGCAGTCCCCTGATCTGCTATCTAGAGGCACAAAAAAGCTGGTGGCATTGTTCCAGCTCAAACCCAAAGGCTTAAGAATGAAGAAAACCAATTATATAGGGCTTGGTCAGAGTCTGAAGGACTGATGAGTTTTAGCTGCACGCATTCACCCTGCTACCACCTTTTTTGCTCTGTTTGGGCCATCTACAGATTGTGTGATGCCTACCTACACAAATGCAGGTTGTCTTTTCTACTTAACTGGTGGATAATTTATTGATGCAAATGCTAACCTATTCTGGAAGCACCCTACAGATACTCTGAGAAATGCTATTTTACTAATTAAATGGATATCACAGCCTAATCAGGTTGACACATAAAATGAACCATCACACCAGGAAGAGATGGCAGTGGCTCAAGCAGGAGGTTCCAGTGGGTGTGGTAAGAAGCAGTGGAATTCAGGGTGCCCTGAAAGTTGACCCAGAAGAATCTGCCGAGAGATCAAATGTGGCTGTGAGAGGGAAAAGGGGGTCCTGAGTTGGTTTTAATTTTCTTGATTTTAAATTCAGGTGCATTGCAGTGTTTGTTTGGAGAAGAGTGACATGGTCCCTCGGGCTGCTGGGGTACCATAGGGGGGCAGGTAGAAACCAGAGCAAAGGAACCAGTCAGGAGGCTATGCTGATAACCTCACAACAAGAATTCATTTGAAATGTCATTAGTACTTAGAGACACAAAGACCAACAAACACATAATTGTGAGAACTACAAATTTCACTGAATTGATTTTTAGGCATCCCTAGAATTACAGTCCTCTGGAACAATTGCAGGGAAGACAAGAAAGACTCCTTTCCTATTAACTCAAAACTCTTCTGAGCATCTTTTGTGCTAGATTTTCTAATAGGTCTGGCCCAGGGTGTTCTGCAGCGAAATCCTCAAGTTTTATTAAAGCCCTTGAGAAAGTAGTCAAGACACAGTCCAAGTAGCTCAAGCCAATACACTGCAGAAAAGCCATGGAAGCTCTAGTGCCCCTTGAAGAGACTTAATCTTCCTCTTCTGGCCCCAGGAGAGGCAGGCAAAGCAGGATAAGTATGGCCACACACAGGGAGGAAGCAAATTCTGGAACTGTCTCTTTTTGAGTAGGAAAGCATTTTTTCTGGACATAGCAGCTTTCCACTCCCTTCAATCCTCAAAAGGTTTCCATCTTGGTGAAAATCCACTGAGTCTCCACAGCAAGAGGAATGGCACTTGCTAATGCTCCTGTCCAGGGAAAAGTGTGAGGCTCAGACTTCATGGCAGCAGGTTGGAAGCCTGAACCGATTCTGAGAACCTGCCTCAGAACAAAGAGAGTTCAGTTCAAGACCTTGAGAAGCCCCCGAAGTCATTTGCTTCCAGTGAACCAACAGCTAATGAGGAAGCTGCGCCTCTCAGCACCAGAGATGTTCAGAGGAAAAAAGTCTAGGACACCAGACCAAGGATTTCCAAGACACACAAAGGAAGGCATAAGTCTGCCCTTGGGCCTAGACACAAGAAACAGACCAAGGGGAATCCTCAGACGGACTGTTAAGCAGCTGTGTGTAGAAGAATGGTAGACGTGTGACGAACCACTCCAAGAACTGATATTAAAACAAACAACTGCAATGTAAATACAAAGACTATTTGCTTCAATTAAGTCTAAGCTACAGGAGTGTGAACTTTAATATTTCCTCAGTGTACAGCTCGGCAAGTGCTTTCACCATTATTAAAGTATGTTTATACAGGGTTTGGCTTTTCATCTATTATGGAAAAATTACATCTTGCCAACAGCACTACAGAGGCCTAAACAGTAAATCCTCCACTGACCTTGAACCCCAGCTAAAGCAAATAGTCACTCTCCTTGGTGCTGAACTGCCTAAATAATACACTGTGTAAATGGCTATGAATATAAATTACGTCTACAATGCATCTTAGCATTATGGATTACCAACAGATTTTCCAGAAGGCAGTGTTTGCAGAAGCACTGCAATGTGAAGGAAAGTTTTCAGGAAGACACTGTGTGAGCATTCACTCACAAACAATGGCCGTTTGTTTACTGAGCACAGAGTGTGTTGGGTCTTGAGCCCCACCACGGAGGTGGCAAAAAAAAACGGCAGCCTCTGGTAGAAGGATTCATGAGAGTGGATAAAAAGAGGTGGGTAACAGAGGACATCACCAAGAAGAGAGGCAAGTGTCACAGAAAGCTTCAGTGTGAAGCAGCCTCAGGCAGGTGTCAGAAACAGAGCAGAAGACAACAAGGTGGGCCAGAACATCAATGCCATTGAGAACAATTAAAGCCACCATGATGATTTACCGACACTCAGAAGCGCTTACAAAATAATATTAAATGATACAATAAAATATAAAATGATAAAGACATAAAATCATGTATACAAAGGGCTGAAGTGTGAAAGGTAATAAAGAAAAATTAAAACCACTGCATGAAAGTGGAAAAACTGTGGGTGTTTCTGTTTTCATTTGAAATTTCCTTTAATCTTACTATAAAAACACATGCATACATGTGCATATAGTGTAAACATACGCACTATATCTTAAAAGGCAATCAGAACATTATACTAAGTGAGATTAGTCAGTCAAAAAAAAATTGAACAATCCTATGCTCTCCCTAATACGGGGAAGCTGGGGAGCAAAAGGGTCATAGGAGGAACTCTAGACAAAGAAGGAGAAACTATAGATGAGCAAATAAGGTGACCTAATTGAGGGGATGGGAGGAAGAAAGAAGTAAATTCCCTAATGTACAAGATGTATGTTCACAAACATATCAAATTTAATCAGTAAGCCAAACATGAAAAGGAGGGAGGGGGAGGGAGTGAGGCAGGAATTGGGGAAGGGCTAAATGAGCGATGTGTGCATGCATGCCTCTACCATCCTGTACCCCATTAAATGATGTATGACTACAATGCACCAATAAAAAAATTTTAAAAATACAGGCAATTAGAGCACATGTGAGTAGTCACTAAACGCTGCCTATAATGGTATCCAATGGGCTCTGATCTGGGTGGTAGTTTACCAGCCACACTGAGTTGGAGGGAACGGGAGTTTAAAAACTGAGCATCAATGCAGGAGAAGGTAGCTGATAAGGTGTAAAAGATCACTACTAATCCACAAAGTTCTGAGAAAAAAGTGACAGAGGATTTATGAAAGAGAAAAAGAGTGAGGTGGCAAAAAAGTAACATTGAAAATTAATGAGTAACAGTGAAAAAGCATACACACACACACACACACACACACAAGAAAGCTATATAGAACTTATGAGGACACTCATACACATGGCACATTTACCAAAGCCAGTCAAGCACAGAGTAATCTGATTTCAAATTTATTAACCTGAAATCCACTATCTTGCTTCCGAATAGCAATCTGAACTTCAAACTGCAGTTTGTCTGCCCTTAACAAGTTCAGCAAATTTCAGTTGAAAATCACCACTTTTTTACACCAAGTTAGTCTGTGTCATCACGTCTCAGATGCTTCCAAGAATCAGGGTAGCTAAACTGCCGAGTTACCAGCCTTGCCCCTCCAGCTTTTTTTTTTTTTTTTTGGGGGGGGGTGTTCTCCTGAGTGCTGCTTCTGCTATTGTTACTAGCCTTCCTAAGCAAGCTGCCCTGTCACTTGTAATCCCATCCTTAGTCTTGAAAGTATACTTCTGCACCTATTGCTTCTCTCTTTGAATTATAAGCTCCTTGATGAAGAAGGCCGTCTTCATGGTTCATGAGAACAGGCAAGTAACCATTAAACTATGCAGAAAAAAAATACTTCTAAGCCTTCCTCGGACCCAAGAAGAACCTCTGGTGCTGATGCCTATAGGATAGGCGTGAAGACAATTCCAGATTCTTTAATAATGTTGAGGTAAGCAAATTGAAGACCTGGATGTGGATAGCAGATCAAATTGGATGCCTTTCACCTGAAAGACAGAAGTAAGCAATACTCTCTAGAGTTTGTTAATCTGGGTCCTCTGATCCTAAAGGGATTGTATTCTATGAATAAAATTCAAAGAAGTACTTAAACTCACATGAGGAAAGAAAGTGATTTATATTGTCAGCCGTATCTAACTGAAATTTAGCATTTGCTTCAATTTTTAATTAGGCAGCAAAACCAATCTTGGAAGCATAGCAGTACTTGTACATTTATCAACAGAAATCATAGATATTTTCATATCTCATTGCAATTATTGCTGATATCTCAAAATATTATCTATGTTCATCACTACTCTGAAATTACAATGATCATTATACCCACTGCTAGATCTAATGTGTTAATGAAGAAGCATGTACATTGCCATAATCCCAATTTGTTTTAATAATTTGATGACTATTTCAATATAATTGCTTCCTCATCATTCTAGGTGTTTTATTTTATGCACTCACTCACTTTACTCTGAGAAATAGTCCACAGGCTCCAGTGGTCTACCAAAGAGGTCCATGGCATTAAAAAGGCTACCAACTCGCACTTTTTCAGGCTATCCTGATAATCTGAAGCATCAGGCAGGTACTAAGCCTGTTCCTTCAAACACTTTAAAATGTGCAAATGAAAACACTATTTAAGAATCCACAATTATTCTGAGATATAGGGGTTATTTATAATGGACTAAGAAGGTCAAAACTACTAACATGGTTTAGATAATAGAGCAAGCTGTTCATGTGACAGTGTGAGTTGGGTTCTTTTTATTACCTTTTGGCATCGGGTTAAAAAAAAAAAGAGCATTTCAGTCAAGGACTAGGCTTCATATCCTGTCTCAAACTTACTGAGTGGCCATATGAAAGTCAGCAAATCTCTTTAAACCTCGGTTTTCTCATCTACAAACTGTGACTGATAATGCCTTCATCAAAGCATTATTAGTAAGATTAAATAATATATGCAAATGTACAAAATCCATACCACGTACTTAGCAAGGAACTGGCATAGTGAATACTCAGTAATGTGTAGTAATGTTACTGTCTAATTTTAGTTATTAATATAATTTAAATCATAATTTGTATTGGGTCTTTATGATTTTTTTTTCTTTTGGTGCTGGGGATTGAACCCAGGGGCATTCTATCACCAAGCTACACTCCACAGCCTTCTCTAGTTTTTATTTTGAAACAGGGTCAGCAATTAAGTTGCTTAGGCTGGCCTTGAACCTGGGATCCTCCTGTCTCAGCCTCTCAAGAACTGGGATTGGAGAAGTGAGCCACTATGCCTGGCAAGAGAATTTCTTTAAAATCTTTCATAGTTAAGAGACAATACATCACACTGCCTCCAAACACATAGACTATCAGAGTTTGAATTTTAACCAACTACTGCCAAGCTCTGTGATTCTGGGTAAATAATTTCTCTGAGATTCCATTTCAGATCTAGATCATAGAGAAAACAGTATCTACCTCATACTATTGTTATTAATAACCATATGTAAAGTGCATTTAAAAAGTCCCTGGCATGTAGCACTTTGTTATTATCAGATATTATTATTATCAACAGTTACTATGTAATAGTTTCTCAGCAAGTTACACAGAACTGCTTTTTCCTCCCTTAATCTGAATGTTGGTAAAGATTTATTAAAAATGAAGTGGAATCAGCCCCATTTAAGTGAAACTGTTTCCATGAATACAGTTGATGTTAATGAGGACAAGAAAGACCAAATTCAGCTACAGTTATTTCCAAGACATAACTTAGAAAGACCCATATCCTGTGGCTTTATAGCCAAGTCAAAGACTGTACTTGTTAACTAAGTCAAAGACTGTGCACGGAAGACTCTATAGTCTGAAATTCTTCTTTAATAGCAACAGATCTATGCATTATGGGGATAAACAAACTTTGCTCTTTACCTTTAAATAGGTACATACAGGAGCCTCTGGGCCCCTGGCCAGAGCTCATCATGGAGAAATGAGTCATGGAAATGTTGAGCTTGGTTGTAACAGTAAGGACCATGTCAGCAACACGAGAGCAAAGACGCACCTGGTTTCTAGTTTCCTAGCAAGGGACCAGCTTTGCTCCTCTCCTGGCAATTAGTAAGATCTTACTTAATTTTTTTAAATTAACACAAGCTACTTATTTCTGATAATGCAACTGATATTGTTTTCTTAACTAAAGTAACAGTAAAACAATAATGACAATGGCAAACACTTCACTTCTCACTATTTTTTAGATAGTTGAGCTAGTAACCCTTAATCATCACAGCAAAATAAGTAAAAAAGCTTATAAGTAGAAAACTGGGGAATATTCTTTATATTATTTCACTTCATTAATTTTTACTTATGATCTTTAAGAATTCAAGATCCTTTACTGTATATAATATTAACACTCTTAGCATGTAAAATAATGAATATTCAAGTCTTATTATGCGACAGACCACAATAATTCCATTATACTCTAAAATTAATGTTCATCCTTAGTCCCAGTACTTACCAAAAATCCAAATGCTGATTCCAATTATTTTTAATTATGATAATTAAAAGGTTACTAAACCACTAGTGTTAGAAATTAAGAGAAAATAAGCCTTTAGATTTTTTCCAGATACATACGAAGCTTCTCCTGGAGATTTATTTTTCCAACTCTTATGTCTAAAGGCCCATTTCCCAGAAGGAAGAAAAACAGTAAGCATTTCCTTCTAAAATGAAAATAAAATTTGAAATACTCTGGATTTAGTCAAAGATTTTGGGGTAGTGAAAATACTAACAGTGAAATCAAGGCAGATAGGAGAATTAGAGGGCTCCCTTATTCAACGCTCCACTCATGTCAGTATTATTCTTTTGAGCATTCCTTAATGGTGACAAAAGTATAGTATTCCAGCTGAGGGATGAACAGCTATCCTTGCATTGCATACTGGCTTTCAACCCCACAGGGGCTTTTTCAAAGTACCCTAAGAAGAGGTAGGGTTGGTCTTTAGTGTTTAGACTACCAGAGCTTCCAAATCCCCAGGGTATTAAGTTTGGTTCTCAACTCCACTCCAATACGATTCTGCAGAGAAGCAATTTTACAATTCAGGTTAAGGCAAGAAGTCTGACATGGAAACTTTTGCCCAACAATCCTTGAAATAAGACTGGCAAATGTGCCCTTTAGGCCAATAGGCAAGGTAAGAGAAAGACAGGAGAAAACCCCAAGAACAAAGATCCATGTATATGAAGCAACACAGCTGGCATTTGGTGTGACTGGCTTTCATTTCAGCCCATTCAAATAAAATAATTTTACAGGAAGTATTAATATGAAACCTCTGCCAATGGAAAATTCTCTTCTTAGCTAAATAAAACTCTATATATCCTTAATAACCAAACAATCTTTTCTTGAACACAAACATGACTTGGTACTTCCTAGAGTAAACACCTTCAGTGGTTCCCTATGCCTATAGGCCAAAATCCTAATACTTCAGTATAACAGACAAGCCCTGCAGGGTCCACCCCACCTACTTCTCTGGTTTTACTTATTCCCATGGCTGCCAGGACACTATGCTCTGCTAGGAGTACCCCAAGCTTTTGTCATTCTTCATACCTCTCAGTCCTTACTCAAACTGCCTCTGTACCAGAAGGTGCTTTCATTGTAGCAGTTTCAACAAATGCTTATTCACCTTTCCCAGCTCAATTAAGGCCAACTCAGATGTAAGTCCTTTACCCATCCATCTCTCCCAGGAAGGACTGACCTGCTGCCTTTGTAAGGAGAAGTGTCCACACATCCCCTGTACCACTCCTGCTTTTCTGGCTGCCACAGTATTTGATTGACCTGGCTTTTAAAAGCTTTGTGGAAGAATAAAATACAATAAAATAAAATATAAAGAATTGCACATTTTTTTTTTTGGTGGTACTGGGGTTCCTGGAAACCCTTATACCTCCGGACTACACTCCCAGACCTATTTTTATACTTTTATTTGGAAACAAGGTCTCTTAAGCCAGAGAGGCTGGCTTCGAACCTGCGCGATCCTCCTGTCTCCGCCTTCCAAGTGTGGGGATTACAAGCGTGCGCCACCACGCCTAGCTAAATTGCACATTTTTAAGTACACAATTTCATAAATTTTAACACAGAGATATGCCTGTGAAACCATCATGACAATCAAGATGATGAGGAACATACCTACTACCTCAGAAAGTTCACCATGTTCTTTTCTCAACCTCCCCCCCCCCAACCTGTCCCTACCATTCCCATTCCCAGGTGAGCACTGGCTACCTTCTGGCTCTATAGTTTCATTCGAATTTACCATATATGGAGTTCATACAATATGGAGTCCTTTGTTTTCTCTTTGCTTATTTCATTTGGCATACTTATATTGAAACTCATCCATGTTGTTTCTGAATCAATAGTTCATTACAGTTTGTTGATGAGTAATTTTAACATCAGTATGACTATGCTGAAAGCAGTGTGTCTTTCCACCTGTTGATGGGCATTTGGGATGCTTTAAGTTTGCAGGACTATAAAGAATACTGCTATGAACATTCATATACATGTTTTTGTATGACATGTTTTCTTCCCTCGTGGGTATGTGCACAAGAATAGGAGGAGATCCAGCATGTGGTAGGTACATATTTAACTTTTTAAGAAACTGCCCAACTATTTTTTCCAAATGCCTGTGTCACTTTACTCTCCCCCTAACAGTGCATAAATGTTCTACTTCCTCATTTCCTTGTCAACATATGATATGGTTTGTTGTTTTAATTATGGCCTACTATGTCTATTGTGTTATTTAATTGAGGTTTTAATTTGCATTTCCCCAATGACTAATCATATTGAGTATCCTTTCATGTGCTTATGTACCACCAATATCTCTTCTTTGGTGAAGTATCTCTTCAAATCAGTTGCCCATTTTTAGTAGGTTGTTTTCTTATTAAGTTTTGAAAGCAATTTATATATTATGAATTGCAAATCAGATATATGATTTGCAAGTATTTTTCCCAAACTGTGACTTATCTTTGCATTCTCCTAACACCTTTTTAAAGAGAACTTTATAATTTTGATGATGTCCAATTTTTCAATTTATTCTTTTATGGATTATGTCTCCGTGCCTGACCCAATGTTATAAATACCTATTCCTTATGTTTTCTTCTACAAGATTTATATATTTAGGTGTTACATACATTTCTATGAGCTGTTCTGTGTTCATTTATTATATACTCTAAGGTATGGGTCAATGCTCACCCTGCCATTTGTTGAAGAAATCATCCTTTCTCCACTGAATTGCCCTTGTACCTCTGTCAGTGGTTTATATACGTGAGGATCCATTTCTGGCTCTTTCTTCTATTCCAGAGACCTATTTGTCTGTTATGACACCAGAACCACAATCTTTTGATTATTATTGCTTTGTAAATCTCGAAATCAGACGGATTTAGTCCTTCAACCTTATGCTTCTTTTTCAAAAGTGTTTTGGCTATTTTTAAGTTCTCTGAATTCCTATATGCCTTTTTTATATTCGTCTTTCCAATATGAAAAACGTCTGGCATTTTGATCAAGGTTATATTAAATCCATAAATTAATTTGAAGAAAATTGACATTGCAACAATATGGAGACTTCTGACCATGTTCAAGTTACAGTTCCTATTTATTTAGATCTTTAATCTTTTTCAAAAATATTTCATGATTTTCTATGTAAATGTTTTGCATATCTTTCTTTTCATGTGTGTAGTGCTGAGTATCAAATCTAGGGGCCTCATTCATGCTAAGCACACATGCTACCACTAAGTTCCATCTCCAGCTGCACATCTTTTATTAGATTATTAAGTATTTCATATTTTTGATGCTATTATAAATGCTATTTTTATTTCAGTTTGATTGTTCATTGCTAGTATATAGTAACAATTGATTTTTATATATTGATATTATACCCTGCAACCTAGCCAATGGCAACTAAAATTAAGAATTAACATCTCAATGCCTTGAGAAACTAAGGAATTTTATCACAACTACTCACAGGAGAACATATGTTATGGAAACACATTTGTTAGGGGAGAGGAGCACAGATTTATCCTCAGCATGTCTATGTCTATGCGTTTGGTAATTTGAGTGAGCGCTTAAGCCCATCAGCCAAGTAATACAGGAAACAATTGAAGATTCCATGTATATGGTTCTTTCTATAACAGTTTCTAAAATGTGAAAAGATATAACTACTTACCAAAAAAGAAAAACTCAAGGGAAATAGTAACAGTAATTCCTCAGCTTTTCTTTTGGTCTTGAAGCAGAACTGGTTCCTGATTCTTTCCCTCATCCTCTTATGATCAGATTAACTAAATAGAAATCTAATACTTACATTTCGGAGTTGGAACTTAAATCGGGGTATTTCCTCATTGTATCTACTTGCATTTTCAGGGATTAGGTTAGAGTTTCTGACTTTAAATTCTGTATATTAATTTATGTTGACTGCCTCTATAACTGCTGGTATTCCTGTTGACCCTGCATCTGTAAACAGGATACACGCATAACAATGCAGCATATCCTCTTTGCTGCATTGATTCTCCATAATAGAAAACTCAGAGGTCACGCGCTTCTCTACTCTTCACACCACCAGAACTCTGGCTGCTCAGAACACAAAAGAAAGGAAACTATTGTTACAAACCCCACAAATCATTTCTCTGTTCCATGCTGCACAGAAAACCTCAAAGCATGTTCCTACTTGGGAGGATTTGGGGTTGAAGATGAGCATTTTCAGCTGCATCCACATCTCCAAATGACTATCGCTGTCAGAAGCATCATCTTTGAGAGTGAAAGACATGGTATACAGGAAGGGCAGAGAAGCTGACACCAGGAAAAAACATGCAGAATTAACATCAAAGAATGACGTCTTGTCAAAATTCACCAAACCTGCTTCCTCTCACTCCCTAGGCTGACGTGCCAGTCAATCAGGAGGCCCCAGTGTACCTGGGAAGCCCTGAAAGGCTCTCACACTGGTGTGCTGTCCCTGGTCACAAATCATTACCTGCGGGCCCTAAGTTTCCTGGATATCAATGTTTTAATTGTTTTTATAATAATGATAAAATTAGAAAACATAATCTATTCTAAATAATAAAATGACCACCCAGAAACTACCACTCTAACATTTCAGTATCTATTCTCCTACATTATTTCTCCTTGGTTACAACATTGTCAACAGAGCTGACATTTAAAAGTTATTCCCAACTGCTTTCTAAGCTATATCAAACACAAACAAGTAAAGTGGCATGCTGATTACTTTTTGGCATAATCTTAGTAAAAGAAGTAAGATATGATAGAAAGACAAATACCTCCAACTAAAGATGGAAAATAATTATGGTGTCAGAAATGAACTACCTCCAGCCAGGTGGTGGTTCATTACTGAAACTAGCAGAATTAGCTGGCAAATGGAGAAAATCCTTACTAATTAGAAAACCACACTGAGAACACTGCCACTCATCCAGGTCACATGACCAGCCCCACAGACAAAGCTCACGCATGTGGTCAGCACCCTTGGGAGTAGAAAAATGGAAACCAGGGTCCGAGGAGAAAGGTGTGTGACGTGAGAAATGCAGTGCTCCACTTGTCACTTCTATGCACACCCATGTCTCTCACTAGACTGGAAATCCTCAGTGGATACCTTATTCCTCCCTTTTTATCTCTACTGTCTGGCACTTAGTAAGAATTTGCTCAATTCTGGGGCTATCCCAGGAGTAGCTGAGCTGAAATTTTATAGGAAAAAAAAAAAGTCTGCCAATCATTCATGTTATAAAACAAGTGGAAAATAATCTCTAATTATAACTGTCCCATTGTGATTTAGGCAGAAGCTTTCATTTATGTTACATATAGATGTTCGTAAATGAGCTGGATAATTTTAGGGCTCTAGGCACCTATAATCCAGCTTCTACACACACACACACACACACACACACACACACACACACACTTGGTTTTCCAATTTCTAGTTGAATAATTTTTCACTAAGATAAACTGTTTCCAAGATTAGTATGTGTTTTGAAGGAGAAAAAGAAGTGTAAGATAATTATTCTAGATACCTGGCATGGTAGATTAATTGTAAAATAGCTCAAATTCTCTGCTCCTCTCCATATCCATGACTTGTGTCATCTAGAGCCTGGATTGGCCTTTTGACTTTTTTGAGTCACAGAATATAGAAGTGAAGGCATACTAGTTCTAAAACTAGGTCTCTAAAGGTCTTTTGAGCTTTTATTTCCACCCAGAACCCTGCTTGTCACCATGCCAGCCTACTGGACAATGTGTCCATGTGACTTAGGCACCCTCGTCACTCCAGTTGACAGTCAGCCAAACACCAGACATGCGAGTGAGGCCATCATGAGCCAGACAGCCCCGAGCCACTCTTCCAGGTAAACACAGAACACATGACACTTACCAAAGAATTAGAGAAACACAAATTAAAACCACAATGAGATATCACTACACTCCTATCAGGGTAGCAAAATTTTTTTTAAATGACAACATCAAATATTGGTGAGAATGCAGAGAAGCAACATTGTCCATACTCCGTTGGTAGAAATGCTATAACCACTAAAAACATTTTGGAAGTTCCTTACAAAATTAAACATACAACCAGCCACTAACT
Organism: Muscardinus avellanarius; assembly: GCF_963383645.1. Classification (NCBI taxonomy): domain Eukaryota; kingdom Metazoa; phylum Chordata; class Mammalia; order Rodentia; family Gliridae; genus Muscardinus; species Muscardinus avellanarius. Next base: position 146,947,072 of record NC_137787.1, on the reverse strand, counting down.
GTATTCTTGGGCATTTATCTCAGAAAAATAAAAACCTATGTTTAAACAAAGACCTATAAAAAAATGTCAATAGCAGCTTTAGTCACTGTAGTAAAAAACTGGATACAACTAAGGAGTCTTTCAACAGATCAGTGTATTAAGACCTGGACTATTCCTCAACATTATAATGGAATAAACTATTGATATATACAACTTAGATGGATCGTCAGATAGTTATGCTGAGTAGAAAAATAAGCTTATCCCACAGTGGCATACTGTATCTGTATACCATTCTTGAAGAGACAAAATTATAGAAATGGAGAACAGGTTAGGAGTTTCCAGGATCATAGATTGTGAGAGGGGCAAGGAGGCAGGAGAGAAGGTGGCCATGGCTATAAAAGGCCACGCTGACAGATCCTTGCAGTAACAAAAATATTTTTTATCTCAACTCTGTCAATATCATTATCCTGATAGCAACTTCATGCTATTGTTTTGCCAACAATCTACCATTTGGAGAAATTAAGAGTTCAAAGGCTTCTTCCAAATTCTACCTTAAAGTTGCTTGTGAATTTATAATTATCTCAAAATAAGTTTACTATAAAACCAACTACTTGAATGGTATTGACCAGATTAATGAATCTCTCTGAATTCTGGTTTTCTTGCCTATAAAGGGGGAATAAAATAGTAAAGTACTAAAATTAGATGATAAATAAAATGTTTATAGCGTCCTTAGATCATAATCAGTATTCAATAAATTATGGTATTAGTAGCCATAGCAATACTAACATGTATATATTCTAATTAATAAATAAAAATGTTCAAAATGTATTTAAAGTCAGGCAAATTGGGAGCATGACAGCAAGGAAGAATGGAGTAGTTCGCTTCGCCAAGGTGCTGACTAGAAAGCAGAGTAAGGGCAAGAGAACAGCGGCCCTACCAGTTTAAGTGCCAGAGACCTGAAATAGCTCTATTTTAGAAAAAAGATATAGAATGAAACAAAGAGCACATGTGTCATAAGGTAAACAAAAACCTGGGCTAGGAATTTATTAGTCTCTACAATATGCCAAGAGATATATTGTCAAATACATATCTCAAGTCACCTAATATTGGAGTTATATTAGAACCTACAAATTCTTAATGTACCCGCTACCATGAAAGTGTAGCCTGATCTGAGTAGGCACATGTTCTAGAAAGCTGAAGTGTAAATATTTAAAATATCTAAAAACAAATCCTTCTAAAATGAGACCTATTGTGTAGTGCCCTGCATTCACTCTAATAGACAAATAATTTCAAATTGTGCTATTTTCAACGGTTCCTGGTGATCATTACAAATGGCAGCACCACATGTTCATGCCAAGAAGATTTTGAACTCTCCTGAGGTAGCAGAGAAAACGATCTGTCTGCATAGGATACCCTGCCATGTGCACATCCTCCCTTCTAGTCCCTAGCCCAGGGCACACACCAGCAAATGTGCCGTACACTAACATCCTAACACAGTGATGCACTGTCTTCAGCCGGATGACTCTACTAGCGTGTCCTCAGTGCCTGCCTCTGCCCTCAGTCCCATCTTCTTGCTTGCTCTTTTAAGCTAGGTGTTTTCCCTTCTATCCTACCAGCTAAAACAAAAATGAAAAGCCCCAAGGTACCCAAGCAACAGGGACTGCTGCACATAACTGAACATAAAGAGACCCTTTACCTAAAACAAAGTTCAAGTGTATAGAATTTGTGGAAAGTATTTTCACTGGGCCAAGAGGCACTGGCTTTCTTGACTTTGTTTGCAGTCTAATAAATATCACAAAGGGTATAAAGCAAACACACAACACCTGCCTTATGTCAGTTATGAGCACATAGATTTTTTTCTCTAGAAAGAGTTCACCTATTTGCACTATCATCTCACCTTTTACTCCAAATTCCTGAAATACAGGAAAAAGTGAAGATAGTTATTACTACTTCTAGAGCAAAGTTAAGATCACCAAAATTCTGAGTTGTCCAAAGTCACAGAAAGGCCTGAGAGTTTTCCTGCTTTCCTTCCCTTGTTTTGTTTCTAGGAAATGACACTTTCACAGCAGAAATGCACATGAAATGCCTAATCTTTGTAATCTTCAAGTATGAAGAAGGTGAGGTGAGAAAAAGCAAGTTTCTCAGAATTAGGGTCAGGGGGGAAAAAATAATAGGTCTTTTCAGACCAAAGGACAGGGCCTTTATTTTGTACACAAACTTAAGAAAGTACCTAAATATTCTCATCCTTATGCATCAACAGACTGGCTTATCACCTATCTAAACACCTTGAAAATACTTCAGATAAATGGAATAACTCTCACAGAGCTTTTCACACAGTGAGAAAAAATGAGCCCATGACCGTACATACAACTACACGCTTTGGCAGAATGACGTTGCATCGACATGTTTCAAGTGCAACTTCCTGCCCACTTTGCTGCTTCGGACAGGATTGGTGTGGGATGTATTTCATTCTGCTGGGATGGCATCTACTTGGTAATCAGCTGCAGGTCCTGTGGGTCTTCCTCATTCATTTCTGTCTGCTGAATCACTCAGGATTCTTGGTGTATAACGTTTTTAAGTGTGCACAACGTTCTTGGTACTTTAAGCAAAACCTGTGTCGCTGTCCAGCCTCACTTAGTAAAATACTACAAACATGTATAGGAAGGGAATTGGAGACGGTATCCCAAGTACGCAGGAGTGGAACAGGGAGAAAGAAAACAACCAAAGGAAGCACGGGCGTGTCTCCGCCCTTCTCTGGGTCAAGCCGCCTCCTCCTACAAATCTAATTTATGCAGTCCTCCTTTTTTACGTTTTCTACACCGTATGTCCAATAAAGCTGGGCGTACTGGTGCAAGTAGGATATTGTTTAATGTGCACAGGAGTATCTGAGATGGATATGACTGCTGAGCTCTATCTTGAGGGAGAGCTCAGTGTTGGCAAAAGTCTGAAAAATTCATCTGGCAACATCTCGATTAACTGAGAACCTCATAAATTAAAGCGACTCAGGGGCAATTTAAACTTCCTTACCACGTATATGTCTCCTCCTACAGTATGTTCTCTGCTCAGAGTGCTAGAATAAATATAAGCTACAGCTGTAGGTATTTCCATATCCTCCATTAGAACTTCCCCTCTCAATTTCCCTGTAAACTCCCTCAGGTGTTGACAGCCTATTCAAAAGAAAGAGGAAAAGTTGTGCAGGTTGGGGGCCACTGTTAATCCTACAGCTCAGCCATGTCTTGGCTTTCGAGTTGGGGATAGAGTAAATGAAGCTTCACTTTCACAATCAGATTGGAGTTTCTTCCTGATAAATCTCCTCACCTGTTTAACCATGACATAAAATCTGAACTTGACTGTCTGTGTCTATACAGTAGTAGTACTAGTAAGCTAAACTAGTCAGACACAATATAGAAAGAAAAGTGGCGGCACAGCCTGGCTCTCCCACCTCCCACACAGGCGAGCCAGCAGCATCCATTTTCCCCAGATGGAAGCTAATACTCTGGGACAAGCACTCACATGGAATCCTGCAGTCCTAATGAGGCACAGTTGGTAGCTAACTGTGGGAATCAGGCAAGAAGGCTTGCTCTTACTATTTACAACCCAAAACAATGCTTGTTCTATCCAAAGTTAGGAGACATTTTAAGGGGGAAAAAGTGTCACATTATATGAAGCCTATGAACATGAAAATATTTATATTTTATCAGTGTCATTAGAAGGTATCTATGTGATTGAGTTAATTCTCAACAATCCCTATTAATAGAACTGATCAGTAAGATATAGCCTAAAATGTCAAATAGTTTAAATATGGCTCATAAACTTCATCTCTTAATTATTGGTCCATGAAACATGGACTCATTTTTTAGGTTTAACAGAATGCATTCCAGAGCAGTGGCTTTTTGTCCAGCCCTCTCGTTCCCACACATGGGAAGTTGGGCGGAAATGTTGTTAAATGGAAGAGTTGGTTGGGACTTGTCTTTGGTCCGTTTGGACTATTACAACAGGATACCACAGACAAAGGTTGTTTATAAGCAACAGAAATCGATTCCCCAGAGTTCTGGAGGCTGGAAACCCAAGATCAAGGTGGCTGCAGAGTCGGTGTCAGGCGATGCCTGCTTCTGGGCTCACACAGAGCAGTATTCTCCTTGAAGCCTCATACAGAAGAAGGGGAGAGGGAGTGCCTCCCAGGTCTCTTTTATAGAAGCACTACTCCCAATTATGAGGACTTTATTACCTAATCACCTCCCAAAGCCCTATCCCTCACCAAATACCATCAGTTTGGGGGCTTAGATTTAAACATGAATTTGGGGAATACATAGACATTCAATCTATCCAAGGTCTTAATCTAAACATTCCCACTGACATCAGCCATGACGACTCTATTCAAAATAGGTCTGCAAAACAACCCATTGCCTCATGCCTCTGCGTCTTCCCTTCCCAGATCATCCTGAGTTCAACTTTCAAGTTTCATTCTATTTCCAAAGGAACAGTAACACATACCTGTGGAGAACCTCCTGTCTCCGATCGATTTGATGCTGCAACTTAAATAGAACTTAATGTCTTACCTTTCCAAGGCTGCGGATTGACATCCTCCCTGAGGAACTAAGCAATTAGCAATGCCGATTTACTGAAAATGTTGCTAACTTAGAATAAGCAAAAGTCTCTTTTAGATAGGTAATGGAAGTGGAACACAGTAGAAATAAAACTCTCTAAAAAGAGTTACATGGATTATTGCAGATATAGAAGATACATGGAGAATTTGTAACTTCAACATGTGGGCATTTGTCCAGCACCTGAAGAATTCCAAAGGAAATTCCATAGCTTTTCACAGTAATCCCTGGTAGCACATTTTAATGTCAACTTCCCTCACCGCTATCATAAAACACCTATTTAAACCTGCCAATTTCAGCTTAACAGTCATACTACTTATTCTAATTTTGCCAAAATGAGGTTATGAAGATATAAACAAGGAATATAGTACCTCTTTAGGACCACCCAATACAGATGAAGAAAAAAAAATCTGAAACCTACCTCATCCTTATCCCAATCACAATCATGGAACATCTACAAACATTTCAAACAGAAATAAATTAAAGTGGTTGGAATAGTTAAAGGAATCCTTAAGATGTTCATGAAACAAAACATCGCTTCCAAGAGTGCCTTACATTCCACAGTGAAAGACTCTCATAAATGCTGCTGAGAAATGAGCCCACTTGTAACAGCACAACCAAGAGCCAGGATAATTACAATAGAGACACTTTATTTCCAATCATGAAAAGAGTTACACTTGATCTTCTTGTTAGCAGGGGCTGTGCAGACAGCAACATTTACCATGAAATGCAAGGGCAGATAACAGCTGATTTGAAAAGGGATTGTGTAAATCTAGTTAAAGAGCAACTTTAGAAGATTATTTTCAATTATGGAGATAACATCATGGCTCTCAGGAAAAAAAAAACAGAAAGGTTTGTTCTTTACACCACATACAGTGTACAAAATCTAACAAAACCACCTGGTTTCAAGCACTAGCACCAAGTAATATGCCCTAATTCCACTTTACCCTCATTCTTTAAGTCATTGTCAAGTATTTCTAGAACTTACTCATCCCTGTGAACAAAAAATCATTTGCAACCAGGAGAAATAGATTAAAAACACCTACTTCTTCAAAATAATTACTAAAGCTTTTATATTTCCCAAGTGCCAAACAGACATAACTTATGAGACCTCAAAATTAGAGTGGGGCCGTGCAGTAAGAACATACCTACTTGAGGTTGGTTAAAAGTGTTGGTGGGGGAGTGACATTTGCTTAGCCTCCCAGAAAACCCTAACCTGGGATCATCTGGGCCTCAGTCTCTACTCATGCACCTTAACAAATCCACAGGAACTCAGACCAAAATACAAGCTGTGCCTCCAGATAAATAGAATAATTTTGTCAAGTGAAATTCCTACTTGTCATATTCTTCACCAGGGCTTTTAAAGAGGTGACTAATGATACAGTAACCCCTCGATTAGGGGTAAAACACCCTAAATGAACATGAAAGAACCTAGAATAAAAGAAAAATGTCAAGCTAGGAAGCAGAAAACATGTAGGTTCCCATTCTATTATTTACAAGCTATGTGACCTTTCCAAGTCTCATCTCCCTATACTCTCCAGATGTTCTCAATGCCCCAGACACTTCACACCTCTCTCCCCAGATATACTGTGTGTTTTTTGTGCCTGTGTCTCACCTTGGAACGGTCATCTTTACCTGCAGAGCCACTCTGGAGCCAAGCTTAATTCTCTTCTCTGTGAATGGCAGAATTAATCTCCACTTTTCTGTGCACTATTCAACTATTTGCTTCACCAGGCTGATTGAACAGTGTTAGTTGATACTCCACCTTCTCTGTGTAGCCTACACACTCCTAAAGGCAGGAATAACTTCCTCTATGTATATTCAGAGCTGCTACAACATAAGGAAGCAAAGAGTCAATATAAAGAAAATAACTAATGAAGGAATGCACAACCAGCCAACTTTTCCAGATTTCAATGTCATAATAATCATTACCCAGTTCACTCAGAAGTCATGCTGATCACAAGGTGAGATGTATCTTTTCACAGAGTTGGGTGTCATCTTAAAGAACATGATTATGAGACAGTGATATTAAGTCATAATGTACAAGTCTGATGTCTTCACATAGAAGTGAAGTTCTTACCCTCCGTACGTATCACATGCCCACACTTGATTTCATGATTATTTTTATCGGAAGACAAAATTAGAATTTTAGTAAAAGGGGGCACTTTGCTGTCCAAAAGGTGAAGTGACACTAAAACTAGACATCTTAAAAAATAAGAATTTCCTTAAAGTTACATTATATATGCTTCTCCACTAACCGGCCATATATTACTACCAGGACACATGGCTGTACAGAAACTGTCCTGTGTGTGTTGAGCCCTGCCACCTCCTCTCTCATGTTGCTGCCTCAGAATGTTTATAAGGCAAAACTGCACTGTGTGGAGTGATGTTGAAGGCTAACAAGAGTAGTGATAATGATCACATATTTCAACTATAGGTAACAGGATATTGCATGTTAATTATTTCTCTTTAAATATATCTGTTCCTTCTCACCAAAATATTCTCTTGTTAAAAGGAGAATTCTCAAATGTGATGAATATGACCGCTGCAACAGTAAGTCCTAATGCATCTTGAGCTGCTGTAGGAAGCACAGCATCTCAGCTGTGCACTTCAGCCTGAGCACTAACACCTTTTAAGCACTGGAACAGGGTGATGTGCAGCAATAGCTCATCTGTAGGAGGCTACGCTTTGGTCCACTGATGTCCAAAAATGCACAGATAAGGGAACAGTTGTGAGCATTTATTTTTTGATTATTTTAAGGTAACAAATAATTCAAATTATGTGTAAGTCCCAACATTCCCATTGATTTGAAGGGCTACAGAGTCTTACTTTCCAAACTTCTACACATAGAAAAAGTTGAGCTGTGGCCATTCATTCAAGAATCCTGCAAGAGTTAAGCTAATCTCATCAGCAGACAGAGGATGAGAGCTAAGGATTCTCACTGAAAGGATAAAAGGACATCCCAGCTGTGAGTTATCATGAGCTAGTTGGCCCGTCATCTGCTTGGATGCAGCTGTATCCAACGCTCAGCTCACCCAAAGAGATTCATGCTCTCGTGGTGCCAAAATGAATGTATCTCTTAAAAAAATGCCCAATTGAAAATAACTCTCTAATCTGCATCCTTTCAATAGAACTGAAGTGCACTTCACCAGCACAGAGCATGGGCATCTTGAATTAGCAGAGAACTATTTTTAACACATGAAGGATAAGATACAAAATTAGTTTCACGGGGAATGAGAACCTTGGAGATTATTTACTTTGCCTTAATTACTCTGACTCACCATTAATTTAGCTTTCCTGGGGTACTAAATATTTCACGCTAAGATTGTGAGACTAAAGAGCCGTGGACTCAAACTTGGAGCATTGGAAGTTTGCAACTTCAACACTGAGCCCCCATTGGGTGTCCTAGGCCATTCATGGATACACAGCTCAAAGACATGTTCATTTACAGGGAGTTTTTGTTGTTGTTTTTTACCTTAGGACCAGAGGCTTTATGCCCTGAAGTATGCAGAGAGCCAAACTTTATTCAGCTTCTGTTTTACTCCTCAGCCAGTAATATCAACAGTGGTCACTGCTACTCCCAGAAACTGCCAAATAGGGCAGTCAGCAACTGCCTCAAGCCAAAGAGAGAAAAGTTTAGACTGCCCATTAAAAGAAAGTTTTTAATGATCAGTTCAATTGGGCAAGGGAGTCCATTCCCAATAAAGGTGACTAAGGAGACACGACAGCAAATATATGTAATGGGTTCATTAGTGCATCAGTTGGAAAGAAAGCTCTTCCAGGGAGCAGGGTCCGCCATGAACAGCTGGGCAGTTGCCAAAGCTCTGCACTTTCCCTCATGGCTCTTACTCAGTTGTCCACTGGCAGACACACAAACACAGGCAGTACATAGCAGCCAGCAGGAGCCTGAGGAGAGCCATGCACTTGCTGCCAGATGCAATCTGAGACTCACTAGGACCACTCACTCTGTCAGTGCCCGACAGCTCCACCTGGCACTCAGCAATGAGAGAGGGGAGGAGGGGGGCACTGAGAGATCTGGGGCTCTTCTTCTGGCACACACTCACAAAAAACTCTTCCACATTTTAAATGTCAGTGGGACTGAGCCTGTGTTATATAACTCTGCTCCAGCGAACTTATACCATCATTTTTCTCTATGTAGTCCTTCATATCCTAATGTTTTCTCTTTTTCATATACATAAATTTTCACTCTGATAAAGTTGTGCTTTTATTTACAAGTTCTTTTATCATTTTGATTAGGTTATTAATCCCTAGCCTTCTAGCATTCAGAACCCAAATAAACATAGCAGACAAGTTCAGATATTCCAAATCTCTAATACTTTTTTTTTATTTTGTAGTACTGGGGATAAAATTGAGAGGAGGGCTCTATTTCTGGACCATACCCCAGCACATTTCACTTTAAAAAAATAGAGTCTTACTAAGTTATTATGTACTACTAGCCTCCAACCTGGGATCCTCCTAGCTCAGCCCCCCAAGTACTGGGAAAATAAGAGTGTACTAACACCCTTTGCTCAAATCGCCACTATTTATTTTGTAATCAAATTTTCTGTAATGAACATATGCCACCATGGTAAACACTTCTAGTTCGATAACTATTAATATTTTAGCTTCTATGTGGCTTTGAAATATATGCATATACCCCATATCATTTTATCTTTTCTGTTTGTACCACTTGGGCCTCTTTCCACGTGTCTCATGCTCATGAAAACTCCCAGCTTGCTGAATCATGTCCCACAGGCAAGCCTGTTCCTTTTGTCACTGTTGATCTGAATTCCTTTTTTTCTGTCTGGACTGCACAATTTGGGTCATTTGCACTTTAGTCATTTTTCTCATTTGCAATTCTCAGGTGAATCTCTTCAAGGCCGTATTTCAATCTCAGTGCTAAACACTGATTGCTTCTTTTGTACATAAGTTAAAATAATGCAAGTTGCTGTTAATAATTTCTATTTTTGAGACAAAAGGAGCACCTTGGAACAAAATGTGGTAGAAGAAAGGGCTCAGTCAGTAGTATTGCTTCTTCTGCTTACCAGCTATGGACGTGGACAAGTTATCTAGTTACCTAACCTGAGTTAGGGTTTCGTCTTACTGACATAAAGAATCACCATTAGGATGAAAGAGGAGAATATGTGCAAGCATGCCTGAAAATACTCAAAGGCCATTAGCCATCAGCCATACTGAGATTTAATTCTAGGTTTCCATTCCAATGCCCTTCTCATTTGAATTAGTAAAGGCTATTCCAGCAAACAGCATCGGTGCACTGGGTCCCTGAAGGTGTATCATTCTCCATTTGCTACCTCAAAAAGATGACCAAGGAACCCATGGACCTGCCATCCCAGAAATCACTGACTTCTAAAGTTAAATGTTCCCAATAAATTCAAGTGTAAAAATTTCAGGAAAAAAATACAGTTGAGAGTACAAAGTAAATGCATAAACAGCCATCAGGTCCCAGCACTTCCAGGATGCCTCGCTGGTCTTTACTTCACATGTTGGGATGAGGAGGTAGTGAGAGTCACAGATTGACTCAGAACTTGCATGTGCTAATAACCAGATACTGGTGGACAATCAGGGGCTCTCAGATGGTCCATGTCTGCAAGAACTAAGCTTGCAGCTGGTAGAACACATTCTTCTCCACCCCTTCCTCTTGGCCTTCCTGGTGAAACATTAACACAATTGAAGCTTCGATGGAGCCCAAATGATGTCACTTCAAATTTGTCTTGCTCAGAGAAATTGTGACACCTGAGGTGCTGCTTTAACACTGAAGCCTCCACTTAAAGATTCAAGGGCTTAAAATAAAAACTCCCAACAGGGAGTCGAAGGCTATCAACCCATAATTATCAAAAGTGTGGCACTATAGCTTGAATGCTTGTTTATGGCTATTAAAATATAAGATGGCCATGTCTTTTGATCTAGCAATTTCTCTAATAAGAATTTACCCAATTGAGATAACCAACCAGGTATAAGGTAGTGTATACAGGCACATGCTTAGAGTGGCAATGATATTTAGAATGAAAAATTAGAAATAAATGTCTGATTAAGTCCAGAGAAACTCATAGTAGCCCCCCATTTACTGCCTACTCAGCAAGGCACTGCCCCCTTTTTTATAAAAGAATTCTAAGTTTATAATTCATAAAGTTTGGATAGGGTTTGCATAAACTTCTACTCAAATTTGAGGAAATCAGAAAATGTCATTCTCTTAGCTGTTGGGTCAGCTTCCAGTAACAGAAACAGATAACTCGAGACAAAAAAGACTAGTAAGAGAGGAAGGTTTTTTGTTGATGTTGTTTTGGTTTTTATTGGGGGTTTGGCTCATGGTTTCAGAGATTTGAAGTTATGGTCAGTTACACCATTGCTTTTGGTCTTGTAGCAAAGTAGTCCATCATGGCAGGAACATGTCACAGAGGAGGCTGCTTACCTCAGAGGCCAGGAAGCAAAAAGAGAGGAAGAGTAGTGGCCAGAGCCCTCATATCCTCTCCTAGGGCACACCCCAATGAACTGACTTTCACTAGGCTCCACCCCTTAAAGGTTCTACCACCCTCAAAACAGGCTGGGGACCACACCTTCAACACATGGGACTTTGAGGAACATTCAACATCCAAACTGTATTTTTCAATGTATTCTTATTATTTGCTCTGGGAATTGTGGTTCAATTGAAAGGCACCCAGTAAAAATACTCAGTCATTAAATATGTATATATACTTACTGACATGGCACAATGTCCACTACATACTATCAGAAACAAATAGAATAGCTCATACTGCAAAAATTTTATGTTGAATGTTATCTTAACTAGTGTTTATATATGAATACACATACACAGAGTGAGAGAGACTCAGAGATGTTTAAAATAATTTTACTAAAACGTCAACAGTGGTTATCTCTAGTAGGATTTCTAAGAACTGCTACTTTCCTCTTTGTATTATACTATAGTGTTAGTTCTTTGATGATAGCATGCATTTTTGTGGGTGGATATTAAGCTTAAAAACAACCCCAAAACCCTGGCTATTTATTGATTCTGTCTTTATTGAAAAATAAATGGACAGCTCTGCATGAAAACCCTCTCCAAACTTAAGTGTTTGGGGGGCACTGGGTGGGAAGGACAGATTGAAAGAAATTATCCAGGCACTCAAAATGTTATTTTGTTATAAAATTCCATGATGACAGAATGAAACCGCTTTCAGATCTGAATTTGTACATGCTGGAAAAGAAACATAGCCAGAGATGCATACATGTCTTTCTAGAAGAGCAGAAATAAGATTAATCAAAATTACAGAAGCTGGACACTTCATATCCTAAAAAGAGGCTCCTCTGGGAGGGAAGGGGGCACAGCAGAGCAACTGGAGGTTGTGTGCAGAGAGAGGGCCTATGCAGGCCTCGCCGTTGCTCCACAGGTGGCTGGTTCTGAGAACTGTTGTGTCTGGTAGCAACAGGTTGTGCATCCACACTGCTGCTGGATAGCCACACCCTTCCTTGTAAAAATCCCCAAACCTAACCCACCTCTCAGTAGCAGAGCCTTATCTACTCACTTCAAGCTCTTTCAAGGTAATGGTTTCAAGCAAACTGGAAGACTAGATGTTCTTTGTGAACTCTGTTAGTTCCAAAATTATGATTTATTTAAACATGTAAACTGTTGGAGGAGTGGATTATTTAAAAACTTTTTGCCGGGCGTGGTGGCGCACGCTTGTAATCTCAGCATTTGGGAGGCTGAGACCTGGAGGATCGCAGTTTGCAGGCAGCCTCAGCTACTTAGGGAGGCCCTCTGCAACTCAGTGAGACCCGGTTTCAAAATAAAGAATAAAAAATAGGGCAGGGGGTATAGCTTGGAGGTCAAATGCCCCTGGGTTCCATCCCCAGACCCGAAAAAAAAAAAAAAAAAAAAAACTTTTTGAACACATCAAAGTGCTATAAGTTCAGCCTAGAAGTTATATATCTAAAAGGTAGCACTGGGTTAAGAAAACCTACAAAAGGCACAAAACAGAAAACAGAAATCAAAGATAAATTCTTGATTTATTTATTGGTGATTTTTACTACACCTAGTACGATTGCCAAAGAAAGACCTCAAAAACTCTGGCTTCTAAGATCAGTTTATTGGTTTGAACATATCTTTAAAGTAATAGGAATTTTACAGATATATAGTAGCTGAAAGATACCAGGGTTGTTTTGTTTCACACATTAATTTACAGTAGCTGTTTCTTTTATAATAAATTACTACACAGTATTTACATTATATTTCACAATACCACCATTATTCACAGTCACTAATTGTGGGAGATCATAATACTCTAAGAAAGAAAAGAATAAAAAATAAACACCCCCCCATCAAATTGTGAATATTGTTTATTTAGTTTTGGGATCAAGCTAAAGATGCATCTCTCCCACTCAAAAACTACAAGCACAAATGTACATTTGTACACTCTGTGTCTGGCTCTAATCCACCCCCACCCAGATGAACTGCTGCCAGAACTTGATGTTTATCAGAACGGAGAAAAGGACATAAAATAAGAAGTGATCCTCAAATCTCAGTTTCAATAAGAATCCTTTCGGGACCATTTCTAGTCCTTCTAAATCATTAGCTTGGGGTGGGCTCAAATGGTTATAGTTTTAACAAACCTCCCTGAATAGGGTATGGATCACTCTTTGGGAAACAGTGATGTACAAAACCACAAGGTGACTGAGTCACAGATAACCCAAGTTAACTACATGACTCTACCTTGGACCATTCTGCTCAGCTCCGTATCTATGGTCCCTCCTCTTGCCCCTTGTTTGGGAAGCCATCACCATCTACCTGTGGACCTGACAATAATTTCCAAGTTGGTTCTCTTGCTTCTATTCTTGCCATCAACGATCTCCAGAATCTTTCCAGAAAGATCTTACATTTACTTTAAAACCCTTCAATATCTCTTAGGGTATACAGGGTTTAAATCTGGGAAGATTAAAATGTTCTAGAATAGATGCAGCTGGTACTTGTAACAATCTTGTGAATGCCACTGAATTTTCACTTTAAAATTTTATGCTATAAGAATTTCACCTCAATAAGTTAAAAAGGAAAATAAAAACTCTTCGTAGCTTTTTTCTTTTTTAATTTATCTTTAAATTTTTTATTGTTTCATTGTAGTCATACATCTTAATGGAGTACCCAGATGGTGGAGGCATACATTAGCCCTTACCCAATTCCTACCCCATTCCTTCTGTGTACTTAAAATCCAAAGTCTACAGCATGGCCCAGTATATCTGGCATAATCCAGCTCTAACTTACATCTCAGAAGCCTCATTCCACCCCTACCCTTGACTTCCCAGCAACAATTCAGTTTCCAAAAGCCAAACTTTCTGGCCATCATACATGGACTCCCCACCTGCCCTTAAGGTATTAATTTAAAAAGCACTCTCTCATATAAGACTGCCCTATTTTACCTTCATTGTACCCTTTCAGAGAAACTTTTTTCCCTAAGTATTTATCATGATGTCAAATATATAATTATTTAGTGTTTGTCTGCTGTCATTCCCAATAAACTGCAAACTCCCAGGAAGACAGGAATAATGATTACTTTGCTCACCATTGTGTTTCCAGCACCTAGTGTGAACTTGGCACCATAAACACCTATTCATTTGGCACAATGAACATCTAGGATGCTTTTCTCCAAATACACTAAATCTCCACCACAAGAGGTGTGTCAATCTAGGCCACAATATGACTTGAAAGTTAAAGTATACATGTCAAAAACAATACTCTAATAACTGAATGAGAAAAATCAGGGACTGTTTAGGGTCAATTCAATACACTATATATAGAAAGAGTGCCTCAACTAATACACAGAAAACAACTTCTCTAGTTTCCAATGCACCTGCTTTGCGTTGACAGAATCAAGTCTGCAATGATCAAGGAAGTTCCACTTACAAACTCTCTCCTCAAGTCAATGTACATTACTGGGTAACAGAGAAACAGACTGTACCTTTCTGCAGAAAGGTGCAATATTGAAATGAGCAAATGACTAGACTGTGAAAGGCTGTCGGGAGAAACTGTTGGCTGTTCTTACAGCCAACAGTTTAAAGAAAACTAGACAAGGCACTACCAGGAGAAAAAAAGGACCCTAAACTAGATTAATTCTAAGAAATAATAAAAAAAAGAAAAAGAAAAAAATGCATAAAATCAAGTGTAATTGGAGTTTTGTTATTAAACAACTGATCTTTAGTGATTATAAGTATGCAAGTGATTTATTTTTATCAATCTTGTGCTTGTATTACCTAGAATCCTGGTAATATTTGCATGAAGCTGAAATGCCTTAATTAATTCCCTTGAAGCTTATGCCTATTTAAAATGAGCTTATGTATTTTCTCTTTGGGTCAGGTCATCCAAAACTGCACAATCCACAACTCTCCAGCCCAGTGCTCACCATGTCTTAACATTTGGAGAGAGGGGACAACTGAGTAGGCTTAAAGGCAGGTTTTAAAAAGATCTATCTGTTTATAACTGTGTGCACCAGCCCACAAAACATTCCCCAGCCCTGTTTCCACTGCAAGGGCAGGAGCACACATTTACTACCCATGCCACGGGTTATTTTTTCAATACTTAAATTTTCCTTTTGCCAAAGCCTTGAATTTCCCAGGTCCCAGTTCTGAAGAGCTGATGGTCATTTGCATGGCTCTTACTTTTAAAAATGTAAGAAGCGGAAGGTACTGCTTCTGGCATCTGAGCACCTCAGATGGTTAGTATCCCCTTTGGAACATCTCTGTTGAAAATATCTTTAAATCTTTTTTTTCTGGATAGAGGTTCCAAGGAGACTGTTTCTAGCAGGAGAGGAGTGGGGCAGTCATTGCAGTGTCTTACCACCGTCTCTGAGGATTCCAAGCTGCTCTTCGGTGGCCACTTCCTTAAAGCAGTGTGTGTGACCACCATGCTGGCCCTGGCTTTGCCTCCTCCAATGTGCTTCTGTGATATGCTTTACACTTGAAAGGACCACTTGAGTACTGTACTGTTCCCTTCTCCCAAAGCATTCCTTTCAATGTTCGTCCTGTTGTTTTGTGTTAGAACCACATATATTTCTATAGGAGATGAGATGGAGAAGTCTAATATTACATTTTTCAAGAGTGATGCAAAAAGTAAAATGCAAACACAATCAGTCCCTTCTGCAGCAGAGAGAGGACTATAAGCCAGATTCAGGAGTGAGTCATGAGATCATTGTGTTAATATGTTAAAGATACCACACATAGAGAGGAGAGGAAAACCAGAAGAGAAGGTCAGCAAATGAGGGGTTAAAAGATAAAATGATAGGGACACTGGGAGAAGATTGCCAAAATGCTAAATATATTTGACAAAGGGAAATGGGAAAGCCAGAGTCTAGGAGGGAATGAAGAATCAGTAAAGGGATGGAGATTTTCCTGGGGCCAGGGTGAGATTTTAAGGGTGTTCATGAGACTTACATAATTTCCATGCTTTGAGAAACTGGGGAATGTCTAACTAGGAGCACAGAAATCTCTTCAAATGTTTTCCACTGAGAAAATGTAATAAAGAAGTGGTTACTCAGGTGATGGAGTTACAGAGTCTGATGCCAGACAGTGAGGTAATCCAGAGATTCGCAAGCGCACAAAGCCGTCCCCTCTCTCAGGCTAAGAGACAGAAGTAGGAGGTGGTGTTAGGTTCTGGGCCAAGAACTCCAGAGGAGGGATTTCTGCCACCAGAGATGTTGCCCAGAGATAGGGGAAAGGAAAAAAATGCCCGGCTTTGTCCTTCTTCCTTTCCCCCACCAGAGCCCTCCAGGGGACACCACCACAAGCCAGCCTATATAGAAATCTGGGGAAGTGGCCTGCAGGAGTGAGCCCCTTCCCATCCAAAAAGAAAGAGGGGAGGACAAGGGAGGCTGCACCCAGCGCAAGAAGGAGAGGAAAGCTGCTCTAAGGAGTTACCGGGAGCTTTTGCAGCCACGCTGCTCCTACTACAAAAACCATACGTTAAAGGTCTGCTCTTTGCCTTGTGACTGTCAGACAGGAGTGCACAGAGCAGAAGCCCCTCCCTGTGTAGCAGCCCACTGACTGTCCTCCAGGCTCAGAGGCTCCTGAGGCCACGGTACAGAATCTCACAGTGGGAAGGAGCCTGGGGATTGATCCTACATTGCCTTTCTTTAGTTACAGCTAAGTTAGAACTAGCCCAAACAGGTAATTTTTTTAATCCTAGAACAAAAAGGAATCTGATTTTAAATGTAAAAATGAGCAGGGTTGGATGTGGAAGGAAATATACCAAAAGCTGTGCACATTTGTAGCACACTGAACCTATGAGGTATAACTGCAATGCACAAATAATTATTAAAAGTCAACTAATAAATATCATAAATATTATATACAAGTAAATGTATACCAGATACAACAGAGAAATACAAATAAAAGTTGAAAAATCTGACGAAGATTGGTAGATGGTACCAATATCTACATTCTGATTAGAATATCAAGAGCATTAAGTGAGATCAGCCAAGCACAGAAGGAGAAGATACATATGTTTCCTTTAATATGCCCAAACTAGGGAACATAGAGGATACTAGTGGGACTCCAGATAATGGAGGGGAAATACCAGCAAAGTTTGAATGGAAGGACAGGAGAGGAGGAATGCTGAACTTGTTTAATGAGGGTCTACATCCAAATATGTGTAAAATTATGAATGTGGCATGGTTACCCTGGAAAATCATTGGTGGGAGGGGTGAAGGGAAAATGGGGGTGGGGGGAGAGGGCACCAAACATAGCTTAAATGTAAACCAAATATGTTCAAAAAAAATTTTGTAAAAAAATTTAGAAAAAGAATATCATACAGTAATCTTACAAGATATTATCTGGAGGGGACCAGAAAAAAGAGTAAACAAAATCTCTGTATTGTTTCTTACAACTACATGCAAGTTCACAATCATCTCAAAAATAAAAAGTAAAATTAAACAATATTGCTGGATGTGATGGTACACAAGTGTAATCGCAGCAACTCGGGGAGGCTGAGGCAGGAGAATCATTTCAAGTTTGAGGCCAGCCTGGGCAATTTAGCAATACAATATCTCAAAATTAAAAGCCAGGTATGATGGTACACACCTGCAATCCCAGTATATGTGAGACTGAGAGAGAAGGATCACAGGTTCATGGCCAGCCGCAGCACCTTAGCAAGGCCCTCCGCAACTTTGTGAGACTCTGTTTCAAAACAAAAAATAAAAGCTGGGTGTAGAGCTCAGAGATAGAATTCCCCTGGGTTCAATCCCTGTACCAAAAATAAATAAATAAAAAGTAGAGGGTATAGTTCAGTAGTAGAGTACTCCAGGTAAAATCCTTAATGCCACAATATACAGAAATAAACATTTAAAAATAAGAAGGGGCAGGGAGTTTATATTCAGGAAAAGTTGTCAGATACAATCAAATGACTCTAGAAAGAACATTTTCACAATTACCCTAACCCAAAATCTTCAAGCCGGCATGAATTGTACAGACTTTCATATCTAAATTGGGTCAACCCATACTCATCTACTAGGGCCTTTACCAACATCGTTCCACTGCCAAAAGCAACTATATCTGAACTTCTCTCAAAGAAATTCCCATGAAAATTTCATAGTAAGTAAAACAGAGAGGCAAAGACAGATACATTTCTATTTGCTCTACTTTTAAGTTAAAAAAAAATTTCTTTTACACCATGGGCAAGCATTAATTTCTACAGCAAGACCAGCAAATAGTAAAGGGCAAAACAATAAAACCAAAAACAAAATCATAAGAAAAAAATCGCTTAGGTTTACCCCAAATGAGTATTTATACATATGTACATAAGAGCTCACAGTATCAAGGCCTCTCCCTTTCCAGTTTGTTTCACCCATAGTTTTCCTGGACACTCTCACGCTAGGTGTTTTTGTTGTCATGACTCTTTCTCGCTGTTAATCAAAGCCCAGGAAGGTCTTTGCTGACCTAGTCTACAACTCTCATCATTTAGCCATTGATTCAAAGCTACTTTTTACAAAAATACAATGGTGTCAGGTTACTTACTCCTATTTGATTATTCAGTCTTCACATTTCTGACCATAGACAGGGCCAGAATATTAGCATTCATACTAATTAGAAGGCTGCCTTATCTTTTTTCATATCATCTTACAAGCTTTAACTTGCTCATTTTGTAATTAAGCATTTAATTCAAAACAGCTCTCTTTATGACTGTATGCTGCCTTTCTCCCACTCTCTGTACCCCTTGATCTTCTTTAGAGGGGGTGGCCTAGGAGCTGGCAGGAGAAATTGCAGGGAAAGGCCTGGCATTATGACAGAACAGGAGGGAAAAGGCAGCCCCACCCCCAGCCACCACTCATTCACTTAGCTAAAATGCAGGCTATCAGAGCAGCAGGGGAAACAACAGATATAAGTGCGTACAGAGTCACTCTAGGTCTTCCAAAAACTGATGGTGGATAAAAATCACTTCTTGGCCATGAGCAAAGGGAAAAAAATTACTATTCATCATAAAACGGACATGCATCACAGATATCCCTCCGACTCTCCTTCTCTACAACTCCACAATTTCTTCCTGTAAAATATAACTTTCTTCCTTTAATGAACTCGTAGTGAATTATTTATATTCTTCAATTTATCTTTCCTTCTTCTCTTATTTATGCCCAGAATTGTACAGTGTAACTCTAGAAAGCCTGACTGAGGTTATGGGCTAGAGAGAGGCTTCTCAGTCCTTCCTAGGGTGTCAAGGCTAATGGGATGGCGGGCAGTGAAGCAGGGTGAAGAGCTGAAATCTCCTCCTCTTTGGAATGGCAGTAAGTTGTCTGATCAAGTATCACAGTCATCTATGTTATGCCGTTTCTCTCTAAACAGAATTCTATTAAACTCCATCTCAAATCCTTGCCTGCATCTCCATCCCCGAGGCTGAAGTACTTTAGCTGAAGTGCTGTATCACTGCCTGCCTGGGCAGTGCCACCTCCTGGCTGCTCTCCATGCCCCCAATTCTTCCTCCATCAAACTATTCCCCACACACCTGCCACAGTGATCACCTGAAGCTTTAAATGTAATGTGGCAATTCTCTCACTTAAGTTCTTCAGTAGTTCTTCAGTACCTGAGAATGGGTCTCCCAAACTTGCATCATTATAAAAAAGTAAAAGCAGATTCTGACATATCTCATATTAAATTTCTCAGAAGCAGACTCTGAGGCAGAATTAGGGTACAAGTTACTTATCTGTGAAGGAATCCTAAAAATATACTGGTAGAGAGTTGGGAAGGGTAAGAGCCACTGAAGTACAGGCTAACAGACTTCCCCTGTGGGTCCCTGAGGATCATTTTCCTGGGAAGACTCAGGGACATGGAATATATATCAGAGTTACCTTACTGCACTCAAGGATCAAGGATGCTAGGCTATTACTGGGCTCTCTTCTGACAAGACTGATAGTACATTCAGGTTATACTATCAAACTGTCCCATGAAAGAGAAAGCCCTCAGATGAAGAACAGGAGATATTCACATAAGAATTCTATAGGCACGTACTGGAGTGGGGTCAGGGTATATGACTACAAAACTGTGTCTATTCCACTAGGCCACGCCCCAAAAATTCCCATACAGTGCGTTCTAGGTGGGATCTGCAAATTAGTACTGTAACAAGCACCTCATGGGATTCCTATGAACAGGCAGATTTGAAAAAAGCTGACCAATCTCTTTCAGTTGAAAACCCTTGGTGGACCCTTCCAGGTCTTCTGTGATCCGTCATGGTCTTCGTGGTGACTGGTCCCATTCACAAGCTCGTCAAACCACAATGAATTCATGCACTTCACTAAGAGCAGTGTGTTCTCTTCTGTGAATAAAAACTTTATCTTAAAAAACTTTGTGATCTTCAAAGCCAAATACAGTATCATTTATATAATGAATGTTTAATAAATGTTGAAATAATAATCTCAAAAGAAAATGGTATGGTATTATTTAAATGTGATTGGAAGCTTACCTAGACAAAATAATTAATTGTTCCTATATAACAAAATAATAGGTACAATTTTACCATATATTTTTAAACAAATATGTATATTGAACGCCTGTTATATGTAAGACAATCGGGAATCCGTACAAGTTAAGTATCCGTTATCTTTATCCAAAATGCTTGGAAACAAAAGTGTTTTGAATTTCAGATTTTGGAATATTTACATATACATAAAGAGATATCTTGAAGATGGGACCCAAGTCTTAATATAAAATTTACTATACTTCACATACAATATTTTTAGTGCACCTGCGTTTTGACTGCGACCAGCCACAGGAGTTCAGGTGTGGAACTTCATTGCTGCAGCATTATGTCAGTGTTCAAAAAGCTTCATATTCCAGATTTCGCACTTTTGGGTCAGGGACGCACGATCCGTACTTTGACCAGCTTACATTTTAACAAAGATGTGTGAATGAAACCCTACAATGGAAATAAACACCTAGGCAGCAGTGGAGAGGCAAAGGGAAGAAGAACTGGAAGCTACCCTGTGACCCTGGTAGGGTTATCTGCTGAGATGTGACCATTCTCCAGCCACATCAGAAAGATGCAACAAGATGAGGAAGGTGTGTGTGTGTGCGTGCGTGCGTGCATGTGTGTGTGTGTTACTGAAGATGGAACTACTTAGGAGCATTCTACCTCTGAGCTATACACTCAACCCCATTTTATTCCTTTCTTTTGAAACAGGGTCTCACTAAGTTGCAGAGGGCCTCACCAAGTCGTTGAAGCTGACCACGAAACTGTGATCCTCCTGTTTCAGCTTCCCAAGTACTAGGATTACAAGTGTAATCCACTATGCCCCTCTGATTTAATTTAATACCACCAAAGACCTAGGATTATGATTGTATCCAGTGACCAGAACTTCGAGACCCAGATGTCGACTTTGGGCTCTATCCCTTAAGTGCACAATGACTTCTAAGGCTTTCTACATGCTCAAAGGTGATGTGCAAAGGAGGCCAGAGCACAGACTCTGGCCAGTTGTAGTCATTAAAGACTTTATCTGTGGCTTTTCTCCCACTATTTGGAATGTTAACCACAGCACCTTGGCCACATTCCAGTCTGGATAATTACTTTGGGGCTAGCAAACTTCACCCTCCAGCACCACTAAATAAAGTATTCCTTTGGACCAGCTGCCATAAGCTTTGTTGTGCTGCTGTGGGCTATTAAAGAACTGTTCTATACTTGAGATGGCTGTATTTGTGAAAAATCAATCTCCCTGTATAACTTTCTACACTGACAAGAAGAACATTCCAAAATATCACTGGCCACGTTAACTATTCTGACTTTTTTATAGCAAAATAATTAGAAAATGATAGCAATTTCTTCTCTGTTCTCCAAGCTTTCCTGTTCACACAAACAGGCTGAAGTACTTGCATCATTACACAGAAGGGAGGAAATCTGCATTAATTTCACAAAGTATATGCTGAATCTCTACCATATGTGATGATCTGCTGCAGGTACTAGGCAATACTCTGGGAGCTGTGGGTGGGTTGTACTGTCAAAATAAATATGAATGTTTTGTAAAAGGAATAAATAAATTTGATTCTTCCTATGCTCCCATACTTTGAAAATCTGACTATATGGTATTTAAATACTACTACACACAAATCTCCCAATAAAATACTATTTCTGCCTACCCTTAAATAAGAATATACAGGACCTTAAGTTTTATATATGTATGTGAGTGTGCACAGAAGTAACCGTATGTCTAAGAATGAGGAAATATGGTTTCCTGGCCAGCCTGGAGGGTAGCAAATGGGATCCTGTTTATATATTTATTTGTTCACTTGTTTTTAGCAATCATCCTATCTGAGTTACTGAGAGTTTACAGGTTATAAGAGCAGAAGCTGACATAAGAAAATTGAAAATGTAAATATCTCTTGTTTAAAGCTTCTCTTTACTGTATAAAAATACACAAATCAAGTCCAATAGTATTCTATCAGAAGGATAAAATGGCAAAAAGAAAAAAGTATTGTGTATGTTTGCTTATAGACATACACATGCACACACACATACACACACACACACACACACATATATATATATATATATATAATTTTGTACAATAAAATATGAAAGGAAATGACAAAATTTCAAGATTCCTGTGGGTTAAACATATGAACTATTGAATATTTAATATCATACTATGCAAATAAATACAGAAAAGGTTCCAAGTTTTTTTTAAATAACCTTGAAATTCATCTTAACCCCAGAAGTTCCAAAAACAAATATTTGTCCTACAGACTATATCCAGACACTAGAAAATATTTTGTCTTTTTTATTTAATCAGTGAGGTTCATTTAAAATCCATCAAATTAAGCCGGGCATGGTGGTGCACACTTGTAATCCCAGCATTTGGGAGGCTGAGACAGGAGGATCACGGTTTGTGGCCAGCCTCAGCTACTTAGTGAGGGCCTTTGCAATTCAGTGAGACCCTGTTTCAAAATAAAAAATAAAACATAGGAATGGGGGTGTCACTCGAAGGTAGAATGCCCCTGGGTTCCATCCCCAGTACCGCCAAAAAAAAAAAAAAAATCTACCAAATCATTATAATCTGTTTGAAAATTCTTCTAGCTAGAACAATCGCAGGCTTCTAAAACTAAGCTAAACATGCTATAAACCAATTTATTCCCCACTACAAATCCGCTATAGGGCACATTTTCTGGTGAATATGGCTCTTCAAAAGCACTTATTACAGCCAGGCATGGTGGCGCACACTTGTAATCCCCAGGCTTGGGAGGCTGAGACAGGAGGTTCGTGCTGGTTTGAAGCCAGCCTTGCTGGCTTAAGAGACCCTGTTTCCAAATAAAAAAAAAATATAAAAAATAGGTCTGGGAGTGCAGCCCGGAGGTAGAAGGGTTTCCAGGAACCCCAGTGCCACCAAAAAAAAAAAAAAAAAAAAGTACTTATTACTATGTTGTTTCTCCAAAAAGTCCACACTCCAAATTTTTCCACATCAGGTGTTGTATTAAAGTCAAATGCTTACTTTCGTCATAATAAACAATAGAATACAGATTTGTTAAAATAGCACAAGGGATCTTAAAACGCATCACACACAGATTCTCTAACTTTAAAAGAACTGCTTAAATTGTGCATATGTGATCAAGTTTGCCACCCAGTCATCCACGTGGTATCATTTTGGAGTCAAGTAACAGTCTGCACTCTTCCCTCTCTTGAGACAGGTGATGCATCCTCACTACCAGGCAAGAGCCAGAGTGGCTATGACGACACACTGAAATGACTATTCTGCAGCAACAGAGTCTGCCCCACTTATTTCAAAGAGCCCAGATCACTACACCAACAGTATGCCTTAGGTTGCGGGACAGGGGACTATAAATAGCAATTCAGTGGCCTAGTACAGTAGTACACACCTAAAACTTCAGTGCTTGGGAGGCCGAGACTGGAGGAGCACAAGTTTGAGGACACCCTCAGCAATGTAGCAAGACTTGCAACAATGTAGCAAGACCATGTTTCAAAACAGAAAATAAAAGGACTGAGGTGTCACTCAAAGATAGGATGCCCCTAGGCTCAAAACAGTGATTCATTAGCAGAGTGTGATGGTGCTCATCTACAACCTCAGTCCCTTGGGAGGCTGAGACAGGAGGGTCACAGGCTTGAGGATGGCTTCAACAGTTTAGTGAGATCCTCAGTAACTTAGTGAGACATGTTTCAAATATTTAAAAATAAGCCTGACATGGTGGTGTACACAGCGCTTGGGAGGCAGAGACAGGAGGATCATGCAGGTTTGAAGACAGCCTCGCTGGCTTAAGAGACCCTGTTTCCAAATAAAAAAAAATATAAAATAGGTCTGGGAGTGTAGACTGGAGGTAGAAGGGTTACATCCCCAGAAACACCAAAAAAAAATTTTTTTAAATAAAATAATGTTGGGGGTATGGCTTGGAGGTAAAATGCTCCTGAGTTCAATCTCCAGCACCTTCCCCAAAGAAAGAGCAAAATATTAATTATCTATAAGATTTAAACTCTTGCAGGTAAGCAAACTAAGCAACACAATCTTTGAACTCATCTCTTTTAAAAATTCACACACATTGCTGGGCATGGTGGTGCACACTTGTAATCCCCGCGCTTGGGAGGCTGAGACAGGAGGATTGCACAGGTTTGAAGCCAGCCTCAGCTACTTAGTGAGGCTCTCAGCAACTTAGTGAGACCCCGTTTCCAAATAAAATAGAAAATAGGTCTGGGAGTGTAGCCTGAAGGTAAAAAGCCTCTGGGTTCCATCCCCAGCACCACACACACACAAAAAAAAAATTCACACACAGGGAGATATATTATTAAAGATTATCCAAAATTGTAAACAACTCCCCAAAAAGGAACTGAATTCTCATTTCTTTTCTTTGGAAAGACATTAGATTCATGGGATTTTTCAGGGACTGAGCACAAAATATATTGTACACAACACATCAGAGAAAACAATCTAACCTGTGTATCAGCAAAGAATTTTTACTTGCAAATATCACTTTACTTTCTAATTATCCTTATTGTAATTTTGGTTAAATTTTTTTATGTAAATAAAGAATAAAGAAAGGATAATCGAGGGAAGAAGTGGAGGAAATGGTAAAACATTCTCCAGAGAAAGATCCTGAGATCAGCTCTGGCACCGGGACTGAGACACATCTTCTGCCTGTGCCTCAGTGTCCCATAAAACTAAAGACTTAAGCAAGAGCATCAATTTCTGCCTCCATTTTAGAGGTTAAAGCCTACCTTTCATTTAGGTATCACTGACAACTCAAGTTCCTGGAATATCCTAAGAGCACCTGACAGCAGCAGAAAATGCGCTTACGATGTTTAATGACCATAAAGGGAAGAATGAGAAGGGTCTAAACAATCCTCTCAATTTTGTATTTTTCAATTTCTACTGGGCTTGCGAGGGCAATTGAAATTAGATGCTTCATTTCATCCCACAATAAAAACATAATTCCTATTACAATAAAAAATTTAATATTCTTTTTAAGACATCCAAAAAAAGAAATAGCTTCACCTTACTATAAGGGAACTTAGTAGATGTGCCTCGTCTGGAGAGCTGAGATGCCTGGGCTACAGTGTGAGTATCAGGATGTGGAGGCAGCTGTCACTGCTTTGTTTTCCATTCACAGTAGGTGGTTGCCAGGCAACAAAATACTATTGTCTGTTTTCATGATCTATTGGCCAATTCTACCGGTGATAACGCTCTCTACAGTTTAAAACAGGGCCACCTTTTGGACAAAAAGAAACAAGCAAAAATTCTAAGGATGGCAATAACAAATATGTGAATACATTGAATGCACCCTCAAATTATGTGTATAAATATTTAACTGTGTGCTGATATGGATACGTATGTTTTCCATATATGCATTCGTGTATTGTGATTATATACATTCTCCTATCTACAAACCCATCTAAATTTGGCAGGCCCATAACTGGAATCCAAATCCCCGAGGGCAAATCAACGCATGAGCCAGAAAAATGAAAACACAGTTAAGAATTATTTTCTCCACAGTAGCAATGATTTCCAATTTGTCGGTTGTATCAAATCTTGTTCCTTGAATATAAAGTCCTCAAGTCAGAAAAGCAACTCTTTCTATTTCTATAATAAATGGAAAGCCTTTACCATCTACTTTGTAATCATCTAACATATTAAATGTGCTGATTTAGTTAATATCATGTGCTACCAATGTGTAAAAAGATAATTCAAATAGCATTGCTGTTTACACCTAAGAATCTTAAAATTTATTCACCTTAAAAATAATTGAATTGTTCTCCCTGGAATAGCCTCATGTGATTCTCCACTTTGTTTTGACAGGAGTCCCTGGAGAATAACAGTCATGCTAAGTTATTCTTGCATATTTCACTAGCTTACAAAATAAAATAACACAGTGTACTCAATATAAAGTTGTCGACTTTAACTAGCATCTTGGCTATTTATTTTGCATTGGCATGTCTTCTAAAGATAAGAATTACAATATACTTAGATGTACAGACACAACATCAAAACAGCCTGAAGGAATTAAAGCTTGAAAATGCTAGAGGCAATCACGCTTTGAAATGAAAGGAAATCAGTATCATTTATATGTATTTCTGCAAAGGCCCTAAATAATGCCAGAACAATCTGGGTTTTACGCAATGCTCATTCGTCTTCTCTTACAATATTTCAAAAGCACTTTAACTATTTGATGCATCCCTCTGGAGGGGCCTTTCACTTTATGAAATTCATTACCATTTGCAAATCTGTATATTATAAGAAATAATCAATACCCATTACATGGATAGACATTATTACTATAAAGTCTCCGGTGAAAAGTGCCACGCTAGCAGAACAAAAGAAAGTGTGTTAACGAAGTGCTAGCCAAAATTACCACTCTTCCTTCCAGACAGGACCGGAACGCGCCTCTCTGGAAACCCACATGGGTTGCTCTTCATTCTCACCCTACAAAGGATTCACTTCCTTCTCCCTCAGCTTCTTCATCTCTCTCACCTGTGTCTCTCCTCCAAGAATCAATTTCCTTTCCCCCTTCTCCACCTCTTTAGATCCCTTAAGCACCCTTTATTACTTTCTCCAAACTCCCAGACCTCAAATTCTCAGCGCCTTTTCCTAGGAACCTCTCCAGGTGCACTTGTTTCCCGCATTCTCCTAGAGCCGCTTTTAAAAATCGCTACCACTTAACAAACACAATCTTAACTTTAAAAAAAAAAATTAGGGTTACAAGCAAGGTTTTTTTTTTTTAATTTTTTCATGTTATAGCAGTGTAAGATCGAAGAAGAAAGTAAAGGAGAAAAAGCTAGCTGGTATCTGCGGGAAGGAGGGTGACCGAGTGGCTATTCGCAGTGGGACTCGGGGATTCTCCATCGCTGGACTTCCCCACCTGTCGACCCCACTTCCCCCATGTGCTCGCAGCGGGTTGACAACCACAACACTCCAGCACCGCCACCCCCCAAGGAGGAGGCGTGGCTACGCCTCCAGCCAATCAGGACCCGCGATCCCCGGGTGTCCAACCTATGGGGTGGCCGTGGCTGTGCAGGGGGAGGACGTGGGGTGGTCCGGGAGGGGACGCGTCCGTGGGAGGCGCGCACGTGTCCAGAGAGGCGGGGAGCCCGCGGGCGCCCAGCTGCCCAGGTGCGGGCTCTGCACCCTGGCAGCCTCCAGGGCCGGCTGCCCGGTGCCCCCTCCGCCTGGCGGGGCCGGGGAAGGCGCGCTCCGCCGAGAAGACCTGTCCAAGGTGTCCGCTCCCCACGAGAGGGGACTGTCACAAAGCACAATAGTGCCGAGCGGGGAGAGGAAAGTTTCCGGTCCGCACCAGCGCAGAGTCCGCCGGGGCGGGGAGGAAAAGGGCTGCGGGGCGGCAGGGCGAAGGTGTGGACCGGGGGCTGCGCGGGCTGCGGGCGGCGGTGCGCTGTCCAAGGTGCGGGCGGCGGCGGCGGCGGGGACCGCCCAGGGGCGCCGGGCGCCCGGCTCGAAAAGTGATGGAGCCGGCGCCGGGGTCGGCGGGGCGGGGCGGGAGGCCCGCGGACGCCCCTCGCTCCCGGCCCCGCAGCCTCGCTCGGGCTCCCCTCCCCCTCGCCCACTCCCCTCGCCGCCCGCGCCGGGCGCGGACCCCCGGCTGGGAGCCGGCGCCGCGGGCCGCCGAGCCCCTTACCTGGCGCCCGGGCAGCGGCGCGCGGAGCCGATCCCCGGGCGGGCGGGCGGGCGGCGCGCTCCTCCGGCCTCGCGGCCGCCGCCTCCTCCGCTCCCGGGTCCGTCCGGGCTCCGAGCCGCCGATCGGGCCGGGCTGCCGCCGCCGTGCCGCAGACGGAGGACGCCCCGCGGCGGCTGGCGGCCGAGTGCGCGGCGGGAGCGCGGCGGGCTCGGCGGAGACTCCGCTCGGGGCTGCGCACGCGCCGGCGAGTGGGCGCGAGTGCGCGCGCCCGCGGGGGGGCGCGGGGCCGGGGATGCTCCTAGGGACGGAGGCAAAATTCCCCGCTCCCGGAAATCCGCAAAGTCGGATCCAAAGACCGTCTCGCCGGGAGGAGCTGCCCGCCGGGCGGCGACAGAGGAGAAGAGCGGGCGGCGGCGTGGCGAGACGCGAGACCCGCCGAGCCGGCCGAGCGCGGGCGCCGCTGCGGCAGGAGTGGCGCCCCGGCCGGGGTCGCGCTCCCCGCTCTGGGGAGGGGTCCAGGCCGCTCTCCCCGGTCACCGCCCAGGTCGGGGCTCCGGGCCGGGGCGCCGGGGACCACCAGGCGGGGACTCCGCGGTTGCCATGGCGACCTGGGAGACGCGGGCCGGGCTGGAAGACCGCGCACGTGGCCCGCTCCGGGATGGAGCCGCGGGAGCCCGGGCTGCGGGCTGGGCCTGGGGTGCGTGCGAGCTCCGAGGAATCCGGCCCGCGCAGCCCGCCTTTGACTTTGGGCAGAGTGTGCGGGTTGGGGAACCGAGGGTGCCTTGGCCCACTCTTGGTTGAGACGACTCTGGGTGGAAGGCTGCCTTTTGTCCTCCTTGGACACCACTCTTCCTTAAGTTAGCCACTTCCCAGGTACGAGTGCGGGCCTCCTCTTTGTTAGGATTCCGCTAACCGTGCAGCCATCCAAGCACAGCCTATTTCAAGTCGAGCTCCTGCAAGAACACCTACTCCCTGGTTCATACCAGCCACATTGGAATAGCTTAGAAATAAGTTTTAAAGCACATTTACAAGCCCTGCTTCCCAAAAGATATATCCTCCTAACGGTATGCTTTTCCATGCTGCTTTTAAATTCTAAGTAGAATTTTACTCACCCAAGAATTTCTTTAAGGGTCATAAGGTCGGGATAATACTTGAAATGCCCTTGTGGGCAGGAATCTTGGGGTGGGGATTGTGTTCCGTTACTTCTGCGCGTGCCATCCAGTACTTAGCACAGTACCACTGAACAGTGTGTGTTCTCTATAAATGTTGAATGAATAGTATTGTTTTCTGGCTTCACATATCCCGAAGGCAAAGACTTGGATGCTGGGAAAATCATTACCATCCCACTAGGTTTGCTTGATTTTAACTTATGCCATTTCCCTGTGTGTGGCTGTTTTCCCCTCTGGCAGCCAGAGCCCCAGTGCAAAGAAAGAAAATAGAGAATATTGACCCACTGTGCAACCTTACCGAAGGATCCCCTCAAAGAGCACTGTGAAGGGAACCCAATAGGATACTCTGAGTTTGAGCAAGCTAAAAGCTGCTTTATTGGGATCCTAGGGGAATCCGAGCTTCACAAAATGCTCAAGTCGCCATTCATTAGCAGTTCATATAATCCATTTTGGAGCAGAGGAGAGGAAACCAGTTTTAAGAGAAATGCACGTTTCTAATAGCTTGCCAGGTACCAGCTTTTCTCCTATAAAGAGTAGTGCTTTATGGACACCTGCCAACATATGCAGGGTGCCCCAGTGCTAATTCGGCTGTCGCACCAAGCTCACTTCCTTCAACCTTGGTATTTCAACAATCATCTTCTTAAAAGTGAAAGTCCTTAATTTCACTTTTCGTGCTAAATTTCCATTCCTTTGAACTCAGGCTTTTCAGTGAGCTGCTTCTCTCTCCACTCATGATATTACAGCTGTGAAATGTAACTGAAATAAAGTGAAAATTAAAATGGATTTATTTGGGCGCATCCAAATAAATCCATCTTGTGTTATCTAGTAGGGGTCCCCTTAATGACTTCTCCACTGTCACTCAATTTACAATCTTCTTAGGAGACATTTGTTTTGATATTGAAAGCCATATGCTTTTGTTGCTGTTATGTTGAGAGCTTAGATATTTAAATTTCTTACTTGAAGCTCTAAAACTTGTAGAAGAAGCAGAAAACATTTACCCAAAATGGACCCTTGACGGCCAACCTATATAAAATGGGTCAGGATTAAGATCCTACAAAATAATATTAAAGTTTCGTTTTTCTTAAAGAGTTGCCTTTAGCTGGGCATGGTGGTACACACCCACAATCCCAGCAACACAGGAGGTTGAGGCAGAGGGGTCAAAAATTAGAAGTCAACATGGGTAATTTAGTGAGAACCTGTCTCAAAATAAAATGAAAAGGATTGGTAGAGGCACCAGGGGTTCAATACCAATACTTAAAGGCTTTTAGGATCTCAACAGTTTCTAAAGTGCTTGTCTTACTTGCTAAAAGTGCATTAAGAAGCTGTAACTCTCTAAGGGTACAAAAGAGAGCAGTCTTATCTTTATAAAAATAGATAAGAAGCCAACATGTTTTAAAATTAAGAGTGTGGGCATATAGCAATGTAAATTGATGTTAATTTTAAAGATAAATCATAGAAATGTAAAAGATAAACCATGGAAATAAAGAATAACAATGTGAAGTATATAGTATTTCTGACTCACTTAAAGATAGAAGTTTGGAGGAGCAACTAGTATTAAAATGTTATCAGCTTATAGATCCCCATGATACTTAATTGCTAGATAATAACAAAATGTATAGCTAAGAGACTGATTTTTATGTGATTATCTGTTAGACTGAAAATCAATAGAATATTGCTAAAGGTCCTGATTTTTTATCCTAAAAAGGGAATCCTCTTTAACGTAACTACTTGCTTTAATTTCCAACAGTGCAATAAACTAGTCAAACATTAACTTTCTCAAAAACAAAGTCTTGTGAAGGGGTGGAGTGTGTGGAGAAACACTTCAAGCTGATTCACATCTCAGCAATCTATTGTCAGTCTAAATTTAAAAAAAAAAAACTTTCCACCTGCAAAGATTGGTACATGTAGGCTGTGAGATGTACCGTGTATTTCAAAGTCAACTCCTCATGCTGGGAGCAGATTGCCCCAAATTCTTTGAAGTGAGAAGGCAAGGAACCGTTAGCTGAAGTGCTGTTGTGGATTTTAGTAGCTGTGAGAAGGCATAAGGATACAGGTAATTTCCCCCATAATTAGGTCCCAGATCACTTAGTTCATTCGAGTTTTAAATGATAAAAAAAAAAACACCATGACCTCCACTTAGAATCAATGTGCCAAATCAGTGCAGAGTTGAGCCCTGGAAGAAGAAGGAGCAATCTAAAGTCACCTTCTTTGTATTCTTGTTGTAACATACTGCATTATTCCAAATACTCCTTAAGACAACTTAACTCTGACAAGATGTCAGACATCTTCAGGAATGTAAAAAAAAAATCATAAAGTTATCACTTACCCTAAACAAAAGTAGACAAGCTTTCTTTCTCACCCATCAGTGCTGACAATTGGGGTGGAAGTGGCATGTTAGATACCAGTGGTTCTAATGGTTTATGGAGTTGTAGATTTCCTAGAAACTGAAGAAAGTTATGGACCCATGAACATTCACATATGTAAAAAACAATTTAAAATAAAATTTCAAGGAGTTAAGATCCTCTAGAGCGCAAGGTAAAAACCCTGCTTCATATAGATCCTTTGTACATTGAAATTTTATGGCTAAAGGAAAATGAATCAACGGGCCTGCTACTATTCTCACTCCTCTTTTTAATCTAATAATTTGGTTGTCAACACAAAGAAAATGCAAAAGCAAGCCAGTAAGCCAAACAAGTATTTACTGAATACCTACTTCCTAACCAGTTCTACTCTTCATGTTGAGTTTGTTACTAATAAAGTATAACATACGACCTGTCTCTGCCTTTAAGGACCCTACAGTTTAGCTACCATTAATTTTAAGAACCAAAAAGTGGACATAGGCAAAATTTATCACTTTGACCAGGCACAATAAACTTCATTTTCAATTACTGTAAGACTGAATGAAGCCATTTGTTAAGTAAGTAGACCATCTTAGTGAGAATTGATTATTCTGGCCAGTATATACATGCAATTTTCACATTCGTACTACCTAGTCATAATAATTTAGATTACCACTTGCTAAATAATGTAAAAAGCTAGTTATTTGTTATAGTATGAATTTGAGATTGGGTATAGCTATGGAGAAAATTACCGAGAAGAAAGAATAGATCATGTTGAAAATGGTAGCTATGGATTATCTATCCCTGGGAATCTCGGGGCAGAGTAGAATAGATTGGACTATGTTAGAGTTTATATTCAACCCATTAGAGAATGTGTAAGGCTGCTCATGTATTTTGAAAGTCCTATATCTACAAAATCCCAGCAGTATATTCTTAAATGATTTTAACATTTTATTACCATCTTTAAGATTTCTTAATTTTTGCATTTTTATTTTCTTCTTATTAACACAGAAACATTTTTGTTAATATAACTTTTTAAAATACAACTCTTTTACTCAATGTGTGACAGAATTATAAAGAGTTGAAAGCAGTAATTCACGGAAACATTTTTAAGTGCATAGAAGCAGTATTACACGGACGTTTTGCTGTTTGCAGGGAGGCACTGACATAAAGCCAGTTAACTAATTAGAACCCAAGCTTGAACAGTTTATATAACCTGTCTCCTTACAGGCCCCAGAAGCTTCATGTAGAAAACAAGGGCTGTCAGTCACACCATCTGACTTCTTTCACAGGCAGGCTTAGTGTAGCATGAAAATAACAAAACACTAAATCATAAGATCCAAGTTCAAACCTAAGCCCATCTAATGGCTTGCTATGTAACCTTGGACAACTCATTTACTAAACCTGAGTTGCCATACCTGTGAAATGTAGCTAATAACACCTACCTCATGGGTTTGGTAAGAAAATTACATGAAGTAACATGAGAAAGGGCCACTGGCATTGTAGAATCTTGCATCTAAATCAAGAGTATATACGGCAGAAAATTGAAAGAAACACAAATGGGATGCCCTTATAGAAATTCTGGAAACCTCTTTTAGATTGTAACGTTGAACTGGGTTGATGATTCCTAGGAGTCCTTTCCAAGGATATTTTAAGAAAACCACAGGCAACCAAAAGTTGGCAGAAACTGACACATGCAGAAAATTGCAGCTTCCATAATTCTAGAGGTACTGTGAGTCCATAAATTCTGCTGCTGTTGCAAAATCCAAGCTTTTGTGTTCATTCGTTTTTAATTAGTCCCTGTTTTTTTGAGGGGGTTGTTTTGTTTTATTTTTAATACAAATTCTGTTCCCTCAATGATGCTTTGCCCTACCAATTTAGCTACGTGAACTTTCGATAGATTAAGATCAACCATAAAGACTACTTTCTCCTTTCTTTTACATAAAAATAGTTGACTGCCCCCACCACTACTACTCCCACCTGCACTTAGTTGTAAACATAGTATATGTGCTCATTGAAGAAAAGAATGGATAATACAAAAATGTATAAATAAAAAAATCTCAGTAACACTATCTCTCAGGGATCAATCATAGTTTCTATTTTGATATATACCCTTCCAGACATGTTTGTATATATTAATATTGTTAACATATATTAACATAATATATATTATTATTTTTTTTTTTTGGTGGTACTGGGGTTCCTGGAAGCCCTTCTACCTCTGGGATACACTCCCACGGGCTACACTCCCAGACCTATTTTTTAACTTTTTTATTTGGAAACAGGGTCTCTTAAGCCAGCATGGCTGGCTCTGAACCAGTGTGATCCTCCTGTCTCCGCCTCCCAAGCGCGGGGATTACAAGCGTGCGCCACCACGCCCGGCGCTATATTAATTTTTATATATATTAATGTTATTTAAGTCAAAGCCGTTTGCATGCCATAATTTTAGCAAAAACAGTTATGCACTTTCACAAAAAGTGAAATTTTTCTTTTCATTCTCATTCTTTCCCAAGATGGACTCTTTGCTCAGCAAATCCTTTGAAACAGGTTCTTTAACTGGTCATCTTGAAGTTTTCTGTTTTTACTTCTCTACTTTCACCATTTCTCACAATGAGAACTTTTTAATAGCCCTTTAAATCTTTAACTTCACCTTGCGCTGATGTGTTCTGGAGTCACAAGCCCTGATCCTTGGCCTCTGGCCATTCTGTGGATGCTTTGCATTACTTAACCTTCACCCCTCCAGTGAGGTCCAGCTGTAACCTTGGACTTGGTCCTGCATTCCCTGATGGAGCAGAAAAGAGTCTTGGTTTCAATAAGTAACCAGAGTGTTCACGGGAGTGACCATCTATTAGTTTTGTAGAAGGCTGGCCCAGAGGTAAAGAATTGTTCAGAATCATGTTTTCTGTCAATTGCTATAGGCAAAATCTGAGAATTCATTTTAGTTTGCTTTTAAGAGTCTATAAACAAGCTGGGTGTGTTGTCACACACCTGTAATCTCAAATACTTAGGAGGCTAAGGCAGGAGAATCATAAGTTCAAGGCCAGCCTGGGCAACTTAAGGAGACTCTGTCTTTAAGTAAAAAATAAAATAGGGCTGGGGATGTAGCTCAGTAATAGATTGCTTCCGGGTTAAACCCCAGTATTTGGGGGGGGGGAGTAAAAAGAAAGAGAATCTATAAAGAATCTATAAAGAATCCTGAACAATTAATGCAAATGACAGCTAAAATTCTAAATAGAATTTTCTATTTTTGCAATTGAGTATGCTAAGTATTTTACCCCATACTGTCTTCATTAATAAAAAATATAACAAGCCACTAGTTATGTAAAGGGCAGTAGCTTCCCAAAGTAGAGCAACTTCAAACCAGCCCATTCTACTCTACAGATCTAAGATACCAGGATTTCTGGTGTCTTTCTTAAAATGAAAACTATAGAATTAATAAAAGCAAAAAAATGAGGAAGGGAGAGAGGGGGAGAAGGGGACAAAATAAGGTAGAATTATCTGTAGGAGTTCTCTGTCAACTCTATATTATACATTGTAAATTATGAAAGTTTTAAGTAAATAACTTGTCTTTCTGTATTGCAGCCATATGAAGAAAATAATGAGATAATAAAATGTAACATGTGAGATGAACTAAATCTTGGAAATTGTATACATGACATAACAATATGCATAGGAAAGTTTTGGTGAATACTAAATTTCAAAAGGAAAATCTAGAAATTGATAGCATGTCTGTGGCATTAATCAAAGGAGAGAGAGCCCTTGTATTTAGCAAGTCAGAGGATTTCAGTAAGTAGAAAGGCAGCTTCTCACTGCACAAGATAATTTATTTTGAATCTTTTTTTGCGCTGGATGCTGCAAGTTTATTTGTATAGGTCCACTTTGGATTAAGAAGTGGCCTTGCACAGGAAGAGATACCAAGGTCTTTATTGAGATAAGCCAAGTTATAGCACTGAATCAGAAAGGTGATGAAACTAGGAACAGAAAATCTGAAACTGCAAGACTGGATAAAGCCAGTAATCCCAAACCAAGTCTGTGAGGGCTGAGAGGCTACAGGAAGCCCTTCATATGTAATACTTGGCTAAGATGAAGCCCAAAGACTCCATTTCCATTCCCTTTTCCTTCGTTATTTTAAAAACTTATCTTTAAATGAATATAATAAAACCACATTTGAATGGAATAGTTAAATGAAAATAAGTATCAAAAAATTTTAACTTGAGCTGGGTATGGTGGCACGCACTTGCAATCTCAGTACCTGAGGGGCTGAGGCAGGAGCATCACAGGTTCACAGCCAGACTCAGCAACTTGGTGAGGCCCTCTGCAACTTAGTGAGACTCTGTTTCAAAATAAAATAGGGCTGGGGTATAGATCATAGGTAGAATGTTTTTGAGTTCAATCCCCAGTACCACAAAAAATAAATAATATTAATTATTTTGGTGGCAGTTCTGCTAAAATATCCTATATATTCTTTAACTTAATCTTCACAAACCAACAAGGTTTGTTGGAGGTTACTGTCTGCTTTCTGTTTCTTCTAGATGTCTGCTTTCTCTTCTTGTCTCTAACCATCTGACTTTTGTAGCTGCTTCCTTGCTCAGAAGATAACTTTATTGCATAGATTTGGAGCTCTATTTTTCATTATACATTGTCTCTTTTTACACATTTCCTATGTCTAACTTCATGCTGAATAATGAGAATCGTATTGACATTTAGTTTGGGGGGGGGGGTGTGCACATCAGTATCTGACAAAGACCAGCCAAGCAGAAAAGGGACAAATCTTCCCTTCATCCTTTCCTGCTCAAATTCTCACCCCTCTATCATCCCCTATAGAATTCCTTTGTAAATCACTTTCCTATAGTGTCTTCACAGCCACTGTGAAGTCATTCCTAAGGGCTAGAGCACTTCTCAATTTATTAAAACTACAAAAGTATAGACCTGGACCAGACTAAGAATTCTTCTCATGAAACGACTGTATCTTGTGTGACCCACCCTGAAACACCCAATGGGTTTCATATCATCAAAATCACAAGTTTTTGGAAATAACTTATTTTCCACATTTAAGGCACTCCAAGAGTAAAGTTTTTGCATGCAGTTTCAGTTGGAGATTTTTACTTTTTCACATGTGGCATTAATCAAAATATAAAGATTTTCTTAATAATGAAAGTATATTCAAAATAAGAAAGAGTAGAATTTCCTTCTCTGAAGTTGTTTTTTTTTTTTTTTTTTTTTTTTTTGGTGGTACTGGGGTTCCTGGAAGCCCTTTTACCTCTGGGCTACACTCCCAGACCTATTTTATTTTTGGAAACAGGGTCTCTTACGCCAGCGCGGCTGGCTTCGAACCTGTGTGATCCTCCTGTCTCTGCCTCCCAAGTGTGGGGATTACAAGTGTGCGCCACCACGCCCGGCTCTCTGAAGCTTTAAAAAGTATTTGTGCACAGTACTTCCTAAAGCCAGACATTAGAAATTGGTCAAGTACCCTTATAGCTTGGTGATCCTCTGATGCTACAGAATAGAAATGCCAGACTATAATGTTATTCTGATGTGTTTCAGGAGCATTATTCCATAAACATTTTGTAGCTTTATTCCATGATAATTATAAAAGGAAAAATGAAAAGGAAATGGAAATTGGTCATTAATAACAGCTTAGTAAGACAATCTACATTTTAGATTTCTAGAATGGAAATCTGTCCAGAAGAGAAGAAATAAGGTTTTGCTCTTATGGCAATAGATATCTTGTGTTAATATTGAAGGTCTAGAAGATTTTGTGTGATCAATTGAAGGTTGCAAAAAGAAAGAAAATAACTACAGCTGTAAAATGCTAGGCTACCCAAAGAGCGTTTGTAGTTACTCTCTTTTACCCTAACTTCAGCAAAGGGGCCATGTAATAATCTGTTCTTAGACTAGAAGACTTGTAGACTTCAAGGACATCATTGAAGTCTTACTAATAACCATGCTTAATGATTTGGATATGTGTGTGTCTTATTCACCTAGCCTTGTCATTAAAACAATAAATGAGAATTTTGCTTAATTCTTGAAATTAAAATGTCAGTTGTGACTCTCTTATTTTTCTCTAAAGCCATTTTACCCTCTTTTCAAATTCCACTTATACATGATTGCTTATAGCTAAATAAAAATAAAAGTATCTTAACATTTTTAATGACTGGCACATCTCGGCTCTCTTTTGAGCATCCTAACAATGCTATGAAAGGATTAAGTACTACAGCCAGGCATGGTGCTACACACTGGTCACTCTAGTACTTGGGATGCTGAGATAGGGGACCACAGGTTAGAGGCCTGTGTTACCAACTTAGTGAAACCCTTGGCGATTTAGTGAGAGCCTCAGCAATTTAGAAAGCCTGCTTCAAAATAGGAAAATAAAATTGAGCCAGGCATATTACTCAGAGGTAGAATGGCCCTGGATCCAATCCCCAGAAGCGCCCCACACCCACACATGTACACACAGAAGAAGAAAAAGAAAAAAAAAATGTGAACCACACAGCTGCAGAACCACAAACCATGGTTAAATCCTCACAGAGATATCTGTTAAGGAAGCCCTGTTGTCCTGAAAGGACCATTTCATGCAGCCCTTCTAATGACTTCATCACTTTGAAAACCAATGGCATTGACTTGTAAATTCAAGAACTTCTCAATTCATATGAAGAAGGGTATAAGGAACAATGCCTCAAAGTTCAACCCATGCTTTGAATTTTCTTTTAAATTTATTTTCCAGAGTTCTTTTTTCCCCCCAGATCATTATGAGAGTACTTTGTTTTAGGCCATTGTTTATATATGTAAAGCCAGAAAGACTGGGTTTATGTCATGATTCTTGGGCCCACTGTCTTACCTTGAATAAATTATTATACCAACTCCTGTCCCAAGTTTGAGTAATGATGGTGTTTTACAATGTTATTGTGATGATTAAATGGCTTTCATTAAAATTTTCATAAAATCTAAGGCACTGTGTAATGACATATATTAGGGATATTGCTATAGTAGTTACTATTTGAAATATTACATTTTCAAAGCTAAATACTAATATCATAGTTAACAATGAGCTGAACTATCTAACATAGTTTACTGAGCAAAATATAGAGTCTGCTTGCAAAGTAAGTTGTTGTTGATCTCATAACTACATCAGTATCTCCCCATCAAGGACTCAGTAAAGTTTAAAGCAGGCTATAAGCTATGCAGTACATTTGTGGGATTCATTTGTCCCATGTCTCATTTACTCTCTTCTTTCAACTCAATTTCATTTTTAATCCTCTTGTTCTACATGATACAAGCTACCATTTTTTCCATAATAAGCAAGTATCCTAAAGACTATGAAAAATACCTATAGCACTTTCCACTTCTAAGAAATGCTTAGACCTTCTATAAAGACATTAATGATCATCACAAAATTTTGTCTACTTTGAGTGCTTTCTCATTTTTTTTATCATGCATGACTGCCTAGTTTAAAATCACAAGGCAGGAACTCTGTCTAATTCTATTTGTAAGTCACGGAAAGAGCATTGTTGTTTGATAAATGCCAAGAAGAAACAGCATCCATTTGAGGTGAATAAGTGGAAAAGATGATTTCTGTTTCTAGCAAGGTAAAAAGAAAAATTGATACTTAACAATAAAAAACTCTTCCAAAGCATTCTCATATCAATTATCTCATTTGTGCATCACACTGACACTGTTAGAAAGCTAGATAGGACTGTTATCCCCATCACCACCACCACCATGCAAGAAAATGAGGCTCATAGGTTAGAATGCATTTTCCAAGGTCCTGCAGCAAACAGCAGGGCTCGAGGAGAACCCAAACCTGCAGCATCTTCCCTCCATGTTCCTCTTAACCAGTACTGCAGGAACTTCATAGCAAATGTGATGGTGGGTCTTGAACGTGTAAAGAAACACATCTATTGGTATTACAGCACTTAACTTTTCCCCTGTGTCTTAGCAAATGCTTGGAAATAGTTGTCTAATCAATCCATTAATCAGTCAATCAATTTATCAATGTTATGGTGATCAAGTCAGTAGGACGCAAGAACAGAATACTGAATCCATGACAAATTCTGATATGCTTGTCATCTTGGGCCTACTCAATTCACGAAAATCATTGTATATTACTAATCTTCTGTTTCATTTAGTGAAACTGTAATGCCAGTTTTCAACAGTGCCTTCTAGTCCTCTCATTCTCCCAACAGGTTGCTACTCCTGTTCATTCACATGCATGTCCACTTCTCTAATAGACTTGAATAGAAACCTGTAAGATGGAAGAGCCTCAACTTTTCACTTCATTAAGAAAATGTGTGATGTGTTTACTTTTAAAATCTTCTGAGTTTCCCAGAATCCAAACACTGGTAAGAGGACACGAATGAATTAAAATGGAGAGTCTGCTACTTCATGTCCTCCGTTCCTTCTAATGGCATAGGAAAACTGAATCATTTGTGTGTTGCATCAAGCTTTGAAGAGCAGCAAGCACAAAAAATGCGTTTTGCAATAAAAGGTTTGGGAATAGTCAAGAATAGTGAAAAGTACGAGAATAATTGTGTGTTTCTCAGTGGCTACTTGTCCTAAATGTGGCAGGAGCCCATCAGTAATTGTATTAGCTATCCTAGATTTGTGAAGGAGAGGCTCACATTTCATTTGTTAGAAATGCCCTACACAACTCTTGATCATCCAAAACCAATGACAGTGTGTATATTTGATGGGTGCACTTGCTTAGGGACCAAATCAAGATCTTCATCATTCTTTCCATCTATGCTACTGTTTTGCAGATACTGAAACTTTTAGACGCATTTTAGCTAAATATCTTCTCAAAATGATCCATCAAGGAACCAGAGGTTGAACCTATTGTCTCATTTCTCAGAATCATAATCAATTCAAGAGACCACCAACTCTCCTTCACCCACAGAGTCTCAAACACACGTTTCTGTGTTACAGCTGAGCTCATGACACTTGTTCCATTTTTAATTTTCCAGAAAAACTGACAAATGCATCATCCATCCACAAATGAATCATCATTTCTCTTGGAAGAAAATCACATTTAAAATGACCTTATAATATGGTCTAATAACATTTTGAACAATTATAGAATATAAAACCCTAAATTTATTAACCCAGCCAGTATCAACATGTGGTAGTTCAATTTTATTATCTCTTTAATAAATTCAGCTGAGAGCTTATGTACTTCTCCAACATTTCCTCTCAAGATAGGTCTGAGGGACATGTAGAGAAAAAGGCAGAGAAAAGTGGGTTTCAACTCCTTATCTCATGACCCTTAATTCTCCTTTATTCTTACTTTTCCTCCCCTTTAATTTTCATATACTTATTAGTCACATATTGACTGATATTTCTGCATAGGACAAAAGAAAATATACATATGTATATAAATAGAGGTAATATATCTATTATATATTATATATATTTACACTAGCTGTTAACAAATTTAATTCTTAACTTAATTTTTTTTTTCAGTACTGGGGATAGAACCCAGGGGCATTCTCCCTCTGAGTGACACCTCCAACCCTATTATTTTATTCTTTATTTTTGAAATATCTCACTAAATTGCAGAGGCTATCCACAAACTGTGATCCACCCGTTTCAGCCTCCTAAATGCTGGGATTACAAGCTTGTGCCACCAGGCCTGGCTTAATTTGAGCAATTTTATTTAAAGGAAAACATTGAAAAATACACGCTGGGTTTTACTCAAGTGTGTGAAGGTTCATTTTTATTAACAGAAATAAACAAAGGAATGACATAGAAACAATGCAATGCATTCTTTGGTATTCTGCTAATTCTACAGGTATATTTCACCTAATGTTTTTCACAGTGTTATTTTTGTTACATTTAAATGCGCAAATAGATGCTTTTCCAAGTGATTCTATTGTTTCTCTTAAAATAATCTTCAAAGATAATGATCAACAACTAACTTCTTATTAAAAACCTAGACTTTATATATATATTAAGTCATTTTAGAGCCCAACTTTGCTCTGAGCTAATTTTTAATCAGGTATTGAACATCCCCCACATGCCAGGCAATATGATAAAATACAGCCATCACTTCCTCTAGGGTATGTGTTATTATTCTCATTTTTTATAAGTGACAAAGCTCTACTTCAGAAAGGTTAAATAAGTTCCCAAGGTAGGAATACTAATAAATACTAGGCTCTGTATAAAAATCTAAATCTGTCTTTGTCCCAGGCCTATTTTGTTTCTTTTGGTATAGTATGTGGGCTCTCACATTCTGAAACCATAAGTGTTTATTTTATACAGATATGTGTATAGGCAGAATAGGACTCTCTTCTTTCTTTTCTCTCTCTCTCTCTCTCTCTCCCTCTCTCTCTCTCTCTCTCTCTCTCTCTCTCTCTCTCTCTCTCTCTTTTTGGTACTGGGAATGAACCCAGAGGCATTCTATCTTCCTGAGCTACATGCCCAGTCCCCACCCTACACCCTTTTTAAAACAGAGGCTTCTTGCTAAGTTGTTGAGGTTGGCCTCAGGCCTGCATTCCTCCCAAGTACTAGGATTATAGGTGTGTGCAACCACACCCAGGTGGACTCTTTCCTTTTTAAAACTGGTCTTAACATCCAAAAAGCAATTGCAATGGAAAGGCATGCATACCAGCAGTGAGCTCCTGACATTTTGGTATATACCTGCCTTAGTTTTAACCTTTACAAAGTCTTAATTAGCATTGGGCCAACCTTGATGAATCATTGTTGCTTTTAGTAAAGTAAATATGATTAGAGAAGGAGACAGTTTCCCATTTTCTGCACCTGTAAAGAGTTGTGTCATCAAGTATAAAAGCTAACAGTAGATTTAATAAGCCATTTATTTCTGTAATAAGAGAAACCCTTATTATTCACTAGGAATAGACTGCATTTGGGGACACTATAATAGGTGGAAGAAATAACAATTGAAATTCTGAATACATTAGAACCACAGCATCTTGCAGGCCAATTAAAATTGACAGCCAAGTGAAGCAAATACACATGGATAAATATAGAAAATTCAAGTTGTTGTTAGGATGATTTTTTTCCCCCTTTTCTCTTTAGTATTTGGTATTTTTCTTCCTTCTGGATATTTCTGTTCATTTTGTTAATCTTTTTCTGCCTGGCTTTTTAATTTTAATTAAATTGAACACTAACAGATAATCAAATTTTAATTCATAGTGAAATACAGTGGCACTTTGATGTATTTAGTGCCCTGATGTTGGGAAACTATCACTAACTAGAAATACTGGCTTTTGTAGACAATGTATGATTTTCATGATCTTAAACAAAGATGGGAAAAATAGATACTGTGCTAAACATTTCAGCCATGTGCTCACCTCTCTTATTAAATTAGTATTGGCAGCTGAGTAGGAGATTATAAGGTACAGCTCCTCTAACCTTCAAGGGTAAATGATGCTTTCTGAATTGCCTCCATGTGCCTCTAAAACCCAGGAAGCTTAAAAATAGAGGTTTGATGCTAATGATGAGAAAACATAGTAAACTAGCATCACTTAGGTTGGGGGACAGTTGGGAGTAAACATATTTCTAATGGAGATTATAGAATTTATTTCTCTGAGTTCTTAATGTTTCATAAGGTATCCCTCACTATAGGAGATGAAGATTGATATAACAACATAACCAGAAGAGACCCTGAGTATTTTATATTAGATCATGCATTGTAGTAGCTACTGCATTATCTAATTTCATTTTTATAATAATTATATGGAGCAGCCATTATTATAACAATCATACACATAACAAAACTGATGTTCATGCAGTGGTGCACATTTGTAATCTCAGTACAGAAGAGGATCACAGGCTCCAGGCCAGCTCAGCAACTTAATAGGAACTGTAGCAACTTATCAAGAGCCTACTTCAAAAAAGAAAAGGGCAGGAGGTGTTCAATCCTCAGAATCCTCCCTTAACCCCCACACCACACACACTGATGCACAGAAGATAATTGTCATTCTCAGGCCATATGATTAAAGCTGGGACTAAAAAAGGCCTCACCTGTGCCCCATTTGATTCCAGCGACCTACCTTTGCCTGTTATAAACTACTAGTTCTTTTTTTATAACAAAAGATACTATAAAGTATTTGTCCATAAATGTGTTATAATGCTTGACAGAAAAAAAGATGTTTAAGAACATCTAGGTGTGATCCCAATACAAACATAACTTCATTTAAATACAACTGTAGTTCTGGCCTAAAATGGATGTTTTTAACTTTTTTTTTTTTTTAATTTCAGTACTGGGGATGGAACCCAGGGGCATTCTACCTCCAAGCTTCACCCTACCCCTATTTTTATTCTTTATTTTGAAACAGGGCTTCAATAAGTTGCAGAGGGCATCACTAAGTACCTGAGGCTGGCTGTGAAACTATGATCCTCCTGTTTCAGTCTCCCAAGGACTGAGATTACAAGCATGTACCACCATGCTTGGCTGACTTCCATCTTTTCTGATGAGATAACATCCGTATTGTGTGTGTGGGAGTTGATGAGGGAAGAGAAAGACAGCTGTCGTAGGAACACTGAAAGAGATCAAGTTAAATGATTTTTGCTCTCAAGTAATAATCCTTAAAGTTTTTTTCTATTTAATAAATTGTGAGAATCACTCAATGTGGGCCTGGAAAAGACACAATGATTCAGCTCCTTGTAAATAATACTTTTTTTAAAAATGAAGGTTAGACTTATATACAGTTTTAAAAACAAATAGGTTTAAGGGCGAGGCAACTGTTTCCTCTTTCAATTAATTTA
Source organism: Muscardinus avellanarius (assembly GCF_963383645.1). Taxonomy (NCBI): domain Eukaryota; kingdom Metazoa; phylum Chordata; class Mammalia; order Rodentia; family Gliridae; genus Muscardinus; species Muscardinus avellanarius. The sequence continues at coordinate 146,902,654 of NC_137787.1, read as the reverse complement.
TAAAAATAGCAAACAGTGCCATCTACTGGACTTCAATTTTCTTTCTGTTACAGGATTTTAAAATGATCAGAACAGTGTTTTGTAAATTGAATATAAAAATAAGAAAAGATTCGGGATTGTACTTGTAATCCCAGTACTTGAGAGGCTGAGACAGGAGGATCACAGGTCTACGGCCAGCCTCAGCAAATTTTGAGGCCCTCTGCAACTTGGTGGGACCCCGTTTCAAAATAAAGAATAAAAATAGGGCTGGTGGTGTAACTCTAAAGTAGAATGCCTCTGGATTTGATTCCCAGTTCTACAAATAAATAAAATAAAAATAAGAAAACACATGTTACCTGCCATAAAGATCCCAAGCTATTTTTAAATCATTAGTTGTATATGTTTGTTTCCTTATAAATATATTTTAAGCCGTTCTATTTTGTGTATTTAAAACAACTATTCAATGAAAACAAAATAACTTTTCAAAGAAATCTATCTTAATATTTTAAAAATCTTTTTATAAAAAGTTTACTCTACATAGAAGTAACACCAAGTAAAAATAGAGAGAAACCTCCTCAACTTCATGAGATAAGACATTTATTTCTGCTCAGCTAATGAATCTCCTCTTCAACTTTAGTCAGCTCCACCCCAGAGGCTGACATATTTTCCTCTTCAATAAGAAGAGGAGAGAAAAAGAACCACTTTTTCCAGTAAGAAGGCCATTACTTATATTGCATATAGAAATACTCATTCTATGTTTCCTGCTGATGGAAAAGAAGCTTGTATTCATCTTTTTTCCATATAAGAAAACTCCAGAAGCTGGGAACCTATAAGGGGAAAAAAAGTTTATTTAATTTAACAGTTTTGGAACCTGAAAGTCCAAAATCAGGCAACCTTATTGGTTGGGCCTCTGGCCAGTGTCCACTTGACAGGTTTATATCATAGAAATGACAACATAGTGGAAGCTCCAGAGAACAGGGTGGGCCCAGGTTTGTTCTCTTATAACAAGGCATTCTCAAAAGAACAAAGAATATTCTGGTAGCTGAATATCAATCCCTTCTGAAGGCAGTGCCCCCATGGCCTAATTACCTTGTTCTACGCCCCATTTCTTAAAGGTTTCCACTTTCCAACATTATTACATAGGGGACCAAACTTTTTTTTTTTCTCGATACTAGGGATGGAAGCCAGGGGCATGCTACTTCCAAGCTACACCCCCAGCCCTATTGTTTATTCTTTATTTTGAAACAGAGTCTCACTGAGATGCAAAGATCCTCACTAAGGAGCTGAGGCTGTCCACAGCAAACCTCAATCCTCTTGTTTAGTCTCCCAAATGCTGGGATTACAAGTGTGCGCCACCACACTGAACTGGGACCAAACTTCGAACACATGAACCCTTGGGGACATACTCAAACAAAATCCAGATCACAGTGGGACTGGATATTTTATTGCCAGACCTTTATTTACAAGACTCAGTACACTGGGACATCTGGCTTTCTCCACCAGTTGTTGCCATCTCACTATTGTACAAGGTGGATCACTGTCCACCCTCTGGCAGTAGCCCAGCACAGTTTTTCTCAAATTGTGGTCCCTGACCCATCAGCATCAGGACCACCTGAGAAGCTCATTGAAGATGCACATTTCTGGCCTGAACCAAAGACATGCTAAGCCATAAACCTCTGGTCTGGCACCCAGGAATCTATACTTAAGAGACTATTTCTAGCTCCTCTTTGATGCAGGTGGGTGGGCCTGCTAGGCCTTTCCTGGGAGGACTATTACAGAGCAGACACCAATGTACCAATTTTATCACTTTTAACAGTGTGCCTTCCTGGGTCCCATGTCAGTGATTCTGACTCACTGGATAGCTCCTCAGGCCATGCCAGTGGCCAGCCAATCTTGATCAAATGGTTATCTGCAGTTCTAGGGAAACCCTAGAAGCACCCCTACTAAGAGTCCAGGAAGATCATGAGGCAGACCATGTGTTGGCTGACTCCCTTCTGAGTACTTCTGTGTGTGGACCCCTCCTTCTCATTTTACCCCTATTCTCTGATTCCTTACAGTTATCTCATTTTTTAATTATTGGTGCATTGACTTCATACATCTTAATGGGATAAAAAGCTTGTATAGATATACATGCACACATCACCCCATCAGATCCTCCCCCTCCCATTCCCTCCCCTTCCCTCCCTCCATGCTTGGCTTAGTGACTGACGTTGATTTTTTTTTTAATGTACATCATGTGCTTTAGAGAGTTTCCTTCTTCTCCCCTCCCATCCCCGCAGTTAGGTTGCCTTGTCTGCTTCTCCATAGGATCACTTTTTTCACCTGGAGTTCCTCCTATGACCCAATTCACCTTAGCTTTCACATATTAGTGAAAGCATCTGTTTTCTTACTTTTATCTCATTCTTGATGAAGTTTTTTGGTGACAGCTAACCTCTTCCAGAGCATTAGCTTTTAATTAACTTACATGCCCACAGCATAGCCTGTAAGTCTGGAAACACACATATTATTTTGTCATGTATTGTAACATAATATAAATAATTTTTTCTGTATCCGACCATGTGTTTAGACTTACTTCTCATCTTTAGATAAGTGCCCTGGGCTTACCCTGGTAAAAGCTCTAGGTTGTGTGGTGATGAGCATGCGTGGTGGGACTGGAGCACACAGTGAATGGTGTGGAGGTTTGGACAGAGGCTTGGTTATTGAGTCTTTTGAAGCAGTTGACTTGTGTGGAGTATCACCTGTTCTTTAAATGTTGATGCACACCACAAAGGCAATGAGGCTTCAGACTTCCCCACATGATAACATCGATACCAAAAAAAAGACATCCAACCTCAGGAACAAGAATACCCTTATCCTTCCCTTTTCAGCCATCAAACCCTTTTCATGCCTCTGTGAAGCCTATCTACTTTTATCTCTAAAACCACAGCATGTATAGTCCAAACCAATACATGACTATTTACAGACTGTTTTGAAATACTTCTTAAGTTGTATTGGGAAACATGTGTATAAATAAGGATGATTTGGAAGTAAAAATTTGGAATATGTCACATGAATATTGGTACTCACTTTACACTGATCTTTCCAACTCACTGGAAATATGCTACTAGAAGTAAGGACCATGCCTTCTATTTGTTTATATCTTCTATAATATTTTACACAGAGCAAGTGCTCAGTAAATATTAGCTTATTTGATGCAAATTTTTCTCAGATCTCTCCTCAGGAATGACATGAATAACAATCTATTGGAGTGCCCCAAAGCTCTTTTAATGTGGGATTTGTTGTGTATTCTGCAAATTGCGAATCACAAAGTCAGAGAGTGGGCTATTTCTTAGGTTAAGAGACTCTCTGGTGTCTCCTCTTCAGCTCTCCCCAGACCAAGTCCCTCTTTACTTGGTGATCTTAGAAGTCTACCTCTTTTTCTACTCTCGTTGGTTCTTCATGCCTTTTACATGTATACAGAACTGCCTTTAGGTGATCCTGTTGTCCTTTAAAGATAATTTTTGTCCCATTCCTTAGTCTTTCATAGTCATCAACACATCCTCTTCTAACTTGTTGGAGTATCTGTTCCAGTGGATTTCAATTCTAGCTACACATTAGAAACAACTTTATAAAATGTTCCTGCCCAGGCTCCCTAAGCAAATTTGATTCAATTGGTTTGGAAACTTGCAAGGATTCAATATTTAAACAATTCTCTTGGGTAATTCTAATGTCAGTTAAAATCGAGAACACTCTACTTTGTATTATATTGTGCTCATCTAAGAAATTCCTATTTTGTCTTTCTCCTCAAATTTAGGCCACCATGCTGGCTTTAGGTTAAACTATTAAAAATTAATACATGCAGGCATAGACATTTACAGAAAGAAAGCATACAGAGATAAGTACTATCTAAAATAAAACAAAATTAAATACAATAAATAAAATTTAGAGGAATGTTATACTTTACCCTGTTTCTATCAGTGTATGAAAATAACGGGGATTCTCAACGATTTAAAAATCTCAAGGTTAAGGAATTGCCCCAAATGAGGTTAAAGAACTGCCTAGTTAATATATGAATTATAAAGTGGTATGAAACGGAAAGGTCTGATAAAACATGATCCTGAGGATTTCTGCCAGTGTTCTCTCTTCCTGAGCATTGCTGCCAACCCCTAATGCTGGGAAAATTTAGGAGTCAAGAGATGTGATTTGCTTTGAGAAGAGGATTGATTTGGACAGAATTTAAAACACATGACTCCCACTCAAATGTGCTGCCCAGTAGAAGATGCTGCCAGTGATCATGTTGGACTGGGTTTACTGCCCACTCTGCATGCATCGTTTCCAGGAATTTAGATGTTAATTACTACCAAGTACAATAGCATGGGTTATTTATCAGCCTATCACTATGTTTTGCATAGCCCATAAAGTGCCTGGGGTATGTGCGAATGGCTAATAAGTATATGTGTGTGATGGGTTTAGTTCAAGTAAAATGATTCACATTATGTCTGAGTGTCCTCCTCTACCTATTTGAAATTATTTTATTTAATTGCATTCCATATCATTGGAACCTTAATATTTCTGTCAGTAATCAATGGAAATGGTGATGGCATAAAATCTACATGTTTAATATCTAATTTATCAGGAAAAATTAGCTGGTTTGAAATACATAGTTTGTTTATAAAATGTGTTTTGAACACATTTAAAGAATGAACGTTGTTATCTTCCAATTTCACTGCACAGGCCATTATGAGTGCATAGGGAACTTTGAGGACAATTTTAACAAATTGAAGGACGAGCCTTGGAAGGGTAGTATGAATCATTGACCTAAAATTGTTATGAAGCCATGTTATTCTCCAAAAAACATACTCTGTGAATTAAGAACAACCATTTCTTTATTCTGTTCCACCTCATTTTGTTTCTTTTGGGGGAATTTTAATAAAGTTTGTGAGATATAAGTTTTGTTACCTTTCTAAGGATCTAGATATGTGTAATTGGAAAATCAAAGATTTGACAAATCAGAAAGGCACAGTGAGAGACAGAATACACAGACGTGTGAATCTTGAGAGACCCCCAACCACGCTGCCTTCTTTTTAATTTGTAGACCCATTATGAAGATTTATTTCCTTTGTTCTCTTTTCTCCATTAACCCAGCTTGTCAAAGTTGACCTAGCAGTACTTAATAGCTTTTTAGAGATGAAGTAGAATACAGTGACACAGTAGCATCATATACTTTTAAGCATGGAATTTTGTTCTGTTAGAATTGTTATTAATATTGGATAAATGCCAAGTTAATGGATTTTCCCCTTAACATAGAACAAAGGGATCCCTTACAAATTATGTCAAAAATTAGCAGAGAAGATCAATATAATAAAGAATTGTCAAAACATGATGGTCCCCTGCTACCAAGGCAAAGACAAAGTAAAATCTAGAAAGTAAACAGAACCAACTTTGTGACAACAACCTTGAGTATTTTATATTACTGATGAACTGACAAGAGGAAGAGGAAAGGCCGGGGATATGAGAGGAGGGTATTATGGTTTGGATGTAGAATGTGCCCTGGACATTCTCATGTAGTAGCAATTTGAAAATATTCAGAGGTAAAATAATCAATTATGAGGGCTTTAATCTCATCAGTGAATAAATCCATTGGTGGATTAGTTGGGTGATAAGGTAGGCAGCTAGAATGTGGCTAGAGGAGGTAAGTAACTGGGAGTGTGGTCTTGGGGAGCATATATGTCCCTTGTCCCCTCCCCTTGCAATCTCTCTGCTTCCTGCTACCATCATCTGAGCTTTGCAGATGTGACCTAGCCTAACACAGCCTCAAATCTCCAAAATCTCCAAAACTATGAGCAATTAAATCTTCCTTCATCTAAGTTGTGGTCATCAAGTATTTGGGTCAAAGCAGTAAGAATGCTAGCTGAAAAAGAGAAAGAAATCACTTTGTTCTTTCTGCTGTACAAGCAAAAACCTCCATTTTTGAACTCTTAAATGAAAAACCAGAAGGTACTCCCCAAAGAACATCATAGTTCATACAGTTGCAAGTTAGTTAGAAATCACTTCTTCAGTTTGTTGGAGGATAATGGCAATTGGCTTTCCGTCCTCTACAACTATGGCAAGGAAGTCCAGAGAAATGTACTGAAATAGGAAAAACCTTCTCAGCCTATATTAATAGAGGACCAGGCCATATGTTATATTATGTTCAATTAGCAGTTGCAGGAATGACGTTCACATAGGTGCCTTACTCTTTTAGAAGGTATGACTCTCAAACCACAAATATAACTGTGCTAAACAAGAAAGGTATTTTTCACTTTTTCTATTCAGAAGAAAATGAAACCTTTGACTCTTTTGGAAGCCTCTCCATTCCCAAAGTGTGTCATTGATCTGGAATTTTGCATATCACCAGGTGAACCCTAGCCAGGGTTGAATCTTCTCCAGAGCTGCTTGATGTGAAAAGACTGGAGCAGAAAGAGGCTATAAGGTACTACCATGGGGGCAGGAGCTGAGCAGAATGGTAAGAGGTCATTTGGAAGGCATTTTACCAGAGAATGGTGCAGATTAGTATTCCCTGGTAGAAACATCTTTAAATAATCTGAAAATACAACGAGAGAGAGAGAGAGAGAGAGAGAGAGAGAGAGAGAGAGAGAGAGAGAGAGAGACTACTAATGACCTTCTAAACAGAACTACAGTCAGATAACAAAAGCAAAGTAAATAGGTTGCTCTTTCCTTCCAGGCCTTCTCCTCTACTGGGGTAAGAGAAGAGATGTTGCTGATGGAAGCTAAAGTTTCAAAAAAGACAGGAGTAAAAACAGCTTTCATTTCCTACTACTGGCACCCAAGTAAAATCAGGAGTCAGACCTCAGTTACTTTAATTTAAACAGATAATTAGAGCTAAACTTACAGTTTGCTAAAGATAAGACTCTAGCTATGATGAAAATGACCAGAAAAGATACGGGAGTCTCCTCTGAAATGTTGCCAAATGGCAGGAAGGATTTACCCACCTGAGCACGGATGAAGACAATTAGTTTCCTGGTTGCATTCTATATATAATGTGATCTCTCTCCAAATGCTTTGTCCTTCTGGGCTGGTTGTCCTCAGATACTTTCACACTCCCCTTCTCCCCAGCAGAGCCACTACTTGAAGCCTGGCTCTTGTTGGCTCCCTGGATATTTCTGGAGGCTGCATCTGACAACTTCCTGCTTCAGAACCTCTATTCCTGAGAAAAGCACTCTCTTCAAACTCTGACTTTTTCGAACTCTGCTTATTCCTGCAAATAATTTCTCCCTTATGAATCCTATATAAACAGTGTACATTTTCCCCCCTGTGGGCTTAGTTTTATTTTTAGAAACAAAAGCCAGAAAGGATAAAGGTGACTTAGTTTCTATACCTGATGTAGGTGAAGCAAAGAGCTGGTTCTTTCTTGAATATGGAAAAGGTAGAGGTGAAAATATAGATGAGAAAAATAAACATTATATATAAAAATATTATCCAGCTCCACTTTGATCTCTGATGGAATGTTCTAATTCTTGATCTGATTGAATTTTGCATTTGGATGCAGAAGAGTAATGTAACTTTAATCAAAGCATATTTTATACACTGGTGTCTCTGTTTCTTCCCCTATGTTTTATATGGGCTCTATAAAAGAAGCAGCAGAGAACGTACCATACTTGTAACTAAATAATTAACCTCTTGGTTCTTTAACATCTACACTCCTTAATCTTTTGTAATCTCCATGACTGTGGAAACCATGTCTGTCTTTTCAGTCTGGATCCTAGTAGCCTGTATAAAGTGGTTGTTCCATTGTATTTTTATTGTATTTTTGTAAACCAACGAATAATTGTCAAAGTGTTAGGTAATGACAGAGGCATATGGGCCTGGAGCATGGCCTTCTAGGCCAGATTACCCTCCAGTCTTGTGAAAAGAGCTGGGGATTCAGAGGGGATATGTAGACTGAAATAAGTCAACTCCTGAGATTGCTTAGCACACATCAATGGTCCAGGGCTTTCTGATTTAGGGTCAGCTGGTGTTACACACGACTTGCCATAGGTCTGAGGTTTAAAGGATATAGTCCAGTAGATTTTTTAAGCATTTGCCATAACTAAAACATTCCAAGGCTATTTCTTTTTATTTATAAGAGGCTTGATCTTGACCAAATGACATCAGACATTTAAAGCTATAAACAATAAAAACACTTGAATTCAGTTTTTTACATTAAGAGAGAAATTCTTAAATGCCTCCTTTTTAATTTTTTAAAATTTTGCAGTTCTGGGGAGGGGAACCAGGGGCATTCTACCTCTGAACCATACCCTCAGCCCTATTTTTTATTCTTTATTTTGAAGCAGGGTCTCACTGAGTTGCAAAGGGCCTCACTAAGTAGACTAAGGCTGTCTGCACACTGCAATCCTCTTGTGTCTTTGATATTTATTTAGCATATTTTAAACCTTTAATAAGAAAAAATACAGGCCCCTTAAAGGCATGTGTCTTGCTCTACAGTAAGTAGGTTCTCATTTATCTTGGATTAAAGTATTGGTACCTGACGGTGGCTTTGAGGAAGAGGGACTTGCATTTTGTTTACAGATTACACTGATTCTTTAATACTTTGTGTTTTGAAAAGCATTATAGTGGAGCTATATTATACAATAGTATTCATAGAAGAATATAGAAAAAAGCCTACTATAGTTAATAGTTCACATCCAAAACAACATAGAGAAGCTGGAAGTGGCAGTTGAACCAATGGTGTACATCTTCAGAGATATGTTTCTCTTTCCTGCTATTCCCAGCCAGCCCCTGGGTCTCAGTATAACTCTATTTCAAAGATTCTCTTACTCTTTCCCCCATAGTAGTTTGATCAATATACTGAATACTGTGGTTGTTCTGGCACACAACAGCTCTGGTTTGGAATATACAATCTTTTCTCTACCTTTTCATCCAAAATCCTGCCCACCATCTCAAAGATAGCTCATACTGTTCATCCCTCTGAAAACTTGTGACACATATTGGTACTTCATTATATTCACTCTTTCTCTGTTGCTTAACTGTTTCATGTTTCAGGTCTTACTGGCACAACTGGGTGTAAGATAAAAGAGAGAAAAGACCATGTGTTGTACATTATATTACATCACAGAGAAATGCAGTTAGATGTATAAATAACTTACCAATTGGGAAACTTAATTAAGTCAAGTTACATATTTTTGGTGCCCTAACCATATGTTTGGCATTTCGTAGATACTCAATAAATATTTTCACTCTATAATCTGAAATGTTGAATTTGGTTTTAAAATAAAAGAGCAAATCAGACAAGCTATCTCCCATATATGTTTTGAGCTTACTTTTACTTTTTATGACTATAATACCATAGGAAAGAATAACTATTTTATTTTATTATTAGTTTTTTGGTAGTACTGGGGTTCTTGGAAGCCCTTCTACCTCTGGGCTACACTCCCAGACCTATTTTTATATTTTTATTTGAAAACAGGGTTTCTTGCCATCCTCCTGTCTCCACCTCCCAAGCACGAGGATTACACACGTGCGCCACCACGCCCGGTCCTAGAAAGAATAACTATTTAAAATAATGTCTCCATGGTCAGATTTTCTAAGCTCTAAAAAATCCTTTGCTTGACCCTACCTACTACCTGTACAAGTTATTCTTATATTTCTGGTCTTATATACAAGATATACAAGACATACAAAGAGATATTAAAATGTTAACTTCATTACTGATTAATGTGATTGGAGAATTTTTTTTTTAGATGTTTGGTCAAAATTTTTATTGTATTGAACTTTCTCCTACAATAACAGTCCAGACTGACCCCTCTCTGTACTTGGTTTGCATTTGGTTAAAAGACTAGCTTACAAGAAAGGTGGGAGCTAAGTCTTCTCCCAAATTCACAAAAGACAAATCATTCTCTTTGGAGCCTCAGCTGCTTAGGTCCTCCACAACTTAGTAAGATGCTGATTCAAAACTAAAGAATAAAAAAAAATAAGGCTGGAGATGTTGCTCAGAAGTAGAATGTCCCTGGGCACAATACCCAATAACACACACACACACACACACACACACACACACACACACACACACAGATGATATTTACAGAAATAGAAAAAAAAGTCCTGTGATTTATATATAAAAATAAAAGCTCCAGGATAGCCAAAATAATTCTAAACAATAAACAAATTAATTAATTAATTAATTAAAATATAATTCTGGAAGCCCTACAATGCCTGATATTAAATTATACTACAGGAGAAAAACATAAGAAAAACAGCATGGTACTTGAATTAAAAGAGATATGTAGACCAATGGAATAGAATAGAAGACACAAAGGGAAATCCACATTGATATAATAATTTGATCCCTGCTAAAAATGCCAAAAATATATGTTGGAAAAGAGACAGTCTCTTTAACAAAGGATGCTGGGGAAACTGGATATCCATACTTAGAAAATTAAATCCAGATCTTTATCAATGTACTCTTACAATAAGATTTTGGAGAAACAATCTCAGATGGTTGGTAGAAATGCAAAATGGTACACTTTATGGAGATGAAGTAAGTAACATCTAGCAAAATTATATATGGGTATAACCTTTCATCCAGCAATTCTACTTCTATTAATTTATTCCAAAGTTATACTGGCTAAATTAGAAAATGGCATTTTCAGGGGATATTTATTTTATTTGTAATATCAAAAGATTAGAAGCAACCCAATACCCATTAAAATTTGAATAAGCATAGATGTCCATTAGAATGGAAAATTATATTCCTATAAAAAGTAAATTACAAAGACCTCTATGTTCTGCTATGGAAGTATCTCCAGAATATATTTTGCAAAAACAAACAAAAACCACAAGTTTTAAAAAGCACGTATTATGTTACTTTTCTTCTCATAAAGGATATGATGGAGTACAATTTTTATATTTAAAAAGAAACAATGAAGTGATGAATCTAAAACTAAATAAAATTGTTTGTTATAGGAGGAAGAGGAAAACAAGAAGAGGGAACAAATATGGTACAAGGAGAAGGAACAAATATGGTATCCAGTCCTATCTAAATATATCTTATTTTATACTTTGAATTTGGAATTATGTAAATATCTCACATAAAAATGATAAAGATTTACTTTTTGTGACTGACTAATATCACTTAGCATAATGCTCTCCAGTTCCATTCATTTCTCTGCAAATTACATAATTTTGTTCTTTTTATGGCTGATTAAAATTCCATTGTGTAAATTTTCCATAATTTTGTAATCCATCCATCTGTTAGTAAACATCTTGGCTGGTTCCATAGTTTGGCAATTGTGAATTGTGTGACTATGAACGTGCATTCATTAGTTTGGTAGTTTGGTTTCCATTCTTTTGGGTAGATACCCAGAAGTGGTATTGCTGGATCATATGGTAGGTCCATTCCCATTCTTCTGAGAATCTTCCATACTGTTTTCCAAAATGGTTGCACTAATTTGCAATCCCAACAATGATTTGTGGAAGCTAGAGAGAAAATGGGTCATAAGAGGAACTCTAGACTAAAAAGGAGAATCTCTAGATGAGCAAATAAGGCTACCTAGCTGAAAGTGATGGGAGAGAGGATGAAGGGAAATTACCTACTGTACATGAAGTAGATTCACAAACATATCAAAGTCAATCTCTAAGCCAATCATGAGAAGGAGGGAGAGGGAGGAGGAAAGGGGTGTGAAACGGGGAAGGGATAAATGAGTGATGTGTGCATGTATGCTTCTACCATCTTGGACCCCATTAAGATGTATGATTATAATGCACCAATAAAAAATGATAAAAATTTAAAATCTCAACTCCTAAAAACATAAAAAAGAGAAACAAATGAATTTAACTCTGTATCATTTGATGACATAACCATATGTAAACTAATCATTTTAAAGGATTTAAGTGTATATATTTGTCTCTTCATTGCTAGTAGAATATCACTTAAGAACAAAAATAACTAAAATATTCAAAACTGTCTTATTGTTAGTAAAATTATTATTTTCATAAAATAAACATTCATGTTAATGTGATTAAGGATTTTTAGATTCTTTAGCATAAGAGGGAACATAAAAGCTAGGCAGTGTGGTATATGCCTGTAATCCCAGTACTTGGAAGGCTGGGATGGGAGGATCACAGATTTGAAGACAGCCTCAAGCATAGAAAGGCTTTCAATTTCTTAGTGAGACACTGTTTCAAAATGAAACAAAGGTAGAATATCTCTGGATTCAATCCCAAGTAACACACACACACACACACACACACACACACACAACACCTAGAAAATTAAAGGTGTTAAGTAAAACCCTACCTGAATTTTGACCTGAAAATACTATATAAACTGATTTTCTTAGTCCTAAAATATTGATATCTCCTAACTCTGCCCACTAAATAATGGCAGAAATAATGACAATCTAGTTTTAATGAACATCGTTAAAATTCCGCTTGTAGTCTCTAAATACTATCTTAAATTTTAAAAAAATAGCATCATAGTAAAGGGGTAGATTTTAGTTCTGAAGCAAGGAATAGAGATAGTAAGTTTAGGAAAACTTAAAGCAAGGAATAGAGACAGTAAGTTTAGGTCAACTCCTTAAAGCAAGATGCTATGAAACATTTAAAGTTATACCAAGAGGACTTCCGGGAAGATGGCGATGGAGAAAAGTGGCGTTTACGAGTCCCACTAACAATCGCTCTCTATTACCACAAAATCAGCACCTTTCATAGCCAGAAAACACCATCAGCAGAGAAATAAAAACTGTAAATACAAGGGACAAAGAAAAAAAGGGCTGGAAGAACAACCAGACACCAGAAAAGAAACCAGCCTGCAGTGCCGCACCCAGAGCCGTGGCACAGAGCCGCGCCAGCGCCATCTTCCCTCACAGCACCAGGCTCCAGAGAGGAGGGGGACTAAGAACTGAGCTCAAAACCAGAGAGGAGATACGCCGGCCTCATGGCCGAGGACGCAGCAGCAGTGCTATACAGCCGGCGGCAGCAGCGAGTTCACCAGACAGCTCCAGATCAGCACACTCAACAAGTCACCAGGTTCCAGAGAGGAGGGGTGGACAGCGAGCTGAGGTGAGCAGCCACGGACCAGCCAGGTGAAATTCAGCAGGTTTTTCAGCGCAAGGAGCGTCTAAAACTCCCAGGGGCTGGGCTCAGCATACCCTGCAGGGACTCAGAGTGGAGCTCAAAACCAGAGAAAAAATATGCCAGCCTCATGGCCGAGGGAGTGGCAGCAGCACCATATTGCCAGCGGTGGCAGCAACGAGTTCACTGAGTCCACTAGAGCTCCATCAGTGCACTCAACAACCGTGAGTCAAATTGTGGCCCCTAGAAGAGAAATCCCAGTACTGCACTCCCAGGGACTTGCACAGAAAGTCTCCCTGGGTCAGAGATTTTTGCAGTCCAACCCAGTGGGGGAGTGGCAGCGGCAGAGATATCTCACCATAGTTGCAGCTCCCCATGGGAGAACACCCAGCCTGGCACCCCCATGGTCTAAAGCAGCCTTGATTGACTCCCTGGGTATGAGACTTTGCAATACAACCCAGTAAAGGAGTAGTGGTGACTGAGATACCAGACTCAAGATCCAGAGCACCTTAAGTGAAGTCGTAGTGACCCAGGGAAGAACACAGAGAATGCACAAACTTCTGAAATCATGGGAAAGAGAAATAACAATGGAGCAATGAATGCCCACAACCCCACAACATCAGAACCTGATAGCACAGAAATTCAGAGATCTCTAGAAGATCAAATCAGGAAAATAACTGTAGAAATAATACAGGACTTTCTAAAAGTATTCAGAGAGAGTCAAAAAGAGATAAAGGATGCAATAATTGAAGTAAAGGCCTCAATTCAAAGTATAAACAGCAGATTAGACCACATGGAGAATAGAATCTCGCTCCTAGAAGATAATCATTCCAAAAATGAATGCATAGTCTCTAATTTAGAAAAAAAAATCCGGAAGCAGGAAGTTGACATTGAAGAAATATGGGCCCATTTTAAGAGAGCTAACCTAAGAATAATTGGAATAGAGGAGGGAAAAGAAGGTGAAACCAAAGGGATCAATAATCTCTTCAAGGAAGTGATAGCAGAAAATTTTCCAAACATAGAGCAAGAGGTCGATACACAGGTCCAGGAAACTTATAGAACTCCTTTTAGACAGGATCAGAGAAGAGGATCCCCATGACACATAATCGTCAAAATGACTAATGTGGAAGCCAAGGAGAGAATTTTAAAGGCAACAGAAACAAAAGGCCACGTGACATTCAGAGGCAAACCAATTAGAATCACTCCAGACTTCCCAAAGCAAGTCATGAGAGGCAGAAGGGCATGGAGTAACATATTCCAAACTCTGAAAGAAAACAACTTCCAGCCAAAAATTTCCTACCCAGCAAAACACTCTATCAAATTAGATGGGGAAATAAGAAGCTTCCATGACAAACAGAAACTGAAGGACTTCATGTCTTCAAAACCAGAGCTAGAGAAAATACTCAAGATTAACCACAAAGAAAATAGGTAATACACGCCAGAACCAAAGAAACAAGAATTCCCACCCAGCAGACAACTAAGCAAAGAAGAATAAACAGTATCTCAAACAGAAATAAAATCTTAACATGTTAGGAATTAAAAATTATCTCTCTATAATCACACTAAATGTAAACAGCCTCAACTCCCCAATAAAAAGACATAAAGTGGAAAAATGGATTAAAAACCAGAATCCATCCATCTGCTGCTTACAAGAAACACACCTTACAAGTAAAGATAGGAACAAACTCAAGGTAAAGGGCTGGAACAAGCTAATCCATTATAATAATAGAACTTGAAGACAAGCAGGAGTAGCAACTATGATATCAGACAAGTGAGACCTCAAACCCAAACTAATTAGAAGAGACAAAGAAGGTCATATTTTACTCATAAAAGGAATAATCCAGCAAGAGGAAATAACAATAATCAACATCTATGCCCCAAACATAGGTGCAGCTACTTTCATAAATCAAACTCTTTGTGACATGAAGTCACACATAAATCCCAACACAGTAATACTGGGAGACTTCAACACACCTCTCACAACACTAGACCGATCTTCCAGACAAAGGGTCAGTAAAGATGTCTCAGAACTAAAGAACACCATTAACCAAATGGACCTGTTATACATATAGAATATTTCACCCAACTAGAGCAGAGTTTACATTTTTCTCAGCTGCTCACAGAACCTTCTCCAAAATAGATCACATCCTGGGACACAAAATGAGCACTAGCAAATTTAAAAAATTTACATACTTCCCTGTGTCATTTCATACCATAATGGAATGAAACTAGAAATCAACTATAAGAAGACCCAGAGAAACAACATAAACATGTGGAGACTGAACACCACACATCTGAATGAAGAATGGGTCATAGAAGATGTAAGAGGTGAAATCAAGAAATTTCTAGAAACAAATGAAAATAAAGAAACAACATATCAAAACCTCTGGGACACTTTGAAGGTAGTATTAAGAGGAAAATTTATTGCTACAGAACAGCTGGGTCGGAGCATTGAGATCCAGGGCTTTTGGAAGGTGGGGCAAAGGCTTGGCTGTGGTTCTGCAGCCACTTATCTGCAGCGATTTTTTCCCCTTTTTGTGAAATAAACTCCTTCAAGTTTCTGTTTATGACGCTAAGAGTGGAGATTCTTCTCCGGGAAAAATCTGAAATGACTGACACGGACAACTGCCTCCTCTGGCGTGCAACTGACGGAGTTTTATTTTTCATAACCAATATTTATACCCTTATCCCCAGTGGCAAAGTGTAAACACCAAGGAACAATAGTAAAGTGTAGAGTGAAGGACATGTAAATCGCCAACCATAAACAAGACAAAAGTAAGGCCTGTGATGTCACAGGTCTTTTGTGATTGAGATCAGCCCCTTGGCCTTGCAGATGGATGGCTTCAGAGGGCAAATTCCAGAGGAATAAAAGTCACACCCAGAATCATTTGAAGAATTCAGTTCTTAGAGTTTCCTTTTAACCCTTTCGGAACCTTCTGTTCCTAGGGCTTAGTCCAATGTCCTTCTCTATCTAGCAACCTCCTTCGAGCTGGATGGGGACGAAGTTGGAGGTTCCAGCTTTCATACATGTAGTTGGCATAGGGAAATCCAAGTCGTGTACATCGGATTGCGATGAATGTCTGCCGGATTTTTTTTGCAATACCATCTGATGTCTGAACGCTTCAACCCTATTAAACAGCACTTAAAATATATTTTAGCAGACAGGTCCCAAAAAGCAACATAAAGTTTTTAGATTTAATTTTCAGGTGTACTCCTTTAGCTTCTACCATCCTCTTTTAATAATCCATCTTCATTACATATGGATATCACAAACCTTCTGTTTTTTATCCTGGTCCTTTCTTTTCCCATTTGGGATAATTGTAGGATAAACTTTACTTCATACAAAATGCTTTTTTATTCTCACAAAATTTCCTTTCTTTATAACCACCAAAACTTCATACCTGCACATTTATTATATCTGTCTTTTGTTCTGTCGTAACTATTTCTAACCAGGTGGTGTCGCCCTGTCTCCAGGCAGTGCAAAAAGGGCAAGGGGCAAGATTCTTCCTAGCCCTGGGCTCTATTGTAATGATTAGAATGAAGGTCAAAGATAAGGAGGAACTTTGCATCACCTCCCCTACCTAATTTCTTTCTCAGCATCTAAGTTCTGACTATACTAGCACATTACTGACACATTTTCCCTTCTTTCTTTTTTAGCCAATTTTATTATAGCTTGGAGCAAGGCAGGGAAAGTCTGAGGGCTCAGACATATTTTACCAGAAAATTTATCCCATGGAGCCATAAGTATAGAATCATTACCAAAAGAACAATAACTTATATCTAAGAGCAAGGAGTACTCTGGCCAGGGACAAAGCTCCCTCAGGGCTGCTTTCATTAAGTATTTGCTGAGTCATGCCTGCAGGCTCATGCATGCAGATGCCTAGGAAGACGATGCGGTGACAATTTATAGCACTGAGTGTGCACATAAGAAAAACAGAAAACCTTCAAATAAATAACCTAACGACACACCTCAAAGCCCTGGAAAAGCAGGAACAATTGAACCCCAAAGCCAGTAGAAGACAGGAAATTATTAAAAATAGAGCAGAAATTAATGAAATAGAGAATAAAAAAAATACAGAAAATCAACAAAACCAAAACCTGGTTTCTTGAAAAAATTAACAAGATAGATAAACCACTAGCCAACCTAACTAAAAAAAAAAGAGAGAGAGAGAGAGAGAATCAACCCAAATTATGAAGATGAGGGATTAAAAAGGAGAAATTACTACTGACAGTGTAGAAATCCAGAGGATTATCAGAAACTACTTTGAAAAACTATACTCCAACAAAATGGAAAATCTGGAGGAAATCGACAACTTCCTAGATAAATACGACCTTCCTAAACTGAGTCAAGAAGATATAGAACACTTACACCAACCAGTAATAATCAAAGGGCTTGAAACAGCAATAAAGAGCTTACCGTCAAAGAAAAGCCCAGGACCAGATGGTTTCCCAAGTGAATTCTATAAAACTTTTATAGAAGAGCTAACTCCAATATTCCTCAAACTATTTCACAAAATAGAAAAAAACGGGACTCTCCCAAATACATTTTATGAAGCCAACATCACACTAATACCCAAACCGAATAAAGACAGTTCAAGGAAGGAAAACTACAGGCCTATATCTCTGATGAACTTGGATGCAAAACTATTAAACAAAATACTAGCAACACGCATTCAAAACCACATCAAGAAAATCATACACCATGACCAGGTAGGGTTCATCCCAGGGATGCAAGGCTGGTTCAACATATGAAAATCAATCCATGTAATTCACCATATAAACAGAACCAAGGACAAAAATCACATGATCATTTCAATAGATGCTGAAAAAGTATTTAACAAAAGTCAACATCCATTTATGATAAAAACACTGCAGAGAACTGGAATAGAAGAAACATATCTCAACATTATTAAGGCAATCTACAATAAGCTCATTGCCAATATCATATTAAATGGGGGAAAACTTCAAGAATTCCCCCCAAAAATAGGAATGAGACAAGGATGTCCATTATCACCACTTCTCTTCAATATAGTACTAGAGACTCTAGCTAGAGCAATAAGGCAAGAAAAGGAAATCAGAGGAGTACAGATAGGAAAATAACTCAAACTTTCACTATTTGCAGATAACATGATACTATATTTAGAAAACCCAACAAACTCAACCAAAAGGCTTATAGAACAGACCAACAAATTCAGCAAAGTACCTGGATACAAAATCAATCTTAAAAAATCAGAAGCTTTCCTGTACACCAACCATAAATCCACTGAAAAAGAAATTCAGAAAACACTTCCACTCAGGATTTCCCACAAAAAAATAAAATACTTAGGAATAAATTTTACCAAGGAGGTAAAAGATCTCTACAAAGAAAACTATAAAACACTGAAAAAAGAAATTGAAGAAGATCTTAGAAGATGGAAAGATCTTCCATGTTCATGGATTGGCAGAATAAATATCATTAAAATGGCCATCCTCCCAAAAGTGATCTATAGATTTAATGCAATGCCCATTAAACTACCAAGATCATTCCTCACAGACATAGAAAAATCAGTCCTTAAATTTATCTGGAATAACAAAAAGCCCAGAATAGCCAAGGTAGTTCTCAGCAACAAAAACCATGCAGGAGGAATCACAATACCTGAATTTAAACTATACTACAAAGCCATTGTAATAAAAAAAACAGCATGGTACTGGCACAAAAACAGATACATAGACCAATGGAGCAGAATAGAAGACCCAGAAACAAGTACACACACTTTCAGCCAGTTGATTTTTGACAAAGGTGCCAAAAACATTCACTGGAGAAAAGATAGCCTGTTCAACAAATGGTGTTGGCAAAACTGGTTAACCATATGCAAAAAATTGGAAATTAATCCCACTTTCTCACCCTGTACAAAAGTCAATTCAAGATGGATCAAAGACTTGGAAATCAAACCAGAGACCTTGAAGCTCCTTGAAGAGGGCATAGGTCCAACACTGCAACACATAGGCACAATAAACACTTTCTCAACAAGACCGACCCCAAAGGCACAACAAATTAAAAGGCGAATCAATACGTGGGATTGCATGAAACTGAAGAGCTTCTGTTCAGCAAAGGAAATTATCAAGAACCTCAATCGAGAGCCAATAGAATGGGAGGAGATTTTTGCCACCTACACCACCGATAGAGGACTAATATCTAGAATATACAGAGAACTCAAGAAACTCAACACTAAGAAAACAAAGCATCCAATAACAAAATGGGCAAATGAACTAAATAGACACTTCACAAAAGAAGAAATTCAAATGGCTAATAAATGTATGAAAAAATGCTCAACATCATTGGCAATCACAGAGATGCAAATCAAAACTACCCTGAGATTTCACCTAACTCCAACTAGAATGGTAATCATTCAAAACAGAAACAACAATAGATGCTGGTGAGGATGTGGAGAAGTCCGAACTCCAAGACATTGTTGGTGGGATTGCAAATTAGTGCAACCACTTTGGAAAACAGTATGAGAATCCTCAGAAGAATGGGAACAAATCTACCATTTGATCCAGCAATACCACTTCTGGGTACCTACCCAAAAGAAAAGAAACCAAACTACCAAAGTAATGCATGTGTATCTATGTTCATAGCTGCACAATTCACCATAGCCATACTATGGAACCAGCCAAGATGTCCATCAACAGATGAATGGATTACAAAATTGTGGGATATGTACACAATGGAATTTTACTCAGCCATTAAAAAATACTCAATTACATCAGTTTCAGGGAAATGGATGGAACTGGAGGACATTATGCTAAGTGAGATTAGTCAGTCACAAAAAATAAGAAAGCAGATGCTTTCCCTAATATGTGAGAGTTAGGGAGAAATGAGTCATAGGAGGAACTCTAGATGAAAAAGGAAATCCTATAGAGGAGCAAACAAAGCAACTTAAAGGAGGAGAAAGGAGGAGGGAAGAGGAAAATCTCTAAAACACACAATGTACTTAAACATATTGAAGTCAACCACTAAGCCAAGCAAGGGAAGGAGGGATGGTGAGGGAATGGGGTGGGAATTGGGTAGGGGTTAAATCAGTGATGTGTACAGGTATGTACACACAAGTTTTTTACCCCAATATGATGTATGAATATAATGCACCAATAAAAATAAAAAAATAAAAAATAAAGTTATACTAAAAGAAGCTAACTTTAAGAAGCCCCCACTGGTGAAAGATGGAGCTATTTGAACATCAATAATAAGTTGTCTTTGACTAAAATACCAAATACATACAAATCTATGAGCTCATTATAGTGCTTTAAGAGTAAAAGCAGCTTATTTCCTTTGGTTGTTGCTAGGACATAGGCTTATTATTCTTAAAGTTGAAATCTAAAGTGAGAGAATTCAAACATCATTCCTATTTCTCATATATGAACCATGTTTGTGATTAACCAAAGAGTTGATAAAGCAAAATTCTTTATGCTGAAGCTACAACAAATAAATAGTAAGTTTTTATCTTTAAAATGGTAACATTTGTGATATACTTCATAGTGTACTGTGGCTCACAATCAAATTTCAATAAATACTCTTACAATTACTCTTTTTTTTTTTGCTGGTTTTGTTGTCATTGTCAATGTTTTGCAGTTGAACCAGGGGTTCTCTATCACTTAGCTACATCCCCAGCATTTTTTTATTTTTAAATTTTAAGACAGGGTCCTGCTAAGTTTCCCAGGTTGGCCCTGACTTGCATTCCTCCTGTCTCAGCGTCCCTAGCATAATTCCTCTTTCTGAAGACTATATTCTCTTTTTGAAGATGTTACAGAAAGAACATGCTATTGAGAATATACTTGAAATCTATTTTCTTCTTTAGGACAATATTTAATTTAAATTTACAATACTTTCCATCCTAAACCAAATTTTATTCTCAAATATCATATCCCACTTACTATTCTATATGATTCATGATAAGCCAGTAAGAAAAATTTAAATGATAATAATGGGTCCATATTCCAGCAAAGAGTTTTAACACTTTGTACAGCAACATAACATATCAGGTTAAGGAACTGAGTTCAATACGAGTGGACATTATGGTATGATGACCATAAAAAGCTCTTGTAAATTTAGGTTGTATTAATAGAAACCTGAGTCGTAAATACAATACAAAATGGGCTTTTTCTATAAGCAGTTTATCAGACTATACTGTAAGTATCATTTGCTATCCTGTATTTTTTATAGGATAATGTTAAGGCAGAATATATCCAAAGAGTTGTGATTAGGGTGTTGAAAATATTTGAACTTATGCCATGTAAGTTGTGATCTCTGAACTGGATATATTAAGCCTGGAGAAAATAGTATTTGGTCTAGATATACATCAGTATTTTCAGCTCTTTGAAATACAATCCATAGTTACTATTTTAAAAACATAATTAGAAGCCAGGTGTGGTGGTGCACATCTGTATTTCTGGTGCTTGGGAGGCTGGTCAGGAGGATGAAAGTTTTGAGGCCAGCCTCAGTAATTTAGCAAGACCTAAAATGTAAAATAAAAAAGGGTAGGGGTTTTAGCTCAGAGGTAGAATGCCCCTATTTCAAACCCCTGTACTAAAAAAACATAATTAGAATATATTATCCATAATGTTTTATAATCTACTTTTCTCTTAACTCATTGATGAGTTCACATCTTTGGTAATATGCCTATTTATAAACTATTTTTCCATGTGCAATAATATTCTGCCTCTCATTTTTTATTTGCACTACTCTCATGCCTACAGTATTAAGTAGAGCTATACTTTTAATTCAGATTAGAAGGATGCATGCAATTTCAGGGACTTTAGTATTCTTAAATTTCCTTGCCTAAATTATGACGTATAGACTAGTAGTTATATAGTTGATATCACCTAACACATATTTTTCTACATGGGATATTAAGCCATTTTTTATGTTGTTTATTGAGTACTCATTGCTTTTCCATTTTGCTCTGTGTATTTTTCTCAAATATCCTTGGTTAAAGCAGCCATAATTGTACTGAAGTACATCTGAAAATTAAGGCATTTGGGAAACATCCTAATGAAAGCTCAAAACTCTCTTTGTACAAGAAAATTAGTAGTCTTTAAGGACTAATAAGCATGGTTAAGGATATATTTGATGTCAAAACTCAGAGGAGTACTTAAAACCCCTGTGCTATCAACTGATGGAATATTGTAATTTGGGGGAAAAACAAATAATATTTGAAGGCTTTAGAAATAGAGGTTATTTTCAGTAGTGCAAAAAAATAATATAACAGACAACAAAAATATGGTTTACTAAAAATGGTTTTGCTACAGACATTAGAAAGATATAAAGTGTGTCACTGGGAAAAACTAGACTAAAATTACAGGGAAATTCCATAATAATTCCTGACCATATAGAAAACAATAAAACAAAATGGAACTGCTCTAAATTGCCCTAAATATTAAGTTTATGATTAATTTATAATATTATACTCAGAGAAATATTATGATTGCATTTTAATAAGACTTTTACTTTTTATTCCCATAAAGTCTTCTTTGTTAGCATATTCTCATGAAGTTTATTACAGATTTCTCTTTTAAAGGATGAAACATTTTACATAATTTTTAATATATAAAAATTTTTAAAAGCATGGTTCAAAGTGTTTATAATGAAAGAACACAAAAGCATATTTCTTGTGGCTTATTAAGCATGTCTATTTTAATTAGAACTACCTAAAGTATTATTACATTTTCTAGAAAAGCATTTTCAAAAGTGTATGGTTTTTATAAATACCCATACATTTTGGTTTAATAGAAGTAAGAAAAAACTAAATTTTATAAATAATAAATGAATTATTTTTATTTGGTATCACTTTATGTGAACTAAATGCCAAAATATCCATAATAAATCCCAATATTCATAAGCTTAAAATTATTTTAGCCCATTCTAAACAAGAATCTTTTCACAGATTCTCTAAGTTATAAGCCAATATTGTTTTTTGTGGTCCTGGGGATGGAACCCAGGGCCTCTACCTCTGGACTACAGACCTGACCTATTTTATATTTTTTTATGTTGAAACAGGGTCTCACTAAGTTGCTGAGAACCTCACTAAGTAGCTAAGGCTGGCTTCGAACCTGTGTGATACTCCTGTCTCATCCTCCCAAGTACTGGGATTACAAGCATGTGCCACCACATGCGGCTAAGCCAATATTTTTTATTCAGAAATCATGGTAAAGAGTTTTAAGTACTTCTAAACTGTGGCATTACAGAAAAATTAAAGCATGTTGGACGATAATTTAACTTTATAGTAGTTCTAACTGTTGAACTTGATTCTGAAGGCCACTTCTGGATGTAGAAGAGAACTTTCAGGCACAAGGAATGATAATGTAAAAGGGCATCCTTACAGAAGAGTTAGAAGATTGTGTTGGCTGAAGTAGAGTGTTAAGTTGTTAGAGGAAATGGGATGGGGGAAGAGAAAGAACAGGAAGGTTGCTGACAGATATTTAAGTGTCTACTCTACTCATTAAATGGATTTTGTGCCCATTAAGAGTTTTTTTTTTCCTTTCTTTTTGGAGGAGGCATTACATGATCAATTTTTACTCAGAAGATTCATTAAGAAATAGTACTAAAATTAAGCAAGGGGGGCATGATGGTGCATGGCTGTAATCACAATGCTTGGGAGGCTAAGACAGTAGGATTGCAGGTTTGAGGACAGTCTTAACAACATATTGAGACTCTTAGAAACTTAGCAAGACCTTGTTTCTTTCTTTGTGTGGTATTGGGAGTGGAACCCAGAGGCTTTCTACCTCTGGGTTCTCCCAGCTCTATTTTATATTTTATTTGGAAACAGGGTCTAAGTTGCTGGGACCCTCACTCAGTAGCTGAGGCTGGCTTCGAACCTGTGTGATCCTCCTGTCTCAGCCTCCCACATGCGGGGATTACAAGACACCACAACTGGCAAGACCCTGTTTTAAAACAAAAACTAAAAAGGGTTGGTAATGTAGCCCAGGAGTAAAATGCCCCTGAGTTCAATCTCCAGTACCACAAAAACCAAACCAAAACAAAAAAGTAAGATCTAGGAGAGATCTCACATAGAAATATTGGGAGAGTTTTATAAAAATAATGGTTGAATAATTGATTGATTGGTTATCTTACTAATTTATTCAACATACATCAGAGCACCTATCATGTGCTAAGATATCTGCTAGCTGGTAGAGATACAAAGGAGAATAAAATATAGGAAAATTTTTATAGGAGTCTAGTGAGCAGATACATCTATGAGAACTTTTACTTCATTTGAGGAAAACTTCAAAAGTCATCTCTTGCCGGGCATGGTGACACACACTTGTAATCCCTGCGCTTGGGAGGCAGAGACAGGAGGATCGCACAGGTTTCGAAGCCAGCCGTGCTGGATTAAGAGATCCTGTTTCCAAATTAAAAAATATAAAATAGGTCTGGGAGTGTAGCCCGGAAGTAGAAGGGCTTCCAGGAACCCCAGTACCACCAAAAAAAAAAAAAAAAAACCAAAAAAAAAGTCAATTCTTCTTTTAATTATACCCTCCCCCAGTGTAATAATTGCTCCTTATTTCATATTTCCAAAATAAAATAAGGACTTGGATTATGCTTATAATAGAACATCTTGTGTTTTATTTGAGTCTATTATATACACATGCATATACACATACCCACATATGCCAACTAAGTTGATCTGCTAGATGGAAAGAATTATGTCATATTTATTTTAGCAGGAATATAACACATGTAAAACATAAAATTTGTTTAGAGTTCTTTACCATCAGTTTTTTGGTTTTGGAACTAATTCATATTGGTCAGCTTCTATATAACAGTTGGTATTCAAAATTTTCTCTGACTGCTTTCTTCTATTTCTGTAAGTGTATGGCATTTTGTAGCAGTTAAAAATTATTTATGTATAATTGTGAAATTTGAGGGCTAGAAACATTAATGTTTACAAATGTTTTGAGGTTGGGAAAAAGGTTATAAGGACATTAGCCTAAGATAAAATAATTTTCACAACTTTATTGTTTTTTATATTGTTACTAATTTTAAGTTTTAAATAGTGAAAACATCAGAAAAGTACTATGTTATGGTTGATAATAAATACTCTTAAAATATTGTAAATTTTCTGTAACTATAATGGCAGATGCTATGTATGACTTTTTTTTATATTTTATATTTTTTATATTTTAGTTTTGCCACATAGGTCCTTATATGTTTGTAATTCCCTGAGCTAATAGCTCTTGATCTGTATTAAATTTTTATTCTAGTGTTCCTGAGCAGTAAATGGAATAAATGGTTAGAAGGATGAATAGCTAATTTTAAAAGATGGAAAAGAACTGTTTTGGAAAATAAGGATGATTATACAAGGACATGGGATCTGTGGAAGCATACATGATGTGTTCCTGTCCCTGTCCCTGTCTTGGTCATTTAGTTATAATGAAAGTAGCCAAAATATTTTCCCCAAATATCACCTTTTTGTCTCGTTGTATGAGTCTTCTAATAAATCAGTCTAAAGTCATGTGATCTCAATACAGTTGAAAAAATATCTGAAGCTTTTATCTTAGAGTTTCAGAATCAAGATTTATTGAATTTATTTTTTGTAGCAATGTGGTAGTTCCAAAGGACATTAACATCAAAAAAGATTAATACAAACTGATTTATTATTTTTGGAAGCTAATAGTGTACTTTTATTGGTATATCATATGAAAAAAGTCTGTGCCTTTTGGAATGCTTTCTTATTTAAAGCAAATAAATCATATCAAAATTAGACAAATGGGAGAGGAACAGGGATTTGATTTCAAAAGTGCTAAGTTTTTTCCCTTATTTCTTCTCTTATTCCTTTCTTTTATTTCTTTTTTTGTCTTTTGGCTGCTGCTGTGAGTGGAATTAATCTGGGATGAGGAAGAAACAGGAGTAGAACAATAGCTTTCTCTTGAAGATAGAGATTTCAAAGTGTGATTATTTTTGCAAGGTGACTTAGTTTGGGATTTCCCAAAGTCGACTTTGAGATGGGGATTCTTGAGTAAGTGATTTGTTATTGAAGTTTTCCCATGAGAAATGAGTAAGGGAAGCAAAACTGGTAAGGAAAAAAATAATCAAAGCAAGGCTGCAGTATCGGGAAAAGCTCTTTTGAGGGTAGCAAACCCCCAAAAAGTCTTAGGTAAGAGCAATCACAGGTAAAAGCATACCTCAGGAGGGAGAGGGCTGCTTAAAAAGGATAAAAAAAGATCTGAGAGGATCTGGGCAGAACATTAACTATGTCTATTACACAATGTTTCAGAGAAAGTTTTTCTTTGTGAAGCATTTCAAAGTAAAGTCACATTCTCTTACATAAGCCAGTTATAGACAAAGAAATTGTTTTCTATGTTTGGGATCTAACTTTAGGCCAGTGGATTAAGCTTTGAAGTTACAACAAGAATGAGAATTGGAGCTTGAAGACAATGCAATTTATGGCTGTTCAGGGACAGAAAAAGGAAAGATATGAAGGATAAAGTGACATTTTATGCAAATAGATGAAACAGGCATGAGAGAATTAACTAATTATTATGAAATAGCACATGTGTAAGCTACATTGACAAATTAGTTGAGACCAAGAAAGGCTTAGATGAATAATCAAAATAAATGAAAAGTTTAGAAAGAGAATAGATTTTTCTGAGAAGATAAGTTTTATGCAAATCTGTATGAACCACAAATAAAAATAAAAGTAATATCAAGATTATCTAGATGTTCACCAAAGTCAGTAGTACATTTAAGAGATGGAAACGTTCTCAGAGAGGTCTTATTTTAAGGAGCTACAGACACTTGAATGGCTGTATGCAGTACTTGCAGAACAGGTAGATGAGGAGAAAATCATGTGATCTTTTCAGCCAAGTAGATAGGCTGACATCTGGCTAGGTCTGTGTATGAGCTAGATAACATGTATGGGGTCATGGGAGAAATAACTCATGCAAATTTTAGGCTTGTTTTTGTTTTGTTTGTGTGTGTATGTGTGTGTATGAGAGAGAGAGAGAGAGAGAGAGAGAGAGAGAGAGAGAGAGAGAGAGAGAGAGAGAAGAGAGAGAAGAGAGAACTATGGAATTAGGGATAAACAGTTTTGAAAACACCTTGAAGCTTCTCCAGTGCAAGCACAGGAAGTATGCAGATCTATTCTGTGTAGAATAATGTCATGCATGGTGTGGGGGGATAAATAATAGTGATAAAGTGGATGATGTGTCTTCACTTACTTTGTAGAATATATTTGAAAATTTCTATCTTAGACTGGAAGTATATTATCACAGCTTCAAAATTACCTTGTGCTATGTGATTGAGCAATGCTGGAAAATCAGTGTAATTTAAGTGTTTTATTCCAATTTTGACATGATTTTTATGCCAGAAAGCATTCTGGGTAAGAAACCTTTTAAAACTATTTATCACATGAACTCTGGTTTTGCTTTTGGAATACATCATCTCATTAATTAAGAGATTGAAGTCTCATTACTTCGTGTCTGTCTTCACAGGATTATGTAAACAGCAACCCTGTCATTACCAATTCATATGCTATTTTTATTTTTCTAAGGATTTAGAGCTCAAAGCCATCATTTAAACAGAACATTATAGAAGAGAAAAAGCAATTTGGAGCATCTCATTCTTAGCAATGTATTGAATAAATCTATTTTGCTATTAGTATTTGTTTTAATTTGTTTTTCTTGATTTAGGTCCATAGTTCAGTACCATTCAAAAGAAAGTATTACATGGTAGCTAATGTGGTATAGAAGACCTGTTCCTTACATTGCCAAATTTATCAGAAAAGCAAAAAACAAACAGAAAAACCCACTAGAAAGACATTATAAATTCAAATACCATAGGTTATTTGTGACAGGCAGATAATTTCTATGTTTCTGATCATTAGGTTTAGTAGTCATTAGCTTAGTTAATGAAAAATAAAATATCTATAATACTGAAAATTAGAGCAACTAGTAAATAAAAACCACACATTGTTCTGAATTGTGGACTGCCACTTTCAATCGTTAACTATAACTATAGTATTAATAACTATAACCATAGTATTAATATGGCACTATGTAATAACTACTATATGATAACTATAGAATTAATAACTATAACTATATTATTAGTTATTAACTAATAGCCACAATATTAATAACTACAGATTAATATAGCACTTTAATAGTTTTTATGGATAAATAATGAATTTTATGTTCAGTGTGAAATAAGAAACTTAAAAGTTTCAATCACAATCTCCTGTATGAATTTTTTAAATTTCCAAAGCAGTCTTTATAAACAACACTCCTTTTTCCTTAACCAAATAATTTTTGCACACTGAACTTCATGTAGTGTTACTTACACATTTAAGTACTATTTATATTTAAACATAAAATGTCTCTTTTATTAAATCTATGCCTTATAATCTATTAAGAGGGAAGATTAAATATAGAGATTACTGTTTATTTACAGTATAGCTGATGTATACCCTTAGAATTATTTTCCTGAATTGTCACATAGCTAAACTAGGGCTTTGAATTTCAACTTTGTCAATGATGAACTATGTGAATAGATCTTGGGCAAGTTTCATAAACTTTCGAAGCCATTTATAAATCAAGAATGATACCTCAAACCCTTATTCATTTGCCCAAAAACTGCCTATGTAGTAATATTTTGAGATATTAACAGTGGCTTTTTTACTTTTCTTTGCTTCTTTGCATTAGTTACATTTTCCTGATAATTTAGGTAATAGCACTAGCCAGCCAGGGTCAGAACAGATACTAGTAGAATGAAAAAGTCAGTTGTCAGCTTTCAGTTCCATATTAGGACATTTTATTTTTATTGGTGCATTATAATCATAGATATTAATGGGATATAAGATGGTAGAGGCATATGTGCACACATCATTTATTTAGCCCTTCTCCATTTCTTACTCCATTCCTTTCCTTCTCCCTCCAAATTTTCAGCTTAATGATTGACTTTGATATGTTTGTGAATTTATATCATGTGCATTTTAAAGCCCATGGTTGAACAATATTCTTGAAATCATAGCTCTCAAAAACTTGGCATTTGAGAAGTAAAAAATTTGCCAAGCCCCCAAAGCATAGAGAACCATGAAAGACTCAGTTGATACCAGAAAATAAAGAGGGGGGGGGGAGAAAGCATGGATAGGATAACAGATCCCAAAGAGAGAAAAATTGGTCCAGCATACAGATACAATGAAAGAGGATCAGAAAGGCTTTGTGACCTAATGATGAAGTGAAATGCATTTATTAGAAAAAGCAACTGCATAAAGCAAGAATAAACAAGTGGGATAACATCAAACTAAAAAGTTTCTTCTCATCAAAGGAAACTATCAATAACCTAAAGAGGAAGCCTACAGAATGGGAAAGGATCTTTACCAGCCACCATTCTGATAGGGGGCTAATATCCAGAGTATACAAAGAGCTCAAAAGGCTCTACACTAGCAAAACAAAAAACCCAATCAAGAAATGGGCAAATGAACTAAATAGACACTTCACAAAAGAAGAGATACAAAGGGCTAATAGATACATGAAAAGATGTTCTTCATCACTGGCCATCAGGGAGATGCAAATCAAAACTACACTGAGATTCCATCTAACCCCAGTCAGAGTAGCAAGCATAAAGAAATCAAACAACAACAAATGCTGGCGAGGATGTGGGGAAAGAGGAACTCTTTTACACTGTTGGTGGGAGTGCAAACTAGTTCAGCCACTATGGAGATCTGTGTGGAGATTCCTAAGAAAGGTGGGAATAGATCCACCATCTGATCCAGCTATACCACTCCTAGGTATCTTTCCAAAGGGGTTGAATTCAGAGAACTACAGCAACATATGCATACCTATGTTCATAGCAGCACAATTTGTAATAGCCAAAATATGGAACCAACCCAGATCACCATCAACAGATGAATGGATAACAAAACTGTGGGAAATACACACAATGGAATTCTATTCAGCCATAAAGAAGAACAAAATTATATCATTTGCAAGAAGATGGAAAGCCCTGGAGAGCATCATGTTAAGTGAGATCAGCCAAGCACAGAAGGAGAAGATACACATGTTTCCTCTAATATGCCCAAACTAGAAAACACAAAGGATACCAGTAGGACCCCAGATATTAGAGGGGAAATACTAGCTAAGTTTTAATGGAAAGATAGGAGAGGAGAAAGGCCGATCTGTATTAATGAGGTTCTACATCTGAACATGTGTAAAATTATGAATAAGACATGGTTAACCTGGATAACCATTGGTGGGGGGGGGAAAGGAGGCAGGAGGGAGAGGGCACCAAATATAGTATAAATGTATACTACTTATGTTCAATAAAAAATTGTTAAAAAAAAAAAGAAAAAGCAACTGCAGATACAGCACAGACAAAAGATGATGAGCAAGAATGGAGTACCTTCCTGCAGGGGCCAGTGGGGTCAGAAAATGGCTCTTAGATCAGAGTCCTACCCTGAATGACAAAACAATTTAAGTTTCCCAGGAGTTCAGACCATTTTCTAGAAGGAGAAAATGGGGTAAGAATTATGAACTGAGTGCTTACCCAAAAGAGACCAAATTGTAAGCCAGAAAAATGTGTGGAAAAGGCTATGTGATGGTTTGAATATAATTTGAGAGTTCATGTGTTACACTGGTTCTCAGTGTTGCAGTTCTGATATGGTAGGTCCTTATAAAAGGCTGGGCCTAGAGGAAGGTCTCCTTGGACTCTAATTAGTCCCCAGAGGAAACTTGGTTTCCTGTTTTACATAGTCATCTGTCACTCCTGCATAAGCTCCCACCATGATGACATCCACAAGGCAGTGATGTAGCAAGGGGTATTTGCCAGAACTGTTGCTATGTTTGAGTTTTTAGCCTCCAAAGCTGTGAGCTAAATAAACTTTTCTTTATAAGTACTTGGCCTCAGGTATTCTGTTGTAGTAACAGAAAAGAGTCTAAAGAAGACTAAGCTTAGAAGAGCTAAGATTCTAAGCTAAGATCAGTTATAGAAATAAAAATAAGCCGGGTGTGGTGGCAAACGCTTGTAATCCCAGCATTCGGGAGGCTGAGACCAGAGGATCATGGTTCCTGGACAGCCTCAGCTACTTAGTGAGGTCTTCCACATATTAGTTGAGACCCTGTTTCAAAATAAAGAATAAAAAATAGGGCAGGGAGTATAGCTCAGAGGTCAAATGCCCCTGGGTTCCATCCCCAGACCCACACACACACAAAAGGAAATAAAAATAACTTCATTTTTTTTACTTTAGACTTTATAGCTATGTGGAAATATCATAGCTACTAAATCATCAGTCTTGAGGTTATCTCAAATTTAGTACTCCTTTAATTTTTTCAAAATTAATTTGAAAGCCTCCATTATCTGGAATACCTTTCAACTTAGAACAAAAATTTCCTTTCACATAATATAACTGTCATAATATTTTTAATAGGTTCATATATTACTGTGAAGAGTATTTTTAAAATACATTGAACATTACCTTTCTCAAATATGGCATGTTATGTAGAACATGATGGTGCATGCCTATAATCTTAGTACTTGGGAGGCTGGACAGGAGGTCTGCAGATTCAAGGTCAGCCTCATCAACCTAGCAAGATCCTCAGCAACTTAGCAAGACACTGTTTTGATATTAAATAATAATTAATAATGATGATGATAGCTGGGGGTGCAGTTCACTAATACCAATATATATCTTTGTTATATAGTTATCTGCAGCAGACTAGATCTATTTGGCTTATATCTTAACTTAAAAGTGAACTTTTAAACATATAACTGCAAGGATCCAGTATGACCTACCAACATGTTGAGTAGTAACTGCCAAAATTGCTTCTGGAAAACCCTGGCTTATTGTCCCCACATAGTTTCCCAGCACACTATAGATTAAAAAATTTAGAGTGTTTATGTGGATTGGAAACATCAGCACAAGAAATACACCTGACAACTTTTACGTTTGCTGTCTAAATTAGGGAACATTACTCCTTCATATGAAAGGCACTATTTTTAAGCCCCTTCCCTATGACCCATGTTGCAGAAATCCACTGGTCTTGCTACCACTCCTGATAATGCTTAAGCACCCAATAACATGCACTGTGCAATCCAGGATCTGCCTGCCTCTTTGGTCTTTCAGAACTGTCCACCTATCACAGTCAATTCTTCCACACTGTCCTTTTCCTGAAATAATAAACTCACGGTGTCAGGTATCATGTATAAGAATTTTGAATCCCATTACAAATTTAAAATGTTTAGAAAGCCCAGAATTTTTAAATAAGCTGTAGCTAAAACTATGAAGTATAAGAACTTCTAACACAAGTTATATTAAAATATCTTTATATAAGCAGCATCTGGTTCAGTCTTGTCTCCAGCTGAGCATACACCCACAATCTGTATGTTTAACTATTTTCATTTGTAGCTGTTTCTGATTCATGGACAAAAGCTGATTATGTTATAGGATAAGCCATTTGAAGTGTTAACCATAGTAAGCCATGCTAAGCCATGATAAGACTATTAATGTCAGACATAATGAGATTATTAATATCAGGTTTTATATCAACTATGCTCTTACTGAATCACAGGCACACAGAAAGGTGAGGAGAAAAGGGATTTAAAATATCTTTCTGATGGTGTTGCTTTGAAATCATTTAATCCTACAAGTGAATATTTTGAAATTTTATCATTAATTATTAATGTTTTGTTTTGTTTCTAAGTATTTGATTAATGGAACCAGAAAATGGAACATTTTTATCTCAAAATAGGACAAGCTAATATTTGGTTTATTGCCAGGGACAATAAATTATTTGCCTTTAAATGAAAAAAAAATTATTCTATGCCGATTAACATTTCTTTCAAGAACTTGCTTGTATGTTTGCACATGATGTTGTAACTTTAATTTAGTCACAGAAAAGGAATAAAGAATCTATAGACAGAAAAGTGAGCAAAAAAATTTATGCACTGCAACATTCTAAAATATGTTATTTAGTAACAAAGAAAAATGATTGCTACCTTCAGGATAAAAGAGAAAACTGAGTGAAATATGTGAAGCATTGACTATATATTACTATGAATGTTAATATTTATGGGCAACTATGAAGGCACCTGTACAAAAAACAAGACCTAATAAAAAGTTTGAAACAGACAACAATTTTTAATATCTCAACAATTTAAATCATTGAAAATTCAACTGTTTATTTTCTTCTAAATTTTTACTTAAGAGTAGTGAATACAACATTTGTCATACACAGGCATTCATGAGTAAAATATAGCCTACATACTTGAAATTTTCTGACTCTTTCTCTAATTTTTGTACACACTGTTATTGTCTATCTAGTGCTATCCACTGTAGGGTTGGGAGGTACTTCAACCAATGGAAAACTGATTTTTAAAAAAAGAGAGAAAGAAAATATATTTGTCATTAAGATAAGCCTGTGACAGTGGATTCTGGTTGTTAAGACTCTAAAGTACTTTCTTAATATTCTATTCCACAATTTTGTTGCCATAGTCTGTGTTCCTTCTTACCCTATGGCAATGCTATTTGTTCGCTCCAATGCATTTTCTTAGTTCTGCTGCAGTTTTTTCCAGTTGCTGAATGTTCCACTGCCATTGTCTTCTATTTGACTGAAGTTTGCTCACCTGACAATGCAAACGCTTTAGAATTGCATCAAATCTCTTATGTTGTACCTATTAAAAGAACAGTTCACGTCATCAGGGTTTATAAAAAATAGTCAGTAGCCATAAAGGATATTTTGATTAAGGAGAGAAGCACTTGATTAGAAACTACATTGTAAGTAAAAATGATAATAAATATAAACTGTAATTGTATTATAACTATTTATCAAACACATTACAAGTTAGATGCTGTGCTGAGAGATATCTACATATAATTAAATTCCTATAACACATTATAGTGAGGGTATTATCCTCCTCATTTTTGCATGAATAAGCCAAAGATCAAAGAACATTTGACCAAAGTTTTATGGATAGCAGAATATTTTCTACTTACCAATCCAGTTACCCAGTGTTAAGATAAATTTGGCCTTCTTGCTTTGAGTCTTGTGTAGTGAGCTGCAACTTAGTATATAAAGTAACTGAAAACCTAAGAGTATACTTTTGTAACACAAAGCTGTGTCTCAGCCAGTCCCAATAGTCCAGCTTCAGTCAATCACAGGCAGCCAGCTAATCAGACCATGTTCAAATAGGGTGAATGCTGAGCTGTAACCAGTCAAGCTGTTTCTGTACCTAATTTCCATTTTCTAACCATAAATGAAACCTGCTCACATTGTATAAAGGAACTTTGAACCTCTTCTGGTTCTGAGGACCACCCAATTCGCAAATTGTTCTTTGCTCTATTAAATTCTGCTAAATTTAATTTGCCTAAAGTTCTTCTTTTATTGACAGTGAAGAAAAAATGGCTCCAATTCCTGTATCTAGTGGTATCAAATAGTTTACTGAAACACAGCATACATATACATCTAAAAAGATCTAAGAAATAATGTAGTCTATTCACCTTCTATGAAATAAATCAATATTTATGCTGAGCTAGACAAGAAGACACTTTAAGTCAATGAATCACAGTGCAGATCACAAAGGTTTTGGTGTCTGGTCATAAGAAAACAGAAAAGTCAAAATTTCAGACACAGGTGTTGGCTACACAGAGGAGCCATCTTTTGGGAACAACTTTATTGAAATGTAATTATATACCATATACTCCATCCTTTAGATTTATACAATTAAGTGTTTTTAGCATTTGCATTATTCTCCAAAGTAACCCAGTATTCATGAGCAGTAACTCCCCACTCCCACCTTCACACAATCTTCCCTTCCAGGTACTAGGCAACCACTAGCCTACTTCTCTTTGTATGTATCTACCTATTCTGGACATTTCACATTTATGGAATCATATGATATGTTGTCTTTGTGACAGGCTTTTCTCACTTAGCACAATGTTTTTAAGAGTCTTCTATAGTGTAGCATATGTCAATATTTCATTTCTTCTTATTTTCAAACAATAGCCTATTGCATGATATACCACATTTTATTTATCCATTTCATCAGCTGATTGACATCTGAGTTGTTTCTACTCTTCAAGTATTATGAGTCATGCTGCTATGAACATTCTGAACATTCACATGCAAGAATTTGTATGAACATATATTTTCACCATTCTTGGGTATACACTTAGGAGTGAATTTAGTAAGTCATATGATAACTCATTTAACCATTTGAATAACTGCCAGACTGTTTTCCAAAATGACTGTACCAATTTACATTCTCATAGTAATGTGTCAGTGTTCTAATTTCTTCACATTCTCAGAAATACTAATTATTTGTATTTTTTTATCATGGCCATACTTTTAGATGTGAAATGGTATCTCATTAGAGTAAAACACCTATTTTTTTATAACAATTTTTTTATTGAACATAAATAGTATACATTTACACTATATTTGGTGCCCTCTCCCCCCCGCCCCCATTTTCCCTTCCCCCCTCCCACCAATGGTTGTCCAGGTTAACCATGTCTTATTCATAATTTTACACATGTTCAGGTGTAGACCCTCATTAATCAAGACCGGCCTTCCTCCTCTCCTATCTTACCATCCAAACTTAGCTAATATTTCCCCTTCAATATCTGGAGTCCCACTGGTATTCTTTGTGTTTCCTAGTTTGGGCATATTAGAGGAAACATATGTATCTTCTTCTTCTGTGCTTGGCTGATCTCACTTAATGTTCTCCAGGGCTTTCCATCTTCTTGCAAATGATATAATTTTGTTCTTCTTTATGGCTGAATAGAATTCCATTGTGTGTATTTCCCACAGTTTTGCTATCCATTCATCTGTTGATGGTGATCTGGGTTGGTTCCATATTTTGGCTATTACAAATTGTGCTGCTATGAACATAGGTATGCATATGTTGCTGTAGTTCTCTGAATTCAACCCCTTTGGAAAGATACCTAGGAGTGGTATAGCTGGATCAGATGGTGGATCTATTCCCACCTTTCTTAGGAATCTCCACACAGATCTCCATAGTGGCTGAACTAGTTTGCATTCCCACCAACAGTGTAAAAGAGTTCCTCTTTCCCCGCATCCTCGCCAGCATTTGTTGTTATTTGATTTCTTTATGCTTGCTACTCTGACTGGGGTTAGATGGAATCTCAGTGTAGTTTTGATTTGCATCTCCCTGATGGCCAGTGATGAAGAACATCTTTTCATGTATCTATTAGCCCTTTGTATCTCTTCTTTTGTGAAGTGTCTATTTAGTTCATTTGCCCATTTCTTGATTGGGTTGTTTGTTTTGCTAGTGTAGAGTCTTTTGAGCTCTTTGTATACTCTGGATATTAGCCCCCTATCAGAGTGGTGGCTGGTAAAGATCCTTTCCCATTCTGTAGGCTTCCTCTTTAGGTTATTGATAGTTTCCTTTGATGAGAAGAAACTTTTTAGTTTGATGTTATCCCACTTGTTTATTCTTGCTTTAATTTCCTGAGCTTTGGAGGTAAAACACCTATTTTTAAATGAACCAATACAATGATAGGATAACAAGGCTGGTAAATTATCTGTTTATTATTATATGTATTTTAGAGTGCTCTCTCAAGTCTAAAGGTGGTTTTAGGTCAATTCAAAGAAGGTTCAAGTTATCAAAATACTAATCCCCAAATGTACCAAAATAATTGATTTGCCAAAATCATGTTTATAGCCTAAGAAGGCTATAGGGAACCAAGATTCTTGGTTTCTGAGGTCTTCAGACTCAGCGTCCAGCCTGGCCTGCTTCTCTTTAACCCTCTGCTTTCCTTCCCCCTAGGCCCCAGATTAGGCTGTATGCTCAGTCTTCTTTCTGTCTCTGTCTCTTTCCCTGCTCTTCAGCTCTTCAGTTAGCTCAGGGCTCTATATCCGGAATATGCGATGGATCCTTTTGACAGTATAGTAAAAACTATGGACTCCTTCATAGAATATTTGTTAAATGCATAACATAAAACATACATGATTGCAAAAGAGACCAATTATGTTGAAATGGCAGAGACACTACAACAGACACAACCTAAGAATTTCAAAATACTGCTGTGAAAAACCTTTCAACTAACACATAGTATATTGTCTAACTTCATTACTGTTCCATTTTCATTGGACAGTAAAATGTAATCAATTGTGAATAGACAGTGTGTTTTATAAATGTTAATTAGGTTACATTGATAAAGTATTCAATTATTCTATCTATGGGCTTCCTCATTTTTTGTACTACCAATTACTCAAAAAAGTTAAGATCTCTAATAGGATCATAGATGTGTAGATCTGTCTCTTTTTCTTATTATTTCTGTTATTTTTGCCTGCATATTTTTAGAATCTATGTTAGTTGAATACTCATGAAGAACTGTTAATTTTGCTTTGATGAATTCGTTGATCCTCTCTTAGTCCATATCCTGAAATTGGCTTGCAATTAATGTTGCCACATCAGTTTTCTTAAGATTAATGTGCTCATAGTCAGTCTGTGTTGAAAATTGTATTTTTTTGAAGAGGTTATGCTTGCAACTTAGTTTATTTTAATACAGGATCATAATTTCTTCCTTCTAATTGAAGTGTCTAGCCCATTTACATTTAATGTAATTATTTACATTTTGGGGTTTAAGTCTGCCATCATAATGTATCTTTTATTATTTTCTTTTCTTTTAATTTTTTGTTTTCTTCATTTTCCACCTTATTTTAGGTTAATCAAGTATTTTTTGTTGTTACATATGATTTCTTCTTTTGTTTGTTTAGCTAGAACTATACTTATATGTATTTTAAAAAGTTTCTCTAGTTGTTATTTACAATAGCCACGATAGAGAACTAAGTTAAATGCCCATCAACATATAAATTGATAAAGAAAATAAATTATATATACACATGAAATATTATATTTTAAATTTTTTATTGGTGCATTGTATTCATGCATCTTACAGGGATAGAAGATGCTGGAGACATACATGTACACATCACCCAATTAGCCCTTACCCAATTCTACAATGAAATATTATTCATCCATAAAAAGGATGAGATCCTGTCATTTGTGATCTGGAAGACTTTATGGTAGGCCAATATGTACTAATTTGAAAAATCTGTAATGTACTGTTGAATAAGTAAATTAGTTCTCCCTCTCACGGGGAAGTTGTGTGTGTGTGTGTGTGTGTGTGTGTGTGTGTGTGTGTGCGTGTGTGTATACATATGTGTACTGCTAGTAAGAGGTGAGAGTGATAAGAAAGAACAATGGGATAGGAGGTAGATTCAGAGGAACTTTTTGTATTTTCTTTAAAATTTAAATTTTATTAAGGAGAATCTATTCTTAGAAATAAGAAATATTTTCAAATAAATTTTAGGTAAATAAAATCCAACATACCTGAACTCATATTCAGCTCTGTCATATAACATTAACTGTATCTCATACACACTATTAAAATTTCTGAACTTCTATAATTTATGTTATAAGGATTTAAATAAGATAGCTGCTAAAAGTGATGGTATATGCCTGTAATCCTAGAACTTGGGAAGCTATGACAAAATGGCAGGTTCATTGGCAGCCTCTGCAACTAAGCAAAGCCCTCTATAACTTAGTGAGATCTGTATCAATATAAAGATAAAATAGGGCTGGGGGTATAGCTTAGAAGCAGAAGGCCCTTGGATTCAAACCCCAGTTCATAAGTAAAATAAAATAAAATAAAATAATAGATAATCTATATAAAGTGTTTCAGAAAAAAATAAAATACTTAGGAATAAATTTAACCAAGGAGATAAAAGACCTCTACAAAGAAAATTATAAAACATTGAAAAAAGAAATTGAAGAAGACCTCAGAAGATGGAAAGATCTTTCATGTTCATGGATAGGCAGAATAAATATCATCAAAATGGCCATATTTCCAAAAGTGATCTACAGATTCAACGCAATATTCATTAAAATACCAAGGTCATTCTTTACAGACATAGAAAAATAAGTTCTTAAATTCTTTTGCAACAACAACAACAACAACAACAACAACAACAACAAGAATAGCCAAAGTAATTCTCAGCAACAAAAAACATGCAGGAAGAATCACAATACCTGACTTTAAACTATAATACAAAGCCATAGTAATAAAACAGCATGGTACTAGCACAAAAACAGATACACAGACCAATGGAGAATAGAAGAGGAAACAAATCCACACACTTACAGCCAATTAATTTTTTATAAAGGGGCCAAAAACACTCTGGAAAAAAGATAGCCTGGCTGGGCATGGTGGCACATGCTTGTAATCCCAGCACTTGGGAGGCTGAGATAGGAGGGTTGCTCAGGTATGAAGCCAGCCTCAGCTACTTAGTGAGGCTCTCATCCACTTAGTAAGACCCTGTTTCCAAATAAATTATAAAAATAGGGCTGGGGGTATAGCCCAGAGGTAGAAAGCCCCTAAGTTCTTTCCCCCAGTACCACACACACACACACACACACACACACACACACACACACAAGAAAGCCTGTTCAACAAATGGTGTTGGCAAAACTGGTTAACCATATGCAGAAAAATGGAAATAAACCCCACTTTCTCACCCTGCACAAAAGTCAATTTAAGATGGATCAAAGACTTTGAAATTAGACCAGAGACCTTGAGGCTCCTTTAAGAGGGCATGGGTCTAACACTGCAAAACATAGGAACAGGTCAAAACTTCTCAACAAGACCACAAATGCACAAGAAACAAAAAGGAAGATCAATACGTGGGATTGCATGAAACTGAAGAGCTTCTAAACAGCAAAGGAAACTGACAAGAACCTCAACCAAAAGTCAACAGAATGGGAGAAGATTTTTGCCACATACTCCTCGGATAGAGGACGAATACCTAGAATATATAGAGAACTCAAGAAACTCAGTACTAAGAAAACAAATAATCAAATAAAAAAAATGGGTAAGGGAATTAAATAGATACTTAATGAAAGAAGAAATTAAAATGCCAATAAATGCATGAGAAAATTTTCAACATCATTAGCAATCAGAGAGATACAAATCAAAACTACCCTGAAATTTCACTTAACTCCAACTAGAATGGAAATCATTCAAAACACACACAACAACAAATGCTGCCAAGGATGTGGAGAAGTGGGAACTCTAAAACATTGTTGGTGGGATTGCAAATTATTGCAACCACTTTGGAAAACAGTATGGAGGATCCTCAGAAGAAAGAGAACAAACCTACCCTATGATCCTGCAATACCACTTCTAGGTATCTACCAAAAAGAATGAAAACCAAACTACCAAACTAATTCATGCACATCTATGTTCATAGCTACACAATTCACAATTGCCAAACTATGGAATCAACCGAGATGTCCCTAAACAGATGAATGGATTACAAAATTATGGGATATGTACACAATGGAATTCTACTCAGTCATAAAGAAAAACACAATTACATAATTTATAGGGAAATGAATAAAACTGTAGAACATTATGCTGTGAGATTAGTCCATCACAAGAAATAAGAAATTGGATGTTCTCCCTACTATGCAAAAGCTAGGGAGAAAATGGGCCATAGGAGGAACTCTAGATGATGAAGGAGGAAGTACTATAGATGAGCAAATAAGGTGACCTGAGGGGATGGGAGGGAGGATGAGGGAAATTCTCTAATGTTCATGATGTATATCTTCATCTAGAGTTCATCCTATGACCCATTTTCTCCCTAGCTTCCACATATTAGGAAGAGCATCAGATTTCTTATTTTTTGTGACTGACTAATCTCACTTAGCTTTTAGCATAAATGGATGTAGGATTTTGTCAAATGCTTTTCAGCATCTATTGAGATATCATGTGATTTTTGTCTCTGCTCCTGTTTATGTGATGAATTACATGGACTGATTTTCATATGTCAAACCAGTCTTGCATCTCTGAGATGAACCCTACTTGGTCATTGTGTATGATTTTCTTGATGCGGTTTTGAATATGTGTTTGCTGGTATTTTGTTTAGCAGTTTTGCATCCAAGTTCATCAGTGATATTGTCCTGTATTTTTCCTTCCTTGAGCTATCTTTATTTGGTTTTGGTATTAATGTGATATTGGCTTCAAAGAATGTATTTGGGAGAGTCCTGTTTCTTTCTATTTCACAAAATAGATTCCCAATTAGCCCTTACCCAATTCCCACCCCATTTTCTCCCCCTTGTGCCTTCTCATGTCTGGCTTAGTGATTGACATTGATATGTTTGTACTTAACAAACATATCAAAGTAGAAGAAGGTACTATAGATGAGCAAATAAGGGCTAATTGGGTGATGTATGCATGTATGCCTCCACCATCTTGACCATTAAGATTTATAACTATAATGCACTAATAAAAAGTTAAAAAACAGATGAATGGATTACAAAATTATGGGATATGTACAAAATGGAATTTTACTCAGCCATAAAGAAAAACACAATTACATCACATACAGGGAAATGGACGGAACTGGAGAACATTATGCTAAGTGGGATTAGTCAGTCACAAAAAATAAAAAATTGGATGCTCTTCCTAATATGCAAAAGCTAATGAGAAAATGGATCATAGGAGGGACTCTAGATGAAGAAGATACTATAGATGAGCAAATAAGGTAACCTAACTGAGGGGATGGGAGGGAGGAAGAGAGAAATTCTCTAATGTAGATGATGTACATTAACAAACATGTCACAGTCAATCACTTAGCCAAACATGAGAAGGAGGGAGGGGGAGGGAATGGGGCAGGAATTGGGTAAGGGCTAATTGGGTGATGTGTGCATGCATGCCTCCACCATCTTGCACCCCATTGTCAACATTTTTCCTTTGCTTTTCTGGGTTTTTCTTTTAGGGTAACTTTAGCTATGTAATCATTTCTGTTGCTGACATCAATACATGGATACATTTGTCAGTTGTACAGCTACATGTTGTATTATTCCAAGTTATATAAGTTTTGTTCATGACCTTTAGTAGCTCAGAAAGTGCACCATTTTTCTCCATCCTTTTAAGTTTTTAGGCTCAGACTGTACAAAATTTAGGAAAAAGTAAGCCATCAAAGCTTTACACAATGTCTGTTATCACAAAATACTGCTTGCAGCACTCATCATTTGCTAAAAACATCTGAACCGCGCCAGTCTTCTTCTGGATTTGGCAAATAATGCTTTTTATTTTACTTTGAACTAAAAATCACTGATTGTTGCTTAATGCTTTGTATTTGAAGCTTTGTATTTGTATACTTGTATTTTTGCTTCCCCAATTTTTTCTCAATGACTCATAGCTAATCTTTATTCTCTTCTCTCTTATCTTTAGTTCCCTTCTTCCAGAATATAAAATGACAGACAATAGGCAGGGGGGAAAAAGACATTTTGGGATAAATATTGGGAAATAATTTTTTTTTCATTTGGGTAAAGCATAGAAATATGAAAAATATTTCTATGATGAAAAAACATTGAAATTCAAATACCATTTTCATTATTTCTGTTCCTAAACAAAAATATGTAATTCACAAAATATATGTATATCTGAAAGCATTAAAGATTAGAACAAAAGAATGCTGCAGTCTAGGCAAAAGATGGTCTTTGAACTATGCCAGGTACACGGCTATTTAGAAGGAACAGAAAAGCTGGGCATGGTGGCACACACTTATAATCCCAGTACTTGAGAGGCTGAGACAAGAGGATCACAGGTTTGCAACCATTCTCAACTACTTAGTGAGACCCTCCACAACTTAGTGAGACCCTTTTTCAAATAAAGAATAAAAAATAGGACTGGGAGTGTAGCTCAGAGTAGAATGACCCTGGGTTCAATCCCCAGGATTATAAAAGTAGAATAGATAATAAAAATTTCTGTTATTTGAATTCATCCTCTTAAAAAAACAAATTTTTAATCAGGCATTGTAGTATATGCCTGTAATCCCAATACTTGAGAGGCTAAGATAGGAGGATCATAGGTTTGAGACCAGCCTTAGCAACTTAGTGAGGTGCTCCACAACTTTGTAAGACCATTTCAAAATAAAAATAAAATAGGTCTGGGGTATAGCTTGAGGTAAAATGTCCCTGGGCTCAGTCCCTAGGACCAAAGGGAAAGAAAAAAAAAGAAAAACTGGCCATTTTGAGAAGTAGTTATTCATATCAGTTACCAATGCACCTCAAGCAGTTATTATAATTGTTGAAAAAAATGCAATGTTCTTAAGACAATAATATGACTGTACTTATCCTTCAGTTATATAATTTTATGAAGAATCTTTACTTTTAAAATTTTCATATGCTTATTATAATACTGTGATACAATTGGGGGCTACTTTAAAATGTTTTAGAAGCAATAAAACTAAAATTAAAAGCACAAAGTAATTTTAACAGAGGTATTCCTATTAAGAAATCCTAAAATGTTATTAAATTTCAGGGCAGGAAGGTTTTTTATGAAAACATTTAAAAATGGAAGTTTTAACCTCAGAGACAATTCATCAAAATCTACCATTAGTGTTCATGTATAGCACACTTCATCTATTAAAATACCAATTTAGTTGCTTTGGGCAAAATAGAGATGTACTTCATGTACTTATTCTTCCTAATAAATAAAACTAAAAATGCTAGATATAACATAAAATATCAGAAGCTTCTGAAAGCTAGAAAAAACAAAGAAAATTGGCTAGAGATAACAGAACCCAACAAGTGAAGTGGGTTTTTCTTTTCCCTCATATGTTCCAGAGAAGATTCTGAAGAAGATAGTAATCTGGACATGCCAAAAAATGTAGGAAAAAAGTCACAATAAAAGCCTGATCTCTCTAGAAAAAGATGAGAAAAATGGCAGTTTAGCAAATCAAAAAAAGTTCTAGGCAGTAACTCCTCTAATTTGAAGTCAAATGCCACAGGGAAAAACAAAAAACTGTGGCCTTTCTATAACCAGTGAGCAAAGGCTCACTGGAAAGTCTATACTTCTATCACTGCTTACTGTTATAAAGTGTTCCAATCCCCTGCTGGGGTTAACTGGGGAGTCAGGGGTTTCAGTCCCCTCTGAGAAGTAGCAAGCCACATGCTGTGGTATAAGTGGAATCCATCTGAGGAATGAGTCATAGTTCTCCTTGCAGGGGTAATGTCAGAGGAAGTCTAGTGGGATCCTGACTTTCACCATTACTTAGTGGTAACAAGGCCATGTCTACACAAGTGTCCGTGTGGGCTATTAGGGTACAGTTAAGTTGTCCCTCTCCCTTTAATCCAGAAGCCTAGAGGTCAGCCAAAATTCCTCCCTGTCCAGTACTAACAAGAAGCCCATCCCCTTCCATGAGTGTCAGTGGAGACTAATAGGAGGATCTGGATTTCAACTACCACCTAGCAACAATGAAGATCCAGAATCCTAAAACATAATACCCACCATGCCCAGATTTAAATAGAAAACCATTCATCATACAAACAACAACAACAACAACAACAACAAAACAAACAAACAAAAAAACTGATCAATCTCAAACTGAATAAGAAACAGCAATGAGCAGCAGCACCAGGATAACAGAGGAGTTACAATTATCTGTAAGCATTTCAGACCAGTCATCATAAACATGCTTCAACAAGCAATTACAAACATACTGAAAGAA
Organism: Muscardinus avellanarius; assembly: GCF_963383645.1. Lineage (NCBI taxonomy): Eukaryota > Metazoa > Chordata > Mammalia > Rodentia > Gliridae > Muscardinus > Muscardinus avellanarius. Next base: position 146,858,116 of record NC_137787.1, on the reverse strand, counting down.
ATGGAAAAATAATAGAAAGTGTTGGCTAACAGAAAATAAAGAGAAGAACAACATGAAAGCTGATGAACTAACACATACAATAACCAACATGAAAAATTCCATAGATTTCAACAGTAGCTAGAGGAAACAAAGGAAATAATAAATAAACCAGAAAGAACTAAAATTACTCAATTTGAGCAACAAAGAGAAAATTGATTAAAAAAACAAATGAATAGAGCCTCAAGGGCACATAAGGCTATTCCAAAAGACCTAACATTTGAGTCAGTAGAGTCCTACAAGGAAAGGAGAAAGAAAAACTGAAAAAAATATTCAAATAAATAATGGCTGAAAAATTCCAAATCTATAGAATTAAGATGAGAGAACTCCAAATAGGATAAATCTAAATAAATCTAAATGCCAAATCATAGTAAAACTTGTGAAAACTAAAGACAAGAAAATCTTGAAGAGTACAACAAAGAAATACCTCTTTGGGAAAAGCAATCCAAATGACAGCAGATTTCTCATCAGAAATCACGGAGGCCAGAAAAAAATGGCACAACATTTTTCAATTGTGGAAAGAACTGCCAACCCACAATTCTCTATGCAGTGAAAACATTCTTCAGAAATGAAGGGGAAATCAAGACATTGCCACGTTAAAAAGTAAGATAAATAAATAAAAGAATTTGTCACTAGTAACCCTGTCTACCCAACAAGAATGCATTTGGAAGTTTTCTAAAGAGAAACAACATTTTTTTTTGAAAAGAAATCAGAACATCAGGAAGGAAGAAAGAACATGGGGGAACAAAAATACAGGTAAGAAAGGACAAAGAAAAGCTATAACTAAAGAGTGTGGGTTTCTGTCTGAAGTGAAGAAAATTTCTAAAATTACCTTCAGTGATGGCTGCATATATTTGTGAATATATTAAAAGCTATGGGATTAAATACTTTAAATGGTAAGTTGTCTCATATGTGAATTATTTCTCAATAAAACTGTTTTTAAAAATAAGCTGATGAAATTGCAGTTGCCTGATGTAAGGGGCACAAGAGAACTTTCTGGACATGCCGGCATGTCCATTAAGTTCACTGATCAAGAAAGATCCTTTCTTTCTTTCTTTCCTTTCCTTTTCTTTCTTTTTTTGTGGTGGTACTCGGGGTGGAACCAGGATTTTTATACCTCCGGCTTTTTATACTCCCAAACCTATTTACACTTTATTTGGAAACAAGGTCTCACTAAGTTTCTGAGAGCATCACTAAGTAGCTGAGGCTGGCTTCAAACCTGTGCAATCCTCCTGTCTCAGCCTCCCAAGCACGGGGATTACAAGCTTGTGCCACAACACCCGGCTCAAGAAAGATCATTTCCTGATCAAGGTGATGGTAACCCGTATGTAAGTATATATTAATAAAAATAACCAAACCAAGCATTTAAAATTTGTGTGCTTATTCTTCTGTCAATTATACTTTGGCAAAATAAATTAACATATGAAAATTACTAAATAATCTCAAAAATCTTACTAAAATGGTTTTAGTAATTTATACTCACACCAATTGTGGGGTAAAATTTATATGCTCTACACCTACAATATTGATAACTGTCCTAACAATTTGATGACTAAATAGTGGCTTCCAATGATCAATTTTTATTTATTTATTTATTTATTTATTTATTGATTGATTGATTGACTGTGGTACTGGGGTTCCTGGGAGCCCTTCTACCTTCAGGCTACACTTCCAGACCTATTTTTTATATTTTTATTTGGAAACAGGGTCTCTTCAGTCAGCACGGCTGGCTTTGAACCTGCGTGATCCTCCTGTCTCCGCCACCATGCCTGGCCCAATGATCAATTTCTTATTGTTAATGGGGTTGTTAATATTTCTATTCTCTTTTAGATATTTATATTTTAAAAATAAGTCTTTATCATTTACCTAATGAAAAATACTGGTTTGTTTGACATTTTCTTATCATTTATATGTGTTACCTTTTCTAGAGCAGTTGTCTCTACTGTTTTTGTGTACTTCCATGATCTAAACACTTATGACATTCTTGAAGTAAATATTTTTAATTGTAAAGTTTATATTTTTTTGTCTTTTATTTATTTTTGTTTGTTTTTTTGGTGGTACTGGGGTTCCTGGAAGCCCTTCTACCTCCGAGCTACACTCCCAGACTCATTTTTACATTTTTTTTAAAATTTGGAAACAGGGTCTCCTAAGCCAGCGCGCGCGGCTGGCTTCGAACCTGCGCGATCCTCCTGTCTCTGCCTCCCAAGCGCGGGGATTACAAGCATGCGCCACCACGCCCAGCTCTATTTTTTTTGTCTTTTAGAAGAAATGCTTGATTCTCTGACAAAAATTATTGTTTTCATCCTATATTTATTTAATATTAATAGAAGAACAAATGTATATGTTTGTATCATGAAATAGAATCTAATTTTTTTCAACATTTAATTTTTTTCTATCATATGTATCATTTATACATGTGTTATTTCTCAATATTTTTCTATTTCATTAATTATCTTTTTACTTTTATACCACCTATACTCACATTCTTAAATAGATCTTGTTGACTGGAAGTGGAAAAACAAACAACAAAAAGTCCCACTAAGAAATAAACAAAAAACTGACTTAGATTCCTAATAAGATATAAGATAAAAATCATTTTTGCAAAGAATATGTAAAGGTGAATGCTTTTATCTTCAATTCATCAGATGCTTCTTTATTGTATCAAATTAGTCACAAATAAGTTAAAATATGCATCACTGTATTTTCTAAATTAGTGTTTTAATGGTGAAAATTATTTTTATTTGTCATTAACAGCATGCTATTTTCAATATTTGTTCTCAATTCATCTAAATAATTATGACTGTAAGAATCTACAAGTCATTATAAAACTTTAAGATTTTAGTCTCATTTTCAATCTTGCATATGGGATATTTTTAAACTTGACTCTTGAAAACTGCAAGTATAAAATCAGAGCCGTTTAGAATTGCAATAATTTTTATTGCCTTTAACTGATTTTTAGGAATCTCTGATATCTCAAAATGGTCATCCTCTTTTACTGGATAGCCTGTTTTGCAGTCATTAAGCAGGCACCAAGTTTATGGTGGAACGAAACCATAGAAGAATTCTAGGCCAGACTTAAATCAGAATACTTACTGTTTGAATATATCCACGTATCTGAACATCTTTGAACAAACGGGCTGTCTATAATTATCTATTAATTATCTGTATTTATGTATTGAATTTAATAGTTTTTTGTTCTTTAGCTGCTTTGAGAATTGAGAACAAAGTATGAAATTATGAATATAACATAAGCTTAAGAAATGGTATTGTAAAATGTTAAAATATAGATAAAAGACTTACCTCTATTTCCTTTCTCAATTTTTCATGTGTCTTTTTTTCTTCCTCAAGAAAACAAGTTTTTTCAGCAATAGATCCTTTTATAGTTATAATTTTATTCTTGAGTTTTGAAATGTCTTCCTGTATGTTTAGAAAATTTGAAATGTTTAAGTCAAAAAACAAATGATCAATATAAATTCAAGAAACTGTGTTGTTATAACTTAAACCAGCCAAATTAAAATTTAATTTTGATAAGTAGGATTATAATATTGCTTCTATGGATATACAGGATAAAGAATTGTTACTCAAATAAAACTTAAATTTGATAGCAGAACTACAAACAAATGAAAATAAGAAATAAAAGGGGTAGTTTTGGTGGTAATTGCCTGATAACAGTTCAAGGAACACTTTTAATTCTATAACAAGAAATGGCATATATTTTAAGTTCTTACGTAATGTCGACTGTCTTCAAAGAATACTAAGAGAAATACAAAGATGCTTAAAGTGCAATTATTCTGATTGTTTGCAAAGCAGCATTAAGCATACTAAATTAATTTGAATTAAATCTATTAAGATAGAAGCTGGAACCTCAACCTTTTTCTTTTCTTTTCTTTTTTTGCAGGTGTGGGGATGGAACCCAGGGGCATTCGAACCCCAAGCTACACCCTCTGCCCTATTTTTTTATTCTTTATTTTGAAACAGGGTCTCACTCAGTTGCAGAGGGCCTCACTAAGTAGTAGCTGAGGCTGTCCGCGAACCACGATCCTCGGGTCTCAGCCTCCTGAATGCTGGGATTATAAGCATACGCCACCACGCCCGGCTAAACTTTTTCTGAAATAGACTTTTTGCAACATATGGATTGTTCTCTGATTTTGTGTGGCCATATGTTTTTATAAACCCACAGGGATTTGTAAAATTTATTTTACAAATTTATACTTTTTGGTTATTTGTTATATAACTCATGTACTTATCCATGTTTTTTAAAATTATGAAAACAGTTTATGAATATTGTAGAACAGCTATAGGTGTTTTATTAACTTAATGAAAAATATACTACTTTAATATATGTACTTACAAAAAGAATAATAAAAAAAGCCCTAGTAAATAATAATTCAAACCTGCACTTGGGTTATTTGGTTCCCTCCTGGGTTTTGGGAATTTTGGAGAAGTTCCTCTTTCATTGCCTTTAGTTTTTTAACAAGATCTCGTTTTTCGTAAAGTTCAGTCATAAATGACCATTTGCTTTCTACCTCCTCCAAACGATCTTTATATGCTTTTATTTTTACATAATATGCATTATATCTGTTCATGTGTTCCTCAAAATCTTCTTGGGCTATTTCTATATCAAACTTAAGCTTTACATTTTCTGAATGTAAGGACTTGATATCAGTTTCCAGGTTTCCACACTGACGCTTGAAGTTCTCTATTGCAGAATCTTGCTGATAAATTTGCCTTTCTGTTTCTTTGGTTTCTGCAGAGACATCTGCTATTTGTTTTTCAAGCTCACAAAGTTCATTCTGTAATATATTTCAACATTATCATTATTAATTCATGATATTTAGTATGAGAGGAAAATAATTGTTTTGATCCATACGGCATGTGGGAAAATCACTTAACATAAAATACATATTTATCAGATATTGAAAAATTTGATGTATTATAGAAGAAAATGTAGTAGTGTAACACTATCATTTTATAATCTTGAAGGATCTGAGTTATATAGTTTATTTTTAATGTTTATCTAATTCTAAATATTAAATCTTGTTTTAATATTTTTTGTAGCACTAAGGGATTGAAACAAGTGGCATTCTACCTGTGAGGTATACATCCACCCCTATTTTTTATTCTTTATTTAATGAAGCAAGGTCTCATAAGTGGCAGAGGGCCTCACAAAGTAGCTAGGGCTGGAGATCCTCCTGTCTCAGCCTCCCAAGTACTGAGATTACAAGGGTGTACCACCATGCCCAGATTTTTTTTTAAACATTTTTGTGTAAAAAATAGTTAAAAATCATTTGGATATATATATATATATATATATATATATATTTTTTTTTTTTTTTTTTGCGGTGCTGGGGATGGAACCCAGGGGCATTCTACCTCCGAGCTACACCCCCAGCCCTATTTGTTATTTTTTGTTTATTGAAATAGGGTCTCGCTGAGTTGCAAAGTAGCTGAGGCTGTCCACAAACCACAATCCTCCTGTCTAAGCCTTCCAAATGCTGGGATTACAAGCGTGTGCCACCACACATGGCTTAGGTAATATATTTAAATAATACATTTATGGATATCAAGAAAGATAATGTGATAATAATGATAAAGCACCATGTTAATAATTAAAAGAACTAGGCTCCACTATCCTTATTGCTGCTTACTAGTTATGATCATATATAACCAACTTAATTACCCATCCTTTCATTTGTAAAATTAATATAAAGGTATCTACTTTGCCTCCATGGGGCATTTTTGCACTGCTAACTGGTTCCTCCTTGTTAAAAGTAGCTTTTCTTTTCTTTTCTTTTCTTTTTTTTTTTTTTGCAGCACTGGAGATGAAACCCAGGGGCATTGTAATCCCAAGGTACACTCCCAGCCCTATTTTTTAGTCTATTTATTTATTTATTTATTGATTGATTGATTGATTGATTGAAACAGGATCTCACTGAGTTGTGAAGGGCTTCACTAAATAGCTGAGACTGTCTGTGAACCACAATCCCCCAGTGACAGCCTACCAATAAAAGTATACCACCATTCTTTTCTCATTCTCCTTGGCTATCTCTGATTATTCCTTCTCAATCTGAGTGATTCCATCAAATATAAATCTTCCTCAGGGTTCTTTATATACTCTTTGGCTAATCTCCATATTAATATCTTGAGCTATGTATTTGCTGATGATTCACAGACTATAAGTGACTCTTGAGTTTGATATCCAGGTACCAGTGGCCATCTCAAATTCATCATTTCCAAAATCAGATTAAGTCCTCCCTCTGTGGAGAGCAGCCTGTGCCCTTCTCTCTGTTACTCTGTGATGAAAAGAACAGCAGTTTTAAGGCTGTGCCCTACTCAGAGTTACTCCATTTTGTAAAACAATAGTTTTCTATGAATCATTCCATTTTGATAACAAATGCTGAGGTACCATGACTCTATACCTTGTTTTGTTTGTACAAGTAACCACCATCTGCCTAGCATGAATATGAGGTACAAACTGATAAGCTAATCATGCTAATAAAAATGGCCACCTGTGAGGAGGATCACAGGTTTGAGACCAGCCTCAACAATATAGCAATACCTGTATATACATACATATATACATACATAGGTACATACATGGTACATGGGGCTGGGGTAGTGCTTGGAGGTGGAACCTGGGTTCAATCCCCAGTAACTAAGACACTAAACACCCTGCAAACTTACTGAATTAAATCAGAAGCATATGGATGCATGACTGTATCAACCCTATATCAAAAAAAAACCCAAACGAAACAGGCCCATGAACTTATTGAACATACCAGAACACTGAATGAAGAAATCTCCTCACCCAATACCCATAAAAGTACCCATGACTGGTTGCAGTAGCACACACAGACCCATCTTCTATCCATGTGGTGAACATGTCATAAGATCAACAAGTGACAAACTTCTGACTCTCTGTCTCTGGGCTTCCACACAGCTAAAAATCCCTGCTTGATGTTGCCTACTTCCAAACTGCTTGTCTGGATCCTGGCCTAGAATCAGATCCACTATTACAGCTCTGCACCCTAAACAAGTTCTGCTGGTTCATAATCTTATCTGAGTACCTGTAGTGAATCTGTATTCCTATCTGCTTCTTATCCCTTGTGGTAACTAGATAGATAGATAAGATGTATATATATATATATATATATATATATATATATATATACACATATATGTTTGTATAATGTATGTGATATGTGACTTCAGTGTTATAGGTATTATAAATTAAGATTGGAATATAATAAAAGAACTTGGGATTGTCCGACTTATGACTACCAGGTGATCCACGAGTACTCAGTGACTAGCAACTGATGCTACTCAGTAAATTCTGACATTGTAGAACGATACAAACATGTTTGGTCTATGTTAATTGGCATGTCTGGCTTACCACACCTTCCTTGGTTTATTTCTCCTTGTATTAGTTATCTATTGCTAGAACCACAAAATGTCAAATGACATATAATAATAAACAGGTGTTCATTACTGACATGACTGGGAGCAGCTGGAGTTAGCTAGGTGGTTCACATGGCTGGGAGCAGTGAAGATTGGGTAGGTGGTTCTGCTGATCTTGGTTGGCTTTGCTCAAATGTCTAGGGCTTGTTATGCTTGTTTTTGTTTATGTGCAGTGCTGGGAATCAAACCCAGGGTCTCTAATGATAGGCAAGTACTCTGCCACGGAGACACATCCCTATCCCCTATGTTTATTTTTAAAATTGCATTTAGGGAGAAATATTTAAGTTCCCTAAACCAGAAGCTAAATATTTAGTTTCCTCTCTACAATGTTTACAAAGGAAAAAATCTAATTGTTCTATGTAATACCAAACACATTTTAAATCCAGTTTACCCCTGTAAATGGCGAGAGGAAGAGAGAAATGGTGCAAATGAGTTGATAAGGCCTTAACAGTTGTCATTATAAATCCACTGTATAGATGCTGAAACTGTGCTTCTGAGATGTTAAATAACAAAGAAACACAAGTAATAAGTGTCAAATCCTGATTTTGAATTTAAGAATACCTGACCCTAAAATTTGTAATTGTTATTTCTCACTACCAGATCAATATCTAGGTATGTCTTTTTTTGTTTGTGGTGCTGGGGGCAGAACCCAGAGGCTTTTCTACCTCAGGCTATACTCCCAGACCTATTTTATACTTTATTTGGAAACAGAGTCACACTAAGTTGCTAAGAGCCTCACTAAGTAGCTGAGGCTGGCTTTGAACTTGTGCAATCCTCCTGTTTCAGCCTCCCAAGTGCTGGGATTACAAGCATGCACCACCATGCCTGGCATACTATGTCTTTTAAAATTAGAAGTACATATGAAATTTAAAAATGTATACACTTAATGAATAAAAATATCTAGGGTTTGGCTGCTTGTAAGATCTTATGCTCCATTGGGTTAACCCAGAAATGTTCTTCTCATGATGACTGCAGATGCCAAAGAATCAAAGCTCAACTGTGCAAGAGCTTTTTAAAAGCTTTTTCTAGAATTTCATCTGCTAACTCCACACCTAGTCACATGACTGAACTCAGAGTCAAGAAGTGGAAGTGTGTCCTAAAAGGAGGACATTTCAATGATATGGCAAGAGAGAATGAAAATTTTGGACCAAACTCTACTACAACTCTAAATTCTCAAATATAGTTAACAGTACCACATCAGAAGATAAAATCTCTTTATTTTCTTTATTATCTCTATATAACTCTAAATTATATAGATTCTCCAAAAAATTAACTGAAGGCCATCCTTCATCCTTTTTCCTTTGTAGTATGGACATCCTCTAAATAAATTTGTAATGTTGGGAGAAAGGCACTATGTTAAAAGCTCTTTTTTTGGTGGAGACAAAAAAAAAAATAAAAAGGTAAGCACAGTGAAAAATACAACATCCTGATGAACTTAAATTTTTATCTTCAGCTCCGATATTTCAAATACCCATGTGACATTCTTGTTTAGACAAATAATAAACACCTTAACTGGACATAAAATAAATGCTTAATTTATACACCAAGCATATTCCTCCCATAGTTCTTCTGATTTGCTAAACTATTACCATTTTCCACCTGGATACTCAAAAGATGAGAAATCATTCTTGGTCCTTCCCTTTCCTTTAACCACACAACCTACTTCCTGACTATGGGCCTCCAACATAAAACACCAAATTTACTTCTAACCAAGCTTAGTAGTGTAGCTTAACTTCTAACTCTTTGTATTTCCATTCCTGTCCATCTTCACTTATCAGGCTCTTTGTATCAGGCCGAAGAATGTTTTATTTTTTATTTATTTATTTTTTTAATTGGTGCATTTTAGTCATATATCAATCACATTGGAGTACAAGACTTGAGAGGATATACAAGCACACATCATCCAATCAGCCCTCATCCAGACCCCATCCCATTCCCTCCCCCTCCCTCGATTCCATGCTTGTTTGGCAATTAACTTTGATACATTTGTTTATGTACCTCCTGCGTTTTAAAGAGGCTCAGTCCTTCACTATTCCATACCCTCTGATTGGTCACATTAGTTGCTTCACTATAGGGCCCTTTCTATAGCTCAACCTCCTCCTGTTGCCCCTTTCCTCCTAGTTATTGCTGATTAGGAGAAGCATCTGATTTTTATTTTCTGCAATATTTCTCTGTGCATGCCGCGTTGCAAGTACCGATCCCACTCTTGACGGCCCCAGTAGTGGCCTGGCTACCCGGTGGACTGATCCAGACCTCGCTGGCTCAAGCAGCGGCCTTGCCTCATGGGAGGCCCCGATTCTGATCTCGCTGGCCCTGACACCAGCCTAACCCCTCAGCTGGCTCTGATCCTGGCCTCGGAGGCCGCAGTAGTGGCCTTGCCTCACAGCAGGCTCCGATGCCGGCCATTGGCCCCGGCACCGGCCTAACCCTTCGGCAGGCTCCGATCCCGGCCTTGCTGGCCCCAGCACCGGCCTAACCCCTCGGCAGGCTCCGATCCCAGCCTCGGAGGCCCCAGTAGCAGCCTTGCCTCCTGTCAGGCTCCAATGCCAGCCGTTGGCCCCAGAATCGGCCTAAACCCTCGGCAGGCTCCGATCCTGGCCTCGGAGGTCCCAGCACCGACCTTGCCTCACAGCAGGCTCCAATGATGGCCTCGTTGGCCCCAGCCCTGGTCTAACCCCTTGGCAGGCTCCACTCCGGCCTCGGAGGCCTCAGTAGCAGCCTTGCCTCATGGAAGGCTCCGATGCCGGCTGCAGGTCCTGGCACCGGCCTAAGCCCTCGGCAAGTTCCAATCCAAGCCTCGGAGGCCCCAGCACCGGCCTTGCCTCATGGCAGGCTCCGATGCCGGCCTCGCTGGCCCCAGCACTGGTCTAACCCCTCAGCAGGCTCCAGTCCCAGCCTCGGAGGCCTCAGTAGTGGCCTTGCCTCACAACAGGCTCCGATGCTGGCCATTGGCCCCAGCACCGGCCTAACCCCTCGGCAGGCTCTGATCTCGGCCTTGGAGGCCCCAGTAGTGGCCTTGCCTCACGGAAGGCTCTGATGCCTGCTGCTGGCCCCGGCACCAGCCTAACCCCTCGGCAGGCTCTTATCCTGGCCTCAGAGGCCCCACCACTGGCCCTGTCTCACGGCAGGCTCCAATGCCGGCCTCGCTGGCCCCAGCACTGGCCTAACCCCTCAGCAGGCTCCAATTCCGGCCTCGGAGGCCTCAGTAGCGGCTTTGCCTCACAGCAGGCTCCGATGCCGGCCATTAGCCCCAGCACCGGCCTAACCCCTCAGCAGGCTCTTATCCAGGACTCGGAGGCACCAGCACCAGTCTTGCCTCATGGCAGGCTCTGATGCCGGCCTTGCTAGCTCCAGCACCGGCCTAACCCCTCGGCAGGCTCCAATCCTGGCCTCGGAGGCCTCAGTAGCGGCCTTGCCTCATGGAAGGCTCCGATGCCGGCCATTGGCCCCGGCACCGGCCTTACCCCTTGGCAGGCTCTTATCCTGGCCTCGGAGGCCCCAGTACCGACCTTGCCTCATGGCAGGCTCCAATGCTGGCCTCACTGGCCCCAGCACTGGCCTAACCCCTTTGCAGGCTCCAATCCTGGCCTCGGAGGCCCCAGCACCGGCCTTGCCTCATAGCAGGCTCCGATGCAGGCCTCGCTGGTTCCAACAACGGTCTAACCCCCTCAGCAGGCTCCAATCCCAGCCTCTGAGGCCTCAGTAGTGGCCTTGCCTCACAGAAAGCTCCGATGCCAGCCATTGGCCCCAGCACTGGCCTAACCCCTCGGCAGGGTCTTATTCCAGCCTCGGAGGCCCCAGCACTGGCCTTGCCTCATGGCAGGCTCCACTGCTGGCCGCTGGTCCCAGCATCAGCCTAACCCCTTGGCAGGCTCCGATTCCAGCCTCGGAGGCCCCAGTAGTGGCTTTGCCTCCTGTCAGGCTCTGATGTCGGCCATTGGCCCCAGCACCAGCCTAACCCCTTGGCAGGCTCTTATCCTGGCCTCGGAGGCCCCAGCACCGGCCTTGCCTCATGGCAGGCTCCGATCCCGGCCTTGCTGGCCCCGGCACCGGCCTAACCCCTTGGCAGGCTCTGATCTCAGCCTTGGAGGCCCCAATAGTGGCCGTGCCTCACGGAGGGCTCCGATGCCAGACGCTGGCCCCGGCACCGGGCTAACCCCTCGGCAGGCTCTTATCCTGGCCTCGGAGGCCCCAGTACTGGCCTTGCCTCATGGCAGGCTCCGATGCCGGCCATTGGCCCCGGCACTGGCCTAACCCCTCAGCAGGCTCTGATCACTGTCTCTGGGGTTATTATTTCAAAGGTTCCAGGTGTAATGTATCAGATCTCTGCCTCCCCTGAGTATTGGCCACTGGCATTGCCACTGCCTCCACCGTTTCAAATCCTTCCCAGGCTCATTTTCCACTCTGAATGTTGTCCAGTGTTCCTAAGCATGCGTGATGGTAGCATTCGACATTTGGTGTAATTTCTCCAAAAAAATAAGGTTGGTAGGATCCGGTTTCTGCTTCTCCTGAATACAAGTCTCCACCGCCATTGCGGAGACCTCTTCCAACACTGCCTTTCTCCTTGGTCTCCGCTAAACTCTCTCCTTCCAGGTGATGTCCAAGATTCTTAACAAAATAGAAAAACAGCAGTTCTCCTTCACAGGGAATTTTTCCATAAGTTCCAGTGCATTTAGATAAGTTTTGTCTGCATCTCCAGTGTCCTGGCATCCGCAACGGATTTCTTAACTCCTCTCCAATATTTTTCTTTCTTTCTCTTTTTCTTTTTTTTTTAATAAGAGAAGACAGTATATGTGGTTTGAGGAGTTAGTGGGATCAGGCACTCAGTAGCACTGTGACCCGGTCGGTTTCCCCATGGGTCCAGAGTGCTCCGCACTACTCTGCCTGGGGCCCAGGGTCCCATGACCCGGGCCCCAGCTGGCGTGCCCCGCGTGACCCCCACCTGGGACCCAGGGTACTGGGCCCGGTTTCTCCAGGGGTCTGGCGTGCTATGCGCATTCCGGCCCGGGGCCCAGATTCTCGTGACCCGGGCCCCTGCTGGCGTGCCCTGCGCGACCCCTGCCCGGGATCCAGGGTACTGGGCCTGGTTTCTCCAGGGGTATGGCGTACTAGGCGCAGTTCAGCCTGGGTCCCAGAGTCCTGCGACCTGGGCCCCGGCTTGTGTGCCCAGGGTACTGGGCCCGGTTTCTTCAGGGGTCTGGTGTGCTACGCGCATTCTGGCCCGGGGCCCAGAGTCTCACGACCCGGGCCCTGGCTTGCGTACCGCGCGCAAGTCCCGCCCAGGACCCAGGGTACTGGGCCCAGTTTCTCCAGGGGTCTGGCGTGCTACCCGAAGAATGTTTTAAAGACATAAATCATACCATGCTGTTTTTCTGCTCAAGATCAGCAAGATTATTATTTTATTAATAAAATCCAATGTCCTTCTTGTAAGACTATACACATGCTCTAATCCGTATCCACTTTTCTATCATCTACTACTCTCCACTCTTCCAATCTTCTTTCTGTTTGTTAAATATGCCTAGTTCTTTCCTACCTAAGGGCATCTATAATTGTTGACCCATCTACTTTAAAATTCTCTGCCCCTGATGTTTGTCTTTCACAATTCAGCTTTATTATCCCTCAAAACAGTTTTCCCTGAATCAAAATATAAATTAACTACCCACCCTGCTTCCCTAATTACTCTCTACACATTACCCTATAGTATTTTCCTTATATTACAGCAATTTCTGAAATTATCTTCTTTTCCTTTATTTCTTTATTGCTAGCCTCTTCTAATTAGAAAGTAAGCTCTACAGCTGCAGAGATCTTGTCTGACTTCTTCATAATCATCTTCTAAATACTTAGAAGTATTTAGTATCTAAATATCTAAATACTTCTAAGTATTAGTATCTAATACTTTAGTATTAGTATTAGTATTAGTATCTAAACACTTAGAATACTAAATACAAAGTACCTGGCACAAAGTAGGTGTCAATAAGGACTTAATAAAAATAAATGAGCAAATGGTACACATGGAACGGCCAGGAAAGGGACAGGTGTTCTGCCAGGTACATCAGGTTTTCAACTGTTTATCAAGAAAGATGACATTTCCACTAATTTGGTTATCATTTCTTCCTAATATAATAAACTTAAATTGTCTTCACTAGCTTTAGTATCTTTTCCTTTAATCCATTTCCACCATTATAATAAAACTCTATTACTATTATGTCTTCTTCCTCTTTTTGTCTTTCTCCACCTCCTCTTTATTCTTTTTCTCCTCCCTCTCCCCTTCCTCTTTCTCTCCTTTTAGTTTGTAGTTTTTTTTGTTTTGTTTTTGTTTTTTTCTTTTTTGGTGGTACTGGGGTTCCTGGAAGCCCTTCTATCTCTGGGCTACACTCCCAGACCTATTTTTACATTTTTATTTGGAAACAGGGTCTCCTAAGCCAGCGCGCGCGGCTAGCTTCGAACCTGCGTGATCCTCCTGTCTCTGCCTCCCAAGCACGGGGATTACAAGCGTGCGCCACCATGCCCGGCTAGTTTGTAGTTTTATTGAGGCAAAATATATGTAAATAAATTATATATATTTAAACTGCAATTTGGTGAATTTTGACATTTTTATGTTCTCATGAGAACATTACCACAATTAACAAAGATATCTATTACTCACAAAAGTTCCTCTGGTACTTTACGAGCAATCTCTTTCATTTTTCCATTCCTATGCAAGAGTTGATTTCCTTTTCACCACTAAAGATTAGTTTGGTTTTCAAGAATTTTATACAAGCAGAATCATATAGTATATAATTTTTAGTCTCACTTCCTTTATTTACATTATTATTTTGAGATTCACTCATGTCAACAGTTATTCCTTTTTACTGGTGAGTACTGCTTCATTGTATGGATATACTATATCTGGTTTATTCATTCATCTTAACCAATGTTAAGTGGCTGAGTTATATTGTAGAAATAGATTTAATTTTTTAAGAAACCATAAATTCATTTTCTAAGTTGTATCATTTTACATTCCATCTAACATGCCATGAGAGTTGCAGGCCTTCCACATCCATTGCAGCACTTGTTATGGTCAGTCTTTTAAAGCTTTAGCCATTCTAATGTGTTAGGTATATAATGTAAGAATACATTGTCAAATGTCTTCTCAAGTATTTTCTCCAGATTGTGACAACTCAAATATCCAAAGGATCTCAGAAAATATACCTTACTTTCACTTAAAAAATATTTTTATTAGCACACTCTAATTATGCATCTTAGGTTCAAAGCCATAGAAACAAGCATGCATACCTCCTGAGTTTATCCTCAGATCACCTCTCCCCCTTACATAACAGATTTGTAGTGATACCTTCATACATGAGCACAGCATAATTTGAACTGTTTCATTCATCAGTTCTTCCTTTCCCTTTCCCACTCCCTTCCCTATCCCCTTCCACTATTTTTTGGCCACTGTGCTTATCTTACTTTCACTTTTATAACTGCATTCTGAAGAGCAACTTTAAACATTTTTATTTATTTATTTATTTTGCAGTACTAGGGATGGAACCCAGAGTCACTGTACCTCCAAGCTACACCCTCAGCCCTACTTTTTTAGGCTTTTTAATTTTTTTTTTTTTTTTTTTTTTTTTTTTTTTTTTTTTTGGTGGTACTGGGGTTCCTGGAAGCCCTTCTACCTCCGTGCTACACTCTCAGACCTATTTATTTTATTTGGAAACAGGAGCTCTTAAGCCAGCGAGGCTGGCTCCAAACCAGCGTGATCCTCCTGTCTCAGCCTCCCAAGTGCGGGGATTACAAGCGTGCTCCACCATGCCCGGAAAGGCTTTTTAATTTTTAAAACAGGGTCTCACTGAGTTGCAAATTGTCTCAAGTAGCTGAGGCTGTCCGCGAACCATGATCCTCTGGTTTCAGCCTCCTAAATTCTGGGATTACAAACATGTACCACCACGCCTGGCTAACTTTAAACATTTTTAATTAAATCCATTTTTAAATGTTTGTGCCTAATAAAAAGTATCAATGCCAAAATAAACATCATTAAGCTTTTCTCCTTTGTTCTTTTATAGTTTTAACTTTTACCTTTGAACCTATGATTCACTTTGAGTTAATTTTCATATAGTATGTAGTAATATTTGAAGATTTATTGTTATTTTCCTTCTCTATTTTTTAAGCATGAGGATATACAATTGTTTCGTGAAAATATTCTTCTCTAGTGAGTTGCCTTAGTATATTAAAAAATCAATTTCTATGTATGGGGCTATTCCTATTTATTTATTATTTATTTATTTATTTATTTATTTATTTATTTATTTATTTATTTGGCGGTACTGGGGTTCCTGGAAGCCCTTCTCCCTCCAGGCTACACTCCCAGACCTTTTTTTTATTTATTTGGAAACAGGGTCTCTTAAGCCAGCGAGGCTGGCTCTGAACCAGCGCGATCCTCCTGTCTCTGCCTCCCAAGCTCGGGGATTACAAGCCTGCACCACCACACCCGGCATATTCCTATTTATTTTATCCCATAGATCTAAACTTATCTTTAGGCCATATCATACTGTCTTAATTACTGTAATCTATAATAAACATTTAAAGCAGATAGTGTGGTATCATAGAAACATACTTGGCTTTTGTGCCCATATTCTGGTACAGAACTCCTAAAACCTATAGGATTTACTAAATGATAAAAAGTGACAGGAACATCCTTTGTTTTAATGAGGTAACTCTTGAGTGGGGCCCTGGACAGCTTCAGGATGGTGGCTGGATGTTAGAAAGATCAAGCCTTGTTTTAAAGTCCAGAACTTTCAACCCTACTTCCAAACCTTCAGGGAGAGGAAAGGGGCTAGAAAGATTCAGGGAATAACCATGTTTATTTTATGTAACCTCCATAAAAATATTAGATGATGAGGTTTAAAGAACTTCCAGGCTGGTAAACATATCTAGATTCTAGAAGAGTGGTGTGCCCCACATGAAAGCTCTATTCCTGCCCCTTCCTCCATGCCATGCCCCTTGCATCTTCTCCATTTGGCTGCTCCTAAATTGCATCCTTTATAATAAACTAGAAATAGTAAGTACAGTGTTTTTCTGAGTTCTATGAGTCATGCTAGTAAATTATCAAAACTTGGGTGAGGATTCATGGAAACCCTGTAGGGTTCAGACTCGGAATGCCCCCACCAGTCTTCTGTGTTGAATTTTTGGTCCCCAATGCAACAAGTTCAAGAGGTGGGGCTTTGGGGAAAGTGATTGGGTCATGAGGGATCTGACCTATCAGTGGATTAATCACTGACAGCTAATTGGATTACTGGGACTAGTGGCAACTGTAATTAGGTAAGACATAATTAAAGGAAGGTCATCATTGGTAGTGTGCCCTTGGGGACTGTATCTTGTGCCTCCATGCCCTGCTTCCTGGATGCCAGGAGCTGAGCAGAATTCCGACACCATGTTTACCCCATAATGTTCCTGCCTTGGAGCCAGCTACCCATGAACTGAAAGTTTGAAACCGTGAGCCAAAATAATCCTTTTCCTCCTCTAAGTTTTCTGTCACAGTGACTAAAAGATAACACACCTCTGATTTATAGTCAGTTGGTCAGAGTATTAATGGCTGAGGATTTGAAATTGACATCTAGAATGGAGAAAGTTTCATGGTGCTGAGTCCTTTAACTTCGAGGTCTGATGCTAACCCCATGTAGATACTATAAGAAGTGAATTAATGTTTGGAGAATCAGAAAATCAGTTGTGGGTGTAGGAAACTATCCCAGGTAGCATAAGACTTCCAATATTGTTCTTCAAAATAATTTTGTCTTTTCTGAGCCCTTTGTATTTCCATATAATTTTTAGACTCATCTTAGCAATTACTCTTGCCTCAAAAAAAAATTAAGACCTTCTGGTAGTTTGATTTTGATTGTTTTTGATCTATAGATAAAATTAGGAGAACTAACATTAACATTACTGAGTTTTATGATTCATAAAATAGTACATGTCTCAATTTTTTTTGGTGGTATTGGGGTTCCTGGAAACCCTTCTACCTCCAGATTACACTCCCAGACCTGTTTCTTTTTATATTTTTATTTGGAAACCGGGTCTCTTAAACCAGCGAGGCTGACTTCGAACCTGCACAATCCTCCTGCCTCTGCCTCCCAAGCACAGGGAATTCAAGTGTGCGCCACCATGCCCGGCCTGTATATGTCTCAATTTATTTAGGTCTTCTTTAAATTTTTCCATAAATATTTTGCATTTTTCAACATAGGGGTTTTATAAACACTACATTATTTGTGTGTGTTTGTGTGTGTGTGTGCATGTGTGTATGTAATACTAGAGATTGAACTCAGAGGTATTCTACCTTTGAGCTATACCCTAGCTCTATTTTATTTTGAAAAAGGTCTTGCTAGGTTGCGGAGGGTCTCACAAGGTTGCTGAAGCTGGTCTTGGACATGTAATCCTCCTGCCTCACCCTCCCAAGTACTAGGATAATGGAAGTACACCACCACGTGGCTCCTTATGTCAAACTTTACCATCAAGTACTGCACAGTTTTGCTACTACTGTAAATGGTGTTATTTAAAAATGTTTAATTGTATCTGGCAAATATATATATAGAAATAAAATAAAATATATTTTTGTGTTAGCATTATATTCTACAATCTTTTTAAACCATTCATTAGTTTTATTAGCTTTTTGTAGATTCTTTTGAATTTTCTAGAGGCAATCATGCTATTGTGAATAAAAGCAGGTTTACTTCCTTTTTTAGGTGGATGGATTTTACTTCTTATCCTTACATGACACCATTGGCTTGAGCTGCCAGTACCATCTTGAATAGAAATGAGAGCAGATATCCTTGCCTTGCACTTAATTTTAAGAGAGAAATATTTGCTCTTTCAAATTCAGTATGTGAATATCTGTAGGATTTATGTAAATTTATGTAGATGCTCTTTTATTATATTAAGAAGTTCCATTTGATTCTTAATTTGCTGAAAGTTTTTATAATGATTGGATGTTGGATCATAACAAGTGCTTTTTATGTATTTAGAATTCTCTTTCTATACCATAATTTTTTCATTTGCTCCTTGCTTAAAACCAATTATATATAAGCTTACCATCACTTTTAGAATAAAGTGTACATTTCTCATTTAGATATATAACTCCCACCATTTCTCAAAACATATTATATGCTATACCATGACTGAACTACTTAGAAATCTATGAATGTACCAATGCTACTTCAGGCCTCTGTGAACTTTCTCAGATTTTTTTTTACCTTTTTTTTTTTTTTGGTGCACTGTATTCACACATCATAATGGAATAAAAAAAAAAAACTTTTGTAGACATACATGCATACATCACCCAATTAGCCCCTACCCGATCCCCACCCCATTCCCTCCCCATCCCTCCTTCCCATGCTTGGCTTAGTGGTTGACATCTAGTATTATAGCAATTTATCCAAAATTTACAATGATAATCTCACAGAACAATTTCATTTGTCTGATACCAAGCTTTTGATGACTTAAAGATAACATTTCAATATTTCTTTTTGGTTTCTTTCTTACCAGAGAATATTTTTTTCTTTTTTTTTTTTTTAGGTGAAACTATCATACATTTATTTATTTATTTTTCAGAAAAAAATCTATCCTAATATGGAATATGAACTCTAGATACCCAAAACGATCTCGAAAAAGAACAAAGGTAGAAGATGTATATTTTCTGATTTCAAACCATATAGAGCTACAATAATTGAAACAGTGTAGTACTGTTATAAAGGCAGATATATAAACTGTTGAAGTTAAATAAAAGCCTAGAGATAAATTCTTCCATATATTGACAAGTTATTTTTGACAAGGTTTCCACGAACAATTGGTGGAGGAAATAATAATCTTTTAACTAAATATTGTTGAAAAATAATAATTACATGAAAAAGAATAACATTGGACCCTTACCTAACACCAGATACAAATATTAACTCGAAATAGATAAAAGACCTAAATATAAATCTTAAGACTATAATCCTTTAGAAGAAAATCTGGGTCATTAAACCTCACAACATTGAAATTGGAAGTGATTTCTTGGATATGATTTCAATGGCACAGGCAACAGAAGGGTAAATAAACTCCCTAAAAAATAAAAAAATATTGTATATCCAAAGACAATGTAAACAGAGTTAAAAGTTACTGATAGAATGGGATAAAATATTTCCAAATGCTATATCTGAAGGTATATTAATATTCCAACTGGAAATTCTAAAAATTAGTAACAATAAAAGCAAACAATACAATTTAGAGATATGTAAAAGACGAACATAAATAATGAATCTCCACAGATAACCAATCTTAGTTGTCTGTTGGATGGAAAATCTTGTTTCTCTGGTTCCGGTGTGTGTTACCTAATTCTTCTTTGTAGTTAATCTCTTTGAGTATTTTCTCTAGCGCTGGTTTTGAACACATAAATTCCTTCAGTTTCTGTTTGTCATGGAAGCTTCTTATTTCCCCATCTAATTTGATAGAAAGTTTTGCTGGGTAGGAAGTTTTTGGCTGGAAGTAGTTTTCTTTCAGAGTTTGGAATATGTTACTGCAAGCCCTTCTGGCTCTCATGACTTGGTTTGGGAAGTCTGGAGTGATTCTAATTGGTTTTCCTCTGAATGTCACTTGGCCCTTTGTTTTTGTTGCCTTTAAGATTCTCTGCTTGGCTTCCACATTGGTCATTTTGACAATTATGTGGCGTGGGGATCCTCTTCTCTGATCCTGTCTAAAGGGGGTTCTATAAGTTTCCTGAACCTGTGTATCAACCTCTTGCTCTATGTTTGGAAAATTTTCTGCTATTACTTCCTTGAAGAGATTGTTGATCCCTTTGGTTTCACCTTCTTTTCCCTCCTCTATTCCAATTATTCTTAGGTTAGCTCTCTTAAAATGGGCCCATATTTCTTCAATGTCAGATTCCTGCTGTCGGATTTTTTTTTCTAAATTAGAAACTATGCGTTCATTTTTGGATTGATCATCTTCTAAAAGCGAGATTCTATTCTCCATGTGGTCTAATTGGTTGTTTGTACTTTGTATTGAGGCCTTCACTTCATTAATTGCATCCTTTATCTCTTTTTGGCTCTCTCTGAATTCTTTCGAAACAGCTCTATTATTTCTATAGTTATTTTCCTGATTTGATCTTCTAGAAATCTCTGAATTTCTGTTTTATCGGGTTCTGATGTTGTGGGGTTGTGGGCATTCATTGCTCCATTGTTATTTCTCTTTCCCATGGTTTCAGAAGTTTGTACCTTCTCTGGGTTCTTCCCTTGGGTCACTAAGACTTCACTTAAGATGCTCTGGATCTCGAGTCTGTGGTATCTCAGTCCTCACTACTCCTTTACTAGGTTGTATCGCAGAGTCTCAGACTGTTGTTGAGTACACCGATGGAGCTGTAGTGGACTCGGTGAATTCGCTGCTATTGCTGCCAGTGGCAATATGGCGCTGCTGCCATGCCCTTGGCCGTGAGGCTGGCGTATTTCTTCTCTGGTTTTGAGCTCTGCTCTGAGTCCCTGCAGGGTGTGCTGAGCCCAGCCACTGGGAGCTTTAGATGCTCCCGACACTGAAAAATCTGCTGAATTCTGCCCGGCTGTTCCGCAACGGCTCACCTCGGCTCGCTGTCCGCCGCTCCTCTCTGGAGCCTGGTGGGATTTTGAGTGTGTTGGTCTGTAGCCATCCGGTGAACTCGCCACTGCGGCCAGCAGTAAGGCACTGCTGCCGCGTCCTCGGGTGTGAGGCCGGCGTATCTCCTCTGTGGCTCTGAGCTCCGTTCTGAGTCCCCCTCCTCTCTGGGGCCTGGTGCTGCAAGGGAAGATGGCACCTGCCGCTCTGTGCTGCGGCTCCGGCCGCAGCACTGTAGTCTGGTTTCTTTCTGGTGTCTCGTTTTTCCAGCCCTCTTTTTCTCTCTCCCTTGTAATTACATTTTTTTTTTGTTTCTCTGCTGATGGTGTTTTCTGACTATGAAAGGTGCTGATTTTGCAGTAATAGAGATTGGTTGTTAGTGGGGCTCATAAGCCCTGCTTTTCTCTGTCACCATCTTCCCTCAGATTTTTGTTTATCTGAAATATCATCATCCTCACTCCTTAATTCTTTTTTTTTTTTTTTTTTTTTTTTTGTGGTACCGGGGGTAGAACCCAGAGGCTTTCTACCTCCAGGCTATACTCCCAGACCTATTTTATATTTTATTTGGAAACAGGGTCTCACTAAATTGTTGAGAGCCTCACTAAGTAGCTAAGGCTGTGCAATCCTCCTGTCTCAGGCTCCCAAGTGTGGGGATTACAATTGTGTGCCACTACACCCGGCTCCTCAGCCCTTAATTCTTTTTTTTTTTTTTTTTTGGTGGCACTGGGGTTGCTTGAAGCCCTTCTACCTCCGGGTTACACTCCCAGGCCTATTTTTTTTTATATATATACTTTTATTTGGAAACAGGGTCTCTTAAGCCAGCATGGCTGGCTTCGAACCTGCGTGATCCTCCTGTCTCTGCCTCCCAAGCATGGGGATTAGAAGTGTGCGCCACCACATTCGGCCTCACCCCTTAATTCTTAAACCTGTCCCAGATATTCAATTTGGTGAACTCCAGCTGTCCTTTAAACTTCAACTTTGAACTCTCACTTTTATGATCACTCCTTCTTTGGTGTTATATTTATTGGGTTCATGCCTCTTTTGTTGACTCTACTACTCTGAATGTAATTATTTGTTTATATCTTTGTCTCCCTTCCTAATAGATGTAACAGTATAAGAGTAAGGACAATGCTTAGCAAAAATGCTTAATAGAAAGTAAGCCCTCAAGCAGGCATGGTGGTACATGTTTATAATCCCCGTACTTGGGAGGATGAGACAGAAGGATCACAGGTTCAAGGCCAGCCTCAGCTACTGAGTGAGGCCCTCCGCAGCTTGGTAATACCCTGTTTCAAAATAAATAAAAAATAGGACTGGAGGTATAGTTGGAGGTAGAATTCCCCTGGGTTCAACCCCCAGTACAGAAAGTTCAAAAAGAAAAAGAAAGAGAGAAAGAAAGAAAGACCCTCAATAAATGAAATGTCTATGATGCCCTTTGAAGACTAAGAAATTTAATTTATTGCCTGGCGTGGTGGCACACGCTTGTAATCCCCGTGCTTAGGAGGCTGAGACAGGAAGATCGCATAGGTTCGAAACCACCTCAGCTACTTAGTGAGGCTCTCAGAAACTTAGTGAGACCCTGTTTCCAAATAAAATACAAAATAGGTCTGGGAGTATAGCCCAGAGGCAGAAAGCCTCTGGGTTCCACTCCCAGTACCCACCTGCGGGGCACACAGGACCCCTGGAAGAACTGGGGCCCGGGCCGCAGGGCCCTGAGAGGAGGTCGTGTGGGGCATGCTGGACCCGGAAAAACCTGAGCCCGGGTTGCAAGGCCCTGGGCCCCGGGCGGGAGTCTCGCAGGGCACTCTGGATCCCCGGAAGCACCTGGGCACCTGGGGCCTGGGCAGCAGTGCTACCGAGTTCCTGATCCCACAACCTCCTCAAACCACACATACTGTCTTCTCTTATTTAAAAAAGGAAAAGAAAAAGAGAAAGAAAAGAAAAATATCAGAGAGGGGTCAAGAGGGCCGCAGTGGCTGCCAGGATACTGGAGATGCAGACAAAACTTATCTAACTAAACTGGAACTTTTGGAAAAATTCCCTGCGAAAGAGGACTGTTTCTTCTCTACATCCTTAAGACTCCTGGACATCTCCTGTAAGGAAAGAGTTTAGCGGAGACCTAGGAGGAAGGCGGTGTTGGAAGCGGTCGCTGCGATGGTGGTGGAGACTTGTATTCTAGAGAGGCAGAAATCTAATCCTACCAACCTTATCTTCTGGAGAAATTACCCCAAACGTCGAATGCTACCATCACGCATGCTTAGGAACACTGAACAATTTGCAGAGTGGAAAAAGAGCTTGGGAAAGATTTGAAATGGTGGAGGCAGTGGCAATGGCAGCAGCCAGCACTCAGGGGAGGCAGAGATCTGATGCATTACACCTGGAACTTTTGAATAAACAACCCCAGAGGCATAATGCTACCACTATGCACTCTCGGAAACGTGGGACAACCTGCTGGGTGAAGAGGGTGCTCGGATCGGAGTCTGCCGAGGGGTGAGGTTGGTGACGGGGACAGCAAAGCTGGGATTGGAGCCTGCTGTGAGGCAGGGCCGGTGCTGAGGCCTCCAAGACCAGAATAGGAGCCTACCGAGGGGTTATGCCGGTGCTAGGGACAGCAAGGCTGGGATTGGAGCCTGCCATGAGGCAAGGTCGGTGCTGGGGCCTCCGAGGCTGGGATCAGATCCTGCCGAGGGGTTAGGCCAGTGCTGGGGCCAGTGAGGCTGGGATCGAAGCCTGCCGTGAGGCTAGGCTGCTACTGAGGCCTCTGAGGCTGGGAACAGAGCCTGCCGAGGGGTTAGGCCGGTGCCGGTGCCAGCAGGGCCAGGATTGTTGCCTGCCGTGAGGCAAGGCAGGTGCTGGGGCCTCCGAGGCCAGGATCGGAGCCTGCCAAGGGGTTAGGCCAGTACTGGGGCCAGCGAGGCTGGGATTGGAGCCTGCCATGAGGTAAGGCCAGTGCTGGGCCTCCGAGGCCAGGATCGGAGCCTGCTGAGGGGTTAGGCCGGTGCTGGGGCCAGTGAGGCCAGCATCGGAGCCTGCCATGAGGCAAGGCTGCTACTGAGGCCTCTGAGGCTGGGATTGGAGCCTGCTGAGGGGTTAGGCTGGTACCGGAGCCAGCAAGGCTGGGATTGTTGCCTGCCATGAGGCAAGGCCGGTGCTGGGGCCTCTGAGGCCTGGATTGGAGCCCGCCGAGGGGTAAGGCCGGTGCCAGGGCCAGCGAGGCTGGGATCAGAGCCTGCCATGAGGCAAGGTCGGTGCTGGGGCCTCCGAGGCCTGGATAGGAGCCTGCTGAGGGGTTAGGCTGGTGCCAGGGTCAGCGAGGCTGGGATTGGAGCCTGCCTTGAGGCAAGGCCGGTGCAGGGGCCCCTGAGGCCAGGATCGGACCCAGCCGAGGGGTTAGGCTGGTGCAGGGGCCAGCGAGGCCAGAATCGGAGCCTCCCATAAGGCAAGGCTGGTGCTGGAGCCAGCGAGGTCGGGATCAGAGTCTTCTGGGTGGCCAGGCCACTACTGGGGCCGTCAAGAGTGGGATCAGAACTTGAAATGCAGCATGCACAGAGAAATATAACAGAAAATAAAAACCAGATGCTTCCCCTAATTAGCAAAAACTAGGAGGAATAGGGTAACAGGAGGAGGTTGAGTTATAGAAAGGGCCCTATAGCGAAGCAATTAAGGTGACCAATCAGAGAGGATGGGATGGGGGAGGATGGAACCTCTTTAAAACTCAGGAGGTATGTAAATAAATGTATCAAAGATAATCACCATTCAAGCATGGGATTGAGGGAAGGGGAGGGAATGGGATGGGGATTGAATGAGGGCTAATTGGATGATGTGTGCTTGTATATTCTCTCAAGTCATGTACTCCAATGTGATGTATGATTACAATGCACCAATAAAAATATAAAAAAAATCAGGCCTTATATACTATCCATTAGGTTGGATACCTTTCTTATATTCACGAGTTAACTCATTTATTCCTCATAAATCCCTTAGAGGCATGTCCTATTACTATTTCCATTTTACAAATGAGGAAACAAAGGTATATAATTAATTGCCGAGACCACCTACTTCCTCTCAGCATCTGCGTGCGCGACAATCTCCCACGTAGCTAAATTGGCATATAGCCCCGAGAGAGGGTGTTGTCTCTGGCCAAAGTACTCCCCACTTTTAGATATTCTTTCATAACTATTATTCTTTTGGTAATGATTCTTTTAACTCTCCACACGAATTGCTCCGGTGGTGTAAGATCAGGACTGTGAGAGAAACTGAGTCCGTGGACAATAAACTTTCTGGTAATTTGTCTAAGCCTCTAAATGTCTTCAGCTTTGTTCAAGTGGTAATAAAATCTAGTTAGAATTCAGATGCAGTGGCAGCATTCCCATAACAGCAATTACAAAACGTAGATTTCCCCTCTATCTCTGACTTTCATTAACACACAGTAAAAGCATTAATTTAACTAAAACCATTAGCCCTAAAGGGGAGGCAACCAGTAACTGTTCATCCTTGTGATCCTGCCTAGATACGGAGAAGATAAACTTTATTAGCAGCTAATACTGCCCAATACAATAGAACTGAAGGCTAGGAAGATTTGTAACCTTTGCACCCAATATGAGCACTGCCCGAGACAAAGAGGTGCCACAAAGAGGCGCCACGTGGCTAAGAAATGAATATGTCTGAAAGAAGGATAGATATAATAAATGTGTAAAAGAAAGGAAATATGATGAGAATAAGAAAGGATTCTTGTATGAAGAAGAGCTTATCATAAGGTTGTCCCAAATGGGAAAGAAAGGAATTAGAAAGATTAAAAGCAGGTTGCAGAAGGATTGTGATGTGGAAATGGATTATTTAAAAGAGGAATAGGTTTCTAATAAGCCTATCGTTTGAGGAAAAGTGTTCAGCAGCTAAGGAAATACATCTGACAACTAAATCTAAAACCTTCATGGTATATTTTGGTGTTTATCTGCCAAACTGTGTTGTGAGTTTGCTTAAGCTTTCAGAATTTAGAAGGCAAGGCGGACACACCTGGGAGAACTCCATCACATCCACCTGGATCGCCACATCCCCCCATGCCTGCCATATGGACTAAGCCCTAAAGATGGAAAGTTCCAAAAAAGTTAAAGAAGATTCCATGAGAGGCCTCCAAGCCCTGGGCATGCCGTTTCTTCTGAAATTTGCCCTTTGCAAGGACAGCTGGATCTGCTGCGGGATCCGGAGAAGATTCTGAGCTAATCTCTTGAATGCCAGACTAACTTGTTTTTTTACCTTGATTATTGATTTATGGTGATTACACTCCTTTCTTTTTTTTACTATTAACCCCACTGGTGAAGGGTATAAATTTTTCTGGGTTCTTGTAATAAAGTGTCAATAGCTCAAGAAGCTCTTGTCCATGTCAGATTCTTTCCAGAAGCGCCGTAAATAGGAACTTAAAGAAATTTATTTCCTAGAAGGGAAAGAATCGCTGCAGACAAGCGGCTGCAGGACGGCACCCTAATTCTTCGCCCATCTTTTCTGAGATTGTTCGATCGTGAGTGGAATCACGGTAATTTCGACTGAGCGGTTTGCGGCAATTAATTACAGAGCTAAAAATAGCAATCGGCCCTTTCAAACACGGCAGTTCAGCTCCAAAGGCTATTGTTTTAATTTCTTTAATATAACAACTTTTATAATGCACAGCAAAGGTACTAGTGTGTATACTGTTTTTGTTTTCATTTATTTAGTCATATTCACAGAGTATTATATCTAGTAATGTTGCACGCAAAGACCAAGAATGGCTCCATCTTCCCTATGGTGGCATTATGCATATATTATGAAAAGCAAGGAACACAGGGAGGCTACCTGAAATGTTTACTCACAACTAGTATTTCACAAGCCACAGGTTTAAAAATACATTTGCTTGCATTGTAACCTTCACTGAATTCAGAATTTTAGGGGTAAAATCAATTAGAAGTGATTTAAAATGATCCTAGGGCTGGGCCTGGTAGCACATGCCTGTAATCCTAATACTTAGGAAGCTGAGACAAGAAGATAGTGGATTCAAGGTCAGCCTCAGCAACTTCATGAGATTCTGTTTCAAAATAAAAATAAAAAACAGGGCTGGGGTGTAGCCTCACCATAATAGAACACTCTGGATTTAATCCCGATAACCACAAAAACAAAAAAGATTTTATGAGACATGATAGATTTATATACTTATACTAGTTTCAATGACATTTTTTAGTCTACATATTGTATTGGGGGTGTAGAATGTTCCTTAAACCTGGAATCCTAATACATGGCCTTTACTTAGTGAGAACAGAAAAACAGAGATAATAAGTAGGAATTTAAAAGTATTCCCCCAACTTAAGTAATATTAATAACTTATAAAGTTTCAAAGAAAGTAAAGACATTTAAAAGATTATATGAAGCAAGTACCTGTAAATGGAACAGGAATTTTTTGCTTTTTTCTATTTCTGATATTTGTGATTGTTGTTGCTTTGCAACTTGCTCTACTGCATCAGTTAATGACAACATGTCTTGTTTAGCTAGACAAAAGAATAAAGTACATAATATGAATTAAATGAAAATATTTTAAGAAAGTTCTTTACTCAAAATCATAAAAATAGATATTTTTCATTAAAAATTTAAATATTGGTAATCTTCTCTTCCTGAGTAAACAAAACCAAAATTAAAGGCAACTATAATAGGTAACCCAAAGTTGCATACTGTAATATCTGCTCCATTATGAAACAGTACACATATCCTGACTGGCGTATTTTTTTTCATCCAGACCACTGTACTTGCTGTAATTGGAGTATTATCACAACTCAAGAGCAATTATAGCTGATGTGTTTTTATTATAGGCCAGTATATTCAAGTTGTTATTCCTTTTCTAGATATTGAATATGTTTCTATCTGGTGAAATATAACTGTTTCCTTCTATTCTAAATTGCTATTTATTTTAACAAAATTATCCTTTCATATTACCTTTTTGCTGTTGTTGTTTAATTATTTATTTCTTAATATTGATTCATTACCTTCTTTAAGAACTCCTTCACTCTTCTTTTCTTTGTTGCCCGACATTCTCCTGTGTCTATAATCTCTTTTCCCCTTTTTGGTTCACCTTCTTACTCCTATCTGTATTGATAATCTTTCACTCTTCCTTTTTTTCTTGTTGTATATCTGTGATCCTGAAAGTTAAATTGTCAAATACATCACAGGATGGCAATGACATTATAGTATTAGTATCAATAATTAAAATACAATGCTTAAGGTGAGAAATTTTGGAAGGAAAGTTGAACTGTATTTGAATCCTGGTTCTCTTGCTTTTCAGCTATTATGAACATGAGTAAATTTCTTCTTTGAGCCAGTGTCCTCATCTATAAAACCTCAGAGCTGTTGTAATAATTAAGAATATTATATATATATATATATATATATATATATATATATACTTTATTATTACTGAAGTAAGCGCTTCTATGGTACCTACTTTAGTCTGAACATTGTTATAAATGTTGTAGTTTTTTTTTAAAAAAAAGTTAAAACATAGTGTTTATGCTGTGCCAGGAGGTATTTTTATATTTACAAATATAAACTCATTTGATTCTATGAGGTAGACATTATTGTTTTAATTATCACCTTATAGAAAAGTACAATGAGGCACAAGTAGATCAAGAAATTTAAACAAAGTCAGATAGAGTTATTGTGATGTAATTTAAATTCAGGTGTTTGGGTCCAAAGTTGATGCTCTTACTTTAAGACTATGATAGACTACTAAAATTGTAATGTTTAAAGCAAGAATTATCTCTTTAAATATCAAGCCAGAATTGAACGATTTCATAATTCTTCTATCGCTAAAATATCACTTTAATCATCTTCTTTCTTCGTGTGTGTGTGTGTGTGTGTGTGTGTGTGTGTGTGTGTGTGTGTTGGTGGTGGTAGTGAATCTAGGCACACCCCACCACTAAGCTACAAGCCCAGGTCCTAACTACTTCCTTTCTGTTCCCATTACTACAGTCCTTTTTTCTTCTTTGGGGAATTATTTCAGTAAAATGAAATGGTAGAGCTGCTGAGGTTCCTACAGACTTCCACTGGCCTCAACATAATTTGCATTACTTGAGACAGAACCCAGTGAGATCTTCCTGTTCCTAATAACTTTCTGCTAGGTAAGTTACCTTCTAGTGAATCTGGTTTCTTTCCAACAAATCAGTATTATTTCCATAATCTACCCAAATCACTTTAGTCGTAATTTTCATCATACTTTATATTCCTGAGGGATCATTTCTTATCATAAAGACCCATTCACAAGTGTGTGGTGGCGCACGCTTGTAATCCCAGCGCTTGGAAGGCTGGGACAGGAGGATTGCACAGGTTTGAAGCCAGCCTTAGCTACTTAGTGAGGCGCTCAGCAACTTGGTGAGACCTTGTTTCCAAATAAAGTATAAAATAGATCTAGGAGTACAGCCCAGAGGTAGAAAAGGCCCCTGGGTTCTACCCCCAGTAACATACACACACACACAGCCACACACACACACACACACACACACACACACACACACACACATTTAGCTGGGTAAATGCATTAATTTGATGCTGTATTACCCACTCCTTAACCCCTTTATTGTCTTCCTTTGTGGTTTCTCAAACTGAAGGTCCATCTTCAGCAAAATCCTATCATCTGGGCATGGTGGTGTACACCTGTAATTCCAGTACTTGGGAGGTTGGTACAAGAGAATTGCAGGTTCAAGGCCAGCCGCAACAGCTTTTTAAGACCTTTTCAAAATTTAAAAGAAAGGGATGGGGTGTAGCTGAGAGGTAAACCCTAGGTTTAATCCCCAGTAGCCCCCCATGCTGCCCCAGTCCCTATCTTCATCCTCTTCAGTGAGCTTCCCCTTCACCTCTTGGATTTAACTTAAATCCAGAAATACTGCCCCTTCATCCTCAAGTCATTAATGCTGGGGGTGAAGCACTTTTCCTGTTCCTCATTACCATTGCAAAACCATTACCTTTTTCTTCTATTTAAAAATCATCTAGTTTCTTTTAAGCTTTACCTTTCTTTATTATATCAATTGACCTTTAGGTCTCCCCTCCTTACTCCTAGATTACAGCATTTGGCTTAATGTTTTTCTATTACTCCTCTTATTTCTTTAGAATTTCAACATCCACACAAATGGCACTTCTAATACTCTGGCCTTCCAATTCTTTGATGTCTCTCATTCATCCTCTCCAGCCACCCACAGAATATAATAAAACTTCATAAATTATCTTGGGTACAAACTACCTTTTAATTTTCTAGCTCATTTCATCTTCGATTAGAAGGTCTGTTTAATCACTTTAAAACTACTGACTCTTCTACCTTTACATGATTCCTCAGCCCCCCCACCCCGCCATATGTTCTTACCTCTTTATCTGGCTTAGATTCCTTTGTATTCGCCTTTGCTTTCCTTACAGCTCTTTCCCTGACCTACTTCTCTGGAAAAAATCCAACCAGTTGCTTCACTTACACTAAAATAGTTGAATATGCTTAAAAAGACCTTACATGTGCTATGGTATCACTTTGAATTCAAGATAATTTATTGCCGCCGGGCGTGGTGGCACATGCGTGTAAGTAATCCCTGCGCTTGGGAGGTGGAAACAGAAGGATCATGAAGGTTCAAAGCCAGCCTTGCTGGCTTAAGAGACCCTGTTTCCAAATAAAAATATAAAATAGGTCTGGGAGTGTAACCTGGAGGTAGAAGGGTTTCCAGGAACCCCCCTCCCAAAAAAGGATAATTTATGTGAACTGGGTGGGCCCTTGACTGTAGAATTCACCAAGTCTCATGGATAATTATGTCTCTCCTCCTTGACTTCAAATCTCTCACATACCTTCCTCTTTCACTTGATAACCTACCTCCTTATTTAACTGATACAGTGGGAAATATCAGAAAGGTTAGTAAATTACCCATCTACTAGTATTTCTGTTCTGGCCTATTCTTTACTTACAATGAATAGTGTCCATTCTAAGGCCCACTCCTCAGCGACTCAATGGAATTATTTTTTTGAATGGTCCCTCAACATAATTCCCCTCTTTATTTGGTCATTTGTATCATCCTGAATGACTCATCCTAAATCACCAGCAGTACCTCTACCCTCACTTTGATACTATAACCCCTTATTTTAATTACTGACCCATTTCTTTGCTCCCTGTTATAGTTAACATGCTGTCTACTTCCTTTCTTTTCATTCTCTTTGAACCCACTAGAATCAAGCATTTGCCACTCTACCTTTAAAGCTCTTATCTTGGCATCTATTACCTTTCTGTTAACACACTCAATGGACAAGTTCAGTCTTCATTTGTCTTGACATATTGGCATCATTTGACACATTTGTTCATGAACTTTCTCTCAAACACTAAACTTGGTTTCTTTTGCTGGTTCCTTCTAAGCTTTCTCACTTATGTTAAAGTGTCTAGTGTTTAGCCCTCATCTACTTTTCTCATACTTATTCTACAAGTCATACAGTTCTGTAGATTTAAAACCCACTTATGGACTTGAAGATGCTCAAATTTTTATCTGTAGCCTAAATATCTCTATTGAACTATAGACGCAGGTCAAACTGCCTACTTTATATCTCTACTTGGATATATATATATATTTTTTGTATGTGTGGTACTGGGGGTGGAACCCAGAGGCTTTCTACCTCCGGGCTATACTCCCAGACATATTTTATATTTTATTTGGAAACAGAGCCTCACTAAGTAGCTGAGGCTGGCTTCGAACCTGTGCGATCCTCCTGTCTCAGGCTCCCAAGCACAGGAATTACAAGTGTGTGCCACCATGCCCGGCATCTACTTGGATTTTTAACAGGCACTTAACCTTAACATGTTCCAAACTGAACCCTGGGTTTCTCTGTTCACTCCACCACCATTACCACTAAAACTGTTCCTTTATAAGTTTTATCCATCTCAGAAATAACAAGTTCATTGTTCTTGTTTGGGCCCAAATCTCCACATTTATTAGCAAGGAGGTCTCTTAAAAAGTGTAGAGTCTAGTGCAGTTCAACTAGACATGTCCAAAAAAATCATGAAAAAGAGCTTATTAATAGCATTTCATAGGTTATTTAGGAAATCTTTGAAGATACCCCATAAGAAGGCTTCTCAAATCTGTTGCCCCAATTGTTCTATAGAAGGGACAAGTTAGAATATTGATTCTTTTCTTTGCTGTGCATGCTACATGTGATTTTTTGCATTAATTAGTTCTACCTTTAAATTAAATATAATGCAATAATTATTTACCCATCTCCAAATACTACCTTAGCAGAAAAGCCTTGGCTGACAACTCCATCTAAAACCATACCCTGCTGTTTCATCTTCTGTTTCCTTGCTTTGCTTAATACCATCCATCACCACTGATATCTTTTATGCTCAGTTTTTTTCCACATTCTTTAACTAACGTAAGTTTCACAAAGATAGAGGCCTTGAAGTACCTGACATATAAAAGGTGTCTTCACTGTAGCCTATCACTATTCCAATTCACTCTGTTCTGACAGAATAATGTTCTTAAAACACTGTTCTGATCAGAGTCAATCTTCAAAGTCCACTTTAGATAGTTTAAAGAAGTTTTTCTTGATCTTTCTGGGCAGATGACAGATATTTCTCTTGTTTTAATATAATTGTTTCCCTATATCTTATATACTATGATGGATAACATGAACCTATTGGTCCTAGAGTAAGATAGAGATAGTTTTGAATCCAGGTTGTGCCATTTACTAGCTTATTAGGCAAATAATTTCTAACCTAAGCCTCTGATTTTTGTATCTGTAAAATGGGAATAATAGTATTGTCTCATTAGCATTACTATAAAGACTATGCAGGAAATTAAATAATGCACATAACATTATTTATGCACATAAACACTCAGCAAACTCCTACCACAGTGAGTACTTAAAATTTAATTTTTATTATTTTCATTATTTTATACTATATTTCCCATTAGACTATAAGCTCTAACAAGGCAAATAGAGTGTCTTACTTACTTTTGCATTCCCTAAAATATTTGATGAAATAAACTAAAGAATAAAGAAAATTAGATTTATGCAATAAAAACTAAAGTAACTGGTACTTCTTGGTCTCTATTTCTGAAGCAACATATGTTGAAGAACTCTTACATGACATTTATTAAAAACCAACTATTCATAGAGGGAATCTGCTATAATATTGGGAAAGCATTCATTTGTTTTCTGGATCTCTAGAATGGAATAGAAAAAATAAAATTAAAACAATCTGCTGCCATCTACTGATAATTTATTAGAATTGCAGAAATCAATGGCAAGCCAACTTCAGAGATAAAACTGAGTCTTTCCATCACATTTTTAAAGAGAAGTTAGTTAGATCATCAGTCATCCAAAAGGAATTAATCAATACAAGCATTAAAAAATTTATTTTCCCTATATATTATATTGCAGTATCTTACAATCTACTGAAACTAAGATTGCTCCCTTCTCTGGTCAAGTAATTAAAGTTTCAGAATACTGAAAATAAAAACCAGAGGTTTAAACTATTCTTTAATTTCCTACTCAAGATAACATACACAACATTCATGTATCATCCACATTGCTTTGATATATCTTCCAAAGGTGTGATTTCTCTGAATGGCATGTATTGAAAATATACTAACAAGACATCTCATTTTAGAGTGCAGACATAGAGAAGTTGGTCTGAAGCTTAAATTCAAGTTTTAAAGAATGTCCAGGCCACCATTTCAAAAAGCTTCCTACTTTTGGGAAAGAAATTATAGTCCTTTGGTGAAACCCAGGAATAACCTACCTACTTGTCTTTTTTAAGACACTGAGGAACAAAGGCATTTTCTTTTCCTCTCTAAACAAGTAAATATGACTTATAAATCAAGAAGAGCTTTGTTGTGGGTTAAATGATGGCTCCCAAAAGATAGGTCCATGTCTTAACCCCCAGAGCCCTTAAAAATGGCCCTATTTGGGAAAGAGGATTTTTTGCAGATATAGTTAAGAATCTCCAGCTGAGATCATCTTGGATTTAGTAACAAGTAAAAAACTAATTATACAAACAGACAATGGCCAAAACATATGTAAGGAATTAATTTTGACGTACAACCTGCAGGAGTCAATCCATTATTTACAGTAAACAGTCCAGGAAGCCAGCCTGTTGTCTATAAATCAGACTTAAAGTTAGATCACTCTCTCTAGTAAGCACTTAGGAAGCCAAATCATAACAATTTGCCCCAAATAGCCAGTACCTGATTAATAACCGATATTTCCCTTGATTGTTATCCCTACTTCCAACTTGGGATCAACAAAAGAACACAAAATATGTATCCTCAATTAGTAACATAGAATGCCTCACTTCTAATTAGTTTGCCCACAGCTTTCCTATGTCAACACCTCCAATTAAGTCATGCTTCCCTGCCTGTATCTGAGTCTGCCAAAACATAAATGACAGAGGCAGAGCCCTTTGAAAGCTCTGAATAAATAGCATTTAGTTGGTCATTTATTTTCACACAGACATCCTTACAAGAGAAAAGAAGAGAGAAATTTGGGACTCAGACACACAGGAAAAACCATGTGAAGACGAAAGCATAGCCTCCCCAAACATGCAGCCCTTGGCCTCCACATGCCTGGAGCCACAAGAAGCTGGAAAAGACAAGAAAACTTTTAAAGGGTGCAAAGTCCTGTCAACACCTAAATTTCATAACATGGCCTCCACAACTTTGACAGTTTTTGTTATTTTAAAGCAACTTGTTTGTGGTAATTTATGGCAGTCCCCAGTAAGCTTTCAATAAGGAAATTTGCATCTATTACACAATCCTTTCAGTAAATCTTAGTGTAAATGGCTAAAAATCACAGTTAACAGTTTTTAAATTTTTTAAATTTCACTTATTTTAAATTTTTTAAATATTTTAAATTTTTTAAATTTCACTTATTCTCAAAAGTAAAATTAGTTAAGAGGGTTAGTGTTAAGAATATCTAGGGATTTCCCCAATGATTCCCCTCAAAAGGCTCTATCTCTGCCCTCAAAATAAATGCTCTAAACTCTGAGTCTCTATAAGAAAGAAGGATATAAAGTCAAATAATAATTAAAATGGTGAAGTATGCCAGGCATGGTGGCACATGCTTGTAATCCCAGTACCTGGGAGGCTGAGACAGGAGGATACTTAATGAGGCCTTTTGCAACGTAATGAAACCCTGTTTGAAAATAAAGAATGAAAAATTGGACTTGGGGTATAGCTCAAAGGTAGAATGCCTTTGAGTTCAATCCCCAGTACCACAAGAAAGAAAGAAAGAAAGAAAGAAAGAAAGAAAGAAAGAAAGAAAGAAAGAAAGAAAGAAAGAAAGAAAGTTTTAAAAATGGTAGAGTAGCCAGGCATGGTGGCACATGTTTGTAATCCCCGTGCTTGGGAGGCTAAGACAAGAGGATCTCGCAGGTTTGAAGCCAGCCTTGCTGGCTTAAGAGACCCTGTTTTAAAAAAAAAAAAATATATATATATATATATATATATATATATATATATATATGTGTGTGTGTGTGTGTGTGTGTGTGTGTGTGTGTGTGTGTGTGTCTAGGAGTGTAGCCTGGACATAGAAGGGTTTCCAGGAACCCCAGTACAACAACAACAACAAAAACAACAAAAAATTGTAGAGTAGATGTTCTCTTAGTCTATCTACATTTGACCTCTAACCAGTTAATCCTATTTCCTTTGTAAATCATCAGTAGCTAATACTCATGTCATGCCAAATACTCATGGCTAGAATACTCTCCAGTGAGTTTACATATTTCTACTCTACCAACTGAATTGTACCATGAGTTACTTGTGTTTGTTCAAACCTATTTATGCCAGTTGCCCTTGATATAGAGCTTTTGTAGCTTAATTATTACATAAATCAATAAAATCATGTTTCTTTAAAATATATTTATGTATGAGATAACTATAAAAGATTATCAAGAATAAGTTTGCATTCAACTTACTTCAAAAGTGCCTTTATATATTTTCCTCTTAAAGGAACAAAGTCTTAGGAAATTTTTCTGGTGGTTTAGCTATATGGTTTATGCAAATATGCAATGCAGAACTCTGATCAGGAAACCATGTACAAAGATAAGGCCCTGGACTTCCTCAATAGATTAACAAATGAACATTTGGTTGTTTCAGGTTTAAATTAAAAGTTTAAGCTGGGGCGGCTGAGACCTGAGGGTTGCAGGTTCAAGGCCAGCCTCAGCTATTTAAGTGAGGCCCTCAGCAACTTAGTGAGACTCTGTTTCAAAATAAAGAATAAAAAATCAGGCTGGGAGTATATAGCTCTGAGACAGAATGCCCCTGGTTTCAACTCCAGTACCA
The DNA here is from genome assembly GCF_963383645.1 of Muscardinus avellanarius. Classification (NCBI taxonomy): domain Eukaryota; kingdom Metazoa; phylum Chordata; class Mammalia; order Rodentia; family Gliridae; genus Muscardinus; species Muscardinus avellanarius. Next base: position 146,821,718 of record NC_137787.1, on the reverse strand, counting down.
CTAAAATAAAATAAAAATAAAACTTTAAATATTATGTTATACATTTTCATGATTTTCTGGTTTAACCGACTTTCCCTTTAAAAAAGCTTTACCTAAGTATAATTTAAACATCATAAATTTATCCTTGTAAATTATGCAATTTAATGTTTAACTTTCAATTTACCACTTATATATGGGTCTGCACATACAAGAGGGTTCCTTATATATGAACAAAACGCTAGAAAACTATCCTGTTTCTGGGATGAAGATTCAAGGAAAGTTATGTTTGAGCTTGAAGAGTCTTGAGCAATAAGAAGCAGTTTAAACAGGCATACAAAAAGAAGGGTGTTCTAAGTAGAACAAACAGCAAATGTAAAGATGAAGTTGTGTGTCCTACCCAAAGAATGGCTTGGGAATAGGGTGTTTTAATAGTAAGGCATCTGAGTCATATAGAGATTAACACACACACACAAAGCAAAACATGTCAGGTCTGACTCTCAGAAACTCTGCTTCAATGTATATCTGGGGTGAGGTCTGTACATTATCATTTAAAAAAAAATCCATTTGTAGTTCTGATGTGCAGATAGGATGGAGAACCAGTGGAGTAAGGATGAGTAAGACTGGGGTGAGAGTGTGTTAAGAGATGAGGCTAGCACCAGATGGTGAAATGGCATGTAAACACAATGTAACAAACTCTTTCTTTCTTAACAACGTCACTATTTTGAAATATTTTCTTTTTTTAGTTTTGTATTGCCACTAAAATTGCATGAAAGAATCTGAATTCTCACCATTGTCTACAAAACTGAGGATAAATGTTTGACCATTGCTTTATAACTAAAATACATCTGTTTTGCTTGATGGAAGTTAACATAAAATGAGCCTAGGGGAAAACCATGTACTTTCTGATCAGGTGTACCACCTACCAACCACAGTACTTTCTAACAAATTTCCAATGAAAATACAAATTTGACAAAAACAGTTTTCAGGAATAGTGGAGAGTGGGTTCCTATTCTTGGCTAGTGTTCTTTGGTCCCATATCAAGTGGAAACAGGTATCTACCTCCAAGAGCTCTTCTAAACTCACACATATTTGAGATTCTTTCTAATTCAGGAAGTTTCTTTAGCAAATAACATATGAGCCACATTAAGGCTAAAGGAGGCCTCTTCTTCCTTTCTAGATAGTTCTACAGGAAGCATCCTTTCTTTTACTTTGTATTGTTTTATCCTTTTACCTTAGCATGGGCCTTCTATATAGCAGCTGCTCATTATTATTATTTTTTTTTTTTTTGGTGGTACTGGGGTTCCTCGAAGCCCTTCTACCTCCAGGCTACACTCCCAGACCTATTTTATTTTGGAAACAGGGTCTCTTATGCCAGCGCGGCTGGCTTCGAACCTGCGAGATCCTCCTGTCTCCGCCTCCCAAGCAGGGGGATTACAAGCGTGCGCCACCACGCCCGGAACTGTATTTTTTAAAAAATAAATGGCCATTATAGTGTGTGTGTGTGTGTGTGTGTGTGTGTGTGTGTGTGTGTGTGTATTACCAGAGGCTGAACCCAAGGGCATTATACTTCTGAGTTCCACCCTTCAGCCCTATTTTATTTTTTTATTTTGAAACAGGGTATCACTAAGTTGCTGAGGACCTCACTAATTGCTGAGGCTGGTCATGATCTTGCAGTCCTCCTGTTTCAGCTTTCCAAGTACTGGGATTACTGGTGTGTCACCACAGTCAGCTTCCATTACACTTTTGTAGGATAGTTAAAGGATACTTAACTGTACCTCCAAAAGAATTCTAAAAACTAGTGCTTCCTGTTAGGAGGCACATAGTTGTAAAAAGGGTAAAGGGACATCTGTGTTGCCAACACAGGAAGGACCTGTCAAGAATGTTGGCAAGGAAGGACCTGTCAAGTCAGCTAGGCATGGTGACACATACTTGTGATCCCAACATTTGGGAGGCTGAGACAGGAGGATGACGGTTCGCAGCCAACCTCAGCTATTTAGTGAAAACCTTCAACCCACTGAGACCTTGTTTCAAAAGTAAATAAATAAATACATAAACAAATACATAAAAAAATAAAGAAAAAATGGGGCTGGGGGTGTAGCTCGGAGGTAGAATGCCCCTGGGTTCCATCCCCAGGACCACACACACAAAAAAAGAGGGCATCGTGAAGGAGGGGACAAAAGAATGCCAGTAGGTAGCGGGGCATGGTGGTGCACGCTTGTAATCCCAGTGCTTGGGAGGCTGAGACAGGAGGATCGCAAAGGTTCGAAGCCAGCCTCAGCTACTTAGTAAGGCTCTCAGCAATCTAGTGAGACCCTGTTTCCAAATATAAAACATAAAAATGGGTCTAAGAGTGAAGCCTGGAGGTAGAAGGCCCCTGGGTCCCATCCCCAGTACCACACACACAAAATAAATAAATAAATAAATAAATAAATAAATAAATAAAAGAATGCTGGTCGGTCCTGTCAGCAAGAGCAAGAAAGGGAGAATCAGCAAAAAGAAAAAAGAAAAAAAAAAGAAAAAAGAAGAAAAGAAAAAGAAAGGACAAACAAACCTAACCACCTTGTTTCTGGAAACTTTCTCCCGTACAGAGGCCCTTACGTGAACCCCGTCGGGCCGAGGTCCTCAGAGGTGCTAAACCTAGAGCCGGCCCACGCTGCTGAGTCAGGAGCCAGGAGCCGCAGCCCGCCCGCGCCCTGCCCCTCCGGCCTCCCGCCTGCGGCCCAGCCACCGCCGCCTCCCGCCGCCGAGCCGCCCCGCGCCGGCCGCCCTCACCCGGAAGTGCTGGGCGGGCGGGCTGGGGCGCTGGGCTCATCCCGGGAATCCCCCGCGCGGGCGCTCGCACGGAGCGCCTGGCCCCGCCCCGCCACGTCAGACCACGCCCTCGGACACGCCCCACCCAAGACTAGACACACTCCGCCACGCCCAGACCACGCCCCGCGGTGCTAGCCACGCCCCTGCCGTCCCAGCTGCGGGTACAGCAGCCTGTGCGGACGCCTGCGTCGGACCCTGCGGCGCGGCCAGGTAGGCCAGGTGGGCGGGGCGCTGCGCCTCCAGGTGAGTCGCTCGCGGCGTCGGGGTTCCAGACGCTCAGGGCGGGGGAACGAGGCTGCAAATTGCAGCCCAGCTCGCCGCCCACCGGCTGTGCATTGCAGCCTGGAGCGCAGAGGGGCATCTGCCGGTGGCGGGGTAGGCCTGTGGGACAGAAGGTGCCCGGTGGGCAGCTGGTGGTGGGTGGAGCTGCCTGGGCCGGTGCGGGCCGCGGGCTGCGCCCCCTTGAGCCCAGCACCGGTTGGAGGAACTGGGGCCGCGGCGTCCGGCAGAAAGTCTCACTGGGCAGAGGGAAGGCGGGCGGTCATCACCCTTTTGTGTAACTGGTGAGTGAACTTCCCCGGGAGCCCAGAGCGATGGGAAGCGGAGGTTGGAGGGCGGCAGGAGAATGTCAGGGGAAAATGGGGGGTCACCAAAGAGAGACCCACCTCCTGGCCTGGAGGGCTGGAGCTGAAGGTGAGAAAATGTGCACGAATAAGAAAGTAGAAAAACCACCTGGGAACCAGATTGCGGTCGCTTCTATGAAGTGCAGTGTAAATAAATACAGAGAAGTCTGTTAGTTACCTCAGCTCCAATCTCCACAGCAATGCGGCGTTCAGGTGCGGCACAGCTTAACCTGGGGAACCTAAAACCTCGGTGTTTGAGGGGAGAGGGCACCGAGTATAGTTTAAATATATACCATTTATGTTCAATAAAAAATTTGTTTTAAAAAAAAACCTCGGTATTTCATATGAGGTGCTGTGAACTAATATAGCAATAGATCAAGATTAATGATATATCTCATAGATCTACATCCTGTAATTTTAAGAGAGGACATGGTTTAAGTTGACAAATAATTTCCTAATTAAAATTTGCTATATAAAGAAAACAAATAGAAAACATGTTCTTCTGGCAAGATGTGTCCACACTCGGACAAAATGAATTAAAAGATGGTTTTGCTTTTTTTTTTTTTTTTGTGGTACTGGGGTTCCTGGAAACTACTTCCGGGCTACACTCCCAGACCTACTCTTTATATTTTTATTTGGAAACAGGGTCTCCTAAGCCAGCGCTGCTGGCTTCGAATCTGTGTGATGCTCCTGTCTCCGCCTCCCAAAGCGCGGGAATTACAAGCATGCGCCACCATGCCCGGCTACGATGGTTTTGCTTTAATTGTCATGTTTATAACTAATAGTGAGTTTGTTTTGCTGGCAGAGATCTACATTCACTATTTTTGGTTACTTCTTAGAGCAATACAATTACTTTTTTAAATCAAATTTCTGTTTAACTGTAAAAGATTGGTATAATTTTGCGTTCTTATTTATGCTAGTTTTTCTTTACAGGTGATTTATTTGACACAGAAATCTTCTTTGAAAACTTTGTATAGTACTGAAGATGGCAGAAGCAGTTTTGATTGATCTCTTTGGTTTGAAATTGAACTGTCAGAAAAGCTACCATCAGACATTACTGAAGACATTGAATACTGTCCAATACCACCATGCTGCTAGAGCTAAGTTCCTTTGCATAATATGTTGCAGTAACATCAGCTGTGAAAGGGATGGCAAACATGATAATTGTGAATTGGAAACAAACAATGGATTATTAGCTCTCTTGAGAGAATTTGAGACTGTTAGTAATCCCAGCATGGCTGCCTCTTTGTATACCATTAAGCAAAAAATTGATGAAAAAAATCTGAGCAGCATTAAGGTAATTGTACCTGTTCACAGGAAAACATTAATGAAGGCATTTATTGATCAACTCTTCACTGAGGTTTATAATTTTGAGTTTGAAGATTTACAGGTGTCTTTGAGGGATAGCCTTTTGAAACAGTCCACTGAAATAAACGTAATCACAGCTCATGAACTAGAAGAAATCCGAAATGAAGTAGAAACATATTTGAGAAGTCTGCCAGCACTGAAAGGAGAATTAACTATTATCACATCTCCATCCATCCCAGGTATATTCAGCACTCTATTGTTTTTGCTGTGTACATGAAAATCTAGCCCTTTCTTTAGAGGTCACTTGCCTCCTTTTAAACCTCACCCCTTTCTTTTGGTGACTCTTGTGGGTTTATTGTTTCTGACCATCAGTTGCAACATGGGAGTGACATAGATGGCCTAGTGGTTCAGGGGTGACAAGAAATGACTCCTTCAGAGTCACCATGAATAAACAAGTTTGCTCTATGCAAATTAAGCTTTAAGAAAAATCCTTCAGCCTTCCTTTACAAAGAGATTTATGACAATGAAAATCTTTCATTAAGAAGTTCTGAAATAGCCAGGCATAGTGGCTCATGCTTGTAATCCCAGCATTCAAGAGGCTGAGAATGGAGGATCGTGGTTCACTGACAGCCTCAGCTACTTAGGCCCTTTGCAACTCAGTGAAACCCTGTTTCAAAATAAAGAATAAAAAATAGGGCTGAGGGTGTAGCTCAGAGGTAGAATGCCCCTGGGTTCCATCCCCAGACCTGCCAAAAAAAAGCAAAGTTCAACTCATTGATACTTTCAGAGATTAAAATTTAAACTAGGTGTGTTGGTGCATGCCTGTAATCCCAGTGCCTGGGAGGCTGAGACAAGAGGATCACAGGTTTGAAGCCAGCTTCTAGCGAGTTTATCAGCAATTTAGGGAGACCTTGTTTCCAAATGAAATAAAATCAGTCTGAGGTTGTAGCTCAGAGTTAGAATGCCCCTGGTTCATTCCTTTCATCACCCAAAACAAACAAATAAAATAGTCAATCTTCCTTTTTGTCTAAGCACTATTTACTGTGAGCTCTATGCTGTTGGATATAACAAAGACAGATGAGACAGAAGATACCCTTTGAAGAGCAACAATCCCATAGGGAAGATAAAACAGCAGTATCTAGTAAGAACATATGGAGGTACAAAGTACTGTCAAAATTAGAGCCCCCAAATAAATGAGCACAAGTTGAAGTGATCAGGGGAGATCTAATGGAGAGACTAGCTTTTATAGTGCTTTGTAGTCTTTTGTAGAGCATCTTTAAATCTTTATTACTTATCTTTAACAGATATTTTCATACATGGATTTACTACGAGAACAGGTGGAATATCTTATATACCAACTCTTAGTTCATTCAATCTCTTCAGTAGTTCGAAACGGAGAGATCCCAAGGTAGTTGTTCAAGAAAATCTGCGTAGGTTGGCAAATGCTGCAGGTTTTAATGTGGAGAACTTTTACCGAATAAAGGTAAAATTTTGTTTCATATTCTGGAAGTTCTGAAGTATATTTTTTACTCTGCCACTAACTTTATGGGTCTTAATTAAGCTATTTAATTTTGCTTCTATTATTGTATCTAAAAATGTAGAATAATTATGTGATTTTTTTTTAGATTTATACATCATAGCCCCCAAATCAATTCTATGATATGAATATATACTTCTATGACTATATACATTTTATCTAGAGACCCTCGATTTTAAAAGTATGGTTTTGGGTATAGAAGGAAATTTTCTGAATGGTAGATTATTTCCTAAATCAACACTAGGGAGAACTAGAGTCATCATTAAGAAGATAATATTTTGTTATTTATAGAATTCTAGCTCTACTTGAGTCTAGGAAAAGTAAAATTAACATTATTTGATAATTAACTTTCTTGGTAAAAAAGTTAAATTTTCACTTTATGAAAGGGCTACAAGTAGAAATTTACCCATCTCTAATGCAAGATGAACATGATAGACTATATTAAATTCTGAAATTTAATATATTTTTAATATAAATTTAATATATATTGAAAGGAAAACACACTTTCCTTTCAATAAAGCATACTGATATGTGGTCATTTATCATGTGTAGAAATATATTTATCAGAGTCCAGTAAGCTTACACTGGTTATATAATTTTGTGCTAAAATAAGTACTTTCAGAAAAGTTTATAGTATGGGAAATCTCATTATCAGAACACTTTTTAATCACACATCATTGTTATTAGACTGATCATGCCAATCAAGTCTGGATTATGGGAAAGAAGGAGCCTGAATCGTATGATGGAATAATCACAAATGAGAAAGGAGTTACAATAGCGGCTCTTGGTGCTGACTGTATACCTATAGTTTTTGCAGATCCTATCAAAAAAGCTTGTGGGGTTGCTCACTCGGGTAAGTATACTTAATTAAACATTTAGGATTTTACTAATTTTATAGTATAGGAAAATAATGTTTTCTGGTGGGCATGATAGACAAATGATTACATTACTTTGTGATAAGTGTAATGTTTAGAATGAGGATTATATACCCTTATTACAGGAGCAAGCAAAAAGAATATCTAAATCAAATTATATAAATCAGAGTAGACTTTCCAAAGGAGGTGGTACCTAGGTAGATACTAAGGAATCTATAGATTTGACTAAGTGCCAGTGTTTTTAAGCAAGGATATTTTAACATTTGGGGCAAGATAATCCTACAATGCAGGCAAAGTAGTTTGGCTCTTGAAATTCTTTGGTAGGATGGCACTGGAGATTGAACCTAGGGGCATTCTACCTCTGACCTACACCCCAGCCGTATTTTAATTTTATGTTGAAACAGGGTCTTGCTAGGTTGCTGAAGATAGCCTCAAACCTGAAATCTTCTTGTCTCAGTGTCCCAAGTACTGGGATTATAGGCATGTGCTACCATGCCTGGCTTGGCCCTTGAAATTCTTAGTGCTAGTAGAATCCCCAGTTATTGTAGTAACTAAACAGCAATCCCTCATGCTTTTCAAAACACTATCTAGGCCGGGCATGGTGGCTCCTGCTCATAATCCCAGCGCTTGGGAGGCTGAGGCAGGAGGATCACACAAATTCAAAGCTAGCCTCAGCTACTTAGTAAGGCTCTCAGCAATTTAGTGAGACCCTGTTTCCAAATAAAGTATAAAGTAGGTCTGGCAGTATAGCCCGGAGGTAGAAAAGCCCCTGGGTTCCTCCCTCAGTACCATTAAAAAACAAAACAAAACAAAAAAACACTACCTAGTGGCATAGTACTACCTCTTGTTGAAAATCTTTGAAATCCAGGCATCATGGAATAGGAATGTTAGTCATGTTGTAGAAAGGAGTTCACCCAGATACAGCAGTATGTTTAAAGGTAGAGAGTTAAGCAAAGCAAGACATTTTTGGAAATCTGAATTTAAGTAACTAAATATATTTAACTATTTGCTAAAATAAGAGCAAAGATAGATTTTTTATTTTTATGTGGATCATATTGAAAATTGCATACATTCAGACTATGCTTGGTGCCCTCTCCCACCCCGCATTTCCTCTTCCCCCTCCCAACAATGAGTGTCTAGGTTAACCATGCTACATTCATACTTTTAGACATATTTGAATGTAGCTCTTCCATTAATCAACCTAAGACTTCTTCGTTTCCTACCCTTTTTTTTCAGCTTTTATGAGTTTTCCCCTCCATTTTCTGGAGTCCCTCTGGTATTCCTAATAGACCCTAGTTTGGGCATATTAGAGAAAACACATATCCCTTCTTTTTCTGTGCTTGGCTGAGCTCACTTAACATAATGTTCTGCAGATCTTTCCATCTTCTTGTGAATTACATGATTTTGTTCTTCTTTATAGCTGAGTAGAATTCCATTGTGTGTATTTCCTATAATTTTTCAATCCATTCATCTGTTGATGGAGATCAACATCTGTTATTGGTTCCATATTTTGGCTATTACCAATTGTGCTGCTATGAACATGGATATGCATATGTTACTGTAATTCTCTGATTTCAACCCCTTTGGAAAGATACCCAGGAGTGGTGTAGTGGTATAGCTAGATCATATGGTGGATCCATTCCCAGTTTTCTAAGGAATCTCCACACTGATCTCCACTGAACTAGTTTGCACTCCCACCAACAGTGTAAAAGAGTTCCTCTTTCCCCACATCCTCTCCAGCATTTGTTGTTATTTTATTTCTTTATGCTTGCTACTCTGATTGGGGTTAGATGGAATCTCATAGTAGTTTTGATTTGCATCTCCCTAATGACTAATGATGTTGAACATCTTTTCCATATCTACTGGCCATTCATATCTCTTCTTTTGTGAAGTTCAGTTGCCCATTTCTTGATTGGGTTATTTGTTTTGCTAGTGTAGAGTCTTTTGAGCTCTTTGTATATTCTGGATATTAGTCCTCTAGAAGATAGATCTTTAGATGGTACATTGTATTAAGGTTGTGGAATTTTGTTTTCTGAAGGCATTTTAAAATTTAGGTTACTCAGTCATTACTATTTAATGTGGAAGAAGGAATAATCTTTTGAATTTATTTTTACTTGTAAATGTATTACTACTTTACTACAACAACTACTACTACTACTACTACTACTACTACTACTACTACTACTATTGTTATAGCAACACTATGATAATCAGGATAGTGTGTTACTTCCCAGTACTTGTGAGACTGACTGGCATATTTTTCTTTTGGCCTACTAAAATTAATGGAATTAGATGAGAAATCAGTCTTATTATATGACAATGCAAAAGGTATTTAAAGGTTGAATCTGAGTTCTTGGTTATAAAGAGGAAGTATCATTTGTTACTACTAAGGTTTTAAAATGTTTAGTTTCAAGATCCAAAGTTAAGTCTGGCATGGTGGCACAGGCTTATAATCTCAGAACTTGGGAGACTGAGATAGGAGGATCAGTTGAAGGTTCAAGGACAGCTTCAGCAAGTTAGTGAGACTGTTAGCAACCTAGCAAGACCTTGTTTCAAAACAGAAAATAAAGGGCTGGGGAGGTAGAATGCCCCTGGGTTCAATCCTTAGTAAAAAAAAAAAAATCCAAGTTTAAGTAGTTAAAGAAATTAAGCAAACTCTTTCAAGTCATTAATAAGTTGATCTTGAAATAAAATACAGTTATATGCTTTACCTACTTGATTTTTAATCAATTAGAGATGAATTATAAGTGAAAAGACAAAGAAGAAATCCAGAGAAAGAGACATTCATATATATATACAAAAACCTTGATACTATCTCTTTTTAGTTCAAAATACCTGTATCTGATTGCTTTCCTCTGAAAATCTGCCTACAGTTTTCAAAGGTCGTTCAAAATCACCATTTTAAAAATCCAACATGGTGTTTTTCTCTTTTTTTTTTTTTTTTTTTTTTGTGGGTCTGGAGATGGAATCCAGGGGCATTTGACCTCCGAGCTACACCCCCTGCCCTGTTTTGTTTTATTTTATTTTATTTTATTTTTTGAAACATGATCTCACTGAGTTGCAAAGAGCCTCACTAAGTAGCTGAGGCTGTCTGCAAACCACGATCCTCCAGTCTCAGCCTCCCAAATGCTGGGATTACAAGCATGCACCACCATGCCCAGCTTCCACATGTTTTTTTCTAAAGCCTTCTGTACCACATTGGTTATTGATATCTCATCCACTTACAGACTCGGCTAGAAATCTGACAGTTAATTATATTCTTTCCATAACCACATGTCTAGTGGATTGCCAGTGGAGGTTGAATTTCTGTCATCTAAATGTTTCTTGTTTCCATTATCTCAGTCTCTTTGATTGGAAAGACTGATCTCTGCATTTGAGTATTCCTCTTTAGAAGGCTATGCCTATGGAGTGCCATAGGAAAGAGTAAGAAAACTCTTTATTGGCCAGCTAAACCAGCTGAATCTAACTCACAATATAGAGAATGAGGGAAAAATAGAATATTCTTAGTTTTTTTGTCTTTGGCAACTGGATAAAAGAAGGAATGAAGGAAATGGTTTAATCTTAGAACTCCATGGGATCCAAAGGAGAGAAAGAGAAGTAAAAGTAGCAAAGGAGCAGTAGTCTGGGAAAATGGAGAAGTATGTGAAAAGAGGAATGAGATTTAAAATAGACTTAAGTGTAGAAAATGAGGGAGAGATGAAAACCACAAAACATTGCTGAAAGAAATTCAAGAAGAAATGAATGGGAAGAAATTCCATGTTCATGGATTGGAAGACTTCATATTGATAATATGTTAATTACTCAAAATGACCTTTGCTTTAATGTAGTCCCTAAAAAATCCCAAAGGCACTTTTTTCAGAAACAAAATTCTGAATAGTCAAAACAGTAATAATAAAGGAACACAGTTGGATGTCTCACACTGCCTGACTTAAAATTGTACTGCATACTGTGCCATAAAGAAAGAACAAAAATTATGTCATTTGCAGGGAAATGGATGGAACTGGAGAACATTAGATAAGTGAGATTAGTCAGTCACAAAAAGTAAAAAATTGGATGTTCTCCCTAATATGAAGAAGCTAGGGAGAAAAATGGGTCATAGGAGGAACTCTAAACAAAGAAGGAAAAACGTAGATGAGCAAATAAGGTGACCTAACTGAGGGGGATGGGAGGGGGAAGGTGGAAATTCCCTAATATACATGATGTAATTCATAAACAGCAAAGTCAACCACTTAACCAAACATGAGGGAGGAAGGAGGTAGGGGTTGAGGTGGGAAGTAGGGAAGGGCATACATACACACATCTACCCCATTATGATGTATGACTACAATGCACCAATAAAAAAATGTTTTACTGCAAAGCAATGGTAATCAAAACAGTGTGGTACTTCCCACTATGGAGGAGGCTGAAACAAAAGGATCACAGGTTCAAAGCCAACCTCACCAACTTAAGGAGATCCTGTGTAACTTAGCAAGACCCCGTTTGAAAATAAAAATACACAAAAATGGCTGAGGATGTAGCTTAGAGGTAGAATGACAATGGGTTCAATCCCTAATACAAAACAAACAGCATGGTATTTGTATGAATATATACATATAAACCAATGGAATAGAATAGGGAGCCCCAAAATAAACCTTGAGTATGATCAAATGTTTTTGAGCAAATGGGGAAAGGATAGTCTCTTTGACAAGTGAGACTGAGGAAATTGAATATCTGCCTTCAAAAGAATAATATTGTACCCTTACTTTACATCATAGTCAAAAGTTTATTCAAAGTGGATCAAAGATACAATGTAAAGTTAAAATTATAAAACTCAGAAAAAAATCAGTATAAATCATAATGAATTGGGCAGTGGTTAATTAGGTATTCAAAGCACAAGCAACAAATGTAAAAATAGATAAATTGAATTATTTAAATAAAAAATCTAAGCTGGGTGTGATGACACACACTAACAATACTAGTACTTGGGGGACTGAGACAGGAGCATTGCATGTTTGCAGCCAGCCTCAGCAACTTAGACCCACCACAATTTAGGCCCTGCTTCAAATAAAAAATAAAAGAGGGCTCAGGGTGTAGCTCAGACGTATAATGCCTCTGGGTTCAAACCCCAGCATCTCCCCAAAAATGCTACATCAATGGACACATGGACACAATGAAAAAGACAACTCATAGAATGGAAGAAAATACTGGCAAATAACATATCAGATAAGGGGTTAATATTCCAAACAAAGAACTTTTGCAGCTCAGCAATAAAAAACAAATGTGTTAAAAAAAAAAAAATGGGAAAGGTGCCGGGCATGGTGGTGCACACTTGTAATCCCTGTGCTTGGGAGGCAGACAGGAGGATCGCGCACATTCGAAGCCAGCCTCACTTGTTTAAGAGACCTTGTATCTAAATAAAAATATAAAAAATAGGTGCCTGGGTGTGTAGCCCAGAGGTAGAAGGGTTTCCAGGAACCCTAGTGGTATTTATTTATTTATGGTGGTACTGGAAGGTGGAACCCAGGGGCTTTTCTACTTCTGGGCTATATTCCCAGACCTATTTTTTATACTTTATTTGGAAACTTAGTGTTGCTGAGAGCCTCACTAAGTAACTGAGGCTGGCTTTCAACCTGTGCGATTCTCCTGTCTCAGCCTCCCAAGTGCTGGAATTACAAGCTTGCACCACCATGCCCAGTGTGATTTGTTTATTATTTCTGGACTTTGAAAAATATACAAACTGAATATGTTCATTTGTAACTTAGACATAAATTGAGTTTAAATTTTATGTTTTGATGTTTCTAATCTTTTTTTCTATTTTCCAGGCTGGAAAGGTACTTTGTTAGGTGTCGCTATGGCTACAGTGAATGCTATGATAGCAGAATATGGCTGTAGCTTGGAGGACATTATCGCTGTGCTGGGACCTTCTGTAGGACCTTGTTGCTTTACTCTTCCCAGGGAATCAGCACATGAATTTTATAACCTTCATCCTGCATGTGTGCGACTCTTTGACTCGTCAAACCCCTATGTTGACATCCGTAAAGCCACTAGGTCTGTTTGATTTTACTGTGGAACTGCAAATTTGATTATTGTTTCTATTTATAAAAGCAAATTATTTTAGAAATAGTAACTTCGAGGGTTGGGCGTGGTGGTGCACACTTGTAATCCCCGCCCTTGGGAGACTGAGACAGGAGGATCGCACAGGTTCGAAGCCAGCTTCAGCTACTTAATGAGGCTCTCAGCAAGTTAGTGAGAGCCTGTTTCCAAATAAAATATAAAATAGGTCTGGGAGTATAGCCTGGAGGTAGAAAAGCCCCTGGGTTCTACCCCTAGTACCCCCCCCCCAAAAAAAAGAGTAACTTTGAGAACAAATCAAATGGTAGCTACAAAGGTGTTTGATATATACACATACACAAAACTAAATATGGAAACTTTTCTTGTTTAAGTTCATGTAACAGAAAATTTCTTATATGGTATCTCTTATTGATTTAAAAGTAAAGAACGAGCTGGGCATAGTAGTCCATGCCTGTAGCCTGTAATCCCAATACTTGTAGGGCTGAGACAGGAGGATCACAGGTTCAAGGACAGCCTCATTAATAGTGAGACTCCCATAAACCTAGTGAGACCTTGTTTCAGAATAAAAATAAAATGGGGCTGGGGCTGTAGCTCAGATGTAGAATGCCCCTGAGCTCAATCCCCAATACCACAAAAAATAAAATAGATTTATAGATTTTTAAAAAGTGAAGAAGGAAATGGTTAGTCTTGAAAAATATCTCCTTAATTTCATATATAAAAGGGAGCATATACTTTATTTCACAGTCATTCCTCAGGTAAATTCTGAATATAAAAATTATCAGGAAACTGATACCTATTTTTGTGTGTGTGTGATGTTGGGGCTTGAGCCCAGGGGCATTCTACCTCTGAGTTATACCCCTAGCCCCATCTTTTCATGAGACAGGGTATCATTAAATTGTAGATGACCTCACGAAGTAGCTGAGGCTGGCTAAGAACCTGTGATTCTCCTGTCTCAGCCTCCCAAGTACTTACTAGACTTACAATTGTATGCCACCATGTCTGGCTCCCAGGAAGCTGATATTTAAAAATTACTCTTATTTAATTAACTGGAGGATTTTTTTTTAGCAAAATCATTATACCCACTTTCAAGTGAATAGTCACTCATCGAGTTTTTATAGTCCTATGCATTTGAATTCATGAAATTTTCTTTTCTATCTGTTGAAAATTATTCATCATTTCTAAAAGGAAAATTGATTTTAGATTTGAATTGTGTTTCTACTCCACTCATCAAAACCTTACTCAAATTCTGTGTCATTTAATAAATAAATAGAAAATATTGGAATTGATATAGAATAAGCATTGCTAATTTTCATTCATATTTCATATCATAATATGTTTGTGGAAAAAAAATTTCTGTGTAAAATCTAGTTCATGGGAGGAAAGGAGAGAAGAGGGTAAGAGGACTATAAAGCATACTCTGTCTAAACCAAATGAATCTTGTCTAAAAATACCCTAGTACCTTGAGAAAATTTTTCGTAACTAAGCACTTCATTTTTATTATAAAATTCTCTATCCAAGACTTGTTTACAGAATAATATGGAAGTTTGTATGATTTATTTGTGAACTTAGATGATAAAACGTATCATTTCCTTCCTACTCCATGTTGTATAAACGAATAACAATTTGTGTTGTTCAAAGCAGATATTTCTGGAATGCTCTCACACCAATATCCATAGTTTATTCATATTGCTTCAGCTATTGGTAGAATAAACTCTTGATATGTTTTGAAACCTCTTTATCCTCAGGATTCTTCTAGAACAAGGAGGAATTCTTCCACAGAATATTCATGACCAGGACCAAGATCTCAACCTCTGTACATCCTGCCATCCTGACAAGTTCTTCTCCCATGTCCGTGATGGCCTTAATTTTGGTACACAGATCGGCTTCATATCGATTAGAGAATGAGGTATAAGGTTCTTCTCTCTCCAATAACTCTTCTCTCCATTCTCTTTCTCTGGCTCTCTCCCTCTCCTTTCTTTCTCTCCCTTCCTCATCCTTTCAGCCTTTCCCTCAACTCATTAAAAATTAATTTTATCCTGTATTTCTATAAGAAGAATTAATTTTCTAAATTCTTTATAAGACTATAAAGATAGAAAAACATTTTCAGTAATAAGCTTTTGTCATAAAGATTAACTATTTTCCTAGTTAGTGAAGAATTGTCAGGCTTAATTTTTAAGTACAAAATAAAATAATCTTTGCAAAATACTGTAGTCTTTTATCTCTACTATATACCTGACATCTGTATACCTTTATATCCTTTTTTAATTTTGAGGATATATCTTTGCATAATGATTCTAAATTTTAGAATAAGAAGTCCACACATTTGTGAATTGGCCTAGTTTTCATCTGGATTTCCAACTGTTATCTATAGTAGAGTTTACCAAATTTTTCTTTAAAGGGCCAGATAGTAAATATTTTATGCTTTGTGGGACATACAGTATTTGTTGCAAATACTTAACACTGCCATTGCAGAGCAGAAGCAGACATAATACAGAAATGAATGAGTATGACCTTGTGCCAGTTAAACATTTTTTTAAAAAACCAGGTGAGGGGCCACATTTGACTTACTGATTATAGTTTGCTGGCACCTCATTTACAATCATAGAGTAAGAAAGTACAATTGCATCAAAAGAGAATTTATATTAATAGAGTTTTTAGAGTTATACAAAAATGTTTTATGATGGTGATTTAACATTACCTCTTTGGCATGTATACAATTTTTCCCAAATATCATTCCCTAAGACTCCGACCCGCAGGGGCTTAGAGAACGACACAGACACCTCTTCAGCTGAAATATGAATTCTTCTTTAATGGATCCTTAATATGTCTCTTCTTCATATGTCTCTCAATATATCTAATATGTCTAATATGTCTGACAATGCGTACAACAAGCACAATATATATCAGCATCATAATCCCTCCCTCTGTTCCCTACCAACCCCAAGCTTCCCACGGCTAGGGCATGCACATTTCTGACTCTCTCATAGGCAGGCTGGTGGTAGCTGCGTCACTGATCATTCTGCAGGCACATAGCATGGCACACTGCGCATGCTCAAGGAGACGTCCATCTTGTGAGTCTCATGACTTGGCTGCAAGCCTAGGCGCCATCTTGAATCCACGCTGGCAACAAGCCTGGGTGCCATCTCTGTCTAGCCGAGTGGGCCCCGACATCTCCCCCTTTTTGTTTTATTAAAATAAGGCTCGGGATCGTGCCTGTCTTAGGTTGCCGACCCTCAAGGACCATTCTTACCCGTCATTGGGAGAACAATAGCATGATTGTTTCCCTGTCTTAGGTTGATATGGTCCCGGGGACGATCTTACCCGTCACTGACTACCGATCCAGCATACTGAGCCATACGTGGGGAGATGAGCCAGCTTCAAGGGCTGCCATAGCTTGCACCAATATGCGCTGTTGTTGCAGTGTGTGTTGTCGAGTTCGCCTGATATATCCAATCAGGAAACAGCATGCTACCACCAGCAAGAATGCCCAGAATGCCATGCCACCCCAATCTTTTAAGAAACCCAATGTTCCATGTATCAAGTCCATCCATTGTTGTACTGTGACGACTTCTACACGGGTAGAATTAATTGCAACGATGGACGCTCGAAGCTCAATCATGGTGTGTTCAAATTCATGGCTCCAAGTCCCTAGAAGAATCTTGCTTAATTGCCGAGACAAATTGCCTGCATGGGAGAAATTTTGATACTGCACATATGTTATACATAATCCAGATAACTTATGAATACATGGTACCATGGCCATTTGCCCTAGAATGTCAACCTGTTTTTGTAACAGGTCTACTCTTTGATTTACCATTAATATGCCAGCTTTAAGTTGTCCATTTATTTGAGCTTGCTGAGCCATGGCAGTAGCCGCATGTGAGGATAGGGCATTCATAGTGGCTGTAGTATTTATAGACGTTGCCAAAGCGGCAGCAGCTGTAACTGCCACGGTCACAGAGGCCACAATTACAGCAATAAGAGCAGAAATTCCAAAATCTCTCTTTTCTCGGTTCAGCAAAACTGGAAGGGAATTTACATCCACTCTTATTGGCCAAGGAACTGCTATAGGCAGTCGCATTACTACTGCCCAAGGGTGCATAGAAGCATTCCAGCAGAAAGTTAGAAAATAGGTATCAATAAAACAACCTAGACTATCATTAACCAAGGAACTATTAGAAACAAGCCAAAAAAATGGAGTAGTTACACAAACAGGAGTGGGTCCAAATGGGAGTTGTGGTCCCATTGAACAATTTACTTTGACGCTATCCTCAAAAGTATCGGAAAAATTCTGAGAATAGCTGCAATTTTTTACAGTTCCCCCTGAAATCATAGACATAGCTGTTATATCAGTACAACCTCCTGCTATCACACAGAGAAGCCAAATATTAAAAGGATTGGGCGGTTTATACTGTATAGGATTTTGATATGTATAATTATATCCTGCCCAAGTATGATTGCGTATAGTAGATATGCCTGGAGAAAAACTTAAATCATAGCCTGAAGAGGCCCAGACTACCTTAGAGTCTTGGCAATCAGTCCACTTAAATGGCCAGCTACGTGGGCTATAACATTTTGGAGCCCACCGCGGCTGCAAAGGAGCTGTTTTATTTTCGGGATGTCCATATCTAGAAAATGCTAAAGGAGCATATCCTTCTAAAACAGTAACATTTCCTATGGGACTGGAATCATTAAATGGCTGAAATTTTCCCATAGTCTGATTATATAACTGTACACATGGATTAGGACTATCATAGGTATCATACAAAATTTTATTAGCATAAAAACATAAACTGCCATTTAAAGTTATATTAAAAAATGCATAAGGCCTAATTTCTTCATCAAAGGGAATCCAGGGCAAATTTAAGGAACTATTGGTCGTAAAGAACCGAGGAAAAATGGTGGCAGTGGTAGATACAGGTAAAGGAAGAGGGAAAGCAGAAATAATTCCCCAAAGATCTTTTTCACCCATTCCAATGTTGAACATTACCAACAGAGTTAGCCATATCCATTTGTCGCTTGGCATCTTCCATTGGTTCCTGTACATGGCGCACCAATCTTTCAGGAACCCAAATCGGCAAGTCTTTGTCCTGTGGGAAAACACACACCGACCCTCGACCCCACGTTAGCACTGCATCCAGACCATTCCATGCTCCTGTAAGAATATCTTTCCACATTGCTTGCCCTGCATAGCACTCATGAGGCCTGTAATGTCTTTCCGCTGCTGTTCGTCCATTGGCATCCAGCGTTAAAAAATTTAGAATAAATAATATAAAATTTAGTTTATCTTTTGGTGTGGTCCATTGAGCCCCTATTCCCCCTTTTTGTTTTATTAAAGTAGATTTAATAGTGGCATGGGCTCGTTCTACTATGCCTTGGCCCTGTGGATTATATGGTAATCCATGATTTAATTGTATAGCCATTTGGGCACAAAAATGAAAAAATCTCTGAGAAACATAAGCAGGTCCATTATCAGTTTTAATGTGGTGAGGGATGCCCCAGGCAGCAAAAGCCTGCAGACAATGGGAAATTACATGTTGGGCCTTTTCTCCAGTATGAGCAGAGGCAAAGATAACTCCGGAACATGTATCCACGGAAACATGTACATATTTAAGAGAGCCAAATTCAAGAACATGTGTGACATCCATTTGCCATAGGTGAAGAGGTCGCAAACCTCGAGGATTTACTCCTGTAGTAGGCTGTGGCAATAATGTCAAACAATTTTTGCATTGCAATACAATGCGTCGAGCTTGTTCTTTAGTGATTTTAAATTTCAGTCTCAGCGTTTGGGAATTTACATGAAATTTATTGTGAAATTCTTGAGCCTGTAAAACTTTGTCTTCATTTGAAAAAATAAGTACAGTTTGAGTATGAAAATCTGCAATAGCATTGCCTTCAGCAAGCGGTCCAGGAAGTCCTAAATGAGCTCGTATGTGGGTTGCATAGAAGGAACATTTTCGGTTCCAAATATATTGTTGTAACTTAGCCAGTAATAAAAGAATAGTAGATTGTCCCTTAATATGTCCTACACATTCAAGGCTATTAAGTGCCTGTACATATAAGCTATCTGAAATTAAATTGAATGGAGCGAAATCATAGAGCATAAATACTTGAATCACTGTCAAAATCTCTACTGCCTTTGCTGATGAATGGGGAAAAAGAAAAGTTTGTGGATCTGAGCCTTCTTTGAATATCACTCCCATACCTCCTTTGGATCCATCTGTAAAAATATTTGGCGCTCCAGCAATCGGTGCAGATCGAGTGATTTTAGGAAAAATAATAGGATGAGCCAAAACAAACCTGAGCCATGGATGTTGTGAATAATGATTATCGAATTGTCCTGTGGCCATTACATGGACAATGGCCCAGTCAGAATTGGTGGCAGCTAGAGTGGCAAGCTGTTCTTTAGTATATGGAGTGATGATAAAATCAGGCTGCATTCCAAATGCAGTCAGAGTTGCCTTTAATGCCTTAATAATTATTTGTGCAACACAGGCTGGATACCATGGCAACACTTTTTGTGAGAATGAGGGAGGTGTACCCACATTATGGGACCCTCTTGCCACAACACTCCAGTGGGTGTGAGATCTGTGGTAAGAATACATAAGAGCAGTTTTTTCTGATAATCTATACGATCTACTTGTGCTTCAGATAATCTTTCCTCTACGAGTTTAATACATGCTCGTGCCTCAGGTGTTAATGATCGTGAAGAAAATAAATCTGAATCCCCTTTTAGCAAATCAAACAAAGGTTTAAGGTCGGCATTACTAAGTCTGCAATATGGTCGAATCCAGTTTATATCCCCTAGAAGTTTTTGGAAATCATTTAAAGTTTGTAAATTGTTCACCCTCAAGCTAACCTTAAGAGGACGAATAATAGTATCTTCTAATTTGGTGCCAAGGTATTGTTTAACATTTCTTTGTTGTATTTTTTTCTGGAGCTATAATTAAATTCCATTGTTTAAGACATAGTATAGTTTTTATAAGCATATCATTTAGAATTTCTGGGGTTTTAGCACATAATAAAATATCATCCATATAATGACAAATCATGGAAGAAGAAAATTCTTTTCTAATAGATTGTAGGGCTTTATCTACATATATTTGGCACAACGTGGGACTATTAGCCATACCCTGTGGTAGTACTGTCCATTCATATCTTTGATCCACCTGCTAATGATTAATGGACGGTATTGTAAAAGCAAATCGAGGGGTATCTGCAGGATGCAGTGGAATAGAGAAGAAGCAGTCTTTGATGTCCAACACAACAGTGGGCCAATTGGCAGGGAGGGCCAGTATAACTGGTAGCCCCAATTGCACTGGTCCCATGATCTCCATACTGTTATTTACTGCTCGGAGATCATGTAACAATCTTCATTTACCTGATTTCTTTTTGATAACAAAAATAGGTGTATTCCATGGAGATGTGGAGGACTGTAAATGTCCTGCCAATAACTGCTCCTGTACCAGTTCGTGTGCTGCTGTAACTTTTTCTTTAAGAAGGGGCCACTGAGAGACCCACACTGGCACATCTGTTTTCCATTTAATCTTTAATTGTTCAGTGGCCCCATAGAAAAACCCAGTCCTCTTTTATCTTTGGGATTATTTCTTCCCATCATGGGAACAGGGGACTTTCGACGTTGTTCAAATCGGCCAAGCCCACCTGTCCCTGAATAGCCTGCATTATGCATAAGTTGTTGACTTTGATGGCTATATACAGATTCAGTAGTCAATTTTACTCCCATTTGTTGCAGTACATCTCGTCCCCACAAGGATACAGGAAGCTCCAGAACAAAAGGTTGGAATGTCCCTGAATGACCTTCTTGATCTGCCCAATTAAGGTGAACAGCACTGCAGCTTGGACTATTTGCATATCCTAACCCCTTAAGTAATTGATCTGTCTGTTGTAATCCCCAATCTTTTGGCCATTCAGATAATCTAATGATACTACGGTCTGCACCTGAGTCCAAGAGACCCCAAAAAGAGACTCCCTGTATGGTGAGTTGACACATGGGACGTGACCCCATGTCCATAGTAAGCCGTGCTCCAGGAGGACCTGTAGAACCAAAGCCCTTATCTTTTCTTGCCTGTCTTTGGCTAGGAAAAAGAGAATGTTTACTAGGCAACAGAATTATCTGAGCAATTCGGTCTCCATCATTTATAACAGAAATCCCACGAGGGGAAGAAACTAATATTTTCACATTGCCCATATAGTCCTGGTCAATAACTCCTGGATGCACCACTAGACCCGATAAGGTAGTGGAACTTAGGCCTAGAAGCAGTCCTACAGTATTAGAAGGAAGGGGTCCATGAAAATCTGAATCTACTTTTTGAACTCCCATTTCAGGGGTTAATATGAGTCGGGCGGTGGCACAGACGTCCAATCCTGTACTCCCTGGGGTTGCTCTATGTATGGTGGGAGAGGCTGCTGAAATCGAGGCACCTGCCTCATCTGTGGTCCTGCGTTCCCTGTCTCCTATTGAATTGCCCCATATATTTGAGGGCCCTGAGGCACAGGGCCCCTCTGCCCGTTTTTTGGCCTAGCATTTGATTGTGGTGGAGGAAGAGGCTTTCCATCTACATCCCACCGAGATCTGCACTCTACAGCCCAATGGTTGCCTTTTCTACATCGAGGACACAAATTGGGAATCATCTGGGCCTGTTTAGAGGATGCTCCAGAATTAGTTTGTATACAATCTCTTTTTAAGTGTCCTGGTTGACCACATCGGAAACAATTCCCTGAACTGCCTCTCTGCTTTTGATTATAAGGCTTGCCCTGCAACCCAGCAACAATGGCAGCAGCTATGGCTTGTCCTTGTATGACAGAGTCAGTTATGTCTCTGCATACCTTGAGCCATATTTCTAGGCCCTTATTTTTATAGGGACGTATTGCATCCCGACAAGGTTTATTGGCTTGCTCATAAGCTAGCTGTTTAATCAATGGCATGGCAGCGTCCACATCAGGGAAAACCCGAGAAGCAGTTTCCACAAGCCGTGATAAAAAATCAGCAAAAGGCTCATTGGGTCCTTGAGTAACTTTTGACAGACTGGCTCCTAAATTACCTGTCCCTGATAACATCCTCCATGCCCTTAATGCTGCTTGATTAATCTGCCCATACACCTGCTGTGGGTACCCATTTTGATTATTAGCAAATGGTCCTTGTCCCATTAGCATATCCAAATTCCAAGCAGGTTTCCCTGTCTGAGCATTAACACGAGCTTGATCAGAGCAATATTCTATATAGGCTGACTTCCAATTAAGATAGGCTCCACCAGACAACACAGCCCTGCACAAATTTGTCCAATCACTTGGAGTCATGGAGTACCTTTCAAAGGATTCTACCAGTGACAAGGTAAATGAAGCCTGCACTCCATATGTGGACACAGCTTCTTTTAATCTTTGAACAACCTTCCAATCTAATGGCTCATGATACCTTTGCTGATTCTGGTCAAGAAACACAGGAAATGCTCCTGGTGTAGGCAAAATCTCTGCCCACGGACTAGCCTCAGATGTCTTCCGCCTATCAGACTTCCCTTTCTCAGTAAGATATGGCGGTGGACTAGGAGAGGGAGGGGGAGGAGCGGAAGGTTCAGGATGTTTCTTTTTTCTGTTATAAGACATTTGGAACCTGCGCCAAGATTCTAACAAAGCTTCTTCCTCCTTATCTCTTTCTGGTGGAACAGGCCATGTCTCTTATTCCTCGGAGGAATCAGAGGAGTTGCTTTCAGAGGACTCCTCGTCCCTGTGAGAATCTGCCTGTTGACCTTGCTCTGAAATCTCTTCTTTTGCTTCCTCTAAAGCATTAGAGCCTTCAGCCAGAACTTGACGATACCTTCCTGTTTTATCTGTCAGGCATGCTTTAATTAAACTCCAGATAGCCAATGTCCCAGGTGGGAGAGCCCCTTCGGCCTTAAGAAGATCCTGACCAAGACGTTTCCACTGAGAAATGTTAACATGTCCTTCTTCCAAAAACCATGGAGCTACTGCTTTAACTGTGCTAAGAAAATTTTCTAAAGTGGCTGCTTTCACTTTCACTCCTCCCTTAGACAGAATGTTACAAAGAGCCTCTTTGACCTTCATGGTAGCAACCTTAGACCTCATGATAAGTTTTACTTTGTCACAAACTCCTACACCCCTATCGTCGCAATCTCCTGCGAGCCTATCGTCGCAATCTCCTGCGAGCCTATCGTTGTAATCTCCTGCGAGCCTATCGTCGCAAATTCCTGCGAACCTTTACAGCGCTGTCCCTTGCTTATCCGCGAGCCTTATCTTATTTTGTCGCTTACCTGCGAACTTTTTGCTACGTTGTTTTTCCTGGGTTTCGGCGCCACTTATCGTCCCCTAAGACTCCGACCCGCAGGGGCTTAGAGAACGACACAGACACCTCTTCAGCTGAAATATGAATTCTTCTTTAATGGATCCTTAATATGTCTCTTCTTCATATGTCTCTCAATATATCTTATATGTCTAATATGTCTGACAATGCGTACAACAAGCACAATATATATCAGCATCATAATCCCTCCCTCTATTCCCTACCAACCCCAAGCTTCCCATGGCTAGGGCATGCACATTTCTGACTCTCTCATAGGCAGGCTGGTGGTAGCACAAGGTGCTGCATCACTGATCATTCTGCAGGCATGTAGCATGGCACACTGCGCATGCTCAAGGAGACGTCCATCTTGTGAGTCTCATGACTTGGCTGCAAGCCTAGGCGCCATCTTGAATCCACGCTAGCAACAAGCCTGGGTGCCATCTCGGTCCAGCCGAGTGGGCCCCGACACCCAAAGGATAACTTTTAAATGAATTAATATTTTAGCCTTTATAATTAACTTTTGTTATATAAAAATTAATAGACTTTGTGATTCTTACCTTAATATTTTAATAGCATTAGTAAAGGTCTCATTCTTTTTCTGTGTGTTTTACAGATACTTGACTGGATTTTTTTGCATAATTGTTTCCTGAAAACTGGCTGCAAGAGAGAAATTTAGCTGCTTGAAATATGTAAATCCAAGATGATTACAATGGATAATATAACCAAAACCAAATGATACACATTTAATTTTAATGATAACCAACAAAAGTTGGTATGCCATTTTACACATGAGAATGATTCTTAGTTTGCCATCAGGAATAGGTCTGTTCAGTTCAGTATTTATTGGATACTGTCTATTGGTCAGGTACTGTGTTAAGCATAAGTTAATCAAAATAACTAGACGTAGTGGCTCACACTTGTAATCCTAGCACTAGGGAGGCTGAGACGGGAGGATCTGGGCTCATAACCAGCCTCAGCTACTTAGGCTCTCCACAACTTAGTGAGACCCTGTTTCAAAATAAAAAATAAACAATCAAGTGGGGAGTGTAGCTTGGAGGTAGAATCTTTGAGTTCAATCCCCAGCACCACAAAATAATAATAATGACAATAATAATAGAACAATAATAAGTGAATCAAAATAAGTAAGACTTTCCCCTCTGAGCCTAATGCAACTGAAGAGATAACTACTTTCTACAACTAAAATTTAATTTTAATAATAATAGAAGAATACAGAAGAAGGAAGGGTTAATTTACCCACAAGTCAAGATACAGAAGGTATTCCAGAGGAAACAAAATAATCCATGAGCCCAAAAGATGTAAATGTTTTTGACAAATGAACATCTGTAACAGGTTGAGGGGACACTATGATCCACCATGGGAAGCTGTGAAATTCATAAAATTTCTAGGTAGAGAATGGTGTGGGCAGAATAAAGACTAGACACACAGGCTAGAAATAGATTAGCGGGGTTCTCAAATCCTATGTCAGAGTTTGAAGTTGATTTTGCAGGCAATGAATAGGCATCAGCAGTAAAGGAATGTTTTAGTTTCCTTGGCATCCTATTTCACTGTGCAGATTAGATAAGAAGCAGCCAAAATATCACAGAAAAGTAAGGAAGCCCTAATGAAGACAGCTAATTAAAATGAAGAAGAGCACACACTGTACACAGATTAGTGAGACATTTCAGAATTTCAGCTTAACTAAGTGACAAGAGTAGCAACAAAGGGAGGGGAGGGTTGGGGACACTTTAAAAAAATGAGTAAAATATAGATAGAAATATTTGGTCAGCAATTAAAATTACATATCAGTAACGTAGGAAGGAGCCTGAGACAGACATAGATTTAGAAGTTGGCTATGCAGAGATGATGCCTGAGTCATTTGGAGAAGCTTTGATCATCTAAGCCAAAAATCGGGTAAGCAAAAGGAGGGCCAAGAATGGAACCTCATACAACATCTGCATTTGAAGAACAAGAAGTTGAAACAGTAAAAAAAACAAAAAATAATTATAGCCAGGTGTGCTGGTGCACACTTGTAATCCCAGCATTTGGGAGGCTGAGAGGAGGATTGCAGTTCACAGACAGCCTCAACTACTTAGGCCTTTTGCAACTCACAGAGACCCTGTTTCAAAATAAAGAAAAAAAAACAGGGATGGGCATGTAGCTGTAAGATAGTATGCCTCTGGCTTCTATCTCCAGTACTGCAAGAAAAATAATAATTATAGAAATAAGGAAAATTAGAGTATTGCCATTTTGAAAAGACCTAACATAGGTGTGGGGGGTACTCAAAAGAAATCTTCGAGGTTAAAATGAAGCAAGAACTTAGCTGAAGTCAGTGGACTGCACTGAAGCTGTTCTATAGGGCATTGCCGAATCAGATTTTGATGCTTTGGGTAAGAGAATTATGGATGTCTACTCTTCAATAGCATTTGCTTGAAAAAGTCTGGAGGCTTTATCTTGAAGGAATTGATTTTTTTTTGTATGAGTAGTTTTAAATGTGTTTGTAGGCCAAATAGAAATGTTACACTACATTTAATTTGGAAAAACTATAGGTTTTTATGCAAGTTGTCACATTGTATCTTAAAAAGATTTTTATTGAACATATTTCCTACATGTGCATGTAGTATAACAGCATATATCATTTGTTTAGTATTCCCAAAGGATTTTCACATATGGTACTTCATTTTATCTTTACAGCTCTATAAAAGTTCATAAGCCAAGTATTAACCCTTTTATTCAGATGGAATACTGAACCTCATTGAGGTGCAGTTCAAAATCACGTAATTTGTGATGAAGTAAGACTTGAAGACATATTCTGTGTCTTCAAACTTTCTAATTTTTTTGTTTTTAACTTTCTGTTAATAGCATTTATTAATACATTCAGTCCAAAAACTTTTATGGATAGGTTAAAAACATGTGTAAATTACTTCTTAAACATATCATTGTACCCCTCAAGATGTTTCATATAGTGAAAAGTGATAGTCAAACAGCAGTTTCAGTGCTGTGATACGTACTGTGAGGTTGCCACAGCTTGCCTTATTGGAATATGCCTAGTGTGAAGTTTAAATAAAATACCTCATTCAAATTCAGAGAAGACTTCAAACACAAAGCATAGGATATAAATTTAAAACTGATATAAAATGTTCTTTTGTTAAATGGTAACAAGAATTAAGGAGTAATTTACACATTGAAAAAGGTTGATGATTTTCTAATCCTTAGCTCTGCATTGTTTTATTTGATGATTGTATACAGCCATGTTCTACTTTTTTTTAACCACAACATTCCAAAACCAAATAAAATTATTTTCCTATTTATTATTTTGGATTATCTGTGACAATGCATGTAATAAGAAGTTGTCTTCTTGCTGTTATATTACTGAGCAATAAGTATTGATTCAGGCACTCAGAAAGAGAACACTAGGTTATTAAGTAATCATGTCTTCTATAAAATCCTTGTCACTCTCAAGAGTTTGTGTATAAGTTTCTTGGACTTTTAAGGTATAAAACTTATGTAGTAAATTAAGTTTTCTCATTATATACTCTTAACAGCATACAAGTAATAGTAGTTGCCATTTAATAATAAAAGGAATTAAATTTATTAATTAAATTAGTTTATGACATTTATGGAAGAAATAATTATTGAATTAAATTTTAGTAGATTGCATAATATTACCTTGGTCTTTATCTAATTTTAGTTTTAAATTGTGAAAAATAGTGACTATACTGTCCTCAGTGCTTTCTAAAACAAATGAGATTATTTTACCACTGGGTGGCAGCATTTCTATAGTAGCTCTTCTGTTTCTTAGCATAAAGTTGAACCAATCTTAATCTGTATTGTTTACTTGTTTAAAACAAAGGAGTGAGTGTTAATTTAAAATTTTTGAATGTATTGCTCTTATTTTAAGCACAACTCATTATAGTTCAATAAAAATATTTAGGAACCCTCAACCACCTCAATCTTATTACTAGTACTCCTACCAAATAGCTAGATTTAAAAGGATAAACTCAAACTCATACTGTGACACAATAAAAATGTAAACAATACCCCTGGCTTCTAAATCTGGAAGATAAGAGGATAGTAACATAAATTACATTATTTTAATCTCAAAGTAGGATTTAAAATTTGTTTTGATTTGATTGTCCTAAATTTATGCATACACTCTACCCTTCTCAATTTTTGTGCGAACTTTTAGCAGATGCTATCAATCTATGAAAGTCCGCCACTTTAAAGAAAACACTGCTCTGCCGGGCGTCACCACGCACGCTTGTAATCCCCGCGCTTGGGAGGCAGAGACAGGAGGATCGCGCAGGTTCGAAGTCAGCCGCGTGCGCTGGCTTAGGAGACCCTGTTTCCAAATAAAAATGTAAAAATAGGTCTGGGAGTGTAGCCCGGAGGTAGAAGGGCTTCCAGGAACCCCAGTACCACCAAAAAAAAAAAAAAAAAGAAAGAAAACACTGCTCAGTTATATGTGTTTGTGAGTGTGTTTGCATGTGCGTGTACTAAATGACACGAAGTATGTAAATATGGCATATAGCCTGTTTGCCTTACCTAATGTAAATTCACATACACAAATGCATTGGCTGTAGTGGAATCACAGATTTCTCTATGAGTTTTTGATAAATTGTGCAGTAAACAATGGAAAGCATATCATGTATGCTTACTGGATATTTTTATGAGAACTCTAGAGCATTACACATTTCCATTATAGGCAGTGTTTTAAATGTTTCTTGTGATTTCAAAGATGAGACAGCTACTGTAAACTGTGTATTCTATTCTTGGTCATTGCTTAATGAAGGAAAAAGAAATCTGCCAGTACAGCCTTTTCCAAATTAACATATTTAGTTTGATTTCAAAACAATTACATGTCATCTGAGATAATCTTTACACATGCTTTATCTCTGTCGATGCATTCTCTTTGTATCTGGAGCAAGCTGTTTTGTTTCATTGAATTCTCAGAAAGCTGAAGTGTCTAGTTATCATATTTTATTAAACAAAACATCTACCAGACTATATGGGTCAAAATACCATATTCCTTTTCAATCCCTTTAAAATGATTCTCTCAGTGAGAAACATTTGTAGAAAATAAATGTGCTTACGGTGACAATTGGGTTTTAATTTCTCTTTTCCTTAATTCTAAAAAATTTGTATCACACACTGAAGTTTGCTTTCCTACTCCTCTACTTCCCTTAATCACAAGCTTAATTAAAGTTGCATTTCCTTATTCTTCTTTGCCTACTTGATATTTTATAATCACAAGATAACTTCATTCTTTTATCTTGCTATTTTTAAATACATATTTGGCTACATTGCTGGATATATCCTATAGCCTTTCAAATACAATATCCTCCAAACTTAACTCATCTTTCCTTCAAAACCTGTTCCTCTGGTCTTCTCGCTCTGAGAATAAAATCATTGTTCATGCAGTTGCCCAGCCAGAACCCCTGCAGGGTTTCTGAATGTCCCTCTTTCATATCCTCCTTTCTTTCCTATTCTACTGACTTGCAATATCTACCATCTGTTCCTGTGTTCCTATTTCAATTTCCAGACGTTTAGGTCATCATCTCTGACCTGTCATTAGAGAAGCCTTCTAACTAGTTGTTTCTTACTTGATCTCTTTCTATCCTGCCATTGGTTGTTTTAAAATGCAAATCTGGTCATTAATGTGTCTCAACATTATTTTATGAGTTTTTAGATGTTTTATAGTGAGATTTTGTTTCCATTTTTATTAGTGTATTGTAATCATACATCATGATGAAGCTCAGAGCAATAAAGACATACATGCATACAGCAGTTGGTGAGCTTCCCTCCCACCCAGCACCCTCCCCTCCCTCATGCACAAACTTGAGATCAGATGAGTGGATTGTGAAGTTATGGGATATGCACTCAATGGAATTCTACTTAGCCATAAAGAGGAACAGAATTATGTCATTTGCAGGCAAATGGATAAAACTAGAGAATATTTGCTAAGTAAGATCAGTCAGTCACACACACATAAAATGAAGGGTCATGTTTTTCCTCATATGTGGAAGGTAGGGAGAAATTGTGATAAAAATGGGACTCCAGACAAAGGAGGAGAAACTCTAGTTGGGAGTGATGTAGGGGGGTCTAAAAAAGGAAGGAAGGTGAGTAGGGGGAGGGAGATGTGATGATGGAAATACTTCTACAGGATTTGTATAACACAAGATGAAGACTCACTAAATTTTTTAAGTGTGGTCATGGTCTCACCTCTGCTTACTTCACTTTCTGCCACCCCTTAGTCTACAACATATATTCAGCTATTCTGTACTTTTTCATTTCCTAGATTATGTAAGCTAGAATATGTAAGCTAGGTCAGATAAAAAGGTTAATTTGCATTCAAGAACTGGTAAGAATTCAGAATTTGTTCAAAATAACATTCACTTAGACTTTCTATGACATTAACAAGCAGTACCAAGGACATATATGGTATAAGCATCTAAGTGAGTGGATGCAACACTCATGTCTTTCTAGCTCCTCTTCATGGAGATATGGCCAAAATTGAGTTGTCAATGTATGTAGTATAATCACAGTGAGTAGTGTACCAGGTCATACAATGAAGCTCAGTAGCTTTTGTTCCTGTAGTCAGGCTGAGAAGCCATGTTAATGCTCAAAGGCCTACCTTCTGCCATACAAGAAAATTTATGGTATAACTAAATTTAGGAACATTTTGTGTGTGTGTGTCTCTCTATGATAGTGCCCATATTATTTCTTATCATTTTTTACAGCCATGCTTTTTCTTGCTTTCTCTCTTTGTACCTGTTACTGGTCCTATAGACCTAATGATTTTCAACCTCACCTCTTGAGAATTCTTTTATTTTCTTTTTTTCTTTGTTTGCAATACTGGAGATGGAACCCAGGGGCATTCTACCTCCAAGCTACACCCTTAGCCCTATTTTTTATTCTTTATTTTGAAACGATCTCACTGAGTTGCAAAGGGCCTCATTAAGTAGCTGAGACTGCTTTGTGTTTGAAGCCTTCCCTGAATTTGAAGAATTGAGGTATTCTATTTAAACTTCACAGTAGGCATATAAGAAATAAAATAAGACAAGCTGTGTCAACCTCACAGCACTGGAACTACTAAATAATGCTTTAGAGAAGGAACTTACGCCGGGCGTGGTGGCACACACTTGTAATCCCCAGGCTTGGGAGGCTGAGACAGGAGGACTGCGCAGGTTCGAAGCCAGCCGCGCTGGCTTAGGAGACCCTGTTTCCAAATAAAAAGTATAAAATAGGTCTGGGAGTGTAGCCTGGAGGTAGAAGGGCTTTCAGGAACTCCAGTACCACCAAATAAATAAATAAGGAACTTACTTTTACATTTTCTATTATGTTACATAGAATCTGGTTGGCATAATAAATTCTTTAATGAAAAACTACATGGAATTTCCATCCTCTGACATAAGAATAAAGTACAAGTGTAGGTCTTAATGGAAATTTATGTTAAAAGTCAGGATTTTTCAGTGAGAACTAGTAGCTACCAAATAGTCACAAGGCTAAAATATAAAGTATATTTCTAAAACAAGCAAAGTAATATTTTCATCTTCTTCGAAGATATTGCACCACAATTGGAAGTAGCATAGTCCATTTGGGGAAGTAACCTTCAAACAAATTCATAGAAAAGTGGGTTCTAATGGTGAAGGAACCCTAAGTCAGCTATGATCAATGGAGGAATGGTATTAGAAATGATTAGCTTGGAGAAAAGAAGTTGATGGCATCAGGACAGCACACAGCAGGTATCTGAAATACAAAAACCAAAGGATAAGAAAAATGCCAAAACTAATTAGTGGAAATTATCAGAAGGCTAATTTTGGCTTAGTAAGACTATTAGAAAAGGTAATCACCAATGGGTCTTAGCATCCTAGGACACTTTTACCAGGTATAACAAGAATGCAAACCTTTACCCCTTATTCAGGCCTTTTTCAGAGTTGCATTTGAAGTAAATAATCTTGAGGGATAAGTGAAATTCCTACTTTGGGAAAAGAGCCAGATTGCTTACCATTTATTATAAACCTGGTGTATCTACGAACTACATTATGATGTGAGACATAAGGCACCAATCAAAGTATAAAAAATAAAACTAGTGAATTCCCTGGACTTGACATACCCAGCCTAGGACACATCTCTATTGTGTACACCTGGGCTCCTCCATGGAACTCCCATGTATTCGAGAGACAAAGGAAACCAACTCAAACATGATATTTATGCTGCCTACCATGAATAATGAAGTCTTTTGTCTCTAATCCAGGCATCTGTGTCTTCTGCCAATAGTCATGAAGCAGTGATAGGTTAATTCATTAACTTGTAAGTGCAGTGAAATCAATAAATCCCAGGTCCAACAATGTATAAGTACTAGTCAGTGGGCTCCCTATCTAGAGATATTCAAAAGTAGATAGATATTCTTGTGAGAATTTATTTTTTGCAGGGTGATACTGGGGATAGAACCCAGGGGCCTTCTTTCCTGGCAATACCCCCAGCCTTTTGTTTTGTTTTGTCTTTTTAGTAACAGGGTCTTGTTGCTGGCAGGTCTAAGTTGCTGGCAGCCTAAGTTGCTGAGGCTGGCTTCAAACCTGTTCTTCTCCTGTCTCAGCCTCCCAACTACTAGGATTACAAGTGTGTGCTACCACGCCCGGCTGAAGGAAAGTAATGTGTAATTAAAGAAATAAAGACTCAGAGAAGATAATTTTCTTGGACTTTCAATATCATTCCAATCCCATAAATTCTATTATTGATTTTTAGAAAACACAGTGAATAAGTTTGGACTTGTCTACAGAATACCAGAAGACTCCTATGGAGCTACCCCCCCCCAAAAAAAAAGAATATTGCTCTGCCCGTCCACATTGAACCACTAGGAAACCTCTACATAAACATGGCATCACTATTAAAATGACTCAGCTTTCTTCTACTGTCTCTATATCTCCCCACCGTAAATCTTTATTTGCTTTCAGAGGAAGAGAAGTTTAAATTATTATGCCAAGAATGTAATCTATCTCAGACTCATGTCAGAGCTATTAGAACCCTGGGGAGTCAAGATTTGAATTTCTAGTCTCTGTCTTGTTAGTTCTCTGCCTTATTGTAAGTTAAGTACCTTTGACTTATCTTGTGTGAAATTTGTGGGATTAAGTTTCATTAGCATTAGTGAGACTTTTGTAGCTAGTATAAGTGGTTAAATATACGTCTCATATTTTTTTCATTGCTGAAAGCTTCTGATAATGTTTATCAAAATACTTAGAAAATGTATAGTAAAATCTAGTCTAGCACTCTTATAACTCATTTTTGGGGTTTCATATGATATACAACCTTCACTGAACATAAGCAAACCTCTCGCGTTTGCGCCATGGTTGTAACCCACATCTTGTCTTTTTCCTTGGAAATACTTTGTGCACCTTGCACATTCATCCACTGGGTGACAGTATGTATTCAAGAATGTGCAGTGTTTCTGGTTACCTCAATCTAACTAAATTTAATCTGGAAAATAGCCATTGTAGCCGATCTTAAGAAAAAGTATTGTCTGGATGCAAGTGCCTTCCTAGAGGTGACTCCAGAGATGTTAATAATGTTACTGTTTCTTGCCATTTATTTTCAACACATCTCTCCCTTCTGCCAATGTATTAATTTATCACACATTTGCAAAATAGATTTCCTCTCATACTCTTCTACTTTATCACCATTCTAGTTATTCATTCCCGTCATTTGCAACACACATGTGCCCTTTCTAAGCGCTCCTAGCCCATTTTCTGACTTTAATGTCTTAGCGTCCCACCTCTTGTTTCTGTGGCTCTTGCCTGGAAGTTCACTTTCCCCCCTTTCCCCTTGCTTAAATATCACTCCCATCTCCAAAGTGCAATCAAGAGATCGACTATTGACCTCCTGTGGTAATGAAACCCATCCGATTTTGCATTGTATCATAGATAAGTAGAGCAGATTCTGGATATTCATATCCTGTAGTTTTAAGAAGTCATATAGCTCCCCTTCATTTAAATTAATTCTGCCCAAAATGCAGAATAAGGCCAATTAACTTGCTTATGTAAGATTTGTCTTCAATAAGAGGTCAAAACTTTAAAAATTAATTTGTCTCTCAAGTATAATCATGACCATGAATAAACCCACAAAAGTATAAATATATTTTAATTTTTAAATAAAATATTAATAATTGTTAGATGGATTTCTGAAAGTTTCTGTCTTCCTTTTATGCTATCTTGTGTTTTTGTATATTTTCTTTGATGAAAATATACATACATACAACTTCTCTTAAACCACTTTTAATTTTTCTCTTCCCTAGATTAAAAAATTCCCATTTTGTGTATCCTGCTAATTTTCCAAAAGCTACTCAATATTTTGACATCTCCTTGAATATTTATATTGCTAGTTACTTCTGAGTGTAATGGGAGATTTGGCCCATTAAAAAATAATAATACATATCTTGTTTTAGAACAGCTTTAGAGAATTGCAAAGATAGTACAATTTCTATAAACCCATACCTAATTCCCAATTACTAACATCTTGCATCAGTCTGTTAATTTGTCACAATTAATGAACTAGTACTAATACATTATTATTAAGCAAGTCTGTTCTTTATTCAGACTTCCTTTGTTTTAACTAATGTCCCTCTTCCCCTTTTTTCACCACCTAATGCCTTGTTCTAATTCCCCCGCCCCACCCAGGATCCCATCAGGGATAACATCAAATTTAATCGTTTCCTTAAGCTCTTCTTAGCTATGGCAGTTTCTTAGACTTTTCAGTTGGGTTCTTATGTATGTTTCATATACTTTGTTTGCTTTAACCTTCCTTCCTCCCTCCCTCCCTCTCTCCTTTTCTGTTCTCTTCCCTTTTCTCCTCTCCTCTCCTCTTTTCTCTCCTCTTTTCTTTTTTCCTTTTCCATCCCCTTTCCTCTTCTCTCCTCCTCCTCCTCCTCCTCCTTCTCCTCCTCCTCCTTCTTCTTCTCTCTCTCTCTCTCTCTCTCTCTCTCTCTCTCTCTCTCTCTGTCTCTCTCTCTGTCTCTTTCTCTCTCTCTCCCATAGGGACTAAATCCATAGCCTCAGGCATGCTAGACAAGTGTTTGACACTGAGCTACTCCTTAGCCCATTTTATATTTATTTATTTATTTATTTATTTATTTATTTATTTATTTATTTTGGTGGTACTGGGGATGGAACCCTTCTACCTCCGGGCTATACTCCCAGACCTATTTTATATTTTATTTGGAAACAGGGTCTCTTAAGCCAGCAAGGCTGGCTTCAAACCTGCATGATCCTTCTGTCTCCACCTCCCAAGCGTAGAGATTACAAGCATGAGCCACCATGCCTGGCTATTTATTTTTTATTTGAAATAAGGTCTTGCTAATTTGTCCAGGCTGGCTTTGAATGTGCAGTCTTCCTGCCTCAGCCTTCTAAGTACCTGGGATTACAGCCATGTTCCACCAGGCTCAACACTTCATTACTTTTTGACACCACAAATCCTCCTTCTGGGGCTACAAGAATATAAAAACATAAATCATCTTATATAGTCCCTGACTCAGTCCTACAATTAACTGACTTTTAAAATTTTTATTTTATTTTTATTTTTTATTTTATTGGTGCACTATAGTTTCATATCATAATGTAGACCATGTTGACAATGGCATACATTCGCACAGTACTTTGGTGCCTTTTTATGTGTGTGTATGTTGTTCAAGGTTGAACCTTGTGTCTTTCACAGGCTAGATACGTGCTCTACAACTGAGCTATGCTCTTTGGCCCTGGCTGATGATCCTCATGAAGTTCAATGTTTAAAGAAATACTTAATGTCTACCACATACTGAGTGTTTACTGCTTGTCTTGTGAATGCTATTTTTTTAAAAAAATCACTTGCATTTATTTTATACTGAATTTATTCCTGAGCCATACATTTTTGTTTCTTTAACTTCTCTTCCATACAACTTTCTTTTCTAGTTTAAGAATAATTTATTCCTTTTCAGTAAAGATCATCTCAATGTGACTGGGAAGGGAGGCTCATTATGTGGTTACTTCAACCATTAGCTTTGTAAATAGGCCGGTGGCTCATTTTGGGTGTTTTGTTCATCTGGATATGTTCAATGGCCAGCGAATCTACATCTGAACCCTTGAGTTCGGTTTTAGTTTCTGTGTATTTAAGCATACGCAGCATCCTTGTAAAGTGACAATCCTGTGTCCACCACAGCCTTTGGCCTACTCCATCATTGTGATAGAATGGCACACACTGCTACTTTAGAGTTACTTCACTTAAATAGTTCGTGGCTTTTGAAAATGCACATCCTTGATGGCCTAGGCAATTTTACATGCATTTTTAATGTGAACATGAAGAGTTGAACCTCTTGGTTTGCATTATTTTGTAGGGTTTTCTGGGTCAAGTAAATGGCAAACTATTTCATAGATCTCTTCCTGTCATTTAAAGGAAAATCAGACATAATTTTCTAAAGACTCTTTTCAGTGAGATTTTGCATTTTAGCAAAGAAAGTTATTCAAACATATTCCCACTTATTAAGCTTAATATCCTAAAAAATATTATGTAGTGTTTGTTCACCATTCAATTCCTATGCATGAGTATGGCTTGGATTTGAGGGAGAGAATTGAGTAGTGTTACAAGAGGGGACCCCAAAGATGGGTCAAGCCAGGAAAAAAAATTACATCTAGAAAGCCTTCTTTAGAAACTTCTAGCTGAGGA
Source organism: Muscardinus avellanarius (assembly GCF_963383645.1). Classification (NCBI taxonomy): domain Eukaryota; kingdom Metazoa; phylum Chordata; class Mammalia; order Rodentia; family Gliridae; genus Muscardinus; species Muscardinus avellanarius. The sequence continues at coordinate 146,785,532 of NC_137787.1, read as the reverse complement.
GGAGATATAATGACACATTAATAATCATAGATCAGAAACAGATTCTTCCAGCTGTGAGTTCAGACTCAACTGCCCCACATTTATATATCCCCTCTGAAAGCCTTTCTTATGCTGTGACTCACTGAGAAGTTTCAATCTCAGATAATAATTTTCCCCAAAATTGATATGAGTGTATACATAAACATTTTAAAATCAAACAACATAAATTATAAAGGATTGCTGAATATCATTTTTCAGATTAACAAACTGAAACCTCATTATAAGGTCAATAATGTCAGACCTGAGCATGAACTGAGAGATCACTTACATAATGATTCTGTATATGTCAATTTTGAGGCCCAAAGAATTCTGGTGACTGTCTTAGGGTCACCTCACCCCACAGTCACTATGTGGAACGAAAGGCCAACTCTTTTGACCTTCAAGTCAGAGCTTATTCGACAAAGCTGTGCCTTGCTTAAACATGTTTAAATATATTCAACTCATTCATTTATTCTACAGAATGTTTTGTAACAGCTGCTTCGTGTTTGCAGGTAAAAATTTTGAGTTTTAGTAACTGAATAAAAATTTGGGTAAACTACCACCAGGTGGCATAAGTAGTCAGGTTAGCAAGGACATTTATAGGTAGTTTATAGGTAACCATTCAGTTTTTCCTTTAAGACATTATTTCAAGTTCACCTGGCAAGAACAGCTCTGAATGTACAATTGAGGCTTATCATCTATCTATCTATCTATCTATCTATCTATCTATCTATAGTTTTTTTTCGAGTCTGGGGATGGAACTCAGGGGCATTTGACATCCGAGCTACACTCCCTGCCCTCTTTTTTATTCTTTATTTTGAAACAGGGTCTCACTAAGTTGCAGAGGGCCTCACTAAGCAGCTGAGGCCTCCCAAATGCTGGGATTAAAAGCATGTGCCACCACCTCAGGCTTACCATATTTTTAATCAAGATATCACCAGTCTTCCAGCTTCCACACAGAGTTCCTTGACTTTTTTTTTTTTCTTCATCTTTTACTTAATTTGTCACTACATGTACAGACTGGTTCTTTTCCTTATCTTTAGCACTTTCATAAAACCCCCCAATTTTGCTACATCAGGGTAGGAATAACAACAAGAATAAAAACCAATCATAGGCTGTTAACAACTTTCTACAAATTCAGTTTCTGAGACTTTATTTCTGCTGTTCCTTCTTTCCCTGAAATTTCTTTTATTTTAATTCCTTCATCTTTACCTCACTAATGCTTAGCAAACATCTGAGTGGTGATTATGCTGATGGAGTGATGGAATGATGGTGATGGGGTGATGAAATGCCAAACTGTATATCCTATCATCATACCAGAATCTACCTCCCTCCATACCATCCCCACTAGAGGAAGACCAGCAGGTAAAATGGGTATATGCCATTTTAGAAGCATTTACCAGCAGTGCTGCAGAGGTAGCCAAGAGAAAAAGTGGAATGAGTCTGAAAGTAACTCAGATAGTTCAAATGGATAAAGGTTCAAAAATTACTCTACACAGAGGTGCAATGGCCTGGCACTTCCAAGTCTGCCAATTCTAGCGTGGAGAGAAGGAATGGTATATATAGAGGCAAATAGCAAAGGGTGATGTTAGAAAAAAAGGCAGTGGTCAGATGATGAGGGCCCTTGAATGACATTCAAAGAAGTTAAGACTTCATCCTTTAGGCATTAAGAGTCATTACAGGATTTAGAAGGGGGATTAACATGAACAGACTTGCCTTTCAGAAAGGTCTTTCTTGAGCTGCGTGTGGTGGTGTACTCCTGTAATCCCGGTACATGGGAGACTGAGATGTAAGACTCGCAGGTTCCAGGACAGCCTCAGCAATGCACCTAGACTCTCAGAAACCTAGGTAGATCCTGTTTCAAAACAAAAAATATAAAAGGCTGGGTGTACAGCTTGAAGGTAGAATGCCCCTGCATTCAATCCTTAGTACCGGAAGGAAGGAAGGAAGGAAGGGAGGGAGGAAAGGAGGGAAGAAGAAAGGAAGGAAGGTAGGTAGGTATATAGGTAGGTCCTTTCTGGTTTTATTGGCATGGATATGGATTGGAGAGAGGTAAGACTAGATATATGGCAACCAGTTAGGAAATGACCATAGAGTCTGGGTGAGTGAAGATGTTAAGGTCTGAACCAAGACCAAAGTTCTGCTGAATGACATGGAGGAATACATCTGAGAGGTTCAATGGAATTTTATGAATAATCCGATATGGAGTGAGGAGAGAAGCCTGGGTGAACATCAGGTTCCTGGCTTGGGTTACTAGGTGAGTGGCGATGTCATTAAACAGAATAGAGGATATAGAAGTTGAGCAATTTTTAGAGGTGGTGAGAGTGAATATCTTGAGTTTACTTTGGGATGTATAGTCTGATTATTTGAAATAATCAACTTCACATAAATTAATAGGCTTGAATGAAAAGTCTCAGTAAAGAAAAACCTATTACCCTCTTTCAAGCAATCTATTAGTCAAAAATAATGCCTCCTTTCTGTCTTATGGAAATTAGGTGTTGTAGATATTATGGATCATACATTCTCAAATTTCCAAAATAGTTTTTCTACAGTTTTATTCTTTAGAGATGCAATTTAAAAAATTAAATTATACTTAATTTCTATATATTGTAAGACTATTTTCACAAGTAAGATAATCATTAAAAGGTTCAAGTTATGTATTCTAGAATATGGAGCCCATAGTCTAATCCAGGTAACTTAATTTCCATCAGAGAACCATTTAATGGTTAACTGAGATGTTTCAAGGGTTTTTATGGGGCACTAAGAAAATGGGTCTCCTTTTGAGCAGTTGGAATTAGGGAAGCCTGGGCTGGGGAGAGGCTGGAGCTGAGCAAGTCTCTGAAGCACAAGCAATTTCTGAAAAGCTAGGCAGTGGATAAGGAGGAGAGCATTAGCAAAGACACCCAGTTAGAATCCCTGTCAGTGAGGTCAAGTGAAATTGAAGGCCTTCGTCTATTTTGATTAGCCTTTGCACTCAGACACAGAGTAGCTTAATTAATCTGATAGGTTATATGACTCCTATTACTGACTGTTCTTTGCATCCATTTTTCCTTAAGGACTCATTTTGTGATGATTTTTCTAAGGCCATAATGAACATTTCCACTTGTATGTTCTCCATTCCTTTTTGGCTTCTTAGAATTTGTATTTCCTTCTGGATTTTAGTATTTCTGACCTTAGTCCTAAAAGCATGTAATGCATTTTAGTATTCTCTAACCACTCTAGTTTCTAATTTTGGTAATATCCTATTTGTCTGTGTGGTTCACATGCAGCCTTTTGGGGCAATATAATTAAAACTTCTATTAGATTTAACTGTATAATAAAATGCTTCTATAACAAATCCTGTAGATGAAATAAACACTTGGTACTGAAATTTTATAATGTAAGGATGATATATAATAGTGACTCCACTAGCAGGCATTCAGTGAATCTTTCAAAATGAGTGAATGTTATGTAATAACTTCCAAATAAAGGCGACTTCATCTTCTTTGTTGTATGCCTTGAACGAGTATTTTTTACTGATGGAGCAAGAAATATAGAGACCTTGGCATGGTGGCACACACTTGTATTCCCAGTATTTGGGAGACAAAGACAGGAGGATTGCAGGTTTGTGGCAAGCCAGCCCTCTGGGACTTAGTGAGAACCTGTTTCAAAATAAGGAATGAAAAATAGGGCTGGGGGTGGGTGCTGCTTGAAAGTAGAATACCCTTGGGTTCAATGCCCAGTACTGAAAGAAAAAGAGAGAGAGAGAGAGAGAGAGAGAGAGAGAGAGAGAGAGAGAGAGAGAGAGAGAGAGAAGAAGAAGAAGAAGAAGAAGAAGAAGAAGAAGAAGAAGGAGGAGGAGGAGGAGGAGGAGGAGGAGGAGGAGGAGGAGGAGGAGGAGGAGGAGAAGGAGAAGGAAGGAAGGAAAGAAAGAAAGAAAGAAAGAAAGAAAGAAAGAAAGAAAGAAAGAAAGAAAGAGAAAGAAAAGTAGATAGGTAGGTAGGGGGAGGTTCAGGTGTCAATCTGGTAGGCCACACAGTGCTTCCGCAGATGATTGCCTCTGACTTGTTCTTATGATAAAGCAAGTCAGGTTTCCTGGTGCTCTGAGGTGAAGTAAAGGACAGGGCCCCTTCTCTCCAGGGAACCCTAGCTCAGGATCTCTCTGAGGTGCGTCAAAATATCACTTTGTGTTTTCCAAGTGGCTGAGTCTTCGCTTCCATTTGCTTCCAAACAGGAGTTCCAAATACTTTGAGAGCAGTTTATTAGAATTGGTCAGCATTCCTTTTATAATTTGTTTACACTGTTTTTTTAACAAGCTACTAATATCCCTGATAGAACCAGATTAAAACTTAACTAGCCTGTCAAGGCACCGCCCATGCCTGTTATCGCAGTGCTTGGAAGGCTAAGATAGGAGGATCATGGGTTTGAGGTTAACCTCAGCAACTTCAAAAGACCCTCAGCAACTTAGTAAGACCCTGTTTCAAAATAAAAATGAATCTTAGAAAGGGCAGGAGTAGAGTGTCCTGAGCAATCCTCAGTACCAAAAGCAAAACAAAACCTCCCACTTATATAGCTTCATTTTGATGATTGAACATAAACTCCCAAATTAGCCATGACCAAATTAATGAGATTTTATCGTCTATGTCTTTATATTTTCATAAGGTTACATGTACATGAATTAAAAATTATAGCAATTTAGAACTGGAAACATAAAACTGAATTCTGTCTAAACCCTACATTGTACAAATGAAGAGATATGTGACTGGTAAATTGTTCTTTTTCTTGTACCCAAGAGACTAGTTCTATATTTAAACATGGTTCATAAATAGCTTCCTCTGCAGATGTAATTTGCTATGATTCCATGCTCTGCTGAGCACATTACATGTTATGTAATGCTCTTACATTTATTAGCTATGTCTTATCATCTATGTAAGTCTACAGAGATTTGAAAGGTAGAGATTATGTTTTATTTATTTTTTATTTCCCATTATACCTGCCCCAGCTCTATCTTAGTAGTTAATTTGGGATTGAACAGCAAGCTTGCAGGCAACCTTGATCAAGGAAGTAGGCATCAGGGTGGTACTTCTTCTGTGGTTTGGTGAATTTTCTTCTGTTCCAGAACATCAGTTTCAGTGGATAACCTTGTTTGGTATTTGGAGGCCTGTTGTCTCCTTCTTTACCAGATAATCATATAACTGTAGACACAGTTATATGTTATATGTCCTTGTGCTGAAGCTCACTATCCCACTGTTTCTCCAGCCCCAGTCTCCACTGCCTAGAACTAGACTGGATCTGTCATTCTCTGTTTTGGACACAAATCAGGTGTTGCTGCCATTTTTCTCAATATTGTGCCCCTCAGCTTAACCCTCCTTCTTGACATGCTGTCTGTTAAAATACTCAGGTGGCCTGCAGTAGCCCTATTGGGACCTAGAGCTATTTCTTACCTGATGCTTTTACATAAAATAAATGTGGGGTTTTAAGTTATTATAAAAACTAAATTTGGGCATAATTATTCATTTGAAAAATATTTATTGGATCTCTAACATGTACCATACAAGATCTTGCTCTGGGTGATAGAGATATAGCAGGGAATAAAACTAAGTCCCTTTTCCCTATGGGGTTTTACATTGTAGTCTGAGAGAGACACAATAAACAAATAGATGGATAGATATGTAATATAAAGTCACTGCTACAAAGTGAATGCTGTGATGAAGCATAAAGCCAGGAAAGGGAGCAGGAAGTGACAGGAGGGGTGCTAATTTAGGTAGGATGGCCAGGACATAGACATTTTGGAATCATCAGCATATATATCAGTGGTATTTAAAGCCATAGGATGAAAGAGATCATCTAGAGACTAAGGTAGCTACTGATGAGATGTGTCCTAGGGCATTCCAACATTTAGAAGTAGAGAAGGTGAGGGGAATTCAGGACGGAAGGCTGAGAAGGATTGGCCAGTGAGGTAGGTGAATCAGCAAGAGAATATAATTGTTCTGGAGGAACTTGAGAAAGTATTTCCAAAAAGATTAATTGACCAAAACCAAGAACTGACCTTTGGACTGGCAGTGTGGAAGTTAATGGTAATCAAACAATAGCAGTTTTATTGATATGGAGGGGCCCTGATAGGAATCAACTAAAGACAGAATTGGACAAGGAATGGAGAGATGAAAGTACACAGGGCCTTTGAGATATATTGCTGCAAAGGAAGGAGAAAATGGGCAGTACCTATGGAGAGCTAGGGGACCAAGAGAAACTTTTATTTTTCTAAGAAAGGAGAAATCACTGAATTTTTATGCACAGAGAACAAAGCTGTAGTAAAGAGAAAAAACTGGTAATGCAAAAAAGAGAGAGATGACATAGAGAAGGGGCAGTGGGATTCAGGGTAGGTGCAGACCACATTCCTTCCTGTAAACAATGTCAAGGACATAGGACATTTCAGAAGAAAGCAGATAATCATTGGTAACTGAGCATTTTGGCAAGTGCATGTTTCATTTTTTATCTGTTTTGCTTTCTCATCATCATGATGCAAAATCACATTTATAAAAAGAATGTTGTTATTCAGGATTTTAGATAATGGCCTTTCAGGGAAGTTAATGGTATCAATGGTATCTTAATGAATTACTTGCAGTCTGGACTCCTAGAACAACTTGAAATTTCTAGTCTTCAGTGTAAATAATCTATCACATCTTTGTAATTAAACTCATATGACTGAAAGGGTAACAGCTTCTTTTCTATCTCTGTGACACTTCTGCTAAATATTCTCTCGAGTAAAGCCTAAGATAAAATCCAATGGGAAAAATATGACCCTATGAGTGGAAAGTGCAACCTTCCTTGTTTGGATTTTTCTCTTTATAGTACCTTAGTTGTATGTTCCCAGGAATAAATAGAGGTGGAAACTGACAAGTCCAGTCAACTTTTTTTTTAACTTTTTTCCACAGGAGAAGAAACTTACATGGGATAAATAAGCAACAAGATTTTCAAGACATTGGAGCTCTGGTCATCAAAAACTTCTATATCTGTAGTGAGTATAAAACCTTAATTAAGACCGTTGTGATATATTCCTGTTAACATAAAGCTACAGATTTTCAGATTTAAAGAAAGACATTAAAGATACTTATTACTATCATTTTATTTTACCAATAGACAAACTCAGTGCCCAAGTGGTTAAGTAACTTAAACAAAAGGTGATTATTGACTCTGTTGGGTGAGTATATAAGTTAGTAAAAATAGACTAAAATAGTAATATTAAAATTCCCTCATTTACGAGGGCATGCTTCCACATACCAGGCACTGTGATGATCATAGTGATAATCTCACTTAAAATGTAGAACAATTATATTGTGGTAGAAGGTGATCTTTAAACAACTGCCACTTAACTGATTTAGCAAGTTCACCACTTGTCTTATTTTCCTTCTTTGTAATACAGTGACCAATAATGCACAATGCTGAATGCTTGAGACTGCCAAATTCCTTTAAAAATGTCTTTCCACTTACCTAATCTGGAATCTGTAGACACAGTCTACATTGGTATCAACACTGGAGAACCACTGCCTATTTGCAAAGGCATCAGGTAGAAGCTTCTAGATCCCTTCTTCATCCTACCAAAATAATAAACCAAAGTAGTCCTACATCTGTAAGTGTTGGTCATAGAGATCATTGCACTTATAAAAGACTTCAAAACTATGTTTGTTTGAAAAAGTTGGTATGGTTTGCATGTGTTCACAGTAAGTTTATGTCAAAAGCTTAACTCCCTGAACAACAGTTTTGGGAGGTGAGGCTCTACCCTCAACTGCATGAATGGAGATTGTACAAGGGCCTGAGGCTGCAAATGCAGTCTCACCTTCTGCCTTCTGCCATGGGACCATGCAGCAAGAAGGTCCTTGCCAGATCCTGACTTCTTGATATTGGACTCCCTAGTACTGTGAAAATAACTTTCTTATCTTCATTAATTACCCAGTCTTTTGTATTCTGTTACAGCAACACAAAATATACTAAGAGGAAATTCCTATTGTATTCTCATAAAATTCACTAGTTTGACTCTATTTTAAATGAATGACAATGGATTATTAAAATTTACTCAACAGTTATTTCATTTAAAATTGCTGATTCAGATGTGGCTTAAAAAAAAAAAAGCAAACTATCATCCCAGTTCCTGACACCTAATCACTAAGTTGGCTTATTTTCCTATTACTTAAAAAAAAAATCTCATCTAAGGCTTCCATCTATTCTCTGTCTCTGTGTCAAAATCAAGCTCATAAGGACCTTAATTATTTTACATCTCATAGGACATCACTACTGTGTAGTACAGTATGCCACATCTGTAATATACTGGTAAACCTGGTAGCAGGAAGTAGCAGATATCCTAGACCTAGATATTACTAAAATATGTGTATAGTATTTAGAAGATAAAATCCAATAAATTTAAGAACCTATCATCTCAATGAAGTTTCTAGGGTCAAATTGTTTGTATTAAGTTAGGATATTCTGTCTGGAGGAAATGATTGTGTACCCCTGTGCCTTACCACTAATAAAGCGGGGCAATATTTAGCAAGCATCTTTGGATTTTTTGTGTGTGTGACACTGGGGTTCCTGTAAACCCTTCTACCTCCAGGCTACACTCCCAAACCTATTTTTATACCTTTTTACTTGGAAACAGGGTTTCTTAAGCCAGCGCGGGTGGCTTCTAATCTGCACGATCCTCCTGTCTCTGCCTCCCAAGCGCGGGGATTACAAGCGTGAGCCACCATGCCCGGTGTATCTTTGGATTTTTTAGGCATGATAAACTCCATTTGTTTGTTCTTCTCTCACTCATTTAGATGCTGACTGAAAATATTTGACTAGAGCCAAGTGCAAAACAAACATAACAAAATAGAGCAAGCTCTATGGTTGGTCAGACTGCAGTATAAGAGGCTCTTCAATATAAGCTTTCCTAAACCAATTGTTCACAATGTGCTTTAAGTGTCTGAGGCAGCTGAGGAATCTGAATGGACTCCTAATAAACCCAGATGGGAGAATCAGTGTAGAGCCCTAGGATTTTGGAGCAAGGCTAAGATTTCTTCGTCAAGTCATTGTTTTCTTTTTGAAAAATAGCTCATGACTTAACTACTGGGTTCTGGAAAAAAAATAAATGAATACCTAAGCCATAGGTCTACAAGTGACACTATAACCTACACTTTCCAATATGAGTTGGTTGCATTAGCTCCAGCTCCTCATAAAGTGGTGCCTTTATTGTGAAATGCTTCATCGTGAAATAAAAGTATGATATATGGCATTGGGCCTGAGCAGATTTTAAAACCAGTGGCAAAACATTTAAAGGATGGCTTACTTCCCGCTCCCATGGATCAAAAGCTGGCTCCTTGCCTTCTCTCCCCATAGGGTGTTCCCTATGCCCTGGTGGACTGAGGGGAAAATATATGGTCCTGGTTTATATAGATGGTTCTGCTCTAGATGCTGGCATCAGGCTTTCAAGGGCAACATGCGTGGCAATAGAGAAAGAAAATATTCCCACTGGATAAAACTAAGCCATGGTAAACTTTGCCTGGGGGAAAAATACCTTGTGCAGAAATTGTTCTTGAATCTTCCATTTAAACCATTTTTACCGCTTGCAACATTAGGCACAAATAATACATTTACACTAATAGTTAATCTGCTGGGTTGAATTGAAAAATAGATCCATAAACTTAAAAGTCTAGTTAGCTTTTAGAACGAATACTATGCATATTCTTTAATCAAACACCATCTGTACTGATCAACTATACTACAATAATGTTTTTTAGCAAACCACTCTAAACAGTGGCATAGAATAATAAGTATTTCTGGCCAATACATCTAAAAACCAATTGGTATTTCGTTGATGTAGCCTAGCTTGGAGAGAGTTTGGCTCCTGGTGTTTCTTATCCTCCCTGGATTAGTGGCCACCCAAGGCATGCTCCTCTCATGATGAAAGGCGGGTAGTCAAGAAAGAAAGAGAAAGCCAGTGATAGGAACCCAATCAAGTATCCGCTCATGGCCACTACATCCTATTAGCCAAAGCAAGGCATCCAGCCACACCCAACTCAAGGAAGGAAGGACATTCTCACCAAGGAGGAGGAGTAGAGTCCTGTTATACCATCTGAACTTAAAACTAGTGTTTTCAAGCCGGGTGTGGTGGTGCATGCTTGTAATTCCAGCATTTGGGAGGCTGAGACAGGAGCATAGTGGTTCATGGACAGCCTCTGCTACTTAGTGAGGTCTCTTGCAACTCAATGAGAGCCTGTTTGAAAATAAAGAATAAAAAACAGGGCTGGGGGTGTAGCTTGGAGGTAAAATGCCCCTGCGTTCCATCTTCAGTACCGCAAAAAAAAAGTATTTTCATATTTACAAAAATAGTATTCAGTATGTTATAAAAGAGCTACAGTAGGGCAAATAGTTAATACAATTTAACAACCATATATAGACTTTTTTTTTATCTGTTAGGCACTGTGTTAGGTATTCAAGATATAGAAAATGATAAGACATACCTTGCCTTCAAAAAACTCAGTCAGAATCACAAATGGAAATTTGATGTGATGAATACAACAAAAGTATTTGCAGCTAAGTTGGTGTTATTGTTTCCATTTTATACAGAAGAGACTGAGACTTAGAGGAATTAAATGATTTATCCAATATATATACAACAGACAAAACTGAAATTTGATCTCTTTGAAGGAGGGAGTTAAAACTCTAAAACTCTTCCAGTCATCCCATAAAACTTTCCCCAGAAAAAGAGCACAGAGGTGTTCTAGTTCAATACTTCACTTCATTCTTTTTGTAGCTGAATAATACTCCATTGTGTACATGTATCATATTTGTTTGCCCATTCATCTGCTGATAAATATATCTTGGTTAATTCTATATCTTGGCTGTTGTGAGTAGTGCTGTAATAACTGGGTGTGTTTGAGTCTCTCTTTAATATACTGATTTCATTTTCTTTGGATATATACACATAAACAGGATATAACTAAACCATACAGTTAATAAAAAACAGGATCTCAGACTTTTATGTCTTGAGTGGGTATTTGTTCTCACAAGATGGTGACATGAGGTTTTATAATGACTTATCTATGAACATAAGTGAGCAAAATAGCATAAAAAACAAGATCTACTAAGAATTGATATATTTTTATTAATTTTCTTTTTTGTCTGATTTTAAAAGAAGTAAGTGGATGGGAAAACCTATTAGCCTTCTTTTTGAAAAAAGGTAAATTAAAGAGCAAGTGTGCTCTCAAATACAAATGGTCAGCCTATTTCTGTGCTAATAATGGGATCTTACATTTTAGTTCTGTTTGGAAATTTCCTCTACCTGCTTGAAATGGCTGGAATTTATCAATTCAAACATTCTTATGGCAACAGTTTTATATTTCTCAATCTGAACTTTACACATTTGCTTCTAGCTAAATGATAATTTGGCTTCCTTTAAAAAAGTCAAAATAGCCAGGCGTGGTGGCATATGCTTGTGTGCTCCAGCATTCGGGAGACTGAGACCTAAGAACTACTTAGTGAGGCCCTCTACAACTTAGTGAAACCCTGTTTCAAAATTTAAAAATTAAAATTAAAAATAGGGCTGGGGCTGTAGCTCAGAGGTAGAGTGCCCCTAGGTTCCATCCCCAGTACCGCAAAAAATAAAAGTAAAAATAGCAAAAGTTTCAAATATTATTTCTACTTTTTTCTTTATTTGGTAAAACTAGAGTACTTCAGTATTCAATTGCTAAATGATTTATCCTAATAAAATAAATAATTTGTCTCAATAGTTATTATAGTTTGCGAGATTTCCATTTAAAAAAAACAAAAGTTGAATGCCGGGTGTGGTGGGGCACGTTTGTAATCCCTGCGCTTGGGAGGCAGAGACAGGAAGATTGCACAGGTTTGAAGCCAGCCGTGCGCTGGCTTAGGAGACCCTGTTTCCAAATTTAAAAAAAAATGTAAAAATAGGTCTGGGAGTGTAGCCCGGAGGTAGAAGGGAAGGGCTTCCAGGAACCCCAGTACCACCAAAAAAAAAAAAAAAGGTGAGCCCTACAGGAAACTTATGTAATTTATACAACCATCTTTTTGGAAATTAGGTCTTTTAAAAAAAATCTTGCCATGTTTGTCTTTCATAGAGGTAGAGATTGAATTACTTGTGTACCCTTTTAATTTTAAGGTGTGTTATTCAATTTCTTTCAAGCTTTTGATTCAATCATTACATCCTGTATTATAAGTATGATTCAACCAAATTTATTACTGTGACTTGTCTTTGTTCCTTCTTCCCTTTATTAGGGGATTAGATTAATATGCTAATGCATTTCTTTTCTGTGAAGGAGCCTTATTGTTCTTATGGTGAAGGTTTATAATTTATTTCGATATCTCCAGATTTAATTATTTAATGATGACTGAACTTTTATTTCCCTTGGATAAACACTAGTTTTGTGCCTTTTCCTTTCGGTACTTCTTTTTACTCATGATTTAAATAGTATTGCTCATCTTTCTTAAAGAGAATTCAAACATTGTTCAGGTATGATTCAGGCTTCTTTTGTCCTATAATAGTAATAGTAGAAACAGAAATGATTATGAAAACTATGTGCAAATAAAAATAAAAAGTTGAAATGGATGACTTGATTATTCTAAGGGTCTTCATAAGGAGCAATATCTTCATGTACTCCAATTTTTTTTTTCAGTAATGGGGATGGAACTCAGGGGTATTCTACCTCTGAGCTATACCCCCAGCCCTATTTTTCATTCTTTATTTTGAAAGAAGGTCTCACTAAGTCTCAGGGGCCTCACTAAATAACTGAGGCTGACTGTGAGCCTGTGATCCTCCTGGCTCAGCTTCCCAAGTATTGGAATTACACATGTGTGCCACCATGCCTGACTAAATTTTTTTTTAATCTAACAGAATGATCTGAGGTTATCAATATCTTAATCTTTTCTTTTCTTTCTTTTCCTTACCTTTCTTTTGTCTCTTCTTATTCCCTGTTGTGGTACTGGCATGTAACACTCATTTGCTGTTGAGGTTATATGAATTTGTTATGCGTTCTGCTTGTATATATAAGCTGATTCATTGTTTCTGACTCTAATTCTAAAAGCAAAGTCAGTGTGTATGATTTGGCCTGTCTGTTCATTCATGAAATAATATGAACAGCAGTGTATAGACACTTCTTTTTGGAAGTTGAACAACACTGCTGCTGACAAGCAGAAGGAGAGATTCTTTAGTTTCTCAGAATAATAGTAACCTTCTCTAGTATAGAATATATTTTGATATTAAAAAAATAGTAACCTTCTCTTTCCTTTTAAACCTTATTACCTGGTCTTTATGATCATGTAAGACCCCAATTTGTCCTAAAAATACATTCATATTAAAACTCTTGCTCATAAGAGAAGTGGAGTTAATTTTCTTTATTGAGACTGAAGAACAAGAAGTGAAATCATTTTTGTGGTTATTAAACAAATCATCCTGGGTCTGGGAGTGATTCTTAGCAGAACTGTAAGGCACAACCACAATTATTAGGCTATAGCTAAGATTTTCCAGGGCACTTATGTTGTAAGATGGAGCCATATTTTGTTATAAAAATATAATAAAAACATGGATAGTAGAACTAATTGTAAATTACTAATTTTTCTAGTAGGTAGTTAAAAGAGATACAAACATTGATGTATCATGTATAGGTTTAGAGTAATGATATTAATATCCATGAAGCTGAAAATTTTATTGAAAATAAACTTTATTTTTGGAAAACTTATTTATGGCAGTTGAAAAGTCATAGTCTACATGATTAGGAAGCACTATCGACGGCTTTTCCTTATAAAACTGAACATTAGTGTTATGGAGAAAGAATGTCAAGATAGCAGTCTCATGTTGAACCATTCTCTACTTTCTGCTATATCAATAAAGATCAGAACTGACAAAAATATACCAGCTGCTACTATGATAGTCAATTTGTTAACAACATGTAAAAATATCCTTTAAAAATAAGATTTATGGCACTGAATTTAGAATTCTAATTGGTTATCAACAGTATGTCACAAAAAATATGGAGAAGCTACTATTCTGAAGAAAAAAAAACTTAAAATTTTGTTTTCTCCCAATGTTACATGTAAAGGTTTAAGAACAATGACTGGAAAATTGGAATACCAATGATTGGAATCAGTGGGGATACTAATTTCTAATTCAGAAAACCCTCATGTCATCTGCCTTAAGTAACTTGAGTGGGGTTTTTTTGGGGGGTATTCAAATCCTATAGGCGCTAATCCTTTCAGGAAGAGTGTCAGTTCCAGGGGTACTACTAGTGGAAGTTTTTTATCTTGGTGCTAGTACCTTTCCTCTAAAAAACCTTTGTTACATTTTTTGTTTGCTTCTTTCTCTTCTTTTCCTCTATGAACGGACTCAGACTTGAAATTCTAAGAAAGGAAACTTGATTTTGGTTAAGCACCATCTTTGTTTCAATTTGTTTAATTAAAGGAGAAGTTCAAAAACAGCAAGAGAGGTTGAGAGTACAGAGAAATTATGAAGAAGAGCTATGAAATTAGCAGGTGCTCTAAAAGGTGTCTGCTTGTAGTTTTTAAATATTCTGTTAATTAAGTTTAGAGACAAGGCATTGATGATTTATAGAAGGAGTCTATCTAAATATAGAAGGGTCACAATAGTTGGTGCTTGTGAGAACTGAATTTCGGCTAGAAGGGAATTGTATGTCTAAATATGTTTTACATTTCTAGACAAAAAGTCAACCTAACACTACTCTGCTTCTGGCAGTATGACTGATAATTTTTCAGAATTGATGAAAAATCATAAATCCTAGATAATCTAGTTAATTATTAGGTGAACTTTGGTTGTTAGTGTCTTTCAAGGAATTTTTAAATTTTATCAAGTTTTAGAATTTATTGGCATAAAGTCATTTCTAATTTATTATTTTAATGGCAATAGGACCTAGATTGATATCTCTTTCTTCATTCCTGACCTTTGTGACTTATGTTTTTTCTCTTTTTACCTGGTCAAATTAGAGTTTATTAATGTCATTGATTTTTTTCAAAAAACTAATTTTTTAGTTTCTTTTTTTTTTCTTGGACAATCCACTTTAATTTACAACTTTAACATACAATATGAAGTCCATAATTTTTTAAAGTTCTCACCTGGCTCTTTTAAAGAGTTGAGTCTACAGTTTCAGTCTTCATCATCAGGAGGTATACCTAATTCTTCATCTGCCCACTGGGGAAGATCTGGATATGGGAAGTGACCAGCACAGCATCTGAGTCATGCCAAAAGGGCCAGAGAATCCATGGTTGAGAAAACATAGTTGCACTCAAGATCTCAGCCTGGATCACCTTGGATCTGGTCAGCTGGGGAAACTGCCTACACTGGGGTTCGATGTGCACACCACCTCCACAGGACCGACTCTTCTGTCTCCAGATGCCTGTCCGCCACAGCTTTTGAAGAGGTTGTCTCTGCTGCAAGCCAAAGGTGCCAGCCAGGTCAGAGCACAGGAGCTACCCGCGTCTAGACCACCAACCTTGCCGAGTTTCATTAATTTTGTCTATTTCATTTTATTAATTTGTGTTCTCACCATCTATTTTAATTCCTCTTTACACATATGTGGAATTAATTGACTCTTTTTCTGGTTTCTTAAGATATAAACATAATTCACTGATTTTTAAACCTGTATAGTCTCCTGATACAAGCATATTATGCTACAAGCACTAAAATCTATGATACCCCTAAACAATAAGTGGTAGTTAACAGATTTTAATATGTTGTGTTTTCATTTTTGTTCAGTTTAATTAAGATTTGTTCTTTGATTCCATAAGCTATTTAGTTTCCAAATATTTGAAGGCTTTTCTGAATTTTTTTTTTTTTTTTTTGGTGGTACTGGGCTTCCTGGAAACCCCTTCTACCTCCGGGCTACACTCCCAGACCCATTTTTATATTTTTATTTGGAAACAGGGTCTCTTAAACCAGCGCAGCTGACTTCAAACCTGCATGATCCTCCTGTCTCCGCCTCCCAAGCACGGGGATTACAAGCGTGCACCACCACGCCCGGCATTTCTGAATATTTTTATTACTGATTTTTAATTCAATTCCAGTGTGGTCACAGAATGTACATTGTAATTTTTCAATTTTTAAAAGTTTATGGTAAGCCGGGCGTAGTGGCATACACTTGTAATCCCAGCACTTGGGAGGCTGAGACAGGAGGATCCCATAGGTTCAAAGCCAGCCTCAGCTACTTAGAGGGGCGCTCAGCAACTTAAGGAGACCCCAAATAAAATATAAAAATAGGTCTCGGAATATAGCCTGGAGGTTGTAAGCCTCTGGGTTCCATCCCCAGCACTACCAAAAAAAAAAAAAAAAAAAAAAAAGTTTATGGTAAGCCAGGCATGGTGTCTCATGTTTGTAATCCCAGCATTTGAGAGGCTGAGACAGGAGGATCAGGGTTCACAGATAGCCTCAGCTACTTAGTGAGGCTCTTTTTAACTCAGTGAGATTCTGTTTCAAAAGTAAGGAATAAAAAATAGGGCTGGGGGGTGTAGCTCAGAGGTAGAATGCCCCAGGGTTCCATCCCTAGTACTGCAAAAAAAAAAAAAAAGTTTATGGTAATATGGGTTGAATTGTGCCTCCTCCCCATATATATTTAAGCCCTTACCCCCATTACCTGTAAATGTGACTTTATTTAGAAATAGTCTTTTCAGCCAGGTATAGTTCCTCATGCCTGCTACCTCAATATTTGGGAAGCCAAATCAGCAGTATAGCAGAATAACTTGATGGCAGGATTTTAGGGCATGGCAAAATGGCAAAGCAGGAAAAGACTGAGCTCATGGTGGTGGGATGGAGGGGTGGAGGGAGAGAGAGACAGACAGACAGAGAACAGATACAGAACTTGACTTGTTGGCTTGTACCCTCAGGGATCCACCCCCCTCCAGACATGTCCCACCTCCAAATCTGGCTACATTGCCAACAAGTATGAAACTAAACAACTTTTTTCCCTTTCCCTGACTATATCTTTGCTCCAAAAGTTTAAAGCGAATGACAGGATTTCCTGGTGTCTGGAAAGAAACTTGTGCTCCAGCCAGCAAATGTTTCGAGGTTTTGAGAAACAATAAAAATCCAAATCAGAGCCTGTGATGGGATGGTGGATATTGAGTGCCACCGAGAGCTAGTAGTAGCAACATCACAGGCTGAGCTCTGATGTCCTGAGTTAGTCTCCAGTGGTCCTCAGGATTCTGATGGGGAGTCCTGCTGGGGTCCAGGGGACATTGTAAACCCATTTACATTACAATGGGAATTTGGCCCACTATTAGTGTTGGCCAGGAATCACACCCAGAATTCACAAGTTATGAAACACCATAATTCACAAAGCAAGAAGGTTTCTATCTCCTTTGTGAGCACCTAAACATGGAATTGTCTGAACAGGAAAGAAAGCAGCAACTAGATTTCTCAGGAGGAGAGAGAGGGGTTCTGGCTTGTCTTGACTTACAGATATTTCTTTCTGTGGCTAACAAAACTGCCTATCTGTCTTTTCAGCTTCACATAAGTATCCCAGAGTATCTACTAGGAGCCACTGATTTGTAAATCATCTACCTTCTCCCAGGCTTACTGCATTTGGGGGCCCATAAAGGGCAGTGTCCTGCCTGAAGCCAAAAATAAGTGCTTATCTTTTTAGTGGTAGAAAGAGGTCATAAGGAGGGAATAATGGAAATAGAGACTAGTGGGAATAGGGAAGAGAAAAAAATGAATGGGGAAGGAGATATCTTGAAGGATAGGAGCATAGTGACCAGGATCCAAAGTAACCTTTTTCTCAAAAATCTGATGGAAATTTTGACAAATCTGCAGCCAGCCCTGCTGGCTGGCCTGTAGCAGCTGAGATGGGAGATGATGATGAGGCTCTCCGAATCTAGGATGGAGGAAGACATTCCTGTGGCATGTCCCACAGGACCTCCTGCCTTCCAGCTGACAGCATCATCTGTGTTTCAGAGTCTCCAGCCCAGACCGGGGCTGAGAGATTTTCCTGATGGGGTGGAAGTTGTAGCATGCACAATTTATTCAGTTGGGTTTCTTTGTTCTGTGAAAGATGAAGCCACTACTCACCAGGAAATTAAGATACATAGGACATTCTCTCTTCCTCATTCTCTCAGACACATCTGCTCTGCATGTGTGCGTGCACAACATATGTGCATGAACACACACACACACACACACACACACACACACTACCACATTATTATTTTAATATCAGTCCTGATTGCTGTAGATATAATACTTCCTTCTTGGTAATTTTATCTCCAGTATTTCCTAGATTAATACCTACTTTCCCCCAGATTTGGTGGTATACATTCAGGGCCTCTCTAATGTGACAAAGGCTTTTTACTATTAAGGATATTTGAAAACAAATTTCAAAAAGTGGCCACAAGCCCTAAAGAAAATACCCAAAAAACCATTTCAAGCAACTTTTAGGCAGGATTTCATTGCTGAAATAAACAAAATAACTGACATTTTTTCACAATGGCTAATTTGAAGGAAATGAGAAACACCTAGAGGTACTGTTTTCTAGAAACAAAACCAGCCCTTTTTTTTTTTATAATTACAGCTTGTATTACAGGTTTCTCCCCAATGTGGAGATGTTGCCAAGGCAATAGCTTGGCAATCTTCTACATGGCTGCTTTTCACATTAACCCACACAGACTTCACGGACGTTAATCTTTATAACACGCATATGCAGTCCAGAAGAGCAAAATATGTTTTTTTAGTCATTTTTTACAATGGTAGAGGAAAAAACAAGCCTTTCTGGTCTTTTCTCTCCCTTTCAGCACACACTCTCAGCAACCACCTTAGACTTTGAAATGGCCTCAGGACCTCAGCTGAGACTGTGGGAAAAGAAGATCAGATGAAGGACACAGCTGATGGTCTGAGTGGCAGGTTCTGCTATTGAGACAGGTGGCAGCCAGGAAGCAGAAGCCCCAAAGAACCCAGAGCCAAAAGTCACAGTTAGCAAAGCTCTTGGCCAAAGCACAGGACAGCACCCCAAGAAGTATTCAATACTGAGCAAAAATGTCCAGTGTCAGCATTCAGGCATGGCTTTTGAGGCCACTTTTTGTGCAAGCATGCCTCCTTATCCTCAAAGTGGGACAGCATCTTTGGAAAGCCTCCATTATAGCTGGGCTTTGGGGCTGGAGTCAAGGCGAGCTGTTTAAATTTTTATTAATTTTACACGAGCAGGAGATGGAATAAAGAGGCATACCCCCAAATGTCTCTGGGGTTATAATGCTCACCACGGTAGTAATATTGAAGCAAGGCCTGGACCAGAGTGAGCAGGAGCCTATAGTGCAAAACTTAAACAGGCATTTACTCTTAGGGTCATAAAATGCAGAATTTCTGAGGCTTGGAGAGTGGAAGGAAGGGCTCCTCCCCACTCATGCCACACAGCACCAGATCTGGCACACGGTAGTCTGTTCTCTTTGATGTTGGCCATGAGTTCATTTAGAATGAGGGAGTCTTAGCCAGGCATAGTGGCACACGCTCGTAATCCCAGTACTTTGGAGGCTGAGACAGGAAAATCACAGGTTCATGACCAGCCTCAGCTACTTACTGAGGTACTCTGGAACTTGGTGAGACCCTGTTTCAAAATAAAAAATAAAAAAAAAAATGGGGCTAGGGGTGTAGTTTGAAGGTAGAATGCCCCTGGGTTCAGTCCCCAGAATCATGGGGGGGGGAAGGAACGAGGGAGTCTTTGGGGTTCATGGTAGTTTCTGAAACAAAAAGCACTGCCAATATTTAGCTATTCTCTTGATTTTTAAAAATTAGAATGGATGAAAACAAATTCCTAAACTGAAATAGAAAGTTATTGGATAACACTTTAGTAAAGGCATTGTTACATGGATGCTTATTTTTTTTTTCTGTCCAAAGAATTCTAAATACCTTCCCAAGAGTATGTGCTTCAAAAAGAACAGAGAAGTCACTCTAACACCTGAGTAAGGGCTTGCCAAATGAATAGATAATGAATTGGAGCTGGCAACAGGGACATGAACACACGTACTACAGGTTAATATGCAGTGTTCTTTACTTCACTTTCATGATGGT
The DNA here is from genome assembly GCF_963383645.1 of Muscardinus avellanarius. Taxonomy (NCBI): domain Eukaryota; kingdom Metazoa; phylum Chordata; class Mammalia; order Rodentia; family Gliridae; genus Muscardinus; species Muscardinus avellanarius. Next base: position 146,765,482 of record NC_137787.1, on the reverse strand, counting down.
TAAGGTAACACGTTTTTATATTATTTTTTATACTTTTAAAAATATACTTCATTGGTGAATTATAGTTTCACAACAGAAGGAGTGAGAGGTATCTTTGTTAAGTGCCCACAAATTTTTTTTCTCAGAAAATTATCATTGAAATCACTCCGGAAGACTTTTATTATCTCAACCAGGTAAGATATTAAGGAAAGAACAAGACCAAAGCAATAGTGCAAAAACTTAAAACTGTTTTTTTAAAAGAACTTGTAGTTTAACTTTTGAGTTGACAATGAAGATACCTTCAAAATCCACCTTCTAAACCTAAATAGGAATTTCTTCAGTTTTCCACTCAAGAACTGATTTCCTTCCTTTTTTTTTTTCCCCACTGGGTTCTACAGATTGGAGTGTATCTCTCTGCTTCTGAGGCTGTCATCTGTCATCAAGATTTATACTTGCTGACAACTTGCTTTAATTATTCACGAGGAATCGAATCCATTTTGTTCTCTCCCTTTTCTCAGTCAGTTCAGTGATGCAGACAGATTAAAAAAAAAAAAAAACCAAAATAAAAAACATGCTTTTTTGTCCGTGAAATAAATCAAGAGAACTCAGCGACATCTTGGAGAATAGGATTGAAAGAGTTAACACTGTTTCACGTATTTCCACTGATGCACGAGTAGATCAAACTAGAAGCCGAGCGGGCTCTGCACCGGTGGCTCCAGCGCACCCGGTGCTGAAAAACTGCTCTGCCATCCCCAGAGCATCAGGCTGATTATACTGGCAGCTGTGTCCTGCCTTTCAAGTTTTAAAAAAGGGAAAGCATTTTAAGGACAAAATGAAGTTCTAAATTTACATACTTACGAATTATAACCTGTGGCATTTGTTTTCTTATTATGATAGCAAACTATGGAGCATTATTTATATAACACTGTGAAAGAAGATGGCCCCTTTATTTCTAAATAGCATCCAGACAAGAAGGCAAAAAAGAGCAGGCTGAATGTAACTTCCTCTGTATCCAAGAGAAAGGGCCTCCCGAGGACACGCTGATTCTTCAGATTTCTCTAATATTAAACATAACAAGGTCTGTGTCAGGCTCAAATCCCAGTTCTGCTTCAGCCCAGAAGAGGCCTGGAGCTTGTCAAGGTTTCCAGTGTCCTGACTTTGCTGATTGATTCCGCTCATTAAAATTTAGTGGCAGAGAGAAAAAATGCCTTCTCTCTGGAGCCAGTGCCTCTCCCTGAGCAAACAACACCGCCAAGGCTCACAGGCAAAGCACACCATCTCAGCCATAGCCAGTTTCAATTCTTGACTCCTGCCTGAGGCCAATAACGGGGCCTGTAGCATATCGTGGACACATCCAACTAGATAAAGAATCTATGTGTTTAGGTTTATGCAGAAGCCAAAAAAGAAAAGACCAAGTAGATGAGAGAATCCTGTAGCGAGCTTTGCACCTGACCTGAGACTTGTTCCATGAGTCTCTACCCTACTAGTGTACACATGTAAGAGCCTTTGAGCATTTGGCTTTCCTTGAGTTTTGTTTCATTTTCGTACTTAACAGTTTTCATAGATTTTTCTTCCTTGTATTTTCCACAGACCTGATGCCATTACTAAAAGTAAGTTTGTTTTAGACAGGCTGATCCTAGAAATTAGGTAAAAAAAAAATGAGGATAAAAGCAATGCCTTTGAAGACTATTATTTCCAATGGAATATCACAGGTGTCATTATCGGGAAGTCAGCTGACAGCTGATACATCCTGAAATATATGTAAATGTACATAGATAAATTTTTAGGTATAAAATATAACCATATTTATATGTGGTTTTCTTTAGGTAACTAGAGACAAAAATTAACCTCAATTTCACTTGGCTTTTGGTAATAATTTAATTAGCACTGCTTTTTCATATAACTGGTTAATGCATACACTATAAAAAGGAACTTAAAGAATATATTCGTTTGTTTTCTTCAAAGTTTTATTTGAGATTTGGAGTAAAATAAAGTCAGTACCAATGAAGGCCCTTTATTTTAATATGCTAAATTTTAATATGTTAAAGTTTAGGTGTTTGAACCATAGTCTTTACAGTCTATACTGCTTCAGAAGTTCTGGCCACGCAAATCTGATTTTCTTTTCATTCCCCCATCATATTACAAAGGTGGTAGTATACCTAAGAGTATTTTCAGTTCCCTCTAGCACCTTCCCAGGCTGAAGAAAGAATTTATCTCAAAATATGGTGTCTCTAACAATAACATTGTTCTAGCCCTTGACTCACAAAGGTGAATTCTTTTGGTGTTTAAACTCTCCAGGGATGTGGCCTAGGCCTCACAGCAGGGGCTCAGGAGAGAACTAGTTCCCCCAGCTTTGTGATACACAGACATACACCCAGATACTCCCATCTAGTGTATTTTCCCTGTACCATTACGTCTAAGTACTAATTCCTCTAAGCGTAGACAAACTAAAACCCAGCACTTCCCTCTCCTTTTCTTTTTTCTCTCTCCCTCCTTCCCTGTTCCTTTCTCCTTCCTTATTTCCTTCCCCATTTTCTCTTTCTAGCTACTATTCTCCAAATGGCATAAAAAAATGACTTTGAAGTATCCGTGTCCTCTTTAGACATTTATATTCTGAGTTTCAACTACAACAAGACAGAAAGAAAAATACATTGTTGGGCCAGGCAGAACTAGCTTTGAGTTGTTTCACAGCCAATTATTAGCTGTATAATGATAGACAAGTATAAATCTTCTTTGAGCTTTAGTTTCATATAAAAATAGGAATAACATACCTACCTCATAAAGTTACTGAATGAGGCAGTTAGGGAATAATTTAGCAGTGTAGTATGCACTTAGCATGTGCACGGCCCTTGGGTGGATACCTAGAACCAAAATAAATAAATAAAATTTAAAAAAAGTGGGAGACTTAAATGATGTCATGTCTCTAAAGCATAAAGCAAATAACCTAGCTCCTTACAATAGGGCTCACTAATTGAGTCTCCTTCCTTCCCTCTCTCAAAAAGGCCTTGTATTTACAGATGGTATTAGAATATTGAAAAAAAATTATTATGAAACCATAGTCATTTAGAGAAGTTATGTGTGCACCGTGATCACTGCTAAGTAACTCTAATGGACCACACAATATAATATAATAAATTGAATTTTGTCAAGGCACATATTTGAATTCTGCACAGGAGGCTGGTTTGCAGAGGGAGTCATTTACTAGTTTGGAGCCCACTTAGTAGCAAACATATTTATTTCAGTTTTACTTTATGGTTCTTATCTCATCTTTGCATCCATGTACCCTTTGTGCAACAAGAAAATCTATAGAAAATACCCATATTAAATAAAGGAAGAAAAAGGGGAAAAATCACTAAGTATTATTGACACAGAAGTGAAGAAAGAGTTGACAGTCTAAGTAGATGGTGCTTTACAGAAAAATAGAAGTTTAGGATAAATTATGGAGTTGGAATGCAACATAGACAGTGGCTTAGATCCATGAAATGAATGCTTTTACTGTGTGCTCTATAAGGAAAGGCAGCTCACAAACCATTTCAATAAATTCTCCAGACAGAATTCATATTATTAGCTTTATAAATGAGTCTAGTTCTCTATTTATAGAATTATAAAAACCTTAAGGGGTCAATTAAAAGTTTTTAGTGATACTTGGCTGCACTTTATGAGAGAAATTCTGTTCTATAATGGTATCTGTGATTTGGGGAATTTGTTAATATCCTAAGATCTATCTCTTAAGATAACTGGCAACATAGTGTAACTCTTATGAAATGCAGGATCTGCTGTAATTATTTATCTATTTGTTTATTTTAAAAAATTTATTAATGCATTGTAGTCATACATAAAATGTATTCCATTAAGAGCTGCAAATTTTTAATATTATTACATAGTTGCTGTTGCACTGCAAATTGTTAAATGCAAATTCTTAAGCCATTGGGTCAGTATGTAGACTGTAAAGAGAAAATTTGCGTCTTTTTCTCTTTTACAATATGGCTATGGCATTTGTCTATACACAATAGCACTGTACATAAGACTCAATGCTATAAAGTAAATGGACAAATAAGACATTAGGCCGATTCTCTCTCTTTCTCTCTTTCTCTCTATATCTCCAGGTTACACCTCCAACCATTTTTATTTTTTATATTGAAATGGATTGTCAACATAAAGTTGCTGAGGCTGATCTTGAACTTGGATCCTCCTGTCTCATTCTCCCAAGTACTGAGATTATAAATGTGCATCACCATGTCCAAATTTTGATATATTTTGAAGAAAGAAAATACTGGCTCCACAATGCAAATAAAACCCTAAAATTTTTAGAGGGTAGATAATTTTGGGGAAAGAATCTTGTTATCTATGACTGGCAGAAGGTCATAATACTGGTGCATTTAACCAACTGTTAATCCCCTGGTAATAATCTAGGAAGACATAGGGAGATAAAATTATATTTTAAAACGAAAAGCACAAAGATAGCTGTAAAATAACTGACATGTCCTAGATGAAATCAGCAAATTTCAGCACTTTTGCTCACTCTGAAGTTACTTAACTTTGACTAGATACTCCCTGTGGTGTAGGGATAGTATATCTAAAGATAGATACAATTCCATGGAAAATTATTTTTATACTCTCATCCATATAAAAACAGCTGTCTCATTTTCACAAGGCTCCAGAAGTCTCAACACTGTGTTCTTTTCATTTGAACCATATAAGCCTTGTAGGAACAATGGTTCTCATATTCTACTGTAGTTGAAGGGTTTGAATTCTGTGGATTATCCTCAGAAGAGTTAGGCTACTTTGCAGGAAGGTTGGTATTTCCTGGAGCAGGATAAAGGGAGCGAACCACAATATTAATTAAAATTCAACTGGATACTAATTCCTTTGTATTATCTTCTAGAATCCTGACTTAAAAGGCCAATGGCCCAGGGAGGGTAATACATTAAAGAGCATTAAGAAGTAAGACCATCAAGAGAGTGCCAAGGACTATTTTCATCTTACTCCTAATGACTTCCATAGAATGTCACTGATTTTTGGAAGTCTTTTTAAGACTTTTCAAGAATTCTCTTGGAAGTCTTATCAGAGGAGATTTCTCGGTCTCCTGAGAGGAGATACCCATCTACTGGTGCTGCCCCAGTGAAGTGGGGAGGGAAAGGCTGGTATGGTAGTCAGTATTCTTAATCAAAGGAAGGAAATAATATTTTGTTAAGTTTTCCCCACGTGCTCATCTCTGTTCTGCATGTTATGCAAATATCATTTCCTCCAGTCTCTTCAATGCCATTATATCCTTCAATGCCATTATACTGGCCCTGTATTGCTGTCTTATTTTGATGGAAAACCGAGCCTATGAGAGGTGAAGTAATTGTGGAGAAAAGCTAGAAAGTAGCAGATCTCAGACTCAAACTTGACTTACCTTATGTCAAAGCTCATTAGCCCAAGAAAGGATGGGGCCCTCACATGTGAAATTCTTTTGAAGCTTTCTTGGTTCCCTTCCTCACACCCAGGTCTACTTGGTGCACATTTATTATACAAAGAAATTCAAAGACTTTTTCATGAGCAGATATGTAGAGGATAAAGTGTCAAAATGTTGACTATCATGAGATTTATCATTGAAGAGAACTGAAGTAACAACAGAATAAAGGCTACTTCCAATGTCCTATTCTGAAGAGGTATCTCATCTTTATTTTTGTAATGTTTAAATAATTATTCTATGACAAAGTTAAACATAGTCTTACCATATGATCCAACACTTGTGCTTCCAGGTATTTCCTAAAATGAGCTGAAAACATGTCCACATAAAAAACCTGACACAAATACTTATAGCAACTGAAAGGGATCAGAATACATACTCCAAAAATATGTCATTTTGGTATAAGGGTTATTTTGAGCAGAAGGCAAAATAGCAGACATAGAAGAAGAAATTACCCTTTTTAACTAAAAGTGGAACATAAACTTTCATTTCTAAGGGATCCCTTCTTTATTCTCCTGTGCCAGGAGAACAATCTTTAGGACAGAAAAAATAACCTCTGAGATGAGTCTATATGAACAGACCTTCCTAAAATAACACTTATCTTCTATTACTCCTCTTATATATTTACCGTCTCTTAATTTACCAACTCTAAGAACCAAACTCCTTTCCTTTCTTTTGCCACATCTCTGCATGTTAAAAAGGTACATAAGCCTAGGTCTAACTGCCTCCGTGGGTGTTCATGTTTCTTCTGTGAAGCTCTTGTGTGAATGCAACATATAGGCAGTCCTTGATCTATGATGATTTGACTTACATTTTTTTTTTAAATTTACTGAAAGGTTCAAGGGAGGAAGGAAGCCAGAGATGGTTCAGTGGCAGGGCAGTACAAGCTTTGTTGGATAAAACCTGAAAGAAGAGGTTTCCAGGAAAGATTAGAGCCCATGTCCACTTACAAACTAGAAGTTTATATAGATTGTTTAAGGACAGCTTTTACAAGGAGGGGAGCAATGGTTAACTATTGCCAACGTGGGTTGTTGCATCAGGGGTAAGCAGGATAATGGGGCTTTCCCATAAGCAGAGGGGTCTGATAAGCAAGGAGCTTATTAGGCAAGTCTTAGTCAAGACAATGGGGACATTTCCGGAAGTGGAAAAGGTATACTGAGTAAGACTTGGGAATTTTTGGCAAAGATGGAGTCACTTTTGTTTGAGGCTCTAACAATTACAATACTGTGAAAGTGAGATGCATTCAGTAGAAATATACTTTGAATTTTTATTTTTTTCAGGCTAGCTACATGCAGTAAGATGGTTTCTCATGGTGCAAGGCAGCAGTAGTGAGTTGCAGTAATCACCTTGTGGCTGTGGCATCTTCCAGCTATTAATTCTAACTCAATACTTCAAGCATTCTTCACACCCAGTGTGTTTTTACTGGGAAAATCAATGGTGAGTACCTGTATTTATTTTGTTTTTCACTTTCAGTATATTAGGCAATAAACTGCATAAAATATTCATTACTTTATTATTAAATAGGCGTGTGTTAGATGATTTTGCCCAATTGTAGGGTACTGCCAGTGTTCTAAGAATGTTTAAGGTAGGCTAAGCTAGAATGTTTAGGGGTTTAGGATTGAATACATTTTAAATTCATGATGGATTTAACCAGATATAACTTATCAAGTTGAGGAGCATCTATAAACTTTTTCTACTTTTAATCTGCCTTTTGTTCATTTAGTTTGCAGGCCCATTCACTGAACCTAAAAGGGTAGAAAAAACGTGTTTCTTTTTTTACATTGATATGTTCATAATAGCTGAAACCAACAGCGAGCAAGATGTCCTTCAGTAGGCAAATGGGCAACCTGGGCTATATCTATACAGTGGAATATTATTCAGTAGCAAAAAGAAAACAGCTATCAAAATATGAAAACGTAGGAAGGAAACAATGCATATTGCAAGTTAAAAAGAAAAACAGCCTAAAAAGCTACATAGCAAATGATTCCAACCATATGACATTCTAGAAGAGTCAAGACTACAGAGTAAAAAGATTCCAGGTTGCCAAGAGTTAGGTAGGGAGAAAAGGAGGAGAGAAGAGAAAAGGAGGATAAATAGGTAGTGTACAGGGCATTTGGGGAGCAGGTAACTTATTTTGTATAATCTTGTAATCGTGGATACTTGACTTTATCTGTAAGTCAAGACCTACAGAACTGTACAGCACAAAGAATTAATCCTAATGTGAACTATGGGCTTCAATAATAGTAATAATAATAATGTGTCAATATTAGTTCATCAATTGAATTGCACAAATATGAGAAGTTAGTAGTAAGGATAACATGGACAGAATATGAGGTGGGTTGTAGAGAAAATATGTAAACTCTATAGTGTGTGTGTGTGTGTGTGTGTGTGTTTACTAGGAACTGAACCCAAGGCATTGTACCTCTGAGCTACATTTCAGCCTTTTTTTTTTAAAAATTTTGAAACAGGGTTCTCTAAGTTGTTTAGGGTCTTACTAAGTTGCTGAGGATGGCCATGAACCTGTGATCCTCCTGTCTAAGCCTCCCAAGGACTAGTATTAGGGGCATGCAACACCATGCCTGGCTGAGAACTTTCTATACTTTATGCTCAAAATTTTCTGTAAACTTAGAACTTCTCTAAAAATGTGTTAATTTAAAAAATCATTTAGAGCCCCCTAATTTTTCATATGTCTTATTAAAGTGCAACAGATATTAATAGAGATAAAAGAAGGGATAAGATAGTATAAAGCAGAGGGAAAGGCAGAAAAATATGTGAATAATAAAAAGATAAGTAAAATAAAATTTAGGCAACAAGGAAAATATTAGCAATTTATAGAAATATCGTTTCCTCTTCTCCTCTTTCTTCCTTTGCTTCTTTAGAGAGGGAGGGAGATGAAAGTGAGAATGTGAGATGATAGCACAGAATTTTATATGCTTCCCCTAAGAACATGCATTTTACTTATGGCTGATGGAAGTCCAGAGTATCTGGGATGGTACACTTTTATGAGATGATTAAACATGAGATGGTTAAATCCTAACTTCTGGGGGTTCTAGGAAGGAGGTTTAATGTGACACCGAAGAAGCCATAGAGCTTAACAGTTGGGAACCTGCACTCATCGTGAACTCTAAAAGTAAATAGACCACATTGGGAGTTTTGGAAATCAAGATTGTAGTGATATGGAGGCCCAGAGTAAGGTGAAAGAGCATAAAGAGGACAAGGGGATGTCCCTAACAAACTTTCAGTCTTCATAAAATTATTCCTAATTTTTAAAGATGAATACCACTTTTGTTATAACTCATAGGTTGTGATTTTTGATATTCCAAAGACTACACATTTGTTAGGAAACCTGACACCAACTCACGATGATGTTTTCTTTTTCCATTTTGGTTTTTGCATCTAGTAAACTAAGTTGTATTTTTTTTTTAAGAGACGAAGTAAATCCTGGATGGGGGGTGGCTTAATGAAACATTGCTCACACACTATTGTTAGTGATTTGTACAGCTTTATCTGAAATAACTGCTGTATTAACCTTCATTATTATGAATAAAGATTTGGCACTGATAGTGGGTCATCTGCCAAAAATAGATGTAGAAGCTCTTATGGTCCATATACATAGACAGAAAAAAAAATAACAGATAGGAGGAGGATCCGAAGAACTATATTAAAGAGCAGTGAAACAATACATGCAGATATAAAACTCTTCTAAGGAAGCTGTAATATTTGGATTTATAATGTCTCCCAGTCCTCATGGAAACAAGGAAGAAATGCTGGAAGTGGGGCTTGGTTATTCAGGAGGAGTCCCTGGGATGTGGTGTTGAGGATAACATATGGTCCCCATTTTCTGTGCTTGCTCTCTGCTCTGGCCTCCATGATATGAAAGTGGGGCCTTGTGTGCTCTCACGAATTCTTGTGTGCTCCTGCCCCGCCATTCTGCTTTCTACCACCATACTCTGAGCTCCATATACCCAGTATAACATGGACTGAACCTTTACATATCCAGAATTGTGAGCAAATAAATCTTCCTTCCAAGTTGTGTGTGGTCAGGTTTTTCTGTTTGTTTTTGTTTTGTTTTGTCTTTGTCTTTTTTTTTTTTTTTTTTTTTGGTGGTACTGGGGGTGGAACCCAGAGGCTTTCTACCTCCGGGCTATACTCCCAGATCTTTTTTTAAAATATATTTTATTTGGAAACAGGGTCTCACTAAGTTGCCAAAAGCCTCACTAAGTAGCTGAGGCTGGCTTCAAACCCGTGCGATCCTCCTGTCTCAGCCTCCCATGCGCGGGGATTACAAGTGTGCGCCACCACGACCAACCTGTCTTTTTTTTTTTAACAACAAAAGATATGTTTTTATTTTAAATGTAAACCTGTGTCTTACATTGGATGGGAGAGAGCCCTCTTGCTGGCACTGTTTTTTTTTTTTTTTTTTTTTTTTTTTTTTTTTTTTTTTTGGTGGTACTGGGGTTTGGTCCTGGAAGCCAAACACTGAAAAAAAAGTCAAAGAAGACCTTAGAAGATGAAAGATCTTCCATGCTCTTGGATAGGCAGAATAAATATCAAAATATCCATTATTCCAAAAGTGATCTACAGATTCAATGTAATACCTATAAAATTAGATATTCCTCACAGATATAGAAAAACAAGCCCTTAAATTCATGGAACAACAAAAAATCCAGAATATTCAAAATTTCTCAGCAACAAAAACTATGCAGGAGACATCACAGTATTTGACTTCAAACTATACTACAAAGCCATAGTAATAAAACAAATAGTATTGGCACAAAAACATACGCATACACCAATGGAGCAGAATAGAAGACTCAACAAATCCACACACTTATAGTCAATTAATTTTTAATGAATCAGCCAAAAACATACACTGGAAAAAATATAACCTCTTCAACAAATGGTGTTGGCAAAACTGGTTAACCATATACAGAAAATGTAAATACACCCTACTTTCTCACTCTGTCCAAGAGTCAATTCAAGGTGGATCAGAGACCTAGAAATCAGACCAGAGACCTTGAAGCTCTTTGAAGAAGGCATAGGTCTAACACTTCAGCACATAGATATAGGTAAAAACTTTTTCAACCAACCTCAAAGGTACAAGAAATTAAAAGGAGGATCAATACATGGGACTGCATTAAACCGAAGAATATCTATACAGCAAAGAAGACTTTCAAGAACCTCAACAAAGAGCTAACAGAATGGAAGAAAACTTTTGCCAACTACTCCTCCAAAAGAGGACTAATATCTAGAATCAAGAAACTCACAGGTAAGAAAACAAATAATCCAATCAAAAAAGGACAAATGAATAGACGCTTAAAAAGAAGAAATTCAAATGGCCAACAAATATATGAAAGGATGTTCTACATCATTAACAATCAGAGAGATGCAAGTCAAAACTACCCTGAGATTTCACCTAAACCCAATTATAATGGCAACGATTAAAAACACAAACAACAACACATGCTGGCGAGGGAGTGAAGAAGTAGGAACTCTAATACATTATTGGTGGGATTGCAAATTAGTGCAACCACTTTGGAAAACAGTATGAAGGATGAAGGATCCTCAGAAGAATAGGGACAAACCTACCATATGATCCAGCAGTTCCACTTCTAGGTATCAACCAACCAACCAAACAAACAAAAAACCAAACTACCAAACTAAGGCATGTGTATCTATGTTTATAGCTGCACAATTCACAATTGTTAAACTACGGGACCAGCCAATATGTGCATCAACAGATAAATGGGTTACAAAACTATGGTATATGTACACAATGGAATTTTACTCTGTCACGAAGAAGAAAATTATGTAATTTGCAGGGAAATGGATGGAACTGGAGAACATTATGCTAAGTAAGATTAGTTAGTCACAAAAAATAAAAAATTGTATGCTCTCCTTAAAATTTGGAAGCTAGGGAGAAAATGGGTCATAGTGATAACTGTAGAAGGAGAAACCTTAGATGAGCAAATAAGTTGACCTGAGGGTGATGGGAGGGGGAAAGAGGAAAACTCCCTAATGCACATGATGTACATTCATAAACATATCAGTCAATTACTAAGCCTAGCATGAGAAGGAAGGAGAGGAGAGGAAATGGGGTGGGAATTGGGGAAGGGCTAAATGAATGATTTGTGCATGTATGGCTCTACCATCTTGTACCCCATTAAGATGTATGATTATAATGCACCAATAAAAAAATTTGTTTCAGACATATAAGGCTGTATGTAGAGGAGCTTTAAGTAAGAATAGAGATTGAAGGACATACACTTAAATGGAGGTAATTAAGACATGTGGAAAATGTGGAAAGTGTTGTGTGATATGGCAAAGAGACTACACACCCCAAAATGTTTTATGTGTTTGTATATATGTATGGTGGGTGCTTTAGTGAATGCTAGCTACCAATGGTTGTGTCAGAAAAACTGAGAAACTGCTGTGTAATTTAGAGTTTGGAGATGATATAATACTTATAAAGCCCATGTAGTCCAATCCCTAAGCAAGATCACATTTATAAGAACAAAGCATAAACAGGCAAGTCAAGCTTTAACATGGTTCTCATACATATTTGAGGAGGTTCAAGTATGTGATCCAAAGCATTCTTTACTTAAAATATTTTCCTTTCCAATCTGCAGCACCCAGCTTCCAGATTATTCTATGTATATATATCTATAGACTTTCCTTTCTACATTGAGAAAAATTGCCTAATAATAAGATTAGAGTCTGTGATTGTTATTAGTAGCCTTTTTGAGAGAAGACTTAATACAAATATTGTTCAAGTAGCTCCTCGATTATAGAAGGGTTCCTGGAGGACATCCTTTTCTTTAAGTTAGCAAAGAGTAAGAGAAAGGCAAACCACTTATACCTTTTGGCCTTTATATAAGTAGTTCAGAATTCTACTGGTTGCTAAGATATGAAATGGCATATCTTGTATCTGTTACAGAAGCTTTATTGACATGACTAGATTTGTCATAGTGCCCCAGGGATTGTCTGAGAGTTATTATTTGCCTACAGAGGAGACCAGATATAGGACTCAAAGAAGAGAAACACTTTTTTTATGTGTGTGTGTGGTACTGGGGATAGAACCCAGGGGCATTCTTTCTCTGAGCTACACCCCCGACCTATTTCTTTTTTTGGTGGTACTGGGGTTCCTGGAAACCCTTCTACCTCCAGGCTACACTCCCAGACCTTTTTTTAAAAAATATTTTTATTTGGAAACCTGCGTGATCCTCCTGTCTCCGCCTCCCAAGTGCGGGGATTACAAGCATGTGCCACCACGCCTGGGCCCCGACCTATTTTTTATTTTTTATTTTGAAACAGGATCTCATTGAGTTTCAAAGGGCCTCACTAAGTAGCTGAGGCTGTCCTTGAACCATGATCTTCCTGTCTCAGCCTCCCAAATTCTGGGATTACAAGCATGCACCACCATGCCCAGCGAGAAACACTTTTGAAAGGACCTACAGGTCCATATTACATATAACCATATGAACATAGTCCAATGGAAAAGAAAATTATATTACATTTTTTAGCAATGCAGTGCTTGTTGATGTTCAATTAAAGTCTATAGTAAAAGTGTCTGATTGAGTTGAGTGTGGTGGCATACACTTGTAATCCCAGTACTTGGGAGGCTGAGACAGGAATATCAGAGGTTCCCAGCCAGCCTCACCAACTTGTGAGGCCATCTGCAACTTAGTGAGATCCTATTTCAAAATAAATAAATAAATAAATAAATAAATAAATAAATAAATAAATAGGGCTGGGGGTGTAGTTTGGAGGTAAAACACCCCTGGCTTTCATCCCCAGTACCACAAAAAAAGGGTATGATTGTAAAAATTACTGCAAAAATCAATGTATTCAAATCAAATCAATCAATTTGATAATTTAGTCCAAGAAAATGTTATCATTCATGAATTACAATTGTGAGAAAAGTTCAAGCTTGGTTATCACAAGGGACTAACGGTCAGATAAACTTTATTTTTATATTAAAAGATATTTTCCCAGATTCAATTCCATAAAGTTATATATGATTCAAACAGAATTTTTATGATAAGTTTACATTAAAATTATCCTCTGTTTCAATTTTTTACCTCCAAGAAACTCTGGAGTAGTTTTATGACTCTTTATAAAATAAAATCAGAAGAATAAGAACTTTTTAAGCACAAATGATGTTCCAGGCTTTGCCTTAAGTCCTGTAAGGTGAACAAAGAGAGTTCCAGGCTTTTTAAAATCCAGGAGAGAAAATAAGTTTAAGAACTGAAAGGTTAAAAAACATCACAAGGTATAAGTAATATTTTAAGGGCAACTACAAATATAAAAATATAACTCAGGCTTCAAAATTCCTTGGGAATCAGCAGATCAACTATTTGGCCAAAGAACAGGGTTTTTGAAAAATGTAAGGGGAAAAATCTGGAAAGATAAACTGGGTTTTAAAATATGGACTGTAGATGCCAGAATAAGGTTTCAGACTTGATTTTATCAAAAATGTTTAATTTTAACCATAAGTAGAAGTAGTAAAATCAGAAAACCATGTTTGGGAGACAGCTGCGTGCAGACAGGACAGAGAAACTTCAGACACAGAGAAGGGTTAAAAGGCCACTAACATTTTTTTAGGTGGTTTAGGGTACTCTATGGACATGGGAAGGGCACCTCCATCCCAAATTTGATCCCTGTGTCTAGACTAACAATGCTACACACATACTAAAGTTAAGAAAAGACTTACTACTTACACTATGAGGCTTTCTGGGGAGAGCAGGGCAAACTTCCAAGCACATCCAAAAATGGCTAGAGAGAATAGGGAGGTGTGACTGGATTAGACTTCAGGGTGGTTAGGGTACAGGAATGAGGTAAGGGTTCCCCATGTGTATTGGGCTTTGTGTGATTTGAACTTCCTACTGGTGCAAAGGAGAGAGCCTCTGGGCTTTCTTACCAACTTGCTCAGAATGGGGAAGAAAAAGGGGAATGAGGTGGTTTGAAAGTCATCAGCGACTAAACATCAAGAAGGGAGCCAGACTCTTTATTACATAGATATAGCACAAGAGTGGTAAAATGATGAATGAGAGCGCTACATTAATATTACAAATGAGCTATAAGCCCTAACCTGATAAGAACTGCTCTACGGGAGGCAGATCCACACAGAATGGATATCTGTGAGGATGGAGGGGACAGAACTTCCAATTTACAGGCCCACTGAGGAACTGTGAAATGTCAAAGAGGAGGTCTCTAGGGTTTTGAAATAAATATCCCAGCAACCCTTGAACTTTTGTTCAGTGTTGTCTTTTCAAAAATATTTTAATATGTTGCTTATATTTTGGATAAAGATTTTTTTGGATAAAGACACACATCTAAGTGGGGATTGTTTGCATACGGGATGATAATTGTAAATTTTTTTCTGTTTAGTGAATCAGTTTTGTTTTGATATTTTGTTATGTGTTCTTACTTTCTGTGTGTAGTGAGAATCATCCAGGGAACTTAACATTCTCATTTCCCCCCACAGTCCTAGATACTCTTGAGCAGAGCTCAGGAATGTGTGTCTTAACGGGTCACCCTGATGAACGTTGCCCCATGATATACCCAGCACGCTATCATTCTCTGAAAAGGCTTTAGCCAAAGTCTAACACAATCACAATTGGTAATAACTCAACTGCTTTGTTGGCTCTTTCCCTGACTAACCAATCTTTTAACTTCTGTACTTATGGAATTTGTGAAGGCAAAATTGAAAGCCAAGACTACACTTCTCTTTGGTTATTACTCAGAATTTAGTGGTGTTTGAATGGTTGTTTTAAGGAAGAGTTTTATGGCCAGGCAGAGTGGTACAGGCTTGTATATCCAGCCTTTCAGGAGACCAAGGCAAAAAGATTGAAAGTTTTTGAGAGCAGCCTGGGTAACTTAATTGACTCTGTCTCAAAATAAAAAGGGTCAGGGATGTAGTAGGACACCCCTAGGTTCAATCCCCAGTATCCGGGGGAGGAAGGAACACCATTATATACTTTTTCTACCTTAAGTTTTACAAAGTCCAATTATTGCCACATTACACTGTAGAAAATGGAGGTTCAGTAAGATTAAGCAACTTGCCTAAGTAGTACAGCCACCAAGTGGGAAAACCAAGTTTCAAACCTAGTTTTGTCTAAATCAAACTGATATTATTAACCATGACATCTGTTTACTGCCAGGAGACTGGTGCTGGCCTTTCAGTCTCACTTGAGTGATGATGGGGGGTCCCAAGGCGCACAGAGCAGGGGAAATTAGGCAGTTTCCCACTTAGCTTTCTCATATTTTGACAGTAGAATAACAGATGTTGATCTGTTGTCATAACGGTCTCTGTCTCCTAGGATAGAACTTTGCTGTTTAACTGGCATCTCAGGGCTTCAGAGAGGGTGGCTGGGAGTGTGAGTGAGGAAGGTATCATTCCTTGGAGCCAGGTGTACCGGGCCCAGATTATACAGGGATTAGGGACTCCTGGTCAGAAATTTGGTTTTAATTCTAAGTATTGTGGGAAAGAAATGGAATTTTTGGGACAGGAGATTTAGTGGTCTCTTTTCTGTCTTCAAAATAGCCTCTTAGTATGTGAATAATGGATGAGAGGGAACAATAGTTGAAGTAGAAAGTTGAGTAAGAAGTTTATTTTATCCACTGAATATCTTGTGTATAAA
This sequence comes from Muscardinus avellanarius, assembly GCF_963383645.1. Taxonomy (NCBI): domain Eukaryota; kingdom Metazoa; phylum Chordata; class Mammalia; order Rodentia; family Gliridae; genus Muscardinus; species Muscardinus avellanarius. The sequence continues at coordinate 146,749,405 of NC_137787.1, read as the reverse complement.
GGTTTCTTGTGAAGGAAAAAACAAACAAAAGAAGTGTTTATAGACTTCTTTTGTATACCCTCAAATTTCATAAATTGAAACCCTAACTCTGGACGTGATGATATTAGAGATAAGAGCCTTGGCAGATAATTAGATCATGAAGGTGGAGCCGGCATGAATAAATAGGATAAGTGCCTCATAAAGGCACCCCCAGAAATTTCTCTTTGCTCTCCATCATTTGAGGATTCCATGGAAATATGGCCCTCTGCAGACAAGGAAGTGAGCCCTCATTAGACATTACACCTTCAGCCTTCTGTTCTTGAACACCCCAGGCTCCAGAACTGTGAGAAGTGTTTTCTGGCCACTCAGTCTATGGTATAGTTATTATAAGTAGTTCTGACTAAGAAGAAAGAAATCATTTTTTTAGCCTAGATGTGGCAGAAACTCAGAAAAAATTTCTAGAGTTCCCCCATATCTTCCCCAAAGTAAGTTTTCAGAGAGGGTAAGAAGTAGTGGAAGATATAATCATAATTTGAGCATTTTCAGGTAATTTTATTTTTATTTTTTTATTCTAAATTCTTTTATTTTTTTTATTTCAAAATTCTCCCAAGTACCTCCACTCCTATCACTGTTGACTCTGAAACTTACAGAACAGACAGGTGTTGAAGATGATGATGGCCTCTATGGAAAATGTATATAAATATAAATATATATTAGTTATTATATATAATATTTTATATACTTGTTATATATAAATACATATGTTATTTTCCTAGTAGAGTTGAAGAAAAATAGTTTTCTTCATTGTGTGTATGAACCAGTTTTGGAGTCATACTCCATCACACAAAGCACCTGAGGAATAGCTTGAGGCTGACATGCCCTGTGCTCAAGGATGAGTTTCTATTTATCTGAGACATGACTCAAGCTGCCTTGAGACTAGAATAGATTTCATAAATGCCATGTGTTTCTTCATGTTACTTAGCACTCCTTTAATTGGAAATGATAGAAACCCAACTTGGATTACCAGAATGGAAGGGAGTATTTATTTATTTATTTGGTATTGGGGATTGAACTCAGGAACATTCTATCCTCAGCACTATTTTTTTTATTATTTTGAAACAGGGTTTTACTAAGTTACTAAAAACCTTGCTAGGTTGCTGAAGCTGGCCTTAAACCTGTGATCCTCTGGTCTCAGCCTCCCAAGTATTAGATTACAGGTGTGGACCACTACATCTTGGTGGAAGGGAGTACTTATTGCAAAGATAAAAATATGTCATGGAAGCAAAGGTTGGAAAGAAGGCTGAATCTCTGGAAGAGTTGGAATTAAGTTCCTGGAAATTCTAATTTTCCATATTCATTTTTAAACACCTTTATTTATGTGGTAGAAAATATGGGTACTGAAATCTTTCAGGGCTCTAGCCACTTGGATAGAGGGAGATAATGTGATTTTCTCAATCCCAAGTCCAAAACTTTAAAGAGTCAGAGTCTGCTGGAGTCTGGGTCTTACTCTGAGAAATCATTGTGTCGGAGGAGGGTATCATTTGGCTCACAGAGTGAACTCTATAGTATCATTCAGATGGACAGGAAGGGCAACTCTCCCAGGGGAGTTGAGGATACACTATTTTCTTTTCAGGGTCTCCAATGATAGAAGGTTAGTAGGGAAAATGTTTCATAGATATTCACTTCATGAGTGATGTTATGTTTGTTAAAAATTAGGTCAATTAATTAAGTGAATTACAAGCCTATAAAACCAAAATCAAGAAAACAGTTAATCCAAAGGGCTATCTAGAATACAAAAAAAAAATACGATTGAATAATGAACAAAGATTGGCATTGTATTTTTCTGTTAACTGAATTTGGATAAACTATTTCAGGGAATGATTGCTTTCTTTAAATAAATTATATGCTAATTCCTCCAAACTAGATTTTTCCACAAAAAAAGTTAAATACTTGCTTATGTTCATGGAACAAAGGCCCCTTAACTATCCCTCTCCCTATTTAACAATCTGCTGTGTAAACTTTTATGGTAAGCTCATTGGAGGGCCTGGAGCAGTGTCATATGTAATATTACACTATTAGTGTGGATCCTCATGGTTTACTATGAGAAGAACATGCATTAGTCAAGGCTTTCCAAGAAATAGAACCAACAAGAGGTGTGATGTGTGTGAGTGTGTGAGTGTGTATGTGTGACAGAAAGAGAGAGAGAGAGAGAGAGAGAGAGAGAGAGAGAGAGAGAGAGAGAAAGACAGAGAGAGGAAGCTGAGGAAAGATAAATTCTTCCAGGATATGCCCCAGTGACCTATATCCTAAAGTAGGTTCCACCTCCCAATAAGGCCATCAAATTATGAATCTATCGATGAATTAATTTACAATGAGGTCAGAACCCTCATAATCTAACCATATTCCAATCACTTCCCCAAAACTCCACCTCTGGATGTTGCTGCATTGGGGACCAAGTCTTCAACACATGAGGTTTGGTGGATGTTCTCAGTCCAAACCATAACACTAACAAAAGAACAAGAAGACTTGATTCCCTTAGCAAGGATGTATATCTGTCATAGCTAATAAAGACGTCACAGTGTGAACAGAGAAACCTAAAGATGAAGGCTACTAAAAGCCATGCAAAATAAGAAGTGAGTGGGCTATGCAAAAGACAAAATTTCTTCTGCAAACTGTGCCTTTGTGTGACTCAGCAGATGAGGTACCTATAAACCGAGGCACCAGCTGCATAGCTTCAATTTCCACAGTTAGAATTCAAGATGCATATGTTTCCTTATTGAGTAACATTTATTTAATACATGAGGATATTGATCAGCTCATGAGTCTTCATGTCAGTAAAAACCAATTTAATGACTTATTCTGATTAAGAGATTTTAATTTCCTTCTTTTCTATAACATTTTATTTCCCCTGTGTTCATGGGTTTTGGGCCTCTTTTCAGGACTGAGGAATAAAGACGAGGGATTGTGGTGAACAAGGATGCTTGTAGATCTCTGAGCAAAGTCCTATCTCTCTCTCTGAAGTGAATTCAGAAATCAGATGGGGCACTAATCATGACTACAAGCTGACTGCCTGGTCAGTGGTTGCAGGGGAGAAGTGAGAGTTGGAGTTATCTTTAAAGCTGGGTGTGGTGGCACATGCCTGTAATCTCAGAGCTTGGGAGGTTGAGACAGGGGGATCGCAGGTTTGAGGCCAGCCTCAGCAATTTAGCAAGACGCTCAGCAACTTATGAAGACCCTGTTTCAAATAAAATTAAAAAAAGGGCTTAGGGGGGGTGGTATAACTCTAAGGTAAAATGCCCCGGAGTTCAGTACCCGGTACCAAAATAAATAAGTAAATAAATAAATAAACAAACATAGAACTACCTTTATGAAGTGTCTAACTATTCTCCTGCTCTGCCCTGTCCCTGCTAATATACTTTCATGAGCTTCATCAAGTGGGGAAGGCCTTTGCTGTTTCCTGTCTCATAAGGTAGAGGGGTCTAGCATGAAGGTGTAGATCTAAACTATATAATCATAACACCAGCCAAACAATGTGATTCTGAAGATTTAATAAAATAACTTTGCTATATGAAGTGTTATCTAAATGTAACTGGATTTAATTTTCTAGTTTATAAGGCTTAGGACTATTAATGTAATTGAGTACTTAAGGGTGTAATTGAGTGCATATGACAACGTTAGGTCATTGCTTAGAAATTATTGAATGTATACTTAAGAATAGTGATTTTTGCATCGATACATCTGTGTCTTTCCTAATCATGAGTAGCCTATATGCATGAATTTATTTGTAGGCATAGTATTATTTTAGTTCTGCCATTTGTGAAAAACAAGGGAATTTGAGAAGCTTTGCAAATAAGAAGTTGGAATTCTGGAGACTTAAAAAGATTTACTTCAAAAGAGAAATACCTTTCATTTCCCTCCAATTAGTAAAGTTCCAAAGCTTATAAAAATGCCCAGAAATTTAGACAAGTATAAGAAATGTTAACAGTTACACCCAATTCTCTGGCCTAGAGATTACTTCTATTAACATATAGAGTTATAACATATAACATACTTCTATTAACATAACTCTACATAAACAAATCGTGAATATTTTTCCATTTCAATAAACATAAAACCAACATTATTTTTTATAATTCAGTTTAAAGTAATTTCAAACTTAAATACCCTATTTCTTCCATGTAGACTCTCTTGTATAAACATTTACCCATTTCTCTCTCTCTCTCTCTCTCTCTCTCTCTCTCTCTCTCTCTCTCTCTCTCTCTCTCTCTCACACACACACACACACACACACACACATACACACACACACACAAGTGTGTGTGTGTGTGTGTGTGTGTATAATCTCCCTCATCATTAGTCTTTTTCTGAATCAAAGAGAGGAAGGAAATGCACAAGAATCCCCTAAATCTTTTTTTTGTGTGTGATACTGGGGTTCCTGGAAGCCCTTCTCCCTCTGGGCTACACTCCCAGACCTATTTTATATATTTTTATTTGGAAACAGGGTCTCTTAAGCCAGCAAGGCTGGCTCCGAACCAGCGCGATCCTCCTGTCTCCGCCTCCCAGGCTCGGGGATTACAAGCGTGCGCCACCACGCCCGGCTCCCCTAAATCTTTAAATCCTCCATTGTGTATTTCCCACCCCTACCTCCAAACATGGGTGCCTTCTACATTTTCACCACAGTTGTAGTTCACAACCTTCCTAAGTAAGAAATTAACAAGCTACAATGCCACCCTGAAATTCACAGGCCCTATTCAAATTTCTCAACTGTCCCCAAAATGTCTCTTTTCCCTTTCTGAACCAGTATATAATCTAGAATAATGTATTAATTTTAGTTGTTTTATCTCTTTATCTGCCTTCTATTTAGAATAATTCTTTAATCTTTCCCTATCTTCCATAGCCTTGACATTTAAATTTTTATATTCTGTATTCATTCTGAATAATGTCCATCTATCTGAGTCTGTCCACTAATTCTTCATGATGCTCAGATACAGACCATGAATCCCTGACAGCAATATCCAGGAAAGGATGCAGTGCTCTGCTCAGGGTACCATTTCAGACAGTATGACTCTGACCCATCTTACCATGGTGAACATAAACTTTTATCACGTAGTATGACAGGCAGACTACTAACTCTGAAATATATCCTAATCTCAATCCCAGCAACCTTCAAATATATTACCTTAAATGACAAAAAGAACTTTGCACACGTATTAAGGTTAAGGACTTTGACATGAGATTATCTTGGATTTTCTGGGTAGGTCTAGTCTAATCACATGACCCTTTAGCAAGAGCAGAGCCTTTATTAAAACTAGTTAGAACCAGAGATATGGCAATGTGAGATGGACTCAACCTACCAGTATTGGCTTTGAAAATGAAGGAGAGGAGTCCTGGGCCCAGGAACGAAGGTAGCCTGTAGATGCTACAAAGAAAGAAACACAGCCCTGTCAATACCTTGATTTTAGCCCTGTGAGACCTATGTTGGATGACTTCAATTTTTAGTATGTGTAGTATTGGGTGTTTAACCCAGGAATATTCTCTGAGCTACTTCCCTAGCCTTCTTTTAATTTTTATTTTAAAACAGGGTCTCACTAAGTTGCTGGGGACCTCTCTAAGTTGCTGAGGATGGCCTCAAACCTGCAATCCTCCTGTCTCAGCCTCTCAAGTAGTAGGATTATAGGCATTCATCACCACTCCTGACTGTGACTTGTATCTTATGTTTTATATAATGACTATATGTATAGGTATACCAACCTCAGCAGATTTTAGAAAGGGTACTTGGCAGTCTCTTTCATTCACTCAGTAACTATTGTGAGCCAGGAGAGGATACAGAAAGAGCCTGGGATCTGATAAAAAGCACAAGGAAAGAGAACAAAATAATATCAACATGGTATTATGGAGGGGAATAGGAAAGATGCAGTAGTGCCTCAAAAAAGAAAGTGGTCTACTCTGGGGAACATAGGAAAACAAAACAAAACAAAAAACCAAGAGAATTAACCTTGGTGGTGAAGATGCTCCTCTGGAGCACTGAGGAAAGGACCCAAAAATAATCAAGGTTCTTTCTAGTCTGGAGTTTTAGTGTGGAATTGAGGTCCAAGAGAAAAATCAGGACCTGCATTTATAACTGGGAAACTAAACTAGAGTACAGATTTTGAAAGAAGCTGGGTGGAAAACCTTATTTTTATGAGTGAAGTTATAAAATGCAAGACCCTCTAAAATAGCTCTGAAGTCCTCAGGATAAAATTAAAATTCTTTCTTCCTTTCTGTGGTGAACTATTTGTCTGTCTCTCTCCCCCCCCCCCTCTCCCTCTCTCCCTCTCCTGTGTTTTGGAAAATTGTCATTCCCCATCTTGCATAGGCTTAGTGGGGTATTACCCAAAAATAAAACAGTGCCTACTTCCCACTTACTGGCATTTCAGAGCTCCCTTGGTTCCTGACAATCCCCAAGCTCTTGTTCTCAGGTAGAATGCCCCTGGGTTAAATTCCTAGAACTGCCCCACCCCACACTCACATGATGCAAGTCACCTGCCTAATGTAATGTGATACTGTCAGCCCAAGGTAGATGGACACTGCCACACCATGCTGGACAAAGGTGTTAGATACAGTAGCCCTACTCTAACCCTTCCTATGTCCTGGTTTCAGGGACACTCTGGGACCAGAGTGCTGCAGTAATTTCTGGGAAGGGTCCATGAGGAGAGGCTGGGCAGGCCCTGAGGCCAGGGAAGTGGCAGGTCATGGGCACTCCTAAGGTCTGAGACTCCAAGCCACCAGCAGATGCTCCATTGTCTCATGAGACTTCATTTAAAAAAAAAAAAAGTTCAAAGATAAAACAAAGACTTTCAGGATGACAGCCTCAGAGCATAAAACCCCATACACGGCACACTCATGCTTGTGGGGTGCTGTGAAGCTCCACTGATGACACGCTCCTGAAGTTGGCCCTGGTTAGAAATGTTACACAGCACCGGGCTTGGTGGCGCATGCTTGTTATCCCTGTGCTTGGGAGGCGGAGACAGGAGGATCATGCAGGTTGAAAGCCAACCTCTCTGGCTTAAGAGACCCTGTTTCCAAATAAAAAATATAAAAAATAGGTCTGGGAGTGTACCCCGGAGGTAGAAGGGTTTCCAGGAACCCCAGTACCACCAATAAATAAATAAATAAATAAATAAATAAATAAATAAATAAATAAATAAATGTTACACAGGAAGAGTATAATAAATGTACTTCTAATCTACTGATTTTCAGGGATAGCACTTTGTTATTTATTATTTATTTATTTATTTATTTATTTATTTATTTATTTATTTTTGTACCGGGGATTGAATCTAGGAACATTCTACCTCTGAGCTAAATCCCCAGCTCTGTTTGTTTGTTTGTTTGTTTGTTTGTTTGTTTATGTAGGGTCTCACTAAGTTACTAATGGTCTTGATAAATTGTCAAGACTGGCCTCAGACCTGGGCTTCTCCTGTCTCAGCCTCTCAAGGACTAGGATTATAGGCATGTGCCACTATGCCTGGCTTGGTAGTCTTAATTTAAATAACAAAGGGTATGATTTCGTTTTCTTTACCTGCGTTGGGTTAAATTTTGTCTCCATAATTCTCCACCCTTTCTTTATTTTGATTTTCAAAGACACTTTTTTTTTATTTCTCCAGAGACTCTCTTCAGACATTTTGGCTTATTTTGAATGTAAAATTAGAACTTCACATTGGTTTGCAAGGCTAGTCCTGATGAATGAGAATATTGTGGGTTGCAGTTCTACTTAGAAAAACATATTTTGGAGTCCCAAAGTGGTAGATATGATTTTTTGTTAGTTTTTAAATCTTACTTTATACAATTTCTGATAAATAGTGAAGCCCAAAGCCAAATGATCCTACTGAGACACTTTGGTCTAAGATCGGCTAATTTGTGTACAGCAGCTCCATTTCTAGAAATATGTATAATTTTTTTTTCTCACTTGGGCAGGCGAGAGAGTATTTTGAAATGATACTTTCTCATGACACAGCTGGTACACGTTGTTTCTTGTCCTCAAAGAAAAATATGATCTTAACATGTGTCCAATATCTTTTTTTGTGTGTGTGGTACTGGGGTTCCTGGAAGCCCTTCTACCTCCGGGCTACACTCCCAGACCTATTTTTACATTTTTATTTGGAAACAGGGTCTCCTAAGCCAGCTCGCGCGGCTGGCTTCGAACCTGCGCGATCCTCCTGTCTCTGCCTCCCAAGCGCGGGGATTACAAGCGTGCGCCACCACGCCCGGCGTGTCCAGTATCTTTTAAAATATATTCTGGTTCATCTCCCATATTCCCACTGTAAATTTGATAACATAAATATCCATGCTAAAGCTTCGGGGGATGTAAAGTTGGTTAGAGTTGAACCCTCCTTGTATTATTCAGTCTCTACTTGTTTCCTCATCTTTCTGAATGATTTCTTGGGCATTCATCAAAACTGGATTGGATGTATTGGTGATGCACTCACCAGCTTAGGCAATACACGAGCCTAACAGGAGCCGTTGAGGAAGGGAATAGACGCGCTGAGAGCCAGCAAGATGAACATAAAGCATGCTCAAGGGGAAATCACAGTTTTCTGTGGACTCAATCAGGCCTAGACATCATTCTCTAGTGCCTCCAATCTCCACTTGCTCAAATGTCTTAGAGAACATTTTGTTGGGAGGTCATGATGGTAGGAGGAGAAAGAGGGTTTCTAAAACCCTCTGATTCAGAAGTATGTTGGAGAAGGCTTCTTGTATTGGCTTAAGAGAGATGACTGTTAATGATATTTTGGCAACTTTAAATTGGCCATAAAAACTGTTATATATTATAAATGAAGTCACCGAAAAGCGCTTGTTTTCCAGCAGGCCACAGTCCATCTTTAAGCCTATACTACTCTCCAAACATATTATCTGGCTTCCTCCAATTGCCTGTATTACTTTTTCACATTGGTGTGGCCTTTATCTTTATAATTACTATTTATGTACCTGCCTCAATTTTTGGCTACAGAAACCACAATATCTAGTGTATAATAGATACTTAACAATGTGCCTGGTATCAATGGACACATAAAATACATATTTTTGCAGATCACATTAAAACTAAAAAAAATAGATTTTTATTAGTAGCATTTTGTTCATTTCTTTATTTATTTATATAATATTTACTGAGCTCCTATCATGTAATTGTGCTAAGTTCTGGGGACATACCAAATAGCAAGGCATGCTTTTCTTTGCAAGAAACTCACAATTCACTGGGGAAGATATATATAGAGTGCTTTTTCTTTGTATAGCTATATCTGTCTTACTGTATTTTTTAATGTGTACATTAGTTGGTCTGCAAGGTCATAATGCAATTCTATAAATGTTTACATAAAGAAAAAGATCTTTTTTAAATTTAATTTTATTTATTTATTTTTTTATTGGTGCACTGTATTCATACATCATAGTGGGATACAAACTTTTGTAGACGTACATGCACACATCGCCCAGTCAGCCCCCACCCGATCCCCACCCCATTCCCTCCCCATCCCTCCTTCCCATGCTTGGCTTAGTGGTTGACATCTAGTATTATAGCAATTTATCCAAAATTAAAAATGATAATCTCACATAACAGTTTCATTTGTCTGATACCAAGCTTTTGATGACTTAAAGATAACATTTCAATATTTCTTTTTGCTTTCTTTCTTACCAGAGAATATTTTTTTCTATTTTTTTAGGTGAAACTATCATATATTTATATATTTATTTTTCAGAAAAAAATCTATCCTAATATGGAATATGGATTCTAGATACCCAAAACGATCTTGAAAAAGAACAAAGCTAGAAGATATATATTTTCTGATTTCAAACTATATAAAGCTACAATAATTGAAACAGTGTAGTACTGTTCTAAAGGCAGATATATAAACCATTGGCGTTAAATACAAGCCTAGAGCTAAATTCTTCCCTATATTATCAAGTTATTTTTGACAAGGTTTCCACGAACATTTGGTGGTGTAAATGATAATCTTTTAACTAAATATTGTTGAAAAATAATAATTACATGGAAAAGAATAAAATTGGACCCTTACCTAATCCCATATACAAGTATTAACTCAAAATAGATAAAAGACCTAAATATAAATCTTAAGACTATAAACTTTTAGAAGAAAATCTGGGTCATAAAACCCCACAACATTGAAATTGGCAGTGATTTCTTGGATATGATTTCAATGGCACAGGCAACAGAAGAGTATACAAACTCCCTAAAAAATAAAAAAAATTGTATATCCAAAGACAATGTAAACAGAGTTAAAAGTTACTGATAGAATTGGATAAAATATTTCCAAATGCTATATCTGAAGGTATATTAATATTCCAACTAGAAATCCTAAAAATTAGCAACAATAAAGGCAAACAATACAATTTAGAGATAGGTAAAAGACTAACATAAATAATGAATCTCCACAGATAACCAATCTTAGTTGTCTGTTGGATGGAAAATCTTGTTGCTCTGGTTCTGGTGTGTGTTACCTAATTCTTCTTTGTAGTTAATCTCTTTGAGTATTTTCTCTAGCACTGGTTTTGAAGACATAAATTCCTTTAGTTTCTGTTTGTCATGGAAGCTTCTTATTTCTCCATCTAATTTGATAGAAAGTTTTGCTGGGTAGAAAATTTTTGGCTGGAAGTTGTTTTCTTTCAGAGTTTGGAATATGTTACTCCAAGCCCTTCTGGCTCTCATGACTTGGTTTGGGAAGTCTGGAGTGATTCTAATTGGTTTGCCTCTGAATGTCACTTGGCCCTTTGTTTTTGTTGCCTTTAAGATTCTCTGCTTGGCTTCCACATTGGTCATTTTGACAATTATGTGGCGTGGGGATCCTCTTCTCTGATCCTGTCTAAAGGGAGTTCTATAAGTTTCCTGGACCTGTGTATCAACCTCTTGCTCTATGTTTGGAAAATTTTCTGCTATTACTTCCTTGAAGAGATTGTTGATCCCTTTGGTTTCACTTTCTTTTCCCTCCTCTATTCCAATTATTCTTAGGTTAGCTCTCTTAAAATGGGCCCATATTTCTTCAATGTCAGATTCCTGCTGTTGGATATTTTTTTCTAGATTAGAAACTATGCGTTCATTTTTGAAATGATCATCTTCTAAGAGCGAGATTCTGTTCTCCATGTGGTCTAATCGGTTGTTTGTGCTTTGAATTGAGGCCTTTACTTCATTAATTGCATCCTTTATCTCTTTTTGGCTCTCTCTGAGTTCTTTTCAAAGCACCTCTATTATTTCTACAGTTATTTTCCTGATTTGATCTTCTAGAAATCTCTGATTTTCAATTTTATCGGGTTCTGATGTTGTGGGGTTGTGGGCATTCATTGCTCCATTGTTATTCCTCTTTCCCATGATTTCGGAAGTTTGTGCCTTCTCTGGGTTCTTCCCTTGGGTCACTATGACTTCACTTAATGTGCTCTGGATCTCGAGTCAGTAGTATCTCAGACCCTTTACTGGGTTGTATCACAGAGTCTCCGACCCATGGAGTCGATGGAGGCTGCTTTAAACTATGGGAGGTGTCAGGTTGCACGTTCTCCTATGGTGTGATATCTCTGCCACTGCCACTCCCCCACTGGGTCAAGTCCCAGGGAGTACAGTACTGGGATTTCTCCTCTGGGGCCCGCAATTTGACTCACTGTTCTTGAGTTCGCAGATGTAGCTGTACTGGACTTTTTGAATTCGCTGCTGCTGCTGCCGGTTCAATATGGCGCCGCTGCTACGCCTTCGGCCATGAGGCTGGCTTATTTCTTCTTGGTTTTGAATTCCACTCTGAGTCCTTGCAGCATGTGCTGAGCTCAGCCACTGGGAGCTTTAAATGTTTCCTGCGCTGAAAAATCCTGCTTGGCTGTTCCGCAGCGGCTCACCTCGGCTTGCTGTAGCTGTCCGGTGAAGTCGCCACTGCCGTCGGCAGTATGGCGCTGCTGCCGCGTCCTCGGGCGTGAGGCCGGTGTATCTCCTCTGTGGCTCTGAGCTCTGTTCTCAGTCTGCTTTCTTTCTGGAGCCTGGTGATTTTTTTGTTTCTCTGGTGATGGTGTTTTCTGGCTATGAAAGGCGCTGATTTTGTGGTAATGGAGATTGGTTGTTAGCGGGGCTCTTAAGTCCCGCTTTTCTCGGTCGCCATCTTCCCCGAAAAAGATCTTAAGAACCACATACCAAGCAGTAGTGATTTACTTTTGATGGGAAAAAGTGGATATAGAATAAGGAAACATAATATTTTTTTACCATTTATGTTGTTGGAATATTTGAGTATGTGTTATTTTATATTTCATATACTTAAGGAGAATTTAAAAATTGATATAGTTAACATAAATTCAAGAATGTATAATGGGGCATGAGACAGCAATGTAAAGAGAGTTTATATCTGAGTCTATAGATAATCAGAATCACATGGAGATGTTTAGCTTGAAGGGTGATATGACTCAATTTATTTTGGAAGATAACAGGATTGAATAGGTAGCCCTATGAGAGATAAGTAGCTTAATGTATTCATTATTTTTTGGTCTCTAGTCCAGGACAGTTCTTATGCCTAGTTTTGGGTGAAAATAACTGAAAGTTCCTTGAGTCCTTACATGGCTATAAGAGCAGACAGTACAGACATTTAATCACTCCTTTTTTCAGCTCTAATGTTACCCTCATCTTGTGTCATGGCATCAATTAAGTTGGCAAGAGAAAAATTCACTCTGGTTCTCTGAGTCATATAGTTGGACAATAGTGGTGAAAGAAGAAAGTTTCTGGTAGAACATGGCCTTGCTAGAAATACAGATCAAATTTTCTTGTTGCTAAGGTAGTTAAGGATGTAAGGATATAGTCTGGAAGTTGTCATTTGAAAGTATCTGGGTTGTTTCCAGTGACACTGGTTTTTAAAGTAACTGACCAGGGCCCCTTGAGTCACATAGGAAGCAATTTTTTCACCTGGTGATTTTCATAGGGTGGTAATCTCCCTTAGGGTGGATCAGGTGACTATTGCTATATGAAATGGAAGGTGGAGAAGTTCAGTGAGGATCCGACCACTGGATTTATAACACAGTAAAGGGAGAAGTGACTCAGAAACCTGCTAAGTCCCTCCAGCAGTAGAGGAAGACAGCAAGGTTAAATTCCATTTATGTATTGTTTTTGACTCCAGAATGTAGCCTACTATTACTGAGAAACACTGATGTCCAGACACTGTGAGCTTAGAAAAAATCTGCTGTGACAGATTCCTTTCTTGACTTTCACAGACCTTTGAGGGAATATCACTTCCTATTCATTGCTCAGGTGAGAAAGCTTCAGATCATAAGTCTGAGATCCCATGATTACCATTAGTAGGGATTCTTTTATTGTATGCCAAGTCAGATTTTAATGCTCATCACATCAGAGAAATGAAACAATTCCATTTTATGTTTTGAATTCATAAAACCCTACCTACCTATTTTTTCCATCATGACGACTCTATTTTGGACATTTTGTTAATTCTCTCTGCTCTTTGACCTTGATTAGTACTACCTGAAGAGATCTACCCAACTTATTCATTCATCTTTTCAACAGGAGTGTGTTAATTATTGAGTGCTAATGAGGGTCAAATACTGTAAGTCATTAGGAATATAATGGTGAACAAAGAAAGCCTTGGTTCTTATGGTCCTTTCTGTATGAGATTTTAAACATAGAACAACATGTAAATGCAAAGCCATAATTATGATAAGGCAGTGCTGGAGAGGTACAAGGTAAGATTATATAAAAAGAATATTTTCTAGAGAGGAAAGCCAGGGAGGTTTCTCAGGGAGATGACTCCACTAGGCTCAACCTTTAGTGGTTAAAAAAAAAATCCCAGTACCCTGGGTCCAGGGCGGGGGTCGTGTGGGGCATGCCAGCCGGGGCCCGGGTCGCGGGACTCTGGGCCCCAGGCCAGACCGCGCATAGCACGCCAGACCCCTGGAGAAACTGGGCCCAGTACTCTGGGTCCCGGGCAGGGGTCGCGCGGGGCACACCAGCTGGGGCCCAGGTTGCGGGACTATGGGCCCTGGGCCGGACCATGCATAGCACTCCAGACCCCTGGAGAAGCCGGGCCCAGTAAGACCCTGGGTCCTGGGCAGGGGTTGGGCGGGGCACGCTGGACCCTGGAACAGCCAGGCCCGGGTTGCAGGACTCTTGGCCCCAGGCGGAGTAGTGTGGAGCACGCTGGATCCATGGGGAAACCGACCGGATCACAGTGCTACTGAGTGCCTGATCCCACTACCTCCTCAAACCACATATCCTGTCTTCTCTTATTAAAAAAAAAAAAAAGGAAAAGTAAAAGAAAAAGAAAAAGAAAAAGGAAAAATATTGGAGAGAGGTTAAGAAAGCTGTGGCGGATGCCGGGACACTGGAGATGCAGACAAAACTTATCCAAGTACACTGGAACTTATGGAAAAATTCCCCGTGAAGGAGGACTTCTGTTTCTCTATATTGTTAAGAATCTTGGACATCAGCTGTAAGGAGAGAGTTTAGCGGAGACCAAAGAGAAAGGCGATGTTGAAAGCGGTCTCCATGATGGCGGTGGAGACTTGTATTCAGGAGAAGCAGAAACCGGATCTTACCAACTTTATTTTTTTGGAGAAATTACACCACATGTCGAATGCTACCATCACGCATGCTTAGGAACACTGGACAACATTCAGAGTGGAAAAAGAGCTTGGGAAGGATTTGAAATGAAAGCAGTGGCAATGGCAGTGGCCAGTACTCAGGGGAGGCAGAGATCTGATGCATTACACCTGGAACTTTTGAAGTAATAACCCCAGAGGCAGAATGTTACCACTATGCACCCTTGAGAATGTGGGAATTGGTTGGGCGAAGAGGGTGCTCGGATTGGAGCCTGCCGAGGGGTGAGGCTGGTGACGGACACAGCAAAGCTGGGATTGGAGCCTGCCGTGAGGCAAGGCCGGTGCTGGAGCCTCCGAGGCCGGGATTGGAGCCTGCCGAGGGGTTAGGCCGGTGCTGGGGCCAGCAAAGCTGGGATTGGAGCCTGCCGTGAGGCAAGACCGGTGCTGGAGCTTTGAGACAGTGATCGGAGCCTACTGAGGGGATAGGCTGGTGCTGGGGCCAATGGCTGACATCGGAGCCTGCCGTGAGGCAAGGCTACTACTGGGGCCTTCGAGGCCGAGATCGGAGCCTGCCAAGGGGTTAGGATGATGTTGGGGCCAGTGAGGCCGGGATCGGAGCCTGCAGTGAGGCAAGGCCGGTGCTGGGGCCTTCAAGGCTGGGATCGGAGCCTGCCAAGGGGTTAGGCTGTTGCCAGGGCCAGCTGGGCCAGAATCAGAGCTCACTGTGAGGAAAGGCCGGTGCTGGGGCCTCCGAGGCCTGGATTGGAGCCTGCCGAGGGGTTAGGCCGGTGCTGGGGCCAGTGGCTGGCATCGGAGCCTTCCGTGAGTCAAGGCTGCTACTGAGGCCTCCGAGGCTAGGATCGGAGACTGCCGAGGGGTTAGGCCGGTGCCGGGGCCAACAGCCGGCAGTGGAGCCTGCCGTGAGGCAAGGCTGCTACTGGGGACTCCGAGGCCAGGATCGGAGCCAGCTGAAGGGTTAGGCTGGTGTTGGGGCCAGCGAGACCAGAATCAGGGCCTCCCATGAGGCAAGCCGCTGCTTGAGCCAGCGAGGTCTGGATCAGTCCACCAGGTAGCCAGGCCACTACTGGGGCCGTCAAGAGTGGGATCGGTACTTGCAACGTGGCATGCACAGAGAAATATCGCAGAAAATAAAAATCAGATGCTTCTCCTAATCAGCAAAAACTAGGAGGAAAGGGGCAACAGGAGGAGGTTGAGCTATAGAAAGGGCCCTATAGTGAAGCAACTAATGTGACCAATCAGAGGGTATGGAATAAGGGAGGATGGAGCCTCTTTAAAACGCAGGAGGTACATAAACAAATGTATAAAAGTTAATCACCAAACAAGCATGGGATCAAGGGAGGGGGAGAGAATGGGATAGGACCTGGATGAGGGCTAATTGGATGATGTGTGCTTGTATATCCTCTCAAGTCTTGTACGCCAATGTGATATATGATTACAACGCACCAATTAAAAATAAATAAATAAAAACAGCAAAAAACAAGGGAACAACCTTCCTAAATTCCTCTTTAACTATGTTCTATGTTATACTGTTTTCTCTGCTATGGCAACCAATTTAAAATGTATCACTAGTAATAAGATTTCATTTTTTTTCTACATTAAACAGACCAGGAAAGTAGAAAAAAAATCAAAAAACAAAACAAAACAAAAAACAAAAAATGAGCTTTTAGGCAACTTCATGTATTTTCTACCAGGAGTTGAAAAGTATTTCCTGGGTCAGTCTAAAAACTGAGCTTTCTCACCCCTATTAACATACTAAGATCTACAGACCTGCTATATTTATTACAATGATTATTAATTACATTAATTACAGTGATGATTAATATTTATATACTACCACTGAAGTGTAGAGTCCCTTCCTGACATCTAAGTCTATGGGAACAAAAGGCAGTGATTTTTTCCTTTTACTCTGGGGCATTTCCCCCACCCCACCATTCTATTTTACAGCCTACCTACTAAAACACATTTCCAATAATTTTTTCAATTTTTAAGGTCCTTTCAGATTTTAGGCAGCAATAACTTTATTTTTCCTGTTTACAAAGAGACCTGCTTTAAGTTGTAACTAGAACTGATTCAGTTATTTAATTATAATTCTGAGGGAATGTTAATGTGTACATACAGTTGTTAGGTGACAAGATCTGCTTTCTGGAACTCCCAGGATGGTGGAATTTCCAGTCATAAGCAAAGATGCCATGTGGCATTTGTGGATGAGGAGTCTGACTAACAATCTTTTTTTTTCTTCTTAGGAACCAGGCATGCCAGTTGTCTGGTACTAGTTATTAAAGTCTGTGACTGGGTTTCATCGGTGTTGCAAATCTCTTCAAATTCCCCCAGCTAAGAGAAAACTCATGAATCAGAAAATTGGGAACTATGCAGGCAGGACATTGCTTTTGAGATAAATTTGTCTGGCTCACAAAGCATAAAAGTAAACAAATACTATATATTTAGCAGAGATACAGGCATATGTGTATGCGAGAGATTAAAATAATATACAATTATGCATATGCTAACCCCCTGTTTGCCAAAGAGACCTCTCAAAATGATGGCTTCCAGGCAAGCAAATAACAAAGATCATAATTTGAAATGTTTAACATTTGCTGTAACTCACTAGATGCAATCCAAGTCACACCCCAGTGAACTCACAAATTAAACAGAGTTGATTGTTAGTAAAATAAATTAAGCGACTTATTAAGAACTTGACCAACCTAACATACAGGAGTAATTAAAATAATTCCAAAATAATGGGGCTTGTTAACATTGAAAACAGGATGAAACAGTTTAACAGTATTTACTTAAAAGATATATATTTTTTGTATTTAAATTATATTTTTTTTCTGTGACATCATTATATCCTCTCTTTTTTCATGTTGATATGAGTTTATTTCTTATTTCTGGTTCAAGCAGAACATATTCACGACGAATAAGTCACAAATTATAAGGAGAGATACAAAGTTCAAAGCAAAATCCATAAGGAAGAATTTTGTCACCATCCTTGCAGACATTTCTGTGTCTATACAGTAGATACTGGCCTAAAAATTTTCCGTTTATTACAAATACATTGTATTGCATGCCTAGACAATCTCTTTTCTGTTTACTCTCTGGGATGAAATTTTTGTCCAGCTAGCATTTTCTTCTTCCCACCTTATCATTGATTGTGGTAATCAGTGACGAAAGAATCAAAGGAAGAAGGAAGAGGAACAAAAGAGAAGTGGCCAATCAACTCAGGCATCATAGTGAGATCTGGCTCAGAGTGGAAAGGGCACTAGGGAGAGAATCTTCAGGAGTTCTTACAATGTGAGAGTCAGAGAGAAGATGAAAAAGGGGAGATACAGAGGATATTTTAAGAAGTGGCCCTGTGGGTTAGGAATTACATGTTTCTTAATGTTTTCTGAAGATTGAAAGCAAAGACTGAAATTGCTTTGCAATGCATTTTGGTTATGGGCTGTTTCTGTGAATGTGACACTGTACTGAGATTGGACCACAGTGGGATCTGCAATTTATTTGATTTGCACATAAATGGGACTGTATCAACCACACTGTTTTGCAATTTCTTTTGTCTCAAAAACAACTTACCTGTGTTTCTACTCAAAATGTAAATCTGTATGATTCTTTTTAGTGAATGTATAGATTCACTATACATGTGTGACTTGTATGACTTGTATGTGTCACTTGTATGACTACCCCACATCTTGTTAAACCATTCCCATATTTGGTGCACATTTTGGTTATTTCTAATTGTGCTGAACAACTTTATATATCTTTGAATATATATGTAGCTATCTCATTGTATGAATGCATTTTAGATAATATACTATGTCAATGAAAAGTAATGCTTGTTTGTATTTCTATCATTGTTTATAAAAGTTCCATATTTGTATTAACTCATTCTTATAATTTCTTATTAGTTGGTGAGAATTACCAGTTTGTACAACATACCTAGAGCAAACGTCTGAAGAAGCTAAAATCCAGGAGAACTGAATGACTCTAGCTTAAAGTGCTACAGTGGAGGAAGTTCAAGTCCATTGCCCCTTTTAGAGGGGTCATGTGCTTAGGAGAACCCAGTGACAAAATGTTTGATAGGCCAAATGGAAATGAATGTAGCCAGGGGTGGTGGTGGTGGTTGTGGAGTGGTGGGGGACTGGAAGATACTTCCCATGGGCAATTTTCCAGTTCAACCCATCATTGTAACAAGGGCAAACACGCCAGTGAGAGGTGGTGACCTGCATAAAAGTTCTTTGTAAATGACCAAAGACTAAAGCACTATTTGAAAAAACAGTTACTCCTTTGATCTGGATAATTAGGACTATGTGTTTTAGCTAATTGAAGCCAGTGAGGAGGTTTGACCTTGCACTGGAGTGTCACTTTTATCATCCATAACCTGATGACCAAATTCTTAATAAGGGAAGCATTTATCATAAAGAGTGCTAACAAAGACAATACTAATCAGGACTACCTTTTCTTGTGATAGCTGATCACTAAAGACCAAAATATGCGACTCTGTACTGTCTCATAAAGGAGGTACTGTAGACAGCCAGAATCCATGTCCCCAGGCTGCCTCTGACCTCAGCCCAGGAGTCCTGTCTGTCGACTCCATGCTTATTTATGCTCACTTTGTCTCTAGGAACACTCTCCCAGACAGCCCTTTCTGAGTTTATTTTACTAAGGCAGGCCCTGCTGGACTCTTCATAGTTTCAGGCACTAGAACAGCTGCGTTTAACCTTGTACATTAAGTCCCTGCCCAAGAAACCCATCCGACTTGGCAATATTTCTGAAAACACAAGTTGGACTAAATTACAAATGGAGAAAGCATCCGGTCTAAAATAAGCTGTCACTAGACAAAAGCTATCTCCTTCTATTTTCCTTTTTTTTTGTTAAAAAACAAACAAATAACCACAAGTTATTGGTTATGATCTTATTCTTAGGCAAGATGTGTTATTCTAGTATTTTTAAAACTACTTATCCTAGAATTTCTAACCAGTAATAATACGAGGATGTAGACTTTTTGCTGGTAGTAATAAAGATCCATATCTAATTTCTGCAGTTCTACCTTTTTTATTCTCATTTTGAAGTAAAAGAGCACAGTAAAGTGGATCAAGGGCCTTGCAATCGGAGCATGACTTGTGTTGCCTGGTTACTGGGTCTCTTTGGAGATTAGGTTGTCAGAATATTACTTAGATGCACAGAAAAGCAAATAAGCAAAACTTCTACCTCTCTTAATTCTTCTGTGAAAATCAGGCAGCTTCTAAGATTGGAAAAGTAGGTGGGGGAAGAAAACAGTTTTAATTAGCAAAGGATGATGAGTAGTAATTATTTTCAGCTATATCTTTTCTCTTAGGATGCTCTTACCATCTGAGACATGGTCAGTGGGAAATGACCATATCCAATATGATGAGTTTCATATTGCTTTAGTCTTTGGGGCCCTCAGGTGTTTTTAACTGGGACTGCCTATCTGAACAGTCTTCCTTTTACAATCTGCAACATAAGGGCTGAGGGCCTTCCAATTCTATGGTTTCAAAAAAAAAAGTAAACTAGAAGCAGGTTGTCAGGGATCTCTAAGGAGAGCTACTGTAGGACTTGTGTTGAAATGGGTCTGAAAATATAGGACAGAGCAGAAGATTAGAGATGTGGGAAGGCAGATTCTCTCCTCTCAGCCAACAGAAGCCTACCTAAGTCCCAGCCAAATCATTTGCTTTTAGCTCCAAGAAATCATTGCTCCTTTCTACATTCCTCCTTAGATCACAGAAGAGAAATCCAGAATTATATTCTTTTTAATTTCTTTTAAGTAGAATTTCTTGGCTAAATGTGATAGTGAGAACTTATGTGAGATATAGAAGGCAGACAACAAGGAAAGAGTATCTTTCTATTGCAATAGTCTTGGATGTGGAGCTAAGATCACCGATGGCTTTCCTTGGTTCTGAGCATCTGTGGACAGGCAGCTAAAGTCTTCAAGAGTGGCTTCCCTGTGCCCCTCTGCCTCCAGGTCTTCTCTAGTGGCCTTTTTGACCTTTGCTCCCTTGGGTCTTTCAAAGGTTATATGAAGCTCTTTCTCTATATTAAATATCTTTCTACTGTGCCACCCACAATGAGTAGTCATGGATGACTAAAAGGTGTAGGCATAAAGACTCAATACTTTGATCATTTGTATTGATAAATCTGAGCATTGATTGCCACTAAATTATAGAACAATATATGACCTACAGACATAAATATATGTGGTATAATTTTATCATTATAATTCAAAAGCACACTCATCTGTGGTGTTAGAAATAAGGATAGTGTTGCTATTTGTGAAAGACTGAGAAAGTAGCAATTCAGTAGGCCATAAGTAGGGCTCAGTGCGCTAGTAGTATTATTTAATCTTATTGAGGTGATATTTGAGTTCTTATTGTGGTAATTAAGTAAGATAATCATAATATGTGTATTTTCCATATATGTATGTTAAATCTTAGTCAAATTTTATTTAATTTTTTTTTTTTGGTGGTACTGGGGTTCCTGGAAGCCCTTCTACCTTAGAGCTACACTCCCAGACCTATTTTATATTTTTATTTGGAAACAGGGTCTCTTAAAGCCAGCACGGCTGGCTTCAAACCTGCGCGATCCTCCTGTCTCCGCCTCCCAAGTGCGGGGATTACAAGCGTGCATCACTACGCCCGGCTTATTTAAATTTTTTAAAAAACTTTAAGGCTGGTAGGATATTTTCTTTTTTCAGTGTCAATCCTAAGATGACAACTTAATCAGGGTCTAATCTTACCCTTTGATGGATAATACAACTGAGACAAAAGACTAAATAACTTGCTCAAAGTCTACCTTCAAGCCCAGTTTTCTTTCCATTTATAATCTGACATAATGTGAGAGTTTAAAAATTTGGGTTTTCCTAGTTACCTTTTTCCTACTTAGAGTCAAATAGAAAGAAACTGTGCATAGACATAGATGAGAGCAATAATTCCAAGCTATTTTTTCATCTCAGGCATTACTTCAGAAATGTGAAACTCTCCAGAGGAAAGATCTATGAGGAGTATTGAGGTGCCGAATGTGTCAAGCTTGCAAAGGTATTTATCCTTTAGGAGTAGGAAACAGCAGTGCGACTTTAGCACTCGGCCACTGTGAGGTGAGAAACACACATTGTAAAATGTCATTGAGAATGAAAAATTGGGTACTTCTCAAAACTCACATTACTTTTGTTCACTTGCCCATTTCCCTTTGCTACCACTGAGCCATCCAGATAATTGTCCATTAGGGCTTGGAATTCCTCAGGACTAATGGACCCATTGACTCAGCATTACTTTGCCTGCTGTTTTTCCTGTGAGAATTAGGTTGACTTATAAATGCCTTTCAACCGAATTCTATATAATAGGTAGTTTCACCAAAGGAGGACTACTTCTTAAAAAGCCATGAATTTTATAGTTAACACAGTACAAAAAGATTCTTTCTGTAGAATCCTCCCACCTACCCTTGACCACCCCCACAAGGGCCCAAGTCTTAATATTATCTGGGACATTCTAGGTCCATTACAGCAAACACATGGTTTTGTTATCTTTTAATCTATTATTTTTATAGGTCAGAAATAGTGTGTGCTTTGAGGTCCTTAGATTTTTTCTGAACTTACATCTAACATAATTCAAGGAAAATGATGCTATTGTTTGAATTAGGTTTGCTTCCACCACAACTCATGTTTAAGTTGGTCCCCAATGTGGTAGTGTTAGGAGGTGAGCCATGGTGGGAGGTTTGTATGTCCTGGCGCAGAGCCCTCCTGAATGGATTAATGCCTTTCTTGGGTGAGTGTGTTCTTGCCTGATTAATTACAGTGAGAGCAGGTTGTTAAAAAGTGAAGCTGCTTGTGTTTTGCTCTATGTCTTCTGCACATATTCACTTACATTTTCACAATATGTTGTAAATTGAAGCAGTGTCAGGCCTCATCAGTATCTGAGAAAGTGCCCATGACATGCTCTTAAACTTCATACTCTCCAGAACTGAGCCAAAATAAACTTCTTTCCTTTATAAATTATCCAGTTTCAGGTATTCTGTTATAGCAATATAAAATGGGCTAAGACAAATGATTTTGCACAGTCAATTCACTGAACATTTATTTATTGATCCCCCACTATATACTTGGGAGTAGGTTAGATGCTGAGAATACATAATGAATAAGACAGTCTCTAAGAAGAGTCATACAAAATAATAGTTTAGTTACAGGATGGATTTTGGTGTTGTCTACAGTATATCATTTAAATCCTAACTGTAAATTTTAAATTCTGTTTTCTTTTCTTTTTTCTTTTTTCTTTTTCTTTTTCTTTTTCTTCTTCTTCTTCTTCTTCTTCTTCTTCTTCTTCTTCTTCTTCTTCTTCTTCTTCTTCTTTTTTTTTTTTTTTTGGTGGTACTGGGGTTCCTGGAAGCCCTTCTACCTCCGGGCTACACTCCCAGACCTATTTTTATATTTTTGAAACAGGGTCTCTTAAACCAGCATGGCTGGCTATGAACCTGCACAATCCTCCTGTCTCCGCCTCCCAAGTGCGGGGATTAAAGCGTGCGCCACCACGCCCAGCTGCTCATTGCTATTTAGATAAAAGGATTTTTTAAGCATTCGTCCTGCTGGACTTCATTTAAATATAACAATCTTGGGCATAGTTTGGGAGCATCTCAAGTTCAGAAGGTGAGAATATACCCCAGGGAAATAAGCTGAGACTGCTTATATTAATTTGATACTGATTATCAAAGTCCTAGGAATAGGCATGTTATGATAAGAAGCTCCTATCATGGTGACTTCCAAGACAAGTTTGCAAGAGTTCTAAGAGACAAAATGTTGAAAAGAAGGGACAGATCAAATATTGAAAATGTGTAATTGCCACATGTCTATCATCAAAGATATTTTAATAATTCAAGGCTAACAGTTCAGAGCATAGAAATTTAAGGGTAGGGAGATTCAAAATGGCGACTGAGGGACACAGCACTTCTCAGTAGCTGAAACAAATAAAGTTCAACTACTTAGATAGCAGTGTCTTAATCAACAAAATAAATACATCCCAGGAACCAAAACAGATCCAGGTACCTCAGCGGAGACTCTGAACTCGAAGAAGAAGAACAAAGATCGGGCACCAGACCTACTGCAGATACAATCGGGAACCCCGCCGGCAGGCTGCCGGCCCACCCAAACTGCACTCCCGAGCTCTGACTGAAACCACTGCGGCAAGATAATCCGAGACTGAAAACGGACATAGAGCCTCATCTTAAGCAGCAAGCAGCACCCACGTCAGAATTCTGTGTGCTCACCAGCGACTGGATCACAACAGCACAGGGACTCCCACGGATGCCTTGATCAAGGAAGCCAGGTACCTGAGTGCGTCCAGGGTAAGTGCGGGTACTAGTGTGCGCCCCAGGCCCAGCACTAGCCCAGGGAATCTGTCCCATACCTCAGAACCCAGCACTGTCCTCGCGCACCGTCTGCGCCCCGGACCCCCGCTAGTAGTCAGTGCCTGCGCCACCCCCACCCCTAAATCGGAGCCTACCTTGTGTGCCTAGCTTCCACCCCCCACTGGAGCCCAGGCACCCACCTTGCCGGGGGCCTGCTTTCCAGGTGGCGAAAGCTCTGTGCACCCATGAGATCTCTTCAGGCACCCAGCTTCTACGGCCCGTGGGAGGCAGAGATCATTGCTGGACACCTCACAGCGCCTGTGCCCCCCGGATACCTGTGCACCTATCCGGCGCCCCTGGCCTACCACTGGGAGTTCCTGCCCACCCAGCAGCCTGATACTCAGCTCTAGTCTAAAACACAGCCCGATGCACCATGGAGGAGCATAGCAGCAAGCACTAGGCAGCTTCACCCACCCACACCTGGGTCCAGTAATAGCAGTGCACCCAGCCTGCACTCTTGGAATTGGCAGAGCTCTGGCAGTAAGTGTGGGCATCCAGGAACCAGTAACCCTTTGCCCAGGGCACATCTTGGGACCACACTGGCTAGCCCAGTTAGAATTTCCAGAGACACAGGAAAATCCAACGAGACACAATATCTGCACAGGACCACAGGGGGAGGTTACAAGTCTACTTTGGACATCCTCCACTCCTGCTGTATGGAAGCACAGGCCAGAGTCTAGGGTGGTGAGTGCAGAGGTGCGGACTACAGGTTGGAATTACGCAGAACCTGGGAATCGTACAGAATCTAATAACAGTGACACCAGACATCCTGACACATAAACTCAAAGCAGTTAAAGGAAAGAAAGGTGTTCAAACACTCAGAGTGACCTAAGAAGATAAAAATAGAGTACAAAGAAAACTAAGAGACATTGGATTATATTCTGAAAACTTCCAAAGCAATCAGATATGCAAATATATGGATCTGACCCCATATTTGTAAATAAATAAGTAGTACTGTTGTTTTTTTTTTTTACTGTTACTGTGGATGTTTTGTTTTGTTTTGCTTTTACAGTGCTTTTGTTTTGTTATGGTTATTGCTGTTTTATTTTTTTCCCTATCCTGCTTTTACTTTAACTTTTTTTTATATATATATGTGATAGTTTGCCTTGTTTTCTGATTTCACACGGCTGCTAGTTCCTTTTATTTTATTCTTGTCCTTTTTTCCTCTTTCTTCCTCTTTCCTTCCTTTTTTTTCATTTTCCTCCTTTGATTGTTTTTTTCTTTCTTTTTCTTGGATTACATAATAGTCTTGGTATCTTGTGTGGATTTTTTTTTTATGTTTGTCTGCTCCTTCCATTACCCCTCTTACAAACTTCCCCACACTAACCTATACACTCTTCTCCCCCAAAACTTTTCCCCATAATATACCTCCTTATTTAATACACAAAGCATTTCATATCTCCTTACTTACTCTACTAACGACAAGAGTCCTACTAGTTAACTCTCTCTCATTCTCAGCAAGATATTACCTTATCATACTTAAAGTCTTTCTCAACATAAACATATCCTCTACCTAATCTGACTCCTATACCCATCACCCCAGCTCCTACCACATCACCCACCCTCAACACAGGAAAAGCTCTGCTGACTTGCCGATACCTCTAAACTCCTAATATTAAGATTGGACTAAGCATAATACTCACAATGGGTAGAAATCAGAAAAACAGGACAGAGAATGCTATAAATATGAGAACCAGAAATTATGAAGAGACAGCAGAAATCACGAATACTGACCTACTAGAAATGCAAGAAGGGGAGTTCAGAATCTTGATGTACAATATGATGAAAGGATTTAAAACAAGTATAGAGGAGGTGAAAGGTGAGTTAGAAACACTAAAAAAGAATCAGAAAGAGGTCTGGAATGAAATGAAAGAGGCAGTAAGTGAAATGAAGACAGCAATAGAAAGAAATTCTGGAAGATTAGATGAAATGGAAAACAGAATATCAATATTAGAAGACAGTACATCCCAAACCGAAAACACAGTAAGCGATATACAGAAATCTTTACAGCAACAAAACCTAAACATTCGGCAAATATGGGATAATATGAAGCGTCCTAATTTACGGATAATAGGCATTGAAGAAGGGATAGAGGTACAGACCAAGGGCATCTGTAATATCTTCAAGGAAATAATCTCAGAGAATTTTCCAAATATGGAAAGAGACTTGGACCTTCATGTCCAGGAGGCATACAGAACTCCACTGAGACAGGACCAAAGAAAGACCACTCCACGCCACATAATAACCAAAATGACCAATATAGAGGCTAAGGAAGGAATCTTAAAAGCGGTGAGAACAAAAGGACGGGTGACATATATAGGCAAAACAATAAGAATCACCCCAGACTATACAACCCAGGTCATGAATGCTAGGAGAGATTGGTATGACGTGATTCAGACCCTGGAAGAAAATAACTTCCAACCCAAACTAATCTATCCAGCAAAACTACTATTCAAGATCAATGGTGAAACCAAAGTCTTTTAGGATAAACAGAATCTCAAAATATCCATGAATTCAAAGCCAACACTAGAGAAAATTCTTAAAGAAATAAACCATAAGGAAGAAAAGAGAAACAGACTTCAGAATCAGAGAAGAGAGGAAGTTAATAAGTGGGCCATTTAAGTAAAGAAGAAAGATCAAACCACCCAAGAGTAGACAGAACACAAAATGGCAGAAAACAAAAATCATATTTCAATAATATCTCTTAATGTCAAAGGACTTAACTCACCAATCAAAAGACATAGACTGGCAACGTGGATTAGGAAACATAATCCAAACATATGCTGTCTGCAAGAAACTCACCTCACAGCCAAAGACATTCACAGGCTGAAAGTGAAAGGATGGAAAAAGATATACCATGCCAATGGTGACCAAAAAAGAGCAGGGGTAGCAACCCTGATATCCAACAAAACAGACTTTAAACTAAAACACATCAAAAGAGACAAATCAGGGCACTTCCTTTTATTAAAAGGAACAATACACCAAGAAGATATAATGATAGTAAATATTTACGCCCCAAATGTGGGTGCAACCACATTTGTAAAACAAACCCTTCTGGACATAAGATCCCAAGTAGAACCAAATACAATAATTCTGGGAGACTTTAATATGTCTCTCACACCACTGGATCTATCTTCAAGGCAAAAGATGAGTAAAGATGCTTTAGAACTAAAGGAAACCATAAACCAAATGGACCTAATAGACATTTTCAGATTATTTCAACCAGGAACTACAGAATACACATTCTTGTCAGCAGCCCATGGAACCTTCTCTAAAATAGACCATATCCTGGGACACAAAGAAAATACCAGAAAATTCAAAAAATGTAATATAATTCCTTGCATCTTTTCAGACCACAATGGAATAAAAGTAGAAATCAACAATAGGAAACTCGAAAGAAAGTATTCAAATTCATGGAGAATGAATGATACACTATTGAATGATGAATGGATAAGAGCAGAAATTAGGGAAGAAATAAAGAAATTTATGGAAACAAATGAAAACAGAGATACAATGTACCAAAATCTATGGGACACCATGAAGGCAGTATTAAGAGGAAAGTTTATTGCATTGATTGCCCACATAAGAAGGACAGAGAACCACCAAGTAAAGAACCTAATGACACAACTCAAGGACCTAGACATTCTGCAACAGTCTATTCCCAAAGCCAGCAGAAGGCAAGAAATCATTAAAATTAGAGTAGAAATAAATGAAATAGAGAACAAAAAAACAATTCAAAGAATCAATAAAACAAAGTTGGTTCTTTGAAAAGATTAATAGGATTGATAAACCCCTGGCCAACCTAACCAAAAGAAAAAGAGAATCAACTCAAATTATCAAAATTAGAAATGAAAAAGGAGATATCACCACAGATAGCAAAGAAATTCAAAAGATTATCAGAAACTAGTTTAAAAATTTATACTCCAATAGACTTGAAAACCTGGAAGAAATTGATAGATTTCTAAGCACAGTTAACCTTCCTACACTCAGCCAAGAGGACATATCAAGCCTAAACCAACCAATAACAACCAAAGAAATAGAAATGGCAATAAAAATTCTTCCACCAAAGAAAAGCCCAGGCCCAGATGGGTTCCCAGCTGAATTCTACAAAACCTTCAGTGAAAAACTAATACCAATACTTCTGGGAAATTGAAAGAGATGGAACTCTCCCAAATTCCTTCTATGAGGCCAGTATCACATTAATCCCCAAACCAAATAAAGATACTTCAAGAAAGGAAAACTACAGACCAATATCCTTAATGAACATAGGTGCAAAAATTCTAAACAAAATACTAACTATATGCATTCAAAATTATATCAAGAGAATAATACATCATGACCAAGTCGGTTTCATCCCAGAAAAACAAGGCTGGTTCAACATACGCAAATCAATACATGTTATTCACCACATAAATAGAACCAAAAACAAAAACCACATCATCATAGCAATAGATGCTGAAAAAGCATTCGACAAAATCCAACACCCATTTATGTTAAAAACACTGCAAAAAATTGGGATAGAAGGAAAGTACTTCAACATCATTAAGGCAATATACTGTAAACCCAAAGCCAACATTATATTGAATGGGGGAAAACTGCAAGAATTTCTGCTAAAGTCAGGAACAAGACAAGGATGCCCACTATCACCACTCCTTTTCAATATAGTCCTTGAGACTCTTGCTGTAGCAATAAGACAAGAGAAGGAAATAAAAGGAATTCACACAGGAAGAGAGGAAATAAAATTATCCTTATTTGCAGATGACATGATCCTTTATCTGGAAGACCCAAGAACTCAACCAAAAGACTTCTGGAGCTGATTGACAAATTCAGCAAAGTTGCAGGATACAAAATCAACCTAAAGAAATCAGTGGCTTTTCTTTATTCCAACAACAAATCCACAATGAAAGAAACAAAGAAAACAATTCCATTCACTATAACTTCAAAACCAATGAAATACCTAGGAATAAACCTAACCCAAGAAATAAAAGACTGCTACAACAAAAACTATAAAACATTAAAGAAAGAAATTGAAGAAGACCTTGGAAGATGGAAAGATCTCCCGTGCTCATGGATAGGCAGAATAAATATCATCAAAATGACCATTCTGCCAAAACTGATCTATAGATTCAATGCAATTCCCATTAAAATACCAGCGACATTCTTCAGAGACCTAGAAAAATCAATCATGAACTTTATATGGAGAAAGAAAAGACCTAGAATAGCCAAAGCAATTCTCAACAATAAGAAACATTCAGGAGGCATTACAATCCCAGACTTCAAACTATACTATAGAGCAATAGTAGTAAAAACAGCATGGTACTGGCACAATAACAGATATACTGACAAGTGGATTAGAATAGAAGATACAGAAACAAACCCACACATCTTTAGTCAATTAATCTTTGACAAAGGGGCCAAACACATTCACTGGAGAAAAGACAGCCTTTTCAACAAGTGGTGCTGGGAGAACTGGCTAACCATTTGTAAAAAGATGAATCTAAACCCCTATATCTCACCAAACACAGGAATCAACTCAAGATGGATCAAAGACTTAGAAATTAGACCTGGGACTGTGAAGTTAGTAGAGGAGAGCATAGGTTCAACACTACACCATATTGGCACAGGCAGTAACTTTCTCAACAAAACCTCCAAAGCTCAGGAAATTAAAGCAAGAATAAACAAGTGGGATAGCATCAAACTAAAAAGTTTCTTCTCATCAAAGGAAACTATCAATAACCTAAAGAGGAAGCCTACAGAATGGGAAAGGATCTTTACCAACCACCATTCTGATAGGGGGCTAATATCCAGAATATACAATGAGCTCAAAAGACTCTACACTAGCAAAACAACCCAATCAAGAAATGGGCAAATGAACTAAATAGACACTTCACAAAAGAAGAGATACAAAGGGCCAATAGATACATGAAAAGACGTTCTTCATCACTGGCCACTCTGACTGGTGTTAGATGGAATCTCAGTGTAGTTTTGATTTGCATAAAGAAATCAAACAACAACAAATGCTGGCGAGGATGTCGGGAAAGAGGAACTCTTTTACACTGTTGGTGGGAATGCAAACTAGTTCAACCACTATGGAGATCTGTGTGGAGATTCCTAAGAAAGGTGGGACTAGATCCACCATATGATCCAGCTATACCACTCCTGGGTATCTTTCCAAAGGGGTTGAATTCAGAGAAATACAGCAACATATGCATACCTATGTTCATAGCAGCACAATTTGTAATAGCCAAAATATGGAACCAACCCAGATCTCCATCAACAGATGAATGGATAGCAAAACTTTGGGAAATACACACAATGGAATTCTATTCAGCCATAAAGAAGAAC
The DNA here is from genome assembly GCF_963383645.1 of Muscardinus avellanarius. Taxonomy (NCBI): domain Eukaryota; kingdom Metazoa; phylum Chordata; class Mammalia; order Rodentia; family Gliridae; genus Muscardinus; species Muscardinus avellanarius. Next base: position 146,719,093 of record NC_137787.1, on the reverse strand, counting down.
AAAATTATATCATTTGCAGGAAGATGGAAAGCCCTGGAGAACATTATGTTAAGTGAGATCAGCCAAACACAGAAGGAGAAGGTACATATGTTTCCTCTAATATGCCCAAACTAGGCAACAAAGAGGATACCAGTGGGACTCCAGATAATGGAGGGGAAATATCAGCAAAGTTTGAATGGAAAGATAGGAGAGGAGGAAGGCTGATCTTGATTAATGAGGGTCTACATCTGAATATGTGTAAAATTATGAATATGACATGGTTAACCTGGACAACCATTGGTGGGAGGGGGGAAGGGAAAATGGGGGTGGGGGAGAGAGGGCACCAAATATAGTTTAAATGTATACTATTTATGTTCAATAAAAAAATTGTTAAAAGAAAAAAAAAGAAAAAATCAATATGTGTCATAAGATCAGAAAAGAGTGTAATATCCCTCAAAAAAAAAAAAAAAAAGAAAGAAAGAAAGAAATTTAAGGGTAGTTTTTCTGTCCTGAAATTTCATTTTTTTTTTCCAGAGCAGGGAAATTCTATCCCATACTAAGAGATACCTACTTTCAATTATTCATGATTTATTGTTAGGGAAATGCATTATCTGCCAAATGTGATTAGAGATTTAAACAAGAACAGATTATCCTATCAGTCATTCAAGATGTGTTTGGCCTAAGTTTTACTGCCTATAGGTTTAAAGGGATCTGATTCCTGATATATTTGGAATCTCAAGGGACCCAAAACAACCTCAAAAAAGAACAAAGCTGCAAGGCTCACACTTCTTAATTACAAAAAGCAATAGTAACCAAAATAGTATGGTACTGGAATAAAAGACATATAGAGAAGTAGAATAGAATAGAGAGCCCCAAAATAAACCCGAGCATATGTGGTGCAATGATTATTGACAAGAAGGCCAAGACCATTTAATGAAAAATAATAGTCTTTTCAAAAAATGGTGTCAAAAGCTGGGTGTGGTGACACACTTGTAATCCCAGTACTTGGGAGGCTGAGACAGGAGTATCACAGGTTTGAGGATAGCCTCGGTAATTTAGTGAGGCTGTCTGCAACTTAGTGAGACCCTGTTTCAAAATAAAAAAGAATAAAATAGGAGTAGGAAGGTAGCTCAGAGGTTAGAATATCTCTGGGTTCCATCCCCAGTATCTCACACACACACACACACAAAATGGTGTCAGGAAAGTTTTATATTAAAATGAAAAAGAATAAAGTTAGAACCTAAAATCATATATAAAAATCCAATCAAAACAGAGCAAAGATGTAAATGTGAAACTGCTAAGATTCTTCGAAGATAACAGCAAAACTTTGCAACATTGCGTGTGATGGTGATTTCTTGACTATGACACTAAAGAAAGGCATCAACATCAACAAAATAGACAAATTGGACTTCATGAACATTAAAATATTTTGAGGATGAAAAGAAGCTATCAACAGAGTAAAAAAGCAACACACAGAAAGTGAGAAAATATCTACAAGTCACATGTCTGATAAGAAATTAATATCCAGGATTCATAGAAAGCACCTCAAACTCAACAACAATAATAAAAATAACTCAATTTAAAAACGGGCAAAACAAAGCTAGGTGTGGTGGTGCAAGCTTATAATCCCAGGATTTGGGAGGCTGAGACAGGAGGATGGAAGCTTTCAAGCCAGCCTCAGCCACTTACTGAAGCCCTCCACAACTTAGTGAGACCCTGTTTCAAAATAAAGAATAAAAATAGGGTTAGAGGTATAGCTTGGAGGTAGCATGCCCTTGAGTTCAATCCCCATTACCTCAAATAAATAAACAAATAATTTAAAAGTAGGCAAAGTACTTGAACAGAAATTTCTTCAAAGTTTGCATACAAGTTCGGCGTGGTGATGCACACTTGTAATCCCTGGCTTGGGAGGCGAAAACAGGAGGATCGTGCAGGTTTGAAGCCAGCCTCGCTGGTTAAGGAACCCTGTTTCCAAATAAAAATATAAAATAGGTCTGGGAGTGTAGCCTGGAGGTAGAAAAGTTTCCAGGAACCCCAGTACCACCAAACAGCAACAACAACAACAACAACAACAACAACAACAGGTTACATACAAATGACCAATAAGTATGTGAAAATATGGTCAGGTCACTAATTATCAGAATCATCACTAATCAAAAGTACGATGAGATACTATAGCATATCTATTAGGATGGTTCCTAATGCAGAACAAAACAAAATGAATAACAAATGAAAGAACAAAAGAACAAAAAAACAAATGTAAAGACAGATATGGTCGGTCATGACACCCAATACTGGAGAGGCTGAGACGGGAAGATTGCAGGTTTGTAACCAGCCTCAGAAACTTAATGAGGCCCTCCTCAATTTAGTGAGACCCTGTTTAAAAACAAAATAAAATAAAATAGGGCTGGGGGTATAGCTTAGAGGAAAAATGCACCTGGGTTCAATCCCTAGTACCACAAAACAAAGAAACAAAGAAAACCCAACAAACAAAAAACAAAAAGAAATGTAGGCAAGAATGTGGAGAAATTGGAACCTTGTACATTGTTGGTAGGAATATATAATTGTATAGTTGCTGTGAGAAAAAGTATGGCAGTCCCTCAAAAAGTTAAAAATAGAATTAACATGGAACCCAGAAATTCTGCTTCTTGATATATACTAAAAATAATTAAAAGCAGGGTATTGAAGAGATATTTGTGCACCAATGTTCATAGCAGCATTATTTATAGTAACTAAAATATAGAAGCAAACCAAGTATCTTTTGACAAATGAGTGGATATGACATATACATTCAATGGCATATCATTTAGCCTTAAAAAATTGCAATATGCTACAACATAGATGAACCTTGAGGATATTATGGTAAGTGAAATAAGCCAGTCACAACAAAACAAATACTATTATTTCACTTATATAAGGTACTAGTTAAGACCATATTATTCTAGTGGGTGAGGCTTTGGGAAAATAAGAGTTAGTATTGTTCAGTGGGTATAGAGTTTCGGTTTTAAAAGATGAAGAGTTCAGGGATAGATGGACGTGATTGTTCATATGGTTGCATTAATGTATATAATACCACTCAAAGGTATATTTTAAAATGGTAACATTATCTTATGTTATGTAATAACAATAAAAATGGAAAAAGTAGACAGAGGACATGAATAGATATTTTTTCAAGAAAGATACATAATGAGGCTAGAGACAGCTCATGGTAGGGTGTTTACCTAGCATGCACAAGTACCTGGATTTGAACACCAGTACTGAGGAGAAAACCAAGATACCTCATTGGCCAAGAAGAACACAAAGATGATTGACATCAGGGATATGTAACAAAACTTCAGTGGAATACTTCTTCATGTCTGTTAATACAGCTAGTATAAAATCTAGATCATAAAACATTGATAAGGATGTAGAAAATTTGGAACACTTATATACTGCTGGTCAAAATGTAAAATGGTATAGTCACTTTGGTAAAGAGTTTAAAAGTTTCTGCAAGTAATTAAAGGTAGAATTACCATATTGTTACCAGTAGCCAATCCAGGAAATTTTCTTGGACCCTGGCTGGTTGGGTTTGTTTGCCCACCTATGTAAGAAATAAACAAATGAAATAAAAAGGGAAAATGAATTTAATGCAGTTTAGCCCAAACTAGAAAGAAGCAACTAATTTGTCTCTGCTGGTATTATCGAAGGAATGATCATTTATAGAAACAAAAGCTAGGGAGTATACATATATAGATTTAGCTAGGTAGTGCTAGCCAGGGGATATATCATAGTTCCTGTTTTCTAACCTTTTCTGGCACTTCCCAGGCTTTGGGGATAGTTTTCCAATTACATTGAGATAAAGTAACAACCAGGAAGTTTGGGGAAAGTGCATCTTAGGGCTTTTTGTTTCAAAGGACTCCATTAGAATATGATCAAATAACTTTACTCTTGGGTATCTATGTAAGAGAAATTAAAATGTGTCTATATAAAATATTTACATAAATATAGATAACAATGCTATTTATAATAGCCAAAAAGTAGGATTCTAACTATCCAAATGTCAAATAGATGTATAACAAAACATGGTATTCAGTGATGCTCTGAGCAACTTAGTGAGATGCTGTTTTCAAATTAAAAATAAAATGAAACGGGACTGGGGACTCAGAGGTAGAATGCCCCTGGGTTCAATCCCCAGCACCACACACACACACACACACACACACACACACACACACACACACACACAATTATCCATGAAAAGGAATTAAGTACTTACATATGCCACAGAGAGAATGAACTTTGTAAACAATACTTTAAGTGAAAGAAGCCAGTCACAAGAGAACACACATTTATATTAAATATCCAGAATAAGTAAAACTGGAGAGAGAGCTCATCAGTGTTTTCTTGGGGTTGGGGAGAATAGAGGGTAGTGATAGCTAAAGGGCATAGAGTTCTTTTTAAGTGATGAAAATGCTCTAAAATTGATGGTGGTGATGGTTGCACATACTTGTGAATATACTAAAATTCACTGGGAATTCTAACTGGTTAAATTGTATGGTATGTGAATTCTATCAGAATAAAGCTGTCAAGGTTTAAAAAGAATAATAACCCACCAAAATCTTGTTGCAGGATTCTCTTTCAGCCCTGATGGAAAAATCTGATGACAAATATAAAAAAGAAGAAGAATTAAGGTAAAGTGATTTTTGTTGGGTGTGGAGGGTTTTGAGTTAAAGTCAGGGTGCCTGAATGGAATAAAGAGGACTAACTGCTTAGCTTCCACTAATCCTTCCATAAAGTATTCAACTCCAGTAACTTCCAGAGAATTTTTAGTGAATTTCAAATTCAAATTTCTAGTGAAGCTGAAATTTCTTTGTTGTTCTAATTTTTTATTATTGTTGATTAATTTATTTTATTATTTATTTATTTATTTATTTATTTTTGTGGGTCTGGGAATGGAACCCAGGGGCATTCAACCTCCAAGCTATACCCCCTGCCCTGTTTTTTATTCTATATTTTTTACACTGGGTCTCACTGAGTTGCAGAGGGCCTCACTAAGTAGTTGAGGCTGTCCACAAACTGCGATCCTCCAGGTCTCAGCCTCCCGAATGCTGGGATTACAAGCATGGACCACCACGCCCGGCTTGTTGATTAATTTAAAAACTAGAAAATATGGAAAACACTTTAGTCCCAACGACTTTTCTTTTTGGTTACAAAAAGAAACAGCCATACAAAATTTAGCTTCTACTTTTCTATAGGTCTAGCAAAGAACATTGGGCTCAGGGCAGCTTTGATGAACAAAATGGGCTCAGGAGTTCTCCCTGCACCTTCCCAACTCAAATTTTGCTTAGAAAGTGATAGTAAAGAGGATGGCAATGTCACAAAGAGGGGCTGAGGAGATTCCCAACAGGAGTACCTCAACCAAGGATGACAAGATCTTTATTAATATTATTGGCACATTATTGTCTCACATCATAATGGATATCATGTTGACAATGGCATATATTCACACAGTCCTTGGTGCCTCCCACTTTCCCATTTCCCTTCTTCTCAACACCAAGTGTCCAGGTTAACAGTGGTATATTCACATGTATACACATAGTCGAAGATAGCATCTTCTTTAATAAACCTCGGTTTTCTTCCTCCCCTGCCCTATCTTCCTGGTCCTACTGAGTATCTTCTTATTATCTGGAGTCCCTCTGATATCCCAAATACTCCCTAGCTTGAACATATTAGAGAAAACATATGTCCCTTCTCTTTCTGTGCTTGGGTAATCTCACTTAACATAATGTTCTTCAGGTCTTTCCATCTTCTTACAAACGACATAACTTTGTTCTTTTTTATTCATGAGTAGAATTTGATTATGTGTCTTTTCCATAATTTTATAATCTACTCATCTGTTGATGGATACCTAGGTTGGTTCCATAGTTTGACTATTGTGAATCATGTTGCCATGAACATGGTTATGCATATATTACTGTAGTTCTCTGATTTCAACCCCTTTGAAAGATACCTAGTAGTGTTATAGCTGGATTGTATGGTGGATCCATTTTCAGTTTTCTAAGGATTCTTCACACTGATCTCCATAACAGCTGAACTAGTTTGCACTCCCACCAACACTGTAATAGAGTTATTATTTCCCCACATTCTCACCAACATTTATTGTTATGTGACTTCTTTAAGCTTGCTACTCTGATTGGGGTTAGATGAAATCTGAATGTAGTTTTGATTTGCATGTCTCTGCTAATGATGTTGAACTTTTTTAATGTATCTATTTTCGTTCCATTATGATCTGAAAAGATGCAGGGAATTATATTACGTGTTTTGAATTTGCTGGTGCTTGCTTTGTGGCCCAAAATGTGATCTATTTTGAAGAAGGTTCTATGGAAAGCTGATATTTTTATTCGGTTCATTTGGTTTATAGTTTTCTTTAGTTCTGAAGAGTCTTTATTCATCTTTTGTCTTGAAGATAGATCTAGTGGAGTGAATGATATTTTGAAATGTCCAAATATTATTGTATTTGGGTTTATTTAAGATCTGATATCCGGAAAAGTTTGTTTTACAAATGTTGAGTTTACTGTCATTATATCTTCTTGCTGGATTGTTTCTTTTATTAACTGGAAGTGTCCTGTTTTTGTCTCTTCTGAGGTGTTTTAGCTTAAAGTCTGTTTTATTAGATATCAGTGTTGCTGCCCCTGCCTGTTTTTGGTCTCCATTGGCATAGTATACATTTTTCTATCTTTTCACTGTTAGCCTATGAACATCTTTGGCTGTAGGGTAAATTTCTTGCAGGCAGCATATATTTGGATTATGTACTTTAATCCACATTGCCAGTCTATGTCTTTTAATTGGTGAGTTAAGTCCTATAATATTTAATGTTATTATTGTTATATGATTTTTATTTCTTGTCACTTTGTGTTCTATATTCTGTTTGATGTAGTGTTATTTCTTCTTTGCTTAGTTACCCCCTCATTGAATTCATCTCTTCTCTGGTTCTGAAATTTGCTTCATTTTTTTCTTTATGATTTATTTCTTTAAGTATTTTCTCTAGTGCTGGCTTAGTACTAATGAATTTTTTAAGATTCCACTTATCTTGAAATATTTTTATTTCTCCATCAATTTTAAATAATAGCCTTGCTGGATATAGCAATCTTGTTTGGAAGTTGTTTTCTTCCAGGGTATGGATTAAATCATACCAGTCTCTCCCGGCATTCATGACTTGAATTGTGAAATCTGGAGTAATTTTTATTATTTTTCCCCTGAATGTCACCCAATATTTTGTTCTCATTGCTTTTAAGATTCTTTTCTTAGCCTCTATGTTAGTCATTTTGAATATTATGTGGCATGAAGAGGTCCTTATTTGATCTTGTCTTAATGGTGTTTTATATGTCTCCTATATGTGGATGTCCAAGTCTTTCTCAATATTTGGAAAATTCTTTGAAATTATTTCTCTGAGGAGATTAAAAATACCCTTTATCTGTCCCTCTATCCCTTCTTCAATGCCTTTTATCCATAAGTTAGGATGTTTCATACTGTCCCACAATTGTTGGATGTTTAGCTTTTGTTTTTGTAATATCTTCTATATGCTGTTGACTGTGCTTCCAGTTTTGAGTGAACTGTCTTATAACAGTGATATTGTGTTTTTCATTTCATCTATCTTCAAGAAATTTCTTTCTGTTTTTATCTTCATTTCATTTATTGATTCATTCATTTCATCTTGGCCTCTTTCTTTTTATCTTGTTTCTTTGTGATACCAGGGATGGAACTCAGGGGCATTCTTCATCTGGAAAGAAAATTAGCTTGGGAATAAAGGCATGAGAAAATTTAACATAAGAATTTTAGAATAAAGTTTTATTTTTTGTGTTCTTCCTTTTGTCTCCTTTCTACCTATCTTTTATATTTCTTCTATCCAATCTCATTCTCCTTTAACCCCAACTTTGATCCCTTATTTATTTATTTATTTATTTTGGTGGTACTGGGGTTCCTGGAAGCCCTTCTACCTCTGGGCTACACTCCCAGACCTATTTTAACATTTTTATTTGGAAACAGGGTCTCCTAAGCCAGCGCGCACGCGGCTGGCTTCGAACCTGCGTGATCTTCCTGTCTCTGCCTCCCAAGTGCGGGGATTACAAGCGTGCGCCACCACGCCCAGCTTGATCCCTTATTTTTAAGAGTTGATGAAATGCTGAGGTCTATATTCTGGGAATACTTCAAGCTGTCAAGGAGCAATGACCCTACCAAGCCAGGGATCAAAATTCTTGTCCTAACTGCTCTAGAGGAAACAGAGAGAAATTGGTTGCAGTTTTTGGGATGGATTGAAACCCTTGTAATGCTATCCCCTTAACAGAAAATTGTTGCAAATTGGAAGATAAGAATTTTATCAGGAGATAAAAAAAGCAAGAGCCAAACAATAGGAGCAGGAGTATAGCAACTAAAAGTTCTAATAATGCTAATGCAAGATAAGGTTAGGTAGTAATCTTTAATAGCACTATCTTCACATATGCATTGATTTATAGTAGCTTCAGCAGGAAAGGAGAAAAGGATTAGGGTTGCCAAGAGAAAGCAGATCACCATATCCAAAATAAAAGTCCAATAAGAGTGGAAAGGAACACAATCTTGATATATAGTACATAGGAAGACTAACTTAAATTTTTTTTGGTTGTTATATGTTTTTGTTTTGAATGAGACCTGTACATACTTCAGTAGCTTAAGCAGAAGTTTTTATTTATTTATTTATTTGTTTGTTTGCTTACTTATTTATCTTTCTTCTCTGTGGCGGTGTGTGGTCCTAGTCTTATAAAACCTCAAGAGGGAGATTTAATTATTTTATTTTTATGGTGCAGGGAATTGGATTAGGAGCATTCTACCACTGAACTATACTCCTCAGATTTTTTATTTTTGAAAGTTATTATGCACTGGCTTTAAATATGCAATCCTTTTGTCTCAGCCTCTGAAGCACTGGGACTATAGTACTGAATATGGTTAGGGACAGGTTTAATGCTTGGTACATGCATCCATGATGTTTAATCTGGAATTTCATGGCCACAAATGTGCTAAGGAAGACGAGGAAGAGGCCCGTTTATCTATGTGCTATTTTATCCCCATAATAGATTTGTCTATTATGCAATTTAGACAAATCTATTTCTCTATTATCCAATTTGCAACAATTTTATGTGAAGGGGATGGCATTACAAGCGTTCCAATACATCCCAACAACTGCAACCAGTTTCTCTCTGTTTCCTCTAGAGCAGTTAGGACATGACTTTTGATACCTGGCTCAGTAGAATCATTGTCTCTGGTTATATTTTCCTATTGGTTATTTAAGACCAAGTCAGTATCTCTATGTTGGGCAAAGAGTAAGAAGAGAAGAGATAGCATAATATCTTGGGTTCTTATGATAATCAGATTCCATGACCCTGACTGAGTTGATCCAAAGGTGAACCAAAAAAATCTCTGGAACTGAAGCCAAACTTACTTACTTCAAATGCTGTCAAAATTAGAAAGGTAGAGGCAAGGAAGACTGTATTGTGTTCATCGGAAATGCAAGTTAAAAATGAAATATCATTTCATACCCATAAGAATGGCAACAATAGAAAGTATGATAACATCATACTAGATTGTAAAGCTAGATTGTAAACTCTGATACACTATATTCAGGAATGTAAAATGGAATAACTACTTTGGAAATGTATTAGCAGTCTTTTATATTTCTATAAACATATGTCTAGGACATATCTATTCTATTTCTATGTCTATACCTAAAAGAAATATAAAAGTATGTCCTCCCAAAGACTTGCACAATTCCATTCTTTACAGCAGTTTAATTCATAGTAGTCTAAAGTACTCTCAAAAATAACTCTAATGTATACCAATAAACAAATATGAAATAAATCACAGTAAAAACATAAAGCAGAATTCTATTTAGTAATAAAAAGGAAAAAGTTATTGATACATTCACTAACAATGCATATGAATCTCAAAAACATACTTAGTGAAAGAAGTGAGACATGAAATAGTAAATGCTGGGAGGTCTGTTTATATGAAGTTCAAGAATACATAAAATTAATCGATAGTGGTAGAAATCAAAGAAGTGGTTGCCTTCACAAGAGAAGGTTGATTTTTCTTCTAAAAAGGGACACAAAACTTTTTGGGGAAATGAAATTATCAATAATCAATGTGCTTAAGACATATCTCTATGTAAAATTATATTCTAGTGAAAAATTAAAATCTACCATAATTCTGAGAACAGTTTATGATCTGTTCTACCCCTGAATCTATTCTGGTAGATGAAGGAACTCTGCCTACAAGTACAAATCCAAGATTCCTGGACAGAAGAAAGTTCAGTAACTACCCTTCTAGACTTAGGAGAACCTCCCTTCTGTGGGGGATGCTAAGAGATGCTCAGACTTTTCCAACAAGAGCCTGCATGAGAGTGATCACAGCAGCTGGATCTCTCTCTAATCCCAAGTTGGGCTTATCTCCATAACTTGTGGCCCAGGTTTGAGAATCACACTCTGTTACTCTCATCTGGGCTCTGTGCCTGGGTTGTGATGCTCTCTTGGTTTGTCTATTCCTCTGCTAAATCCTTCCAAGATGCAACAAAATGCCTAAAATGCTTCTCTGGAAATAGTTTGCTTCAACCATAGCCAAGCTCCTCCCAAAATCAGATCCCAACTTGGGTGTGAGTCCTGGTGTATATCTAGATAGAATTTGGTAGCCCATGAACATAAATGTAAAACTTACATCTCTATTTTTACTGCCTCGGGTGAAAAATTGGCATTTCTGTCAGTTATAAATGTAAGCAAAAAGTTAAAATAATATTAACATACCTGTGATTTTTATAGCTAGAAATCACAAGTAGTTTTATATCATGTTGGAGCTATGACAGGTATTTCAAAATATTGTTAATGACCATCACTTCTTCAAAATTATGGTAGTTATTATGTCTGATGTGAATTTATCTTATTTAGTAAGTTAATAAAAAAGAATATATTGCCGGGTGTGGTGGTACATGCTTGTAATCCCCACGCTTGGGAGGCTAGATAGGAGGATCAGCTACTTACTGAGGCTCTCACAACTTAGTGAGATCCTGTTTCCAAATAAAATGTAAAATAGGTCCGGGAATATAGCCCGGAGGTTGAAAGCCCCTGGGGTTCCATCCCAGTGTCACACATACACAAAAGAATATATATTACATTACTTTAAAATTATTTTGACAACTCATTTTTATTTTAGCTATTTTGTACTATAATGCTATGATTTTTTATTTATTCATCTACAAACAGTCTGAAAAGAAATATATATTAGTTTTCTATTGCTACAGTAAGAAATTACAAAAATTTAGCTTTTTTTTGTTGTTGTTTGGTGGTACTGGGGATGGAACCCAGGAGCCTTCTACCTCTGGGCTATACTCCCAGACCTATTTTATATTTTTATTTGGAAACAGGGTCTCTTAAGCCAGCTGAGGCTGGCTTCGAACCTGCGCTATTCTCCTGTCCAAGACTCCCAAGCATGCTCCAAGACGCCCAGCAAAAACTTAGCATCTTTAAACAATACGAGCTAATATTTTGCTGATCTGTAGGTCAGAAATCTGACATAATTTTTACTGGGATATGATAAAGATATAGCTGGGCTGTGTTCCTTATAAAAAAACACTGTGAAGTTTGGCCACTGTACTCTGGATAGCAGAGTTTCATCAAAAACTTATAAAGTTGAAAATAGTTATTAGGAGAGCATGTAGTCTTTCTTTCTTTCTTTCTTTTTTTTTTTTTTTTTAGTGCTACTGGGGGTAGAACCCAGTGGCTTTCTACCTCCGGGTCATACTCCCAGACCATTTTATACTTTATTTGGAAACAGGATCTCACTAAGTTGCTGAGAGCCTCACTAAGTAGCTGAGGCTAGCTTCAAACCTGCGCAATCCTCCTGTCTCAGCCTCCCAAGTGCAGGGATTACAAGCATGCGCCACCACCCGGGCATGGCATAGTCTTTCTAACTGGAGCCCTACATGATGACTAAATAATACCCTTACCCTTACGCCACCTAAGTTCATGTAAAAATGTCTGCCTTAAAGATACACCTACCTGGATTTCTTTGCCTGACAACTTTAATTGCTATTTTACTCCAATTAAAATCGGATACAGTGCAGAATTGTCAGTACTGTTCCAAAAGTAAAAAAAAGCCTGAATCCAAAAGTAAAAAAGCCTGAATATAGCTCTCATTCTTGCCACTAGCCAACATATAATTCTAGGCAAGTTATTTAAATTCACCTGAAGAGCTTATTTAAAAATGAGGTGCCTGGGACTCCAGACATACACTATTTGAATTGGAGATGTCACTGAAGATCACTAGTAATCTGTACATTTAACAAATAGTCAGGCAGTTCTTATTATCAATGGATGGCTGGATCGAAGAACTGCATTCTGCTAGATGTGTTTATCTTTCTAAAGAAAAGCTTCAAAACAGGGCACCCAGAGGTCAAGTAGTGAGCTTTGCTTCCAGTGGTTAATATCTGGGCATGGAAAATTTTTTTTTTCTGGCAATTAATGCTGGGGATAAGTTTGTTTTCTATCTTGGAAATGGAGCAAAATCAAGTTTAAAATCTTCCTCCATGAAGACAAATTTACCTAATACCAATCTTTTCAGCAAAACTGAAATTTTAATTGAACCTTAATATTCTATTTCCCAAGAAGTTTTACTGGAAGATTTTTGTAGGTATAAAAATTTGAAACCCAGAAAGAGTGGCAGGAGGAAATTTCACAGGGTCTAACAGATAAGAGTTGGCATGTTAACCAAAATTTTCAGTGTTTCTTCCTACTTACTGAGATTAAACTAGGAAAAAAGTGTTATTTTTCCAAATATTTTTCTGGACAACTTTTATGTGACTGTCATTTATTTTATTTATTTTATTTATTTTTATTTTTATTTTTATTTTTTGCAGTACTGGGGATGAAACCCAGGGGCATTCTACCTCTGAGCTATACCTCCAGCCCTATTCTTTTATTCTTTATTTTGAAACAGGGTCTAACTGAATTGCAAAGGGCCTCACTAAGTAGCTGAGGCTGTCCACAAACTGCCATCCTCCTGTCTCAGCCTCCCAATGCTGGGATAACAAGTGTGTGCCACCACGCCCAGCTTCATTTATTCATCTTGTGCTGAGAGTCTGAAGCCAAAGGATAGACTTCATGTGCTGGCAACCAAAAGTGCACTGAATACCATAGGAATTTCCATTTAAAAATAATGGTAGCATTCATTGTTTTCTGCTGAAGAAAAATTAAAAAAAAACACAAGAAAAATATGTACAATAATTTGTCTTTAAGTATACTTTGGGTACACACATGTGGGCATGTGGGCATCGTGCATATGTGTGCTCACAACACAAACATCCACTAATCTGAGGTTAGCACCCTTCAGACTACTATGGGAGCCCTGGAGCATTCGCCATGTAGCCTGGTCCGTGAGTGCAGAAGTGTGCGGGCAATGCCTGGTAAACTGCTGTTTGTTCTTTTCTTTGATATTAGCCTGGCTGGTGTGCTGAGGCCCAGGGGAAGTGTTGTTATAGGTACTGAAGTCTAGCTCTGTAAAAGCTGTCAGACTGATGGATGGGAACGAATCTCCAACGTCTGTCAAACCTGCCATGTCAGAAGCTTGGGAAACAAAGGATATGCCAGGCTGCTTCACCAAAAAGCTCAGCATCACCCAGTGGGATTGGCTGCTGGAGGAAGTGAAGAGAGACAGAACTGGGGGAGGGAGGAGGAATAGCGCTGGTTTTACATGGGAAGAACCTGTTTGACTTGTTAGGTCTGATTCCTGTGAATAGTCAAAGCAGTTTATCTTGGTGTCATCTTAATTACCTTTGCACAAAGGGGAAAAAAAGCCAACAAGTGGGAATACTTAATTTGTATTGTCAATAATTTTTCTTTCTAGGAATTCTTCTCACTCATAAAGCATATTAAAGCCATCTGTTTCACCTTAAATTTGAATTCTGTTAGGTTTATTCATTTCTGTCCCTGCAGAAGATATATTAATGTTATGGTCTGAGATGATATGGTTTTGGGGAAACTGTCCCTGGGGACCCCTGTTAGGATCCCGGACACAATTTCCCTCAAACCACAACAGAACACAAAAACAGAAAAAGTGTGAGTTCTTGTCCTGAGCTAAGGGTAAATACAGATTAGCTCAGACTCTTGCTGAAGATTTAAAGAAGTTTATTAAAAAGATAGAAATACAGAAGACAGTTAAAGCCCCATGCCATTCAGGAATGGCATGGGGGGTGATTCGAGTGAATTCACCAAAAATCCCTGCATGCTGAGTGTTCTTATCCAACCAAGTCTTCGGCAGGTCCTTTGATATGTAGATATGCTGCCCTATCTGCTCTGTCTCCATCCCAGCCAGATCTGCCCCTTCTGGGGCAGTGGGGGGGGGGGGGACAGCTCTGTCTCAGGCACAGACCCCCACACCTTTTGTTACACTCCCAAGATGTGTTAAGTTGCTTCTCCTCCAGAGGAACTTAGATCTCTTTCAGCTAACATATTGTTGTGTGCTCAAGACTCCCCTCTTGGTACTTATATCATTTTGAAGAGGTTTTCCTACTCTAGCATACTCTTCTCATTGAGCCAGCTAGCCAGCCAGCCTGCCTGCCTGCCTGCCTGCCTTCAATCCTTCCTTCCTTCGTTTATTTTGGCTCAACAATGTAATTTTACTTTTTGCAAAAAAGGTATCCTATCACCAGTAAAGTGAGTTATGCAAGAACAAGATGGCAGAAACCTACTGCATCTTTTATTTCCAGTGTAAAGCTCCTGTTCTATACTCCTATTGGTGGAAGGGTAGCCAAACAATCTTTATACCATTGGCTGGAAGGGATTCCAGGAGAGGGGTTGGCACTTGCAGTTTTCAGGAAAAGCTAACTTTGCAGAAGAATATAAGCACATACAAGATTACAAAATGGAGCTTAAGTCAAGCTATTTCTTTAAAAGGTCTAATTAGATTCTCACAGTTCTCCCCACCCCCTTTTATACATCACTACTTTTTTCTTTACTCTTTATTCTTTTCTGTTAGCATATGGTAACTTTTGCTCTCAAAGGTGTCAACAACTCCAGCATCCTCAGCTAATTCATATTATTTTACTAGATCATCCTACTGGTGGCTGGTTGTTTAGCTCTTTCCTTGATGGCACCTCGATAGCTGACAAATCTCTGCTGATTGTAATATAATTAATTCACTCTACACAAAGACAAAAACCAAAACAAATACAGCATACAATTTAGCATATTGACTACTATCACCTGTCCATTAACACTGATAATTTGCTTATTATATGGGTTATCCACAATTGTCTGTCTTTTGTTTTTACATATTTGTAGAGCCATCTGTAAATCAAGCATCTTGTTTTACCTTTAGATATCCAGTGGTTTTAAGCCTGCAAAAACTCAACAGGGCCAGGTTTAGTTTTATAGTATCTTATAAAGACTCCATTGGAGAGAGGTTTTAGGGATCAGTGACATATCTTTTTTGTGGGTCTAAAAACATAAGTGCCATTATACATTATAATGTAATTATGTAGGAGTCTTTCTAATGACTATGAGTTTGACTCTCTTGTTATACCCCAGAATAGCATACTTGTTTTTGTTTATACTTTCCTGCTAGATATTCAAGATCAAGTAGGTATCTCTATGTTGGGCAAACATAAATTTTTATAAAATTACTTTGCTGTTAAGCTCTGTCAAGCCTCTTCAGGGTTACTCCTAGAGACTTTGTGAGGCTTTTCCTCTACCAGTTGTGCCATATGCTAGGACAGATTATGGTCTTGTTGACCATTTGGTGTCCCTTGATGCTTAGGGGACATTTCCCTCTTGGATGACCTTCCTGTTTATAAAATATGTGCTGGTGGTTCCCAGGCTCTGGGGCCTTCATGAATCCCCTGTTACAGGAGGTCAGATGACTTACCAGAAAGTTGCAGGTCTCCTTAGTAAGGTCCCATCTCCTGGGTTCTATTTTGTCGTGGAGGGCAAGGGCCAAATTATTGACTGTTTTCTGGGCTCTTTTATTTTCTGATTGTTTTCTAAGACTCAGCTGTTGAACATCCAGAAGGTAGTCTTGCAGGTGACAGCTAAAATCTCAGAACTCTGTGTGGGTGTTTTATTTCTGCAGATCCTTGCTCATTTTGATCCCTTCCTGGTCATAGTACTTGCCAGGGTGACTTTCCCTGCATTGCCAATCGACTTTCAGAGTCCATTGTACCAAGGGATGGTGGTACTTCTTCTATCTGGAGTTACCAACAACTTGGCAGGGGGATTTATTTTCCCCAGAGAGAAGTCCCTATAACACTCTGGCAACAATTTGATTTCCATATGGGCCTCCAAATTATCAGAAATAAATTTCTATGGCATTGTAAGACAAAATATATGTTTGAATGTGACTTGGCAGGGCAATTTTACTTTTTGCAAAAAGAAATCCTGCCACCAGTAAAGTCAGGTGTACAAGAACCTCTTCCTTCCTTTAAATTGTCACATGAAGCCGGGCGTGGTAGCGCACGCTTGTAATCCCCGCACTTGGGAGGCTGAGACAGGAGGATCGCATGGGTTCGAAGCCAGCCTCAGCTACTCAGTGAAGTTCTCAGCAACTTAGTGAGACCCTGTTTCCAAATAAATTATAAAAAAGGTCTAGGAGTATAGCCCGGAGGTAGAAAGCCTCTGGGTTCCACCCCTAGTACCACCAAAAAATAAAATAAAATAAAATAAAATAAAATAAAATAAAAAATTGTCACATGGAACATATTCTAAAATATCTGGTCTCCTTGAAGCCTTCCTAGAAAGCCCGTCTTTAAGTCTCCTCAGACTTGATTGTCTCAACAGGAGCTTGTTTGAAGACAGAACAAGGGATATATGTGATTAGTGTTTCTTATTTACACATTGTCATGTCTTTCATTTAAGCTGGACTTTGCATGGGCAGTGACCTTCTTCGACTTTGTCATGATGTTGAGAAGCATGGTTTGCACATGGTACACAACATTAACAGAGTCTTATGGGTGAGCTGGGGCGTCAGACTTAACTTGGCAGAGAGGAAATGAGACATAAAAGCCTGAAGGGTGGCTGAAAGGAAGGTGCGGAATTGCCCAACCGGTCTTTATTCCATTTTTAAATTGCTGATAAATGTAATAGAGAACAGTTGAGGCTCAAAGCCCCAGTAATACCATCTGATGGATATTTGGCCCTTTCCTGCCTTGAGCTCTAAGTCCACTTCCTGAGGAACATATGTCTTGCAGACCTCAAGTGATATTTATGGAGAAATTATATCTTTTAAAAAAATCAAGTCTCCAAAAATACAATGAAATAAAATCTATTGCTGCAATCAGGAAGAAAGACTAGTCTCTTAAGTGCTTAGTTGAAGTAGCTCCTGCAGTACATGGGACATTTTGTCCAGTTCTTTGGTTGAAAACAGACTGGGGAAATGAGACACAATGGATTTGGGAAATTAATTATTATATCACTTTGTCAAATCCTATAATACTTTAAATATAGGATTAGATGGACATCATCTGGGGACAAGGAACTGGGAGGCAGCAGGGGATAGATGAGGAAAAGTAGTGTTCTTGAATCAGTATTTTAATCAGTTTTCCTGGACAAAAGAAATCCTTGTGTTATAAGCACTGAGGGTTATAGAAGGAAAGATGTGTTCTACAGTCTCATGTACACAAGGGGCATAATCTGACCCAGGTGTAACCCAACCCATGAATAAAAAGGTGCTTTATAACAGGATTTAATTGTATTCATCTGGAATTTTTCCCCTCATTCCAGTTGTAGGATTTAATTAATCTTTACCCAGAGGTCAGTCACTTCAAGGCAAATGCCATAGAAAGGCAAAGAATTATCTCAATGTGAGCTAGAGTTCCATGTTGCCAGTTTTTATTTTATTACTATTATCAATTGTTTAAAGAGCTTTGGTGAATGATTTCATTGTATGTGTGCCTTAAGGCTTTCTAGAGCAATTTGGAAAGTACATTATAGAATAAACCACAAGATTATTAAAATGACTTTAAACAGTATGAATCCAATTTTAAAAGGCAGTTTTAATGCCGATATTTACTCATTTTTATCCCCTTATAAAATAATTCTTGCTTCATATTTTGAGGATGCAATTTATAACAATGTGTTCCTACCTGATTCTCCTACCCCTTCTCCTCTTTTTTTTCACAATTTTCTTTCTTGTCTGTGAGACAACTCTGGCTTCTAGCAAGCATTGTTAGGGAAATTAATGAACTAGACCTGAGTTGTTTAGGTGAAAAAAACAAAACAAAACCCCTTTTAATGTGCATTCCTTAGACATACCCATATTTTTCCCTAACAAGGAATACCCTTTGAACCAAATAGCCTGGGTTTGTCCTCACCTAGGTTGTCAAAGGCTTAAAGGTTTCTACCTATTGCTCTTTCATTGCACATTTTTTAAACCAGTTTCTGTTCCCTTCTTTCCCAGGGTGTTGGACATTGGGCCACGGCCTTGCTAACTGCCACTGCGCAAGACTGGGAAGGGGCCAGGTCAGTAACAGTTCCATGATGACATCTGTTTGTGGTCCTAACTCCCCACACTGCTAGGGGAATGGAGGACAGATGCAAGGGGCTTCTTCACCTAAGGACGTTCCCTGGTAGCCTGCTTTTGGCCAATTATGGGGGAATATTAAGTATGAAATGAAATAAAAGGAAGTTAAAAATAAAGCCTACTCTTTAATCACAGCATAAATATTTTTCCTTCTCCCTCTTTTCTCATTCACCTTGCTTCATCTCTCTTACATGTAATCTGTTATAGGTATGTTTCAGTTAGTATATTTACCACAATTTTTCTTTATATCTATATAAAATGTTGGAAGAATAGTTTGTCGTAAAAGCCTAAAATAACTTGCCTGGCTGGGTAAGTTCTGGAGTAGACCGAACTGGCCTTGTCATTAGGGGGTCACAGTCTAGTTTAGCTATTACTTTACTCTAAGGTAACCACATAGTGCCTCAGTTTATTCAGTTTTAAAATGGGCATAATATGATCATTAAAATCTCGTAAGGACTTGGTAAGGCTGATATAAGGTAAATATCATATAAAACTTAAAGTGGAAATCACACATGATAGAAAGATAGTATATGGTAAAAGAGAAGTTATAACTTGACCTTGGCCTTTTTGGCTTTTGTTTGTTTTGTTGGTTTCTTCCACCATAGCAAGCAAATAATAATAGCTAATACCTGTGTTTCAAGCACTGTCCAAAGTGACTTGCATGCATCATTTATTTCTTACAGAAATAAATGAGTAAATAGAGTAAGGTAATAATTCTTGGATACATTTACCATCTGCATGTCATAGATAAGGAAACAGAGGTGTGTGTAGAGAGGTAAATTTCCAGGGTCACATGGCTGGTCACAGGGACCTGTGGTGGGTTGAAATGTGTCCCCTCACCTACATAAAACACGTTTACACCCTAACTCCTGGGACTTGTGAATGTGACTTTCTCTGGAAAAGGGCTATTGCATGTATTTATATTGAGGATCTTGAAATGAGGTTATGCTGCATTAGGGCATGCCCTAAATCTACGGTGATTATCCTTGGAAGAGATGCAAATGGACACAGAACCACGAAAGACCATGTGAAGATGGAGTAATGCTGCCACAAACCTACAAAATGCCCAGGGCCACCCGAAGCTAGGAAGATACATTGAGAGGCTCCACCTTCACTTGAGACTGGTAGCCTCCAAACCACGGAAAATACTTCATGTTGTTTCAAGCCACCCAGATGTTGAGACTTGTTAGTGCTGTTTCAGGTAATAAGGGATTCAAATAGAGGCAGTCTGACCCTAGAACTTGATCACTGTGATTTTTTTTTCTATTTAAATATGAAATGTAAGTAAATTCAGGAGAGAAGGAAATTATTCAAGCAACTGTGACACACTTGCTTTTGGTGAAACGAGAGGGTTAGTTGGGGAACTATACTTTTATATGTGCCAAGCTTTTATGTGGGGATGGGTTGTTGGAACTCTGCTTTTCAAAATGTCCAGTCTAGAAGTTGCCAAGAATAATTTTTTTTTAAATAACAAAAATACTAATGGTCACTTTCGGAAAGAGGAAGTGGTGTATTAACACCTAGCAAAGATAAATAAATTACAAACAAGTAAACCTAATAAAAGCAGAACACAAGAACATTCTACTTTATGAACTGAGATTTGTGTAATAAATAACAATGACAATGTCAAATTTGAACTAATGTGTCTTGTGTTCTTAGAGGAAAAAAATTTTTTTCTCTAGTGATACTGCATAGTTTTGGACCAGACTAAGCTTCTCCAAACAATCCTGTGTATAGCAATAGGTAAAGATATTTTATTCACATAAAAACATTTTTGTTCTGTAAAATATCTTCACTGATGTATAAGCATACTTTTAATATTTATTTATTTTCATGGTACTGGGGATGGAACTCAGGGGTATTTTACCTCTGAGCTATACCCCCAGTCCTATTTTTTATTATTATTATTTATTTTGAAACAGGGTCTCACTGAGTTGCAAGGGCCTCACTAAGTAGCTGAGGCTGGCTGCAAACCTGGGTCCTCCTGTCTCAGCCTCCTGAATGCCGGGATTACAAGCGTGTGCCAACATGCCCAGCTATAAGCATACTCTTAAAAGCTTTTAAAAGTATAATTCTCTGACAACTGAGAAGAGCTGTGGGTGTAGACTGCACCTGCTCTTGGGCCATTGACTTTGCACAGAGCGGCCCAGGCGGACAGCTCAAGAGCCACCGGTTCCATGTACCTCATTCACCTCTCTCTAAAGGCCAAAAAGGCTCAGAAATGAGCAAACCAAGATGATTCAGAAATGAGCGAATGAGTGCCACAAGCAGGACTCCAGTTCTCCTCTGGAAGTCCCCAAAGCAGCTTCTGAGCTTCATCTCCATATGTTCTGTAAACATCAGAGGCCATTGAATGCTTTGTCTCCATCTCTAGCTTTCCTCTGAAGCTCTCACCCACAGTTCCAAGCATTTGTTGCAGCCCTCTGCTTGGTTTTCTTTCTAGCACCAAAAATTCAAATGCCCTCTTTAGAGCTTTTCTTTCTTCCCTTCCTCTGATCCCAACCTGGGCCTTCTTGAAATGACTTGTTTCTGTTAAGGTCTCACCGTTCTTCCTGGAATGACAGCTCACAGCTTTTCAAACTCCTTGCGTTCGGACTCCCCTCCCCCCAATTATATAAGCTTTCGGTTAATTACTAGTGGTTGTTAATTATCCTTAGCAATGTCCTTCACCGCCCATTCTATTGCTACTGTCATTTCCTAGTTTGGCCTCTAGTGTTTGCTGCCTAGATTAATTGAAGCAATTCTTCTCTGTTTTTGGTTTTTTTTTTTTTTTTTGTACTGGAGATTGAACCCAGGGGTATTCTACCTCCGAGCTACAATACCAGCCCTATTTTATTGTTTATTTTGAAATAAACAATAAGTTGTGGAGGGCATCACAAGTTGCTGAGGATGGCCGTGAACCTGTAATCCTCCTGTCTCAGCCTCCCAAGTACTGGGAGAAGTGAGTCTCTAAAAACAATTCTCTGAAAGCAATTGTGTAATAGGCCCTATGCTTGTATTCTTTTCCATATCCATTGTGACTAGTCAGGCATTGCCGTTCTATTTATTCAATATTTCAAATATCCCTCCTGCCTGTTTCACTAACAACAAGTGAAAGCTTGGGATTGATCAACTGTGATGGCGGGGGAAAGATTGAAGCCCCGTCTGACCAGGCCTTCGTCCAGCTCTTCCCAGATGCTGTTGCTCTTTCAGGATCAATACTGTTATCTGAAGTTGATAATCTGTGATCACAGAGAACCTGTGTTGACATCCCCTTTTCTTAAAATGTTTCTCATCTATGAAACAAACATTTCCCATCATTCTATCGGTGCTTTTTCTGCATTCCTTCTGTTTCTTCTCTATTCTACACTCTTCCCTAAGCTTCAAATTCTCAGATGCATAATTAACAAAAAAAGTGAACTAACGGTGTCATACAAACTCAACCTATGACTCAATTACATGTTGGGCAGGAAAGTGCTCGCCCAGACATGTCCCTTTCTTCCAGAAAGGAGGGTTTCTTCTAATGACAAGTCTTGCCACCGTTCCTGCTGTTCTTCCTCAGTGTCCCCTTTGCCATGTTTGGACTCATGACATCCAAGTGAATCCGGAGTCCTTTATGTTTTTGATTTTTTAAATATGGACCTCTTCACGAATTTGCATGTTATCCTTGCACAGGGGCCATGCTAATCTCCTCTGTATCGTTCCAATTTAGTGTATGTGCTGCTGAAGCCAGCACTAGAGTCCTTTTTGGAAGCAGCAAAGGAGTTACTATTTTGCTTGACACATTTACTATTGTCTGCTGAAATTTTACCAGTAAGTTCAAGTGACATGCATGCACGTAGCACACAAAAGTTTTCCATTATCAGAGGCCTCAGTGTTGAGAACTCATTATCAAACTTTGGAGGTGCTGGAAACTCAAACAGGTTGGGTCTTGTGAGACCAAATTGATTCTCTCATACATTGTTAACTCCATGGGACTTAACACCTTCTTGCACAAAATCCTGTTTTTCTCTAAAACAGTTTATATGCTCAGTAGTAAAACTGAGATGTGATTCCAATTTGCTTTCATTGCCTTACTCTTTGGGATGGGAGTTTAATCAGTGCGATCTACCAGGCCTGGACTGCTTGGGCACAGTCTTTTTCACAGGTTAAAGCTCTCAGTGTTGGGCAGGTGGGACCAGCTTCCCGAGCCCCTCAGCTGACTCTGTGCTGTACTAATTAGTTGCTTAGTTCACCATTTCCCACTGCCTCGCCCCCCTTTCCCTGCGTCGCTCTGGAAGAAGACTGCAAGGTTAGTACTGCTGTCTTCTAGCTTGTTTCTTCTCCAAACCTTTTCTGCTTATTAAAAACAAACAATACAATTGTTACACCAGGACGCAAGAAAGCATAAGATAAAATGATGCTTCTACGTAATCAAAAAAGCAATCCCTGGCTTTTAGGGGTGTTGCAAATTGAACTCCCATCCTATTTCCTTCTTATTTGTGAAGAAGTTGTGCTACAAACTGTATTAACCTTGCTCTGCTCCCTCCTATGGTTGACACAGAAGCCCCCCCCCCCGGCTCTGATTATTAGCTATCCTGGACATATTGCTCCTTCATTTTTGTATTTATTTTTTTAGTCCTGAACAGACTGTTTCTGAAAGGACTTTGCCACTGCTCGGATGTCTCTTTTCTTCAACTGATAGTTATCTCATATTTTCAATCTTTGCTAAAAATGCTTCCAACTAGTCTATACCCAAACCAGAAACTTCAGAGTTTTTCTTTAACCCATCCTATCCCATTTGGGACCAGTCTTGGCGATTTTACTCCTAAAAATTACCTGTGTTGGGCCTCCTTTTCCATGTCCACTGACCCTGCGGGGGTCCAGACCACTGACCATTGCCTTTCCCCTGGACGAGCGCTGGCCTGAGGCGTCATCTCTGCTTCTAGTCTCCCAGCACGGCTCTGCCCTTTCTTCTCACCAGTGCTGGTGTGTTCCTTCATCATTGTTCTCTTCCTTAATTCCTGTTTATTATTCTATTCCTTAATTCTTCTTGTCTCTCTGTCCTCAAAGCAACTTTCCACCTGAAACATCCTAACTCAGACTTGCTTAAAAATCCTCCTTAGAATATGGTAAAATAGGAAAACAAAATACACAATACAACCCAAGACAGAAATCTACTTGTTCATCAAAATTCAGTTTTTTAAAATTTTATAAAGTTTTTGCTGTACCACAGATTGAACCCAGGGCCATTTAACCTCCATACTATACCCCTAGTCCTATTTTTTATTCTTTATTTTGAAACGGAGTCTCACCAAGTTGTAGAGGGTCTCACTATGTAGCCGAGGCTGGCTGTGAATCTGCAATCCTCCTGTCTCAGCCTCCCAAATGCTGGGATTACAAGCGTATGTCACCATGCCCGGCTCTCTCTCTCTCTCTCTCTCTCTCTCTCTCTCTCTCTCTCTCTCTCTCTCTCTTTTTTTTAATTTTTGCAGTATTGGAGATTGAACTCAGAGGAACTCTACCTTCAAGCTACACTCCCAGTCCAATTTTTTTATTGTTTAATTTTTAAACAGGGTCTCACTAAGCTGCGGAGAGCCTCACTAAGTTGCTGAGGCTGGTCTCAAAACTGCAATCCTCCTGTCTTAGCCTCCCAAACTCTGGGATTATAAGCATGGACCACCATGCCTGGCCAGAATTGAATTTAAATGCCTCATTTAAAAAAAACTCTGATTCCTAGCTGGCAGGGTGTTCCTGGTGCACCCACAGGACTGGGATCAGACACTGACTCTATCTCACATGAGCTGGGAAGTTTGTTTGCAATGGGAGGACAGAAAACATGTATTACTCATGCTTTGTTCTCCCTTTCCAAAGAGTCTGTGTGTAGAGGCCTTGCTGTGTCCAGGTTGGTCCTCCCTGGACTTTACATCGCTGTGCTGTGCTCCACAGGCTCACCCTGATTACTGAGTGTCTGGAAAAGAAAGACTTTTTCTTTCTGACCCATGGATTCTTCGTCTGGCTTGGAGTCATGGACTTTTAGTTGCTATCTTTTATCTTTCCTGAAAATTATCACGATCTGGCTACAATACATTTGTTTTCTCCAGAAATCAACCTGCATCTGGATATGGCAACATGTTCTCGCTTCCTCTAGTGTAATTATTTGCAAACTTCCTGGGTGAGCTGGCTGAACATGTGGATTTCTGCATCTTTCCCCATATTGTAATTGATTCCCAGGTAAACAGGAATATATGCTTTCCTGTTTATATTTGAGATAGAGAAAAGGTACTTTTGCCTTGCCAGAGAAAACAAGCCATTGCCTTTTCCCTGTTTCTCCCTTCTTTCACAACCAACCAGTCTTTATGGTCAGGTCCAAGTGTAGAGTGTAGCCATCCAAGCTGTTGATTTGTCTGCATTACTTAAAACAAAGGGCTTAATACCTTCAACAAAATTGGCAGAATTTAATTTAGATTTGTGTGAGCATGATCATGGAGTGATAATATCTGGGACACTAAATATTAAGGAATAGAAGGAATGAAGTCAGGAAAATTTGTGGTTCAAGAAACAATTTGTTTCTATGGTAGGGACAACCACTGCCAAAACTATCTGCCAGGCAGCACAATTTAGAGATCTCATTTCCTAGAAATAAACTTTCTAGCTATGTTTGCATTTAATTGATTTAAAAATCACTAATTTTGGAAGTTACATATCTGGGCAATACATTATTAGTCTCCCACTATCTTTACTTTAGATAGTACCTCTGACACATGACTTATGAAGAAAACAGCTGCCTAGGTTACTCCATAGAGACCTAAAATCCACTTTTATTGAAATCACTGACTTTTTACTTAGCCTACAGAATTGGATGGTTGACTAGCAAGAGATGAAGAGGCATGGTGACATCTCTGTCTTCATATTGTGTCTGTCTTTGTTGCTTTAACCTTTGGGTCAAATTTTACTCAGCATTGAGCTTAAACATGCTGATTATTTTGAGATACATTTTGTCCAAAACCATAATACAGGGTTAACTAGACCTAGACTTGCCTAGTCTCTCCCCTCACCTTCTGATAGACTAAGGACGCCTATCAGCTTCCATGACTGGAAACACCAGACCATGAAAGGAATGATGAGAGATGAAACCAGATGTCATGGAAGGTCACCTATTCCCAGAAAAGACATGAATATTCCTCCCCTTTATTAGCCGAGCCCCTTTTTCTCATTAGTCTTGTCCGCTATCTGTACCCACCAACACCTTGGAGTTGAGTAGTTAGTTGATTTGTGAGCAAAAGTTTCTCCTTTCCATTCTTTGGCCACTAAACAAAGCCTTTCTTTTTCCTCACTCTCATCTCTTAGACATGGGCGTTTTCCTGGGATGAATGTAGCTTCTGAACCTGGGTTCAGTAACCATTTTCTGGGGTTCTATTTAACACGTTGAAGCTCAGCTAAAGTCTAGAGCAAAAATTATCAGATGGATCACAAGAGTCACTGGAAGTGCTTATAAAAAGTATAGATTCCTAGGCCTTCCCTTAGCGATTTTAATTTGGTAGGTCTGGTGAATCTATATATAAAATATAAGAATCTGTAATTTTAATAAGTTATTCAGTTGGTTCTGTGGTTAGGCAAGTCTGGGGAACAATGCTCCATAAGAAGAAATCAAATAATTTTGTGATAGAAACAATAAGAAAGCATGAAGGTTTATGTAGGGATTTAGTGTAGACCTTGATTCATAGAGTACAAAGTACTTAGGAGGCTCCAGTTTACTGAGTGGTAGCTCCCCCAACCACGAGTCTAATATGGTCACATATTTAAATAGTTTCAGAGAGCCAATGGAATGGGAGAAGATCTTTGCCAGCCACTCCTCCAATAAGGAATTAATATCTAGAATATACAAAGAACTTAAGAAACTTACTGCTAAAAAGAAAAAATCCCAATCAAGAAAAGGGCAATTGGACTAAATAGGCTCTTCACAAGAGAAGAAATAAAAATGGCCAATAAATATATGGAAAAATATTCAACATCATTAGCAAACAGGAAGATTCATATCAAAACTACATTGAGATTCTACCTAACCTCAATTAGAATGGCTATCATCAGGAAGTCAACAATAAATGCTGGTAAGGATGTGGGGAAATAGGAACTCTTATACACTGTTGTTGGGATTGCAAATTAGTGCAGCTGCTATGGAAATCAATGTGGAAATTACTCAGAAAACTGGGAATGGATCCACTATATGCCCCAGCTATACTACTCCTGTGTATCTTTCCAAAGGAATCAAAATCAGAATATTATAGTAACACATCCATATCTATGTTTATAGCAGCACAGTTTACAGTAGCCAAATTATGGAACCAACTTAGGTGTCCATCAACAGATGAATAAATTAGGAAATTATGGAATATATGCACATGGAATTGTACTCAAAACCAAAAAAGAACAAGTTATGTCATTTGCAGAAAAATAGATCAACCTGGAGAATATCATAAGTGAGATTAGCCAGTCACAGAAATTGAAAGGTCATTTGGTTTATCTTGTATATGGAAGCTAGGAAATAATCAGGATACAAGAGGGACTTCAGATAATGACAGAGAAACTCCAGTGGAGCCAGGGCGGTGGTCTGGAGAAGAAAGAATCAGTAAAAGAATCACTTCCATCGACATTATGTACATGGTTGAGAATATTAATGTCAATAATGTCAATCTTAATACCCTGTGTGGGGAAGGGATGGAATGAGCAGGGAGCCAGGGGAAAGCCCACCAAGTACTATATGCATGCATGTTGCTATTACTATGATTTACATTATGACATGAGACTATACTGCAGCAATAAAAGTATATTAAAAATAGTCTTCGCTGGGCGTGGTGGCGCACGCTTGTAATCCCCACGCTTGGGAGGCAGAGTCAGGAGGATCGCGCAGGTTCTAAGCCAGCTGCGCTGGCTTAAGAGACCCTGTTTCCAAATACAAATATAAAATAGGTCTGGGAGTGTAACCTGGAGATAGAAGGGTTCCATCCCCAGTAGCACACACACAAAAAAATAGTCTTCTTAGGGTTAAATCAATCATTTGGAATAATTGCTTAGGACTTCAATTTTAATTTTCTTGGAACTCTGAGTGCCTGGGTAGAGGGGTAATGGTTTTGTAACCTCAGGACAGGAGGGAGAGGAGCCTGGTCTGGTGCTGGTGAGGCTTGTCAACTGCTACAGATAGCTGGGCCTGTTTTGATGTTGTTATCTGTGGCTAACAGCTTCATGAGTTTTCTTTCTTGGCCTGTTCTGGTCCAGGACCTTTCTCTGCCAACACTTGTTCTTAGGTTTCCGTATATATGTCAATATATACACTTGTTCTCTTGTTTTTAGGTATATATATATATATATATATATATATATATATATATATATAATCAGTGTATATATTATCTTCTTATATCTGCCACATGTCCCTGTAGCTTCTATAGGGTTATCTGGGCTGTCCCTGGCCTGATCATGTCAGGTCTCACAGTCTTCAGCCTACTGTCCAGGCCACACAGAAATAGAAGATTTAGCAATGACGTGGATACCTTTTCTCCTGCTTGACTGAGCTCTTGATTCTCTTGACTGTGCTAGGCCCAACCCTCCAGAGAGTAGGCAAGCAGCAACCCCTCTGCCCCAGGCATTTCTCTCTGCATATCCAGGAGCTCTGCACTATTTCCCAGGGTAAAGGCCTCTGGTTCTGACTTTCAACTAACCCCCTCTCATAACCTTGCATCCTTTCCTCCACCCCTCACATGAGAAATACTTCATGGATTTTCTTTGGCTTTTTCCTTTTGTTCCTCGTCCTTTTCTAATACAAAATCATGACTTTATCTTGGCCAGATTCTTGATTAAATAGGGCAAATAGTAATCCCACCAGTTTATTGTCTTGCTGAGTTTCTAACTGAAATATCAGAAGAGACTTGCAAGTTCTTCTATAATTCTGCTGTCAGTCCCCATCTCCCCTCTCTTTATCCTGTCTGTGTCCCTGGTCATCTAGTCTGGCCTGAAGAAGGAAGAAGTCCATATAATCAAAAAGGTGAAAAATATAATAATAGTTTTTAAAATGTTACTTTATTTTTAACAAAATTAAAAAGTGATTTTTTTCAGTTTGATTTTTTTTTCAGTTGATATGGAAATTTTAGTTTTTACATTTTCATTGGATACACATTTCTAAAACACTTTGATATCAGACCTTTGGTATTTGCCTTTTCCAAAAAAATTCTTTATATGTAGGACTGTAAGATTATCTACTTTTTCTCTGTCGGAGGTGAAATAGTGTAGAAAACACTAAATCTGAAGTCAGGTAACTTAGGTTCCAATCCATATTCTTTTAACATTTGGGATTCAATCACATTATTTCTAATACAGGATAATGATGCAATCATGGGGTAGTTGTGAGGGTTAATTGAAATGGCAGTGAGGGTGGTCTTTGAAAATTGTGTGTTGTACATCTTTATAAAAAAATTAATTCTAGCTAGGCATGGTGGCACATGCTTGTAATCCTAGTATTTGGGAGGCTACAAAGGAGGATTGCAGGTTCATGGTCAGCTTCAGTAACTTAGTGAGACCGTCCATAACTTAGTGAGACTCTGTTTAAAAAAAAAAAAAAGGTCTAGGGGTATAGCTCAGAAGTAGAATACCAGAATACCATTGGGTTTAGTTCCCAGTTCCAAACATGCATACATATACAAAATTAGTTCTAGCTTATGTATAGTTGCAAAGCATTAAATCCAGAGGTACAAGTGAAGAGTATTTGCCAGGAATCACACTCTGCCTTTGGTTTCCACTGCTCTTTACTAGTTGTCTGTTGCCAGACCATGGGCACCGTCAGGGCTCTTATGTTTGTCTTAGGCTGCCTGGAACTCACTACTAGAAAAACCCCAGACTCTAGACTCTGCCTAATCTGCCCTCTCAGATAATACTCACTTTTCCATATATCCTTCTATGGCCCTAAAATATGTTCATTGATAGTTGACTGTTCTAGGAAACTATTAGTTACAAATGACAGTCTTAGCTTGCATAGCCTGCTCCCATTCAGTTCCTAAGGTATCTCTTTGCTTCTCTGCCTTTCTTCTTCTCTATTAGATGATTCACTCTGGGTCAGACACTCCCCTCATGGCCACCCAGCAAGCTCTAGATATACATGCCCCAGCCTTGCAACCTCAGGTGAAAGAGGGGTTCTCAGTCCCAATAACAAAATATGTCCAAAATTTCTTGACTTACATCTCCTACCCAACTCAAAACCCATTGTTGTAGCTAAGAATGGCAGAACCTTGGCCAACCTGGGCAATAGCAAACATGTGCATTTACAGTAGTTCCTGCAAGAAAACTCAAGGTGCTGTTACCAGGTATAAGGGATGAAAAGTCTCAAAATAATGACTGCTGCCACACTGGCTATCATATAAAAAAATGGGGCTGATGCAGTTCCTTTACCAGAGATTCATCCCCTTCATCCCATGGGAGTACATGGTCTCCAGATGCGATTTTTGCTTACTGAAGATGAGTGGCAGAAGTGTTCTAAGGCCCATGAACCCAATCGACCCAGGTGTACAGGTAGAAATTCAGCACACAACTGTAATCCCAGTACTTGAGAGGGTGAGACAGGAGAATGGCAAGTTCCAGGCCAGCCTTGGGAACTTATCATAGCCCTGTTTCAAAATAAAAAAACAAATAAAAAGGGCTGGGATGTATATCAATGGTAGAGAGGCCTTGAGTTCCATCATCTCCAGTACCACAGAAGGGGGGGAAATAGTGGAAGAAATCTGAATCCACCTGAAATGGAAAAGAAACAAGGTTTTCCTTTTCAGAAGCAGCTGTGGTTTGAATATGCCTCCTCCAACATTCAGGAGTTTCCAGTGTTCTGTATTAAGAGGTGGGCCTTGAGAAGGTGGAGAGGCTGTGAGGGCTCTTTCCTTGTTCAGGTAGCTTGCTCTTTTGATGTGTGAGGATACAATCCTCTCTGGAGGCTATAGACCTCACCACACAGCCAAATTTGCCGATGCTTTGATCTTAGACTTCCCAGCCTCAAGAACTATGAGAAATTAATTTCTGATCATTATAAGTTGCCAAGTTTTATCGGGTGTGGTATTGCATACTGGCAATCCTAGTACTTAGGAGGCTAAGACAGGAGGATCAGAGATTCGAGTCCAGACTCAGCAACTTAGAGATACCTGTTTCAAAATAAAAAATAAAATAGAGCTGGGGATATAGCTCAGCAGTAGAATGCCCCTGAGTTCCATCCCCAGTACCAGAAAACATAAACAAACAAAATAAGTTACCGAGTCTCAGGTATTCTGCTATAGTAGTAACAAATGCACTAAGAAGATAGCCATTGTTTTTCATTGTTATCTACTTTGCCTTCTTATTTTATTGTTATATTTAGCTCCTAGCAGATACTGGGCTCTTGGTTGATGCTCATTACATACTTGGTAAGTGAATGGATAAATAAATGACAGAATCTTTGTTGTGGGTGCATTGGATGAGCTGTAGTAAATTATCACGTCTTCTAGTGTTTCATTTACTCATGAGGTTTTGTGTTGATGCGTTCTGTCCCATGATGATCATATTTATGATTATGTAATCAAGATTCTCTCCATGTAATTTAATGTTCCAGAGAAGTGAAACCATTAAAGCAGTCCATCGTGGAGAGCGATGCAATTGAAGGCAAACAGATCACAGGTAACAACAACAAGACTCGCACATTAGTAAAAATATTTTCATTTCAATTGGCCACTAGTGCTATGTTTTGGTTATTAGTATCATTTTTAATTTTAAGCCTGCAGGATAATAATCTAACAGGGCTTGTTGCAAAACATCAAACTCAAATTTATGTCTGCTGCAAAGTACTTTTTCTCTTAAACTGAATCTGCTGCTGTCTTAGAGTTCAAAATTGACACTGGATTAAGGATTAACTGCTTTAAATTATTGGATTATCTAAAAATATCTTGTGGCAACTTGATTGTGTCAGTTATTTATTGTAACCTACTCTATAACTGATATACTAAAAACAACACATTATTTTACTCATGAATCTATAATCGTGTCTGGTTTACTCAGATGAACTCATCTAGTCCGCCTGGGAGTCACCTGGGGTGGCTTGACTCTGGGCTACAGTATCCACTTTCATGAAAGCTCACTATACCTGGGAAGGTGCTAACTATCAACTGGAAAGTCAGTAATCCCTATAAACTAGGGACTTTGCATTCTTTCCATGTGGTCTTTTTGTCTGCTACTTGACCCTCCTTACAACATGGTTATTGGGTCTCAGGTTTGAGCATCCCAAGAGACAGGAAGTGAAAGCCCAGGATCTTAAAACCTAGGTAGCAGGGGTTCACTTTCTTTGAATTTGATTAGGCAAGCCTTCATAAATCTCAGACTTATTGGGAGGGGGCATCTACTTGTTTCTTCATAGGAGTGTCAAGGAATTTAGAAGGCATGTTTTAAAAATGGCAGTAAACTCAATCTTTAATCTTGTCCATATAAGTGGAGTTTTGCTGATATGTTGAGTTGAAACATTAATTTTGTAAAGGCATAAAAAATAGTTCAGTTTTTTTATTCGACATCTCCCTTTGATTTAAGCAGTCTGGTTTCATTTCTTCAATGAAGCTATTTCTAAGCCGTGTGAATTCCCCTGGGCACCCATGTTGATGAATCCACAGAGACCCAGTGATTCTGATCATAGGACTCAGCTGGAATGTGGTTCATGGCCACAATACCCTTAACTTCAGATAAAGAAGAGCTGAGCTTGTTGAAAGGCTTGCCAACCAAGTGATGCTTACTCTTGTGTAAGCATCAGCCCCTAACTTAGAGCATTGTGATTCTTGCTGGAAAACTGTCCAAAATAATTCAAGTGTGAACTCTTCATGGTGCTTCTTTGCTTGAGTCATTTGGGGATGTGGTTGATTAAGCATAAACTGAACACATAAGTGTCTTCCTGAGAAGACAGTGGGGCTATTCAGTGCCTCCCAAGGAAGAAACACAACTCTTTTTGTAAGGCTGAGTGTCCTCCTGGGACAAGACTTTCCAGACCATACAATTGGTATCTCCTCTGCCAGGGAAGTATGCCAGAGCTGGGAGTACCACACAGACATAAAAAAGGGACTGGGATAAAAAACAGGAGTATATTTCTTTGTAACAGTAGAAAGATTTTAACATGCCCTCCTGGTATAGTATATGTTCCTCACCACACAATGCTATACAGTGGATTAGAGAAAATCTTTCTTGGGCCCAGGCATGACCTAGGATATAACAGAAGGGAATGCACCTTTTTGTTTTACTCTTCTTCCTGTTCCTCTAGGATTGCAATCTGGAGAGTCCTAATAAGTTGACAGGACGCAGTGCTGGTCACTGTGTTTGGTTAATAGCTGATATCCAGGCCCTAAAAATTCTATCATACTAATGGGGGCTCAGAGTGGGACAAAGAATAGTATAGATATTGTCACTGACCTTTGGATACTCCAAAAAACTAAGGTTTATATGAGCTGAGAAGGATAAAAATTTTCAACTCATGTTTTCCAAAGTGGAACTTTTCATTTGTCAAAGATATATATATTTGCTTTGGAAATCAAATAAAAGATCATATATAAGCACTCCCAGTACACATGAAATGATACCTTCCTTCCTTCAAATTTGGTCAAGATCAGATGATGTGAATTTCAGTTTCCAACTTCTCTTTTCTTCTGAGTTGACACTCTCTTGGGATGTTCTATTCTTTGAGCAGAAATTATGCCAACATTAGTAGAAAAACCTGTTTCCTACTTTGTGTGATGGTGGAAGAATGTCAGGCCCTCTGAAAGGGCAGAATATAATTGTGTTATATTTCCCTTTCAAATAATACTCACAAGCAATTTTTCAAGGGAATTGGAAAGAAATTCAGGTTGAGACTATTGTTAATTAGTTTTGAATTAGCGATTATGAAAGACTTATGAGTAACTGGTTCTTGTAGTCATGCCAAATCTGTTCATAACCAGAAGCACATATTCTTACTGACTTTGAAATGTATTGTTCCTATATCTTCAAACTTGAATATTCTTTGAATCTATCCCCAAATAATTCTCATATAAATGAATTCATTATGTGTTCTCTTTTTAACTTTATACATTTCTTGTGCTAATGCATTTCTATTTTAACCTAACTATTCTTCTAAATATCAGATCTCAAAAGGTAGCACAGTTAGGCAGTTCACTTTTTTTTCCTTTGCTTTTAACAAGCTATGAAGGTAATCTCCCTACAACACCTGCTAGGGTTGGGTTTTCTTTCTTCATCATATCCCAATGTGGTCCCCTAAGGCTTAGAAGTTGCATGCTCAATTTAGTTGCCCTTTTTTCTCAAAGGGAAACATTCCCCTTACCACTAGAGCACAAGCTTCAAATTTTCTTTGTGTTGCCTATTAGTCAAGTACTTGTTCTGTGCTTCAAGACTTTATTTTTCGACTTTGTCTAAAAAATCTTTTACAGTTTTGTTTTCCAAATTTACATGTTTTATCTAGAAAATTAAATGAGAACTTGCCTTTTCTGAAGTTTCTTCCTGTCCTTTTTCTTTTATTTATCCCAGCTATCTTATGTTTACTTTTATTGGCTTTCTAAATTGGATTACCCAGGCCTTTCTCCTTGACTATGGGTTATTGAATGCATGCTCTGGTGTTCTCTCTCTCTCTCTCTCTCTCTCTCTCTCTCTCTCTCTCTCTCTCTCTGGAAGTATAGAATTGCCTGTAGACAGGGGTTTGGTGATGACCACTTTATTTTATTTGGAAGTTGACTGACAGGATTAGAGGATACAGCACAAACATATTAAACCACAGGAACTATATATTAGTGAAATGTGAACTATTTTGAGGAAATTTGTAATGTCTATAGAAAGTGGAGATGCCAACAAAGTAAGGGGCCTGATAAAGTTGCCAGATAAACATCTACAGGGGGAAAAAGAATACGAGTTTCATCTCTGTGGTTATGAAAATCTAGTGGTAAAAAGACTAGTGGTCAAAGAAATGAAGAACCTGAATGAGGATGGAGGTTGAGAGTAAGATGAGATAACAAGGTAGTGATCATGAGACCCAGAGGAAGTTGGAAATTAGGTGACAATGATCAAATAAAGGGAATAATATTAGACTTAACCAAAGAGAGGGTATCGGAATCCTCCAGAACAACTCCCCAGAACAGAAGAAAAGGGAGCTTGAAATTGGAAAAAGCCAGACTTGGGGGTCTGCAGAAATAACAAGGGGCTGAATTCCTATATTTCTGGGTAGAGTCTGTCACCTAAAATAAGTGGCAAGGCCACCAAGACAAATAAAAATAACAAGGTGAAGTAGTAGGTGATGTCTGAGGAGATTTAAAGCTCTGACCCAACCCTGATCCTAGCTGTTAGGTATTCCCTGCTGAAAAGGAAATCGGGAAGCCCACTGTTCCAAGGCACTATAAGTAGCTCATGTCACTGTTATATTTTAATTTCTCCCTTGTTTTGCTGTACTCCATACTCTGAGTCATCTATTACAGGAATGCCTGTATTTATTTTCTCTCTTCTGCTTCCCAATTATTCCAAGCTAAGGATGTTGTAAAGGTGAAATGAAACATTGTATATAAACTAGGGAGCATTAGGGATACCCGAGGGACTCTGGATAATGGAGGGGAAACCTCAGAAAAGCTAGAAGGGAAGGGTAGTAGAGGAAGAAGGCTGATGTTGATTAACTGGAGGAGCTACATTCAAATATGTGTATAACTGTGAATGTAACATGGTCAAGCTGGACAATCATTGTTGGGAGGGGGGAAAGGGGAAGCAGGGGTAGGTGGAGGGCAACAAATACTGTGCGAATTTTCAATATGATCCGCATAAAAATTTTTAAAAAGCATTAAATAAGTAGAGGAGCATGTAAACAGCATTTAGTCTCTATGAATTTGGGTAGGTTTTCTAGGATGCCCTAATACCTTTAGTTCTCATCCTTTAATTGCATTAAGATAAAATAAACCCATAATGTGGCATCATAAGATTTTAGGATGATGTATCTTTCAACAAATATGTATTGAGCATGCACTAGGCCTCTGTGCCTGGTCTAAGCAATGGTGCTACCAGTTAAAGAGTTGAAGCAGCTCTATGGGCTGGCAGGGGAGGAGAGAGTGGGGGCATTCAGGTTTGTCAAACCTGACATTATGTGACTTGTGGAGTTCTATTGGAGGAAAATATCCCATGAAATCTAAATGTTCCTATAATTTGACTCTCCTTGAACTGGATCCCCAAAATGCCCATAGCTACTTTAAGCTCCCCAACATGTGTGCAAAGGAGAGTGGGGTTGGTTAGAATAGACAAAGTTGACATAATCCATCAGAATTAGAGTGAGTCATATGTGCAAGTTTTACAAAGATCTATGATCTCATGAACACATGAGATCTGGGGCTTTTAAAAAGCCTTTGAAAACAAAGAGCCCTAATGCTTAATTAAAAATACTTTCATATAAACCCACCTCTGGGGAAACAGGTAACTTGGGTGAGTGAACAATGACTTCACAGTTGTATCAAACTTTGAGCTGAGTCTTGAGGGAAAAGGAGACATTTTTCAGGAAGCCCATGGATATGACCAGGCCTAGGAGAAAGTGAAGGAAGGAATGGTAACAGTGAAGACAAGAAGCCAGGTGACAATGATGTCTTTGAAGAGTTTTATTTATTTTTTTAATTAATTAATTAATTTTTATTGGTGCACTGTATTCATACATCATAGTGGGATACAAACTTTTGTAGACATACATGCACACATCGCCCAGTCAGCCCCCACCCGATCCCCACCCCATTCTCTCCCCATCCCTCATTCCCATGTTTGGCTCAGTGATTGACATCTAGTATTATAGCAATTTATCCAAAATTAAAAATGATAATCTCACATAACAGTTTCATTTGTCTAATACCAAGCTTTTGATGACTTAAAGATAACATTTCAATATTTCTTTTTGCTTTCTTTCTTACCAGAGAATATTTTTTTCTATTTTTTTAGGTGAAACTATCATATATTTATATATTTATTTTTCAGAAAAAAAATCTATCCTAATATGGAATATGGACTCTAGATACCCAAAACGATCTTGAAAAAGAACAAAGCTAGAAGATAAATTTTTTCTGATTTCAAACCATATAAAGCTATAATAATTGAAACAGTATAGTACTGTTCTAAAGGCAGATATATAAACCATTGGAGTTAAATAAAAGCCTAGAGCTAAATTCTTCCCTATATTGTCAAGTTATTTTTGACAAGGTTTCCACGAACATTTGGTGGTGGAAATAATAATCTTTTAACTAAATATTGTTGAAAAATAATAATTACATGGAAAAGAATAAAATTGGACCCTTACCTAATCCCATATACAAATATTAACTCAAAATAGATAAAAGACCTAAATATAAATCTTAAGACTATAAACTTTTAGAAGAAAATCTGGGTCATAAAACCCCACAACATTGAAATTGGCAGTGATTTCTTGGATATGATTTCAATGGCACAGGCAACAGAAGAGTATACAAACTCCCTAAAAAATAAAAAAAATATTGTATATCCAAAGACAATGTAAACAGAGTTAAAAGTTACTGATTGAATGAGATAAAATATTTCCAAATGCTATATCTGAAGGCATATTAATATTCCAACAAGAAATCCTAAAAATTAACAACAATAAAGGCAAACAATACCATTTAGAGATAGGTAAAAGACTAACATAAATAATGAATCTCCACAGATAACCAATCTTAGTTGACTGTTGGATGGAAACTCTTGTTTCTCTGGTTCTGGTGTGTGTTACCTATTTCTTCTTTGTAGTTAATCTCTTTGAGTATTTTCTCTAGCGCTGGTTTTGAAGACATAAATTCCTTCAGTTTCTGTTTGTCATGGAAGCTTCTTATTTTTCCATCTAATTTGATAGAAAGTTTTGCTGGGTAGAAAATTTTTGGCTGGAAGTTGTTTTCTTTCAGAGTTTGGAATATGTTACTCCAAGCCCTTCTGGCTCTCATGACTTGGTTTGGGAAGTCTGGAGTGATTCTAATTGGTTTGCCTCTGAATGTCACTTGGCCCTTTGCTTTTGTTGCCTTTAAGATTCTCTGCTTGGCTTCCACATTGGTCATTTTGACAATTATGTGGCATGGGGATCCTCTTCTCCGATCCTGTCTAAAGGGAGTTCTATAAGTTTCCTGGACCTTTGTATCGACCTCTTGCTCTATGTTTGGAAAATTTTCTGCTATTACTTCCTTGAAGAGATTGTTGATCCCTTTGGTTTCACTTTCTTTTCCCTCCTCTATTCCAATTATTCTTAGGTTAGCTCTCTTAAAATGGGCCCATATTTCTTCAATGTCAGATTCCTGCTGTTGGATATTTTTTTCTAGATTAGAAACTATGCGTTCATTTTTTGAATGATCATCTTCTAAGAGCGAGATTCTATTCTCCATGTGGTCTAATCGGTTGTTTGTACTTTGAATTGAGGCCTTTACTTCATTAATTGCATCCTTTATCTCTTTTTGGCTCTCTCTGAATTCTTTTCGAAGCACCTCTATTATTTCTACAGTTATTTTCCTGATTTGATCTTCTAGAAATCTCTGATTTTCTGTTTATTGGGTTCTGATGTTGTGGGGTTGTGGGCATTCATTGCTCCATTGTTATTCCTCTTTCCCATGATTTTGGAAGTTTGTGCCTTCTCTGGTTCTTCCCTGGGTCACTATGACTTCACTTAAGGTGCTCTGGATCTCAAGTCTGTAGTATCTCAGACCCCATTACTCCTTTACTGGGTTGTATCACAGAGTCTCCGACCCATGGAGTCGATAGAGGCTGCTTTAGACTATGGGGGGTGCCAGGTTGCACGTTCTCCTATGGTGTGATATCTCTGCCACCGCCACTCCCCCACTAAGTCAAGTCCCAGGGAGTACAATACTGGGATTTCTCCTCTGTGGCCCGCAATTTGACTCACTGTTCTTGAGTACGCAGATGTAGCTGTACTGGACTCGATTAATTCGCTGCTGCTGCCGCCGGTGGCAATATGGCGCTGCTGCTACGCCCCCGGCCATGAGGCTGGCATTTTTCTTCTTGGTTTTGAGTTCCCCTCTGGGTCCCTGCAGCGTGTGCTGAGCTCAGCCACTGGGAGCTTTAGATGCTCCCTGCGCCGAAAAATACCACCTGGCCATTCCACAGCGGCTCACCTCGGCTTGCTGTAGCCGTCCGGTGAACTTGCCGCTGCTGCCAGCTGTAAGATGCTGCTGCTGCGTCCTCGGGCGTGAGGCCGGTGTATCTCCTCTGTGGCTCTGAGCTCTGTTCTCAGTCTGCTTTCTCTCTGGAGCCTGGTGATTTTTTTTGTTTCTCTGGTGATGGTGTTTTCTGGCTATGAAAGGCGCTGATTTTGTGGTAATGGAGATTGGTTGTTAGCGGGGCTCTTAAGCCCTGCTTTTCTCAGTCGCCATCTTCCCAGAAGTCTCTCTCTTTGAAGAGTTTTAAAGAATTTCAGCAATTTAAAGAAATTCAGCAAGATTTTCAGCAAGAATTTAAATATATAACTGCTCTTATCAGATGAAAACATGAGAGAGTCTATTGTATTTGGCCATGTGGAAAGTCTCAATGATGTAGTGGGAGCCAAAACCCGAATTCAGTGGGCTACAGTATGAATGCCTTATGAGGAAGTTGACTTTGATTCTACTTCTTTAAGAAGTATGCTCAAGAAGAGGATAGTGCTGTGTTTATAAAAAAAGCTTAGAGATGGAGAAATCTTCACTGATACTATTTTTAATTTAAAAAAGAGTTTGACCAACTATTTTGAGAATGCCCTATATGGCTGGATGTAGTAGCACACATCCATAAACCTAGCTACTCAGGAGACTGAGGCAGCAGGATTGCAAGTTTGAGTCCAGCCTGGGCAATTTAGTGAGATCCTGTCTCAAAATGAAAAACAAGCAAACAAACAAAAAACCCGGGTTGGGAGGTAGGTCTGTGAGATACCCTGCCTAGCATGCATGAAGCCCGAGGTTCCATCCCCAGTACTG
The DNA here is from genome assembly GCF_963383645.1 of Muscardinus avellanarius. Taxonomy (NCBI): domain Eukaryota; kingdom Metazoa; phylum Chordata; class Mammalia; order Rodentia; family Gliridae; genus Muscardinus; species Muscardinus avellanarius. The sequence goes on along the minus strand of NC_137787.1, from coordinate 146,679,590 downwards.
GATGGGGAGTAGGAGATGAGCCTACAAAACAATTGATAAATAAGAGGTTTTCTGGGTTTGGGTAGAGGGCATGTGGTTTTCATTTGCTCATATTTTCACCTACTTTTGCTTCTCATTACTCTAAAATTCTCTAGAATAGTTTACCAACACCAACCAGTTTAGTAAGTGAGCAAGTAGGCCAGTTATTCAGAGGAATCTGTATGTGCTCAGCTTGACCCTAGGCAGTTGCCCTCATCTTGGCCCCTGCCCTGTAATACCAATAACAAACATACTGCTACACACATTATTCTCTTCCATCTTTTAATCTTGCCTTTCTCCCACCCTCTTTCTCAGAACCCCCCTTTTTGTGATATGAAATACTCCCCATCTAGTGAACTATGCTTAAAAAATAGTTTTGAAATGTCTACATAGCATTCTGTGACACAGACTCATCATTACGTACCCTAAGTCTTCTGTTGTTGGACATTTAGTCTGTTCTAAGATCATATTATCTAATTATATTATCTAAATTTATATTATCTGTTATATTATCTAAATTTTTGTATACAGTAGTTACTTCCCAAAGATAAACTTTAAAATTTTTGAAATGAAACCACTTGCACAAAAAGACATGTTTTTTTATTGCTTTTGACACATATTGCCAAATTCCTTTTCTAGTAACTCAAATGTTTTATGATTATGAAGACAGACTCCATAAGCATTGGCCTTTGAAACACATTTGTATAACATGAGAAATGGGATACCTGAAGCATTCATCTGACATGTTTGGGTTAAGAACCAGACTTGATTGTTTTTATTCATATTTTGAATTTATGTAGAGCTGGCTTCCATGTTTTCTATGGATTGTGAGAATCTGTAAAGAGAAATGGAGTTGCTTCCGACTTGTAGTTGGATTTCTCTGGTTCCCAGATTGTGGTTTACTGTCCTAACTGGTTAGCCTAGAGTGAAAAACATTTCCTGGCAGTCAGCAGGTATGTTGTGCCAGGATCTAGAAACATGAGAACTAGCCAGAGGACATTTTAATCCACCAAATAAACACAGGCATGGTGGATACATATGGGGCAGACAGCTCAGGATATTAAACCTAACTTCAGGGAGATAGAATGAACGAGCAACCTCCTGTCTGAAACTCCAGGGTTTCTATGCCTGACCTCTTCCTGGTCATTTCTTGATCTCCAGGTTGTAGGTCACTGTCCTTCATAGCATCAAGATAATGCAATCCTAAAATCGGAAACAGATCTTTCCAGAAACTTCCCCTTAGATGGTTTCCCCAGACTTCTGGGAATATGTACAAACCTTGGGCCACCAAAAGCCTGTGTAATCCATGAATATAATAAACACATCACTAGGGAAAGTCCAGTTTTAAAATTTTAACAAAAGCCTCTTGGTTTTCATAATGCTACCTTTTCCAAATTGCATTTATATAGTGACATCAAACAAGAAGGCTCTTTGATAAAACTCTGCCTATTTCTGGAAGGGTGGGGATGGGAAAGATGTGGGTGGAAGCCATGTTTGGTCACAGTCACTTAGCTACTGCGCTTTGATCATTGTGAGAAGGGGCAAGATCATTGTGCCACCAATTCATAGCCTCAAACTGCACCTTGTTAATAAGTCATGTCTCACCCACTCCATTAATGATCAGCAAATGACTGGAACTGTGGCCAGGAGGCCCAGACATCAGGACGAGTGTCAAGTAACAGCTGACACTTTCAACTAAAAATAGTACTTTAGATTTAAATGAGTGACTCAGACTTGATTTCCTATGCTTGTCTGGTATAATACTGTACAGAGGATGGTTGTTTTAATTTTTTATGTAGAAGGAGAGTTTTATTGCAACCATCTGGACAGTGAACACAGACTCAGCCCCATGAAAGTTGGGTACACCCCAAATTAGACTTCCAAGGCCCTGAGGGTACCTGACATAGTAGCTTCCTAAGCACAACTGTGCACTTGACTCACTCTCTAGTCCAGGTCAGCAACAAATGAGAAAATGGTTTAGGAAGTCAGGTCAAAGCTTTATACCATTTTCAAAAACATCTCCTCTATACTTTTCCTCTTAGTCTCCTTCTCCATAAGATGGGCATAACTGAAAGGCTAACTAGGCTGAGCATGGTGGTACATGCCTGTAATCCCAGTACTTGGGAGATTGAGACAGGAGGGTCACAGGCTCAAAGACAGCCTCAGCAAGTAGTGAGACTCAACCTAGTGAGACACTGTTTAAAAATAAAAATATAATATGGCTGGGGTATAGCTTGGAGGTAGAATTTCCTGGCTTCAATCCCCAGTATGATATAAGCTAAATAACCCAGGATGCCTTATAGCAGAGATGGAAAAATGAGGAACCAAATGTGCATACTTAATATGCTCATGAAAAAATTTAAAAAATGGCCAAATTAACCAGATAACATTTTTATAAACTGTATAGTGAAACACACATACATTGTTCATCTGAATTAGACACTTTTCATTGAATTCATTAATTGATGTGTATTGGTCATATTGATCAATGTAGTTTTTTTAAATTTTAATCAATAATAACCTAATGTCTGGGTATTAAAGGATAATTAAACTATGCATTCTCAAGGCTTTGGTCTCTATCAAACGTACACCCCTTGGATCTAGATAAGTTTCTATTATATGTATGTATCAGTCAGCTTTCCATTACTGTAACAAATACTTAAGACAAATCAACTTATTGGAAGAAAAATGTTATTTTGGCTTACAGTTTTGGAAGTTTCAATCCATGATAATGTGGATCCATTGCCTTTGGATCTGTAATGAAGCAGCTCATCGTGGTGAGGAGCAAGTAGTGAAGCAAAGCAAAGAGGGGAATGTCTTTTTTGGGGGTATTTTTTCAATAACCTAAGTTCTCTCACTAGTCCCTAGTTCATATAGATTCTACCACTTCCCAATATTGCCAACTTAGAGACCAAGTCTTTAACATAGAGGACTTAGGGGGGCCTTCCAGAGCCATACTATAGCAATGCACAAGCATTTCCTCTTTTCGAGCATTTTCTCACTCCACAGCCAATTTCCAGATCCCATTATACTTGGGGAACTTAATGTCTGTTCCTTACTGGTGAGTTGGCTCCCTCCAACTCACAAAAGCAGAGAATGGAGCCTGGAGAAATTCTTCTAATCAGTTTTCTCCAGGGGTGTAGTCCAGTAAACCTGTTCAGAACTCAATGCCGATCCTAAGTGGGACAGTACAGGAAAAGGATGTCAAACTGTGAAAGGGAGGTAGAAGGTAGGAGCTGGGTAGAACCAATCTATACAAGATACTGTAGACCATGGGGCCTTGAGGGAATTCCCTGAGCTTAGAAAGCACAGGGTCTTCACTGTAGCCTCTTCGACCTCAACTGTAGTTGTGGGAAGAGCATATAGAGTTAGAAATAGGCAGGCGCAGCCAGATGGTAGCATCAGTGCCCCTAACAAAACCTTAGTAAATTTACTAGGAAATTACAACCTACAGGCCCGAACTTAATATAGACACTTTAAACAACTGTGCTGGGCTTTTGTGGTAAAACTAAGTACTTTAAGCACACTTTGGAAATGTTAATAACACCATCAATTCCTGGTCTCACTTATAGAGGGAAAATTTGATAGTCTAGTGAGCTATGACATGCTGTGAGGACCAGAATTTTTTTGTGTGACAGCCAAGGGAGGAAAAAAATCCCTTCGGCCCAAATCCTATTCAAAGTTTTTCTTTTCCTTCCTTCCCACCCCTTTCCACTCTCCATTAGTGCCTCGAAAACAATATCCTTCTCCAGTTTCTTAAGCCCAGTGTTAAAACCCTGTATTCTCCTCCAGTTTGTCAGCCAAGTGGCCAATTTCTGGAAGTGGGCCAGTCTGTTCATCTGATAGGGCTGGGGTTATTCTTGCCCTGTCTAGCCTCATTAGCCTTCAGAAAAGGACCTATCACTGGTACCATTTTGTTCTAATTATGGTTTTGAATTTGGGCCAACAGAAGAGTCAGAGCTTTTGCCACATGCAGTGCCCCTCCCTGGGGCCTTCCTTCCTTCTCCCCAAAGGAAGAAGAGTTATGCAAATAGGACTGGAGAATTTATTATGTGCATCAAAAGGGCAGTATCCCTAAGAAGGAGACATGGAATTCACTTGTTAAGATGGAGCCTCTATGTATGACTTTTTGGATCTGTCTAAATGGAGGGTGTATAATGGCTTCTTAGGTAGGGAAGAGAAAAAGAAGGTATAGAGAAAAAGAGATGCAAGGAAAGAGATAACCTTGGGTCTTATTTTTGCAAAATCAATGCCACAGGAAATAGCAATGCCTAAAAAAATGCAAATTAAATACCCTTTGGCCCAAGGTGGGAAGGAGCGAAGGATGGACTTCCATTTAAAAACCAAGGAAATAGAGACTGATTATGAGTTATATGATTTTGTAAGCCAGAGAATCATCACACAAGTTGGAGGGTAAATAGATTAATTACAATAAATTACACTCAGTGTTTTTACTTATCCTTAAATTATTTTCAGAGTGGATCTTTAATAAACTGCTGAATTATACTGCTAACTAGGAGCTGCAGTCTAAGAAGTGAACAAATGCAAGGGAAAACCCAGAAAAGGGCAGGACTGGAATTTCTTGGGACAGAAAGAAGATACTATTCTTTCATATTTTACAAAATCACAGTTACCTTGTTTAGTAGTATATACCTTGAAAGTGTCCTTTATTATGAACTTTTGTGGTACTGGAGATGGAACCCCAGGGGCTTTCTACCTCCGGGATATACTCCCAGACCTATTTTTTTATATTTTATTTGGAAACAGGGTCTCACTAAGTTGCTGAGAACCTCACTAAGTAGCTGAGGCTGGCTTAGAACCTGTGCAGTCCTCCTGTCTCAGCCTCCCAAGTGCTGGTATTACAAGTGTGCGCCACCACACCCGGCTCTTATAAACTTTTGAATGATTCTAGTATAAGACAAAATTAGTTTCTGGTTTGTTAGATTTGTTATGAAAATATTGAGCTTGCCTTCCTAAAGCTTGAACACACAAACATTCCATACCTTAGGGCTGTAGCACCAGCCATCCCATCTATCTGAAACAGCCTCCTCAGATATGTGTATGGCTCTCTCACATCTCCTTCAAGTCTCTCAGCACTGAATCCTCCCACTGCTTGCACCCGCCTGACTCCCTTACTCTGCTCTACTTTTCTTTTTTCTCTAGCACTCTTAATAACAACTCCTACATTCATATTAGATATTTATTTATTAAATATTATAAATTCACAATCATTTATGTAATTTATTATGTATGTTGTTTTATGTCTGCCCGCATACTGCAATAAAATATAACTTATATGAAGGCAGAGATCTTTGTTTTATTAATCCGTCTAAATGCTCAGAACAGTACTTGATGCAGAGAAAATGCACCATGGCTTTGTTGAAGAAAAGAATAAGCAGTATGCACAGTGCTGAGAAGGCAAGGAGAATAGGACCTCAGCAAGACCACTGCGCTGACTTTCGGAAAGTCTGTAGCAGGGTAGGGAGTAAGTTGGCCAGGGTAGAAGAGGTAGGAGTAGTGAAGACTACTGATTTTATGATTTATGTTTAAGTCATAGAAAAAATTAATGTTTGGGCATAATGTTTAGCACTCCAGAACTGAAATAACTGCATTGAATCTTTATGATCCTAGTAGAGGGAAACAGACCTAAGGCACACACCTTGTAGGCAAATCGAGACGAGCTGCGTGGAGTTGCAACTGAGAGGGCGGGATGTGACCTGCGGTGGATTCAAACTCATGTAATAAGGCACTGTTCCATAGGGAGGGACACAGAGTCCTCAAGTACAACCTATTTTAAAACAGTCCTATTTATTGCAAAATACAAGCCTACAACTCACATGATTGAAGGATGATGGATGTCAGATGGAGATAAGGGAGAAAGGGGAAGTGGGAAACTGAGAGAGCTGCTAGGGCTAAATAAAAAGACAGGAAGAAAACAGCAGGATGAAGACCCCCCCCCCCCCCGGAAAGGCGACAGGCTGGGCCTGTCCCAGAGAAAACAACCCTGGTCCCAGGGCTGTGGGGAAGGAAAGGGCATAGAGAGGAGACTGTGCTCGGAAGTTAAGACAGCCAGAGAACAACAAGCGCAATTATAGGAAAGTCTGCCGGAAGGGGATCTGCTGGGGGAGGGAGGAATTGGAACTTGAGACAGTGAATAAGCCAGAAATTAAGGAGTCGAAGAGGCGAGGGAAGGAGAAAACCCCGGGGGCAGTCAGAGGCAGGATTAAATTCATTTCCAGAACATATTAAAAAAAATAGGATAATATGCAGGGCTAGTCAAAGAGCTAAAAGAGAAACTCAAGAAAACAACAGAGACAAAGAGATTGGAGTGTCCCTGTTGTATGAGAAACTGGGAAACAAGCTTTCAAGGTGCATGGAATTTGTTTGATGATGGTTTGTTAATTCCTTCCTATCCCAGGGTTAGTTGTGCAGAGGTTGGGCAATGAGGAGGAAGGGGTGTCTGTCAGAGCCACACAACCGACATCCACCTAAATATTCAGTAGCATATGACCCTAGAGAACCCGAAAGGAGGGATCTCTGGGAGTACATTACTGGTGGAATGCTGAGCCACTGGAAAAAATCTCACAGCATCTTTCCTCTCTGGGATGTGAAACTTTGTCGGTGGGCTTAGAATGTCCTACTGTTATATCTTAGAGAAGAAAATACATCCTGTGGTTGACATTATCATTAGGGTCTCCAACAATTGGGAGAGGTGGAATACTATGTCTTAGGCCTTGGCTAGGGGCTTTTCATAATAATATCTATACAAGAACAACAGTTAACATTCCTTGGAGTTTTATGACATGAACTGTGCTATTCATATAGAGTCAATCTTCATTATTCTCAGGTTCTGCCTTTGCCTACTCATTAAAATGTATTTGTGACTCCCAAATCAATACTTGCATCAAGTTAGTGGTCATTTATGAGGAGGCACAGAGAAGAGAAAAATTTGAGTCCTCTGATGTACATGTGCATTTCTAGCTGATGAAGAACAACATGATATTCTGCCTTCCTGTTTCAGGTCTCAGGTTATAAACATGGGTCTTTTGGGTGGTAAACAAAGAAAAGCTTTTTTTGTGCTTTCCTTTGGCAATTTCATTGTTTAAAATAGCCCCTAAGTATACTGCTTAAATGCTATTATTTCCCAATGTAAAAAGGTCATGATCTGCCGTACAGGGAATAATACATGTGTCAAAGGAGCTTCCTTTGGGTATGAGCTATGGTGTTCTCAACCGTGAGTTTAATGTTAGTGAACAATAGTATATGTTAAATAAGATATTGTAAATAGAAACACACATAAAACAAGGTAATATGTTGATTTGTTGACAAAAATGTGACCAGAAATACACAGAAACCTAATCCTGTATTTCCTCAAGTAGTGATAGTTCAATATTGGCTAATTTAGTGTTTATAGTAATTATATGGAACAGAACTACTCTAAATAATGAGAAGTGACTGTACTTTATTTCATTTAATACTTAGAGTTCTATAAAATAGTTTTTAAAAGGCTCAAAGGCATATTATGCCTAGAGAACTTAAACATGGGGTTCAAAGTCATGGCCCTGTAAGGACCAGAGACCTGCTCTGATATGGATCTCCAACTCATGGTGTTCATGTTGCCCTACTGGAGGTGGGAGAGGAGGGAACACATGCGTGATCCCAGAAGACTCTGAGGGATTGTTAATGGGAACTGGAAGTAAAACTAGATTTTCTGAAATCACAGGTAGAGAATAAACCAGGAAAGTACTATTTGTTATTGTTGTTATGACCTTGGTTTATATTCCCACATGATGTAGCCCGGGGAAACTTGGGGCTATGTGAAGTTGTAAAGAGAATAAAACTTTGCACAAATGTGTGGCACATTAGAAAAACAGTGAACTGGGAGCAGGAAATTCTGATTCTAGTTCTAATTCTGCCAGTAATTTGCTGTTGAGCTTTGAGAAAGTTTTATTCACAGGTCCACACCTTAGCCCTTGACCTGTGAAGTAAAGATGTTGGTAGAAGATTCCCTCTGCTGTAACTTTTCTTGACATTAAAACTGTACAGTTCTCTGGGTCCTGACCAGTCATCCAGCTACTAGATGACTTAAATGAGATTTTGCCTTGAAACAGGCTTGATTGATACTTTTAATCCTGGCATAATTATTGATAGTATCTTCTTACATTCTCAAAAGTGTGCCAGTTTAGACAATAAGTTGCACAGCTGTCTGTTTTGCCAACATTTGTTCTTTGCATCTTGATTAGGTTAGCTACAAGAAAATCTTTAGCCTAGACATAGTTGTAAATACCAGCTTAGGTTACTTCTTCCAGACACAGTGGGTTGTTGCTATCTGTTGGTTGAGCTACTTGGTTTCCATCTGCTACCAAGTTCCTGACCCATCTAACCTGGCTTTTGCCTTTTCAACTTGGTTCTTAAATATAATGTGTCCTGCTACTTAGGATGAGAGAAAATTCTGTTTTGCCTTTTGGCTCTCCAAAAAGGAAATTTATATCAGTTGGACTATGAAAAGAGCAAGTGTTTAATATAGAGAAAAAGTAGTTTGATTTAGTACTGGTGATTCAAGGACAAAGTATGTCATAATCAAGTCATTCCTAGGCATATTAGATTTGGTGCTTTTTCATCAAATTAGCTTTAATCATAATAAAATTATATCAGTACTGATTGAATATAACCAAAATCAATTTAAAATTATAGAACCAAAAAGGCTAGATTGAGAAGTGAGATGTTAAAACAAGAACTTCTGTCAGTCGATTGAAATCTTTCTAAATGAACTCTTTCATCCTCCTGCTATCATGCAAGAAAGTGACATTTACATAAGCACACACACACACACACACACACACACACACACACACGAACCCCTACCTCTTCACTATTAAAGAAAAGATGACATTCTCCTTCACCTATTCAAGACCTATAGAAATTAAGCATAAAAGAGAAAATACTCATTCTGATTCTTTTTAATAAGTTAAAATATATTGTATAAATTGGTTATACTCTCAAATTGCTTAGCAAAACATTTTTGTGCAGACAGTGAAAGACAAATTTAAGCCCAAACCAGATTAAATAATCATAAACTTTCTCAATGGCATTTGGAAAATGAAACAATAAATTAGCTTAATCCTCTAATCTGTGTTTTCATTCAAACTATCCTTCTCTATCTTTCTGGGCAGCCTTTAGCTATTCAGCCCAGAAAAATGCAATATAAATATGTTGATAATTGAATAAAAATGATCAAACTGACATATAAATCCATATTTGGATGCTGCTCACAGGTGTGAAATAATTTTTAAGTAGAAATTACAGCTCTCTGGAAAGAGAAATGGTTCAAGAAAATGTGTTGGGGAGAACTTGATACTCGTTGCAAAATGACTAGCTTCTATCTTAGGATTCTTTGGAATAATACTGAGATGAGTAAAAGATCATATTCCTTGGAACTTGCCAACCAGAAACTCAGATGGAGGCCTGTGTCCTTGATGTTGTAGAACAAAGATGTCCAAGTAGCCCTGTGTCCTTCTGTAATCCCTGCTCTGCGGTCAGGAAATGACCTTGGGAAGACCCAAGGCCTGGCAGGGGCTCCAGTGGTTTATGGCTAAAGAGGAAGAAACCTACAGTGACTTTTATCTGGTTCAGTTTAGAGTTTAAAATACCCCCTGTTTGTGCCAGAGAGAGAGAGAGAGAGAGAGAGAGAGAGAGAGAGAGAGAGAGGATGAATTTAATCTTGTGAACAAACAGCAAAAGGCATGTTGCATTAAAAAAGATCAACTCTTGGTTTCTTAGAATTTCCAGTTATCTTCATTTGAAATATTAACGTTTGTTAGGGCACTTTTGTTTCTGAAACTTGTATTAAGTAAAAAATCTTTGTGTTATTTTGGGTATTTATGCTCAGTCTGTTTTCTGTGACTAATTCAAATTTTATTATTTAAAAAAAGGAAAGAAGGAAAAAGAAAGGAAAACAAATTCCTTTTTGCCTGGTGTCTGGTTCAAGCTACTTGACTTTTAAATGTTGATCAGAGAAAAGAGAATGTGGTTGCTATTTGCTGAGGTTGGAATGATGAAGTTTGCTTGATGTTTGTTTAACTCATCGATACCACTCTCTTACTTGCCACCTATTGCCTGTCTAACCACTTTCTCATTCTCCAAAAGTTTCAGCAACATGGGCCTCACTTGTGGGCATCAGATTATGACTATGTATATAGTTTTATCTTTCTTCTTTCTTTCTTTCTTTTTTTTTTTTTTTGGTGGTAGTGGGGTTCCTGGAAGCCCTTCTACCTCCGGGCTACACTCCCACACCTATTTTTACATTTTTATTTGGAAACAGGGTCTCCTAAGCCAGTGCGTGTGGCTGGCTTCGAACCTTTGCGATCCTCCTGTCTCTGCCTCCCAAGCGTGGGGATTACAAGCGTGCGCCACCAAGCCCGGCCACACAGTAACTAGTTTTATCTTGGACTATTGGATACTGACCAGGTTCGTATGTTTTAGGCCAAGATGAAGGTAATAAACATCCAGGCTCAGAATTCAGGAGACCACAGGGTTGGAGGTGATGTGAGCAATCTCTTATGCTCTGAGGACTCTGCTCCAGTGTCAGGGAAGGGTTTGTTGACCTCTTCAGGGATTTTCTACTATGAGCGTGTGTATTGGGGCCTACCTGTTACTGATTGGAGTTGTAATACAGGTTGTAGGAATCTTGAAGAATTTTTGCTTTCATAATTTATATTGTTTTTTGGTTAGGAACAAAACTAAACAGTTTCAGTAATTACGTTAAATAGATCTGGAAAGAAGAGAATGTGACTGTGTTGGGTTATAGATGATACATTGACCATGATATTCACCTGGATGTTAGGGGATGCTAGGAACTGAGAACATCCTATGCAAGGAAATAATAACAGCCAATTCTCTAAAATATTTCTGACAGCCCCAATTTTAATGCAATTAATGAAAATAAGAAGAGTGCCCTTGTTCAGTGACAAAATTGACATCAAGAAAAGAAGTAATTCTATGCTTGCTGTATGACATTGTTAAAAAAGTGGGAAGAAATCTATTGAATAAGGTTTTTTTTTTTTTTTTTGGTGGTACTGGGGTTCCTGGAAGCCCTTTTTCCTCCGGGCTACACTCCCAGACCTATTTTATATTTTTGAAACAGGGTCTCTTACGCCAGCGCAGCTGGCTTCGAACCTCGCGATCCTCCTGTCTCCGCCTCCCAAGCACGGGGATTACAAGCGTGCGCCACCACGCCCGGCTTGAATAAGTTTAACGAGTTGGAAAATAATTTTCCTGATTGGAAGACCATCACCAATGGAGAGAAGCCTAGGAGGAAAGAGTCATATTTTGAACAGGTCTCTTTCTGTTTTCCCACTTTGGTCTGGCCTTGAAAAGGAAGATTACAGAGTAGGAAAAAGTAGCTTGACACTACCCCAAGAGGTGGGTAAATAGGTCTCCTTTAAGAAAGGGTGAGCTTCAGAAGGCTGAGACCAGAGGATCATGGTTCGAGGCCAGCCTCAGCTACTTAGTGAGGCCCCCTGCAACTCAGTGAGACCCGGTTTCAAAATAAAGAATAAAAAATAGGGCAGGGGGTATAACTCGGAGGTCAAATGCTCCTGGGTTCCATCCCCAGACCCGCCAAAAAAAAAAAAAAAAAAAAAAAAAAAAAAAGGTGAGCTATTCCTGAGACTGAACAGGTGATACAGTGAAACACTCAAAGACGTGTCAGCAGGAAGGACAAGAGAATAAGTAGAGGGAATTTTATCCCCAGTTACTGGAGAAGCTAGAGAACAGATAAAGACCTGAAACTTACCCATGATCAGAAAGTACAGGTGATAAATCAGAAGTGCTCCAGGAGCAGAAAAAGAAGGCAAACTTGTTCTTATTGCAATGAGTAATGATTGATAATCATTGAAATGTGATAAAGAGATTACATTATAGTTAAGAATATTCCTTCAAATCTTGTTCTATATTATACCTTATACATGTGAAATAATTTAATATAAAAATATAATTGTTTTTTTGATAACTCTTTGTTTTAAAAAAGTATAATTAGCTGGGCGTGGTGGTGCACGCTTGTAATCCCAGCGCTTGGGAGGCAGAGACAGGAAGATTTGCGCAGGTTTGAAGCCAGCCTCGCTGGCTTAAGAGATCCTGTTTTCAAATTTTAAAAAAGTACAAAAATAGGTCTGGGAGTGTATCCCGGAGGTAGAAGGGTTTTCAGGAACCCCGGTACCATCAAAAACAACAACAGCAAAAAAAAAAAGTATAATTAAACTTTCCTGATTCTTCCGAGTTTTTCTGATTAATTGCTTATAGATGATACCTGCTTACATGATGACACACACTAATTTCAGAATTAGTGTACTTCAAATAACTGATTAGTCTTCATAAGACTGGCCTTGAATATCTATACCTATTAAGTGATAGAACTTAAACCCCAAAATAAAAGAACATCTTCTCAGATCATATGGGAAGGATGTAAATCTTGGAACAAGAGGGATGTGAACTTGAATTCCAGTGACAGTGACCAGCTGTATCACCATCAACTTCTGTGAGCTTGCTTTTACCAGCTATACTAACTATAATTCACAATAATATGTAGTGTTGCAGGAATTAGGTACAGTATAACTAAAGTGCTAACAGTGTCACACGGCACATTAAGACAGCAGAAATTTCTTATTACTATTATCATATGTATTATCATATCATACTAGGAGATGATTCATATTTTTAGATATATAGATCCTAGATCTATATCTCTATATCTAGGTTAGAGGTATCTCAAACCTAATGGTTTTAAAGTTCCATTGATAATCTAAATACAAAGGCATAATATAGAATTCTTCAAAATTGTTTTTGGAACTATTTAGAACAGCAAAATTTTTGCTTAAACTAGAAATATTTTGGTCTCACATAGGGTGTCCAAGTATTCAGGTTTGCCTCATACTGAATGAGTTCCTGGAATATGGGACTTTCAGTTCTGAAACTGGGAAAGTCCCAGGCAAACCAGTTGAATTATTCACCCAGCCCTACCTCACAGGTATTTGGACCATTACTACAACTGGTATTTCCAAGGTGGGGCACTCAGATGAACAGCATAAGCTTTACCTGGGAAATTATGACAAATGAGATTCCTTGGGTTCTGAACCAGATCCACCGAGGGAATCTGCTCTGGAGATTGGGCCCAGAAGTCTATGTTTTAATAAATTGTTCAGGTGATCTTAATGCATGTGGCATGCCAAATTTGAGAAACACCGGTCTGTCAGTTATGCCAGTCTAAGATAGTTTACAGAAGAGAATAGAAGTAATGTATTAAGCTGTTTCAACTTCTTTAAGACATGAGTTACTAGTCAATATTTTTGTACCTTGTTAGCCTCTATCATTATATTCCTCCAAATTATATATCATTTTATCACTGTGTAAGGGATGTGTAAGGGATGTGTGAGTGTAAGGGATTGAGAAAGGAGAAACAAGACCAAAGTACTACAACAAAGTTAATATTTAGCCCCCAAAGAAAATTGTGTTTTGAAATTTTGAGGAAAGGAGAATGGAGCTTTGCAAACTAAGATGCAGGTAATAGTCTAACAGCTCCCTTATCTTTTCAAGATGTCACAAAGTCAGTCATCAGGACTGGGAGTAGGGTAGGAAGTGTATGAGTGGGGACAGATAATACCTCTTGAAGGAAACACCAGGAGATCCCCAAGTTAATACCCCTTTAGTTCCTCCAGCAACCACCCAAGTCTGATCTTCATAGAGGCTCTGGTTACTATTACAGAGCAAATCAGGAGAATTTTCATAATACTTGATCACTATGTAAGACTTTGAGTATTTGAATTTCTAGAACACTGGATCATATGACAATTCATTTTATCCCATAATATTAAAGCTCCTTCACACAAACCTCAAAGAACTTCATAGGGATTTCTCAGTGAATAACTGCCTTTTTTGTAGGGGGTGAAGAAAGGCTAAAGAAAAAAGCAAATAATATCTAAATGATTGGTAGAAAAAGTGAGAGGTCATTAAATTCTAGTTGTTACCATTATGTTAGTGGGACTTGTGGGAATGTTAGCAAATGACCAAGGTGCTATGACTTATTTTTCATAAGCTGCCTTGAGTTTTAGATAAAAATATGACATAAGAACATATCCTCATTAGATTGATCATAAATCCTAATTTTTTTAACACTAGGCCTGTGACCGTCTTTCCTGTGAAAGACCAGGGCCCAGATCAATTTTCATAGGTAGCTTCTTCTTCATCCTACCACGAAGTACTGGAGAACACATCCTTTTCTTTTTTTTAATACACACACACACACACACACACACACACACACACACACGTGGTACTGGGGTTCCTGAAAACCCTTCTACTTCCAGGCTACACTCCCAGACCTATTTTATATTTTTATTTGGAAACAGAGTCTCTTAAGACAGCAAGGCTGGCTTTGAACCCGTGCGATCCTCCTGTCTCCACCTCCCAAGTGCAGGGATTACAAGAGTGCGCCACCACGCCCAGCTTTAATATATTTTTGTATTAGTGCATTGTATTTGTACATCATAATGGGATAAAATACTTGTGTAGACATAAATGCACACATCACTCAGCCAGCCCTCTTCCAGTCCCCACCTCACTCCCTCCCCATCCCTTCTTCTCATGCTTGGTTTAGTGGTTGACTTCGATATGAATAAGTACATCATGCGCTTTAAAGAGTTTCCTTCTCCCCCCTCCCATCCCCGCAGTTAGGATGCTTTATTTGCTCCTCTATAGGATCTCCTTTTTCACTTGGAGTTTCTGCTATGACCCCTTTCACCCTGGCTTTCACATATTAGGGAAAGCATCCGATTCATTACTTTTCGCGATTGACTAATCTCATTTAGCACAATGTCCTCAAGATCCATCCATTTCCCTGTAAATACCTCAATTGTATTTTTTTATGGCTGAGTAAAATTCCATTGTGTACATATCCCACAGTTTTGTAATCCATTCATCTGTTGATGGACATCTTAGCTGGTTCCATAGTTTGGCTATCGTGAATTGTGCAGCTATAACATAGATACACATGCATTAGTTTGGTAGTTTGGTTTCCTTTCTTTTGAGTAGATACCCAGAAGTGGTATTGCTGGATCAAATGGTAGATTTGTTCCCATTCTTCTGAGGATTCTCCATACTGTTTTCCAAAGTGGTTGCACTAATTTGCAATCCCAATAACAATGTTCTTAAGTTCCCACTTCTCTGCACCCTCTCTAGTATTTGTTGTTGTTTGTGTTTTGAATGATTGCCATTTTAATTGGAGTTAGGTGAAATCTCAGGGTAGTTTTGATTTGCATCTCTCTGATTGCCAATGATGTTGAGCATTTTTTCATGTATTTACTGGCCATTTGAATTTCTTCTTTTGTGAAGTGTCTATTTAGTTTGCTTGCCCATTTTTTGATTGGATGATTTCTTTTTTTAGTGTTGAGTTTCTTGAGTTCTCTGTATTAGTCCTCTATCAGTGGTGTAGGTGGCAAAAATCTTCTCCCATTCTGTTGGCTATCGATTGAGGTTCTTGATAGTTTCTTTTGCTTAACAGAAGGTCTACAGTTTCATGCAATCCCACATATTGATTCACTTTTTACTTTGTTTTGCCTTTGGGGTCTTGTTGAGAAAGTGTTTATCTGTGCCTATGTGTTGCAGTATTGGACCTATGCCCTCTTCAAGGAACTTCAAGATCTCTGGTTTGATTTCCAAGTTTTTGATCCATTTTGAATTGACTCTTGTACAGGGTAAGAAAGTGGAATTAGATTCACGGGACGGCTACAGCAAGCCGAGGTGAGCCACTGCGGAACAGCTAGGCGGGATTTCTCCGCGCAGAGAGCATCTAAAGCTCCCAGTGGCCGAGCTCAGCACACGCTGCAGGGATTCAGAGTAGAAATCAAAATCAAGAAGAAAAACACCAGCCCCACAGCCGAGGGCGTAGCAGTGGCGCCATATTGCTACCGGCGGCAGCAGCAGCGAATTCAGCGAGGCCAGTACAGCTACATCTGCGTACTCAAGAACAGTGAGTCAAATTGCGGGCCACAGAGGAGAAATCCCTGGGACTTGACCCAGTGGGGGAGGGGCGGTGGCTGAGATATCACACCATAGGAGAACGCCCAACCTGGCACCCCCCATAGTTTAAAGCAGCCTCTGTCGACTCTCTGGGTCGGAGACTCTGTGATAAAACCCAGTAAAGGAGTAGTGGGGTCTGAGATACTACTGACTTGAGATCCAGAACACCTTAAGGGAAGTCATAGTGACCCAAGGGAAGAACCCAGAGAAGGCACAAACTTCCGAAATCATGGGAAAGAGGAATAATACTGGAGCAATTAATGCCCACAACCCCACAACATCAGAACCCGACAAAACAGAAAATCAGAGATTTCTAGAAGATCAAATCAGGAAAATAACTGTAGAAATAATAGAGGTGCTTCGAAAAGAACTCAGAGAGAGCCAAAAAGAGATAAAGGATGCAATTAATGAAGTAAAGGCCTCAATTCAAAGCACAAACAACCGATTAGAACACATGGAGAACAGAATCTCGCTCTTAGAAGATGAGCAATCCAAAAATGAACTCATAGTTTCTAATCTAGAAAAAAATATCCGACAGCAGGAATCTGATATTGAAGAAATATGGGCCCATTTTAAGAGAGCTAACCTAAGAATTATTGGAATAGAGGAGGGAAAAGAAAGTGAAACCAAAGGGATTAACAATCTCTTCAAGGAAGTAATAGCAGAAAATTGTCCAGACATAGAGCAAGAGGTTGATACAAAGGTCCAGGAAACTTATAGAACTCCCTTTAGACAGGATCGGAGAAGAGGAGCCCCACGCCACATAATTGTCAAAATGACCAATGTGGAAGCCAAGCAGAGAATCTTAAAGGCAACAAAAGCAAAGGGCCAAGTGACATTCAGAGGCAAACCAATTAGAATCACTTCAGACTTCCCAAACCAAGTTATGAGAGCCAGAAGGGCTTGGAGTAACATATTCCCAATTCTGAAAGAAAACAACTTCCAGCCAAAAATTTTCTACCCAGCAAAACTTTCTATCAAATTAGATGGAGAAATAAGAAGCTTCCATGACAAACAGAAACTGAAGGAATTTATGTCTTCAAAACCAGCACTAAAGAAAATACTCAAAGAGATTAACTACAAAGAAGAAATAGGTAACACACTCCAGAACTAGAGAAACAAGATTTTCCATCCAACAGACAACTAAGATTGGTTATCTGTGGAGATTCATTATTTATGTTAGTCTTTTACCTATCTCTAAAGGGTATTGTTTGCCTTTATTGTTGTTAATTTTTAGGATTTCTAGTTGGAATATTAATATACCTCCAGATGTAGCATTTGGAAATATTTTATCCCATTCTATCAGTAACTGTTAACTCTGTTTACATTGTCTTTGGATATACAATTTTTTATTTTTTATTTTTTAGGGAGTTTGTATACTCTCCTGTTGCCTGTGCCATTGAAATCATAACCAAGAAATCACTGCCAATTTCAATGTTGTGAGGTTTAATGACCCAGATTTTCTCCTAAAAGTTTATAGTCTTAAGATTTATATTTAGGTCTATTATCTATTTTGAGTTAATATTTGTATATGGGATTAGGTAAGGGTCCAATTTTATTCTTTTCCATGTAATTATTATTTTTTAACAATATTTAGTTAAAAGATTTTTATTTCCACCACCAAATGTTCGTGGAAACCTTGTCAAAAATAACTTGACAATATAGGGAAGAATTTAGCTCTAGGCTTGTATTTAACTCCAATGGTTTATATATCTGCCTTTAGAATAGTACTACACTGTTTCAAATATTGTAGCTTTATATGGTTTGAAATCAGAAAATATATATCTTCTAGCTTTGTTCTTTTTCAAGATCGTTTTGGGTACCTAGAGTCCATATTCCATATTAGGATAGATTTTTTTCTGAAAAATAAATATATAAATATATGATAGCCGGGCGTGGTGGCGCACGCTTGTAATCCCCGCGCTTGGGAGGCGGAGACAGGAGGATCGCGCAGGTTCGAAGCCAGCCGCGCGCGCTGGCTTAGGAGACCCTGTTCCTAAATAAAAATATAAAAATAGGTCTGGGAGTGTATCCCAGAGGTAGAAGGGCTTCCAGGAACCCCAGTACCACCAATATATATATATGATAGTTTCACCTAAAAAAAATAGAAAAAAATATTCTCTGGTAAGAAAGAAGCAAAAAGAAATATTGAAATGTTATCTTTAAGTCATCAAAAGCTTGGTATCAGACAAATGAAACTGTTATGTGAGATTATCATTTTTAATTTTAGATAAATTGCCATAATACTAGATGTCAACTACTAAGCCAAGCATGGGAGGGAGGGATAGGGAGAGAATGGGGTGGGGATTGGGTGGGGGCTGACTGGGCAATGTGTGCATGTATGTCTACAAAAGTATGTATCCCACTATGATGTATGAATACAGTGCACCAATAAAAAAAAAAAAGAAAGTGGAATTAATTTCCAATTTTCTGCATATGGTTAACCAGTCTTGCCAACACCATTTGTTGAAGAGGCTATCTTTTTTCCAGTGTATGTTTTTGGCCCCTTTGTCAAAAATCAACTGGCTGAAAGTGTGTGTACTTGTTTCTGGGTCTTCTATTCTTCTCCATTGGTCTATGTATCTGTTTTTGTGCCAGTACCATGCTGGTATTTGGGGTTTTTTTTTTTTTTGCTTTTTATTTATTTATTTATTTATTTATTTATTTATTTTTTATTGGTGCAATGTATTCATACATCATAATGGTATAAAGAAAATACTTTTGTAGACATACATGCACACATCGCCCAGTCAGCCCCTACCCGATCCCCACCCCGTTCCCTCCCCATCTCTCCTTCCCATGCTTGGCTTAGTGGTTGACATCTAGTTTTATAGCAATTTATCCAATATTAATGATGATAATCTCACAAAACAGTTTCATTTGTCTGATACCAAGCTTTTGATGACTAAAAGATAACAGTTCAATATTTCTTTTTGCTTTCTTTCTTACCAGAGAATATTTTTTCTTTTCTTTTATTTTAGGTGAAGCTATCATACATTTATTTACTTTTCAGAAAAAATCTATCCTGATATGGAATATGGACTCTAGATACCCAAAACAATCTCGAAGAAGAATAAAGCTAGAAGATGTATATTTTCTGATTTCAAACCATATAAGCTACAATAATTGAAACAGTGTAGTACTGTTCTAAAGGCAGATATATAAACCATTGAAGTTAAATAAAAGCTTAGAGCTAAATTCTTCCCTATATTGTCAAGTTATTTTTGACAAGGTTTCCACGAACATTTGGTGGAGGAAATAATAATCTTTTAACTAAATATTGTTAAAAAAATAATAATTACATGGAAAAGAATAAAATTGGACCCTTACCTAATCCCATATACAAGTATTAACTCAAAATAGATAAAAGACCTAAATATAAATCTTAAGACTATAAACTTTTAGGAGAAAATCTGGGTCATAAAACCTCACAACATTGAAATTGGCAGTGATTTCTTGGATATGATTTCAATGGCACAGGCAACAGAAGAGTATACAAACTCCCTAAAAAATAAAAAAAATTGTATATCCAAAGACAATGTAAACAGAGTTAAAAGTTACTGATAGAATGGGATAAAATATTTCCAAATGCTATATCTGAAGGTATATTAATATTCCAACTAGAAATCCTAAAAATTAGCAACAATAAAAGCAAACAATACAATTTAGAGATAGGTAAAAGAGTAACATAAATAATGAATCTCCACAGATAACCAATCTTAGTTGTCTGTTGGATGGAAAATGTTATTTCTCTGGTTCTGGTGTGTGTTACCTATTTCTTCTTTGTAGTTAATCTCTTTGAGTATTTTCTCTAGCGCTGGTTTTGAAGACATAAATTCCTTCAGTTTCTGTTTGTCATGGAAGCTTCTTATTTCTCCATCTAATTTGATAGAAAGTTTTGCTGGGTAGAAAATTTTTGGCTGGAAGTTGTTTTCTTTCAGAGTTTGGAATATGTTACTCCAAGCCCTTCTGGCTCTCATGACTTGGTTTGGGAAGTCTGGAGTGATTCTAATTGGTTTGCCTCTGAATGTCACTTGGCCCTTTGCTTTTGTTGCCTTTAAGATTCTCTGCTTGGCTTCCACATTGGTCATTTTGACAATTATGTGGCTTGGGGATCTTCTTCTCTGATCCTCTCTAACGGGGGTTCTATAAGTTTCCTGGACCTGTGTAAGAACCTCTTGCTCTGTGTTTGGAAAATTTTCTGCTATTATTTCCTTGAAGAGATTGTTAATCCCTTTGGTTTCACCTTCTTTTCTCTCCTCTATTCCAATTATTCTTAGGTTAGCTCTCTTAAAATGGGCCCATATTTCTTCAGTGTCAGATTTCTGCTGTCGGATTTTTTTTTTCTAAATTAGAAACCATGCGTTCATTTTCTGAATGATCATCTTCTAGGAACGAGATTCTATTCTCCATGTGGTCTAATCGGTTGTTTGTGCTTTGAATTGAGGCCTTTACTTCATTAATTGCATCCTTTATCTCTTTTTGGCTCTCTCTGAATTCTTTTCAAAACAGCTCTATTATTTTTATAGTTATTTTCCTGATTTGATCTTCTAGAAATCTCTGAATTTCTGTTTTATCAGGTTCTGATGTTGTGGGGTTGTGGGCATTCATTGCTCCATTGTTATTCCTCTTTCCCATGATTTTGGAAGTTTGTGCCTTCTCTGGGTTCTTCCCTGGGTCACTGTGACTTCACTTAAGGTGCTGTGGATCTCGAGTCTGTGATATCTCAGTCCCCACTACTCCTTTACTGGGTTGTATCACAGAGTCTCAGACCCAGGGAGTCAATTGAGGCTGCTTTAGACCATGGGGGGTGCCAGGTTGGGCGTTCTCCTATGGTGTAATATCTCTGCCACCACCACTCCTCCACTGGGTCAGGTCCCTGTGAGTCAGTCCTGGGATTTCTCCTCTATGGGCTGCAATTTGACTCACTGTTGAGTGCGCAGATGGAGCTGTCGTGGACTCAGTAAATTCGCTGCTGCTGCCGCCGGTAGCAATATGGCGCCACTGCCACGCCCTCGGCCATGAGGCTGGCGTATTTCTTTTCTGTTTTTGAACTTCACTCTGAGTCCCTGCAGGGTGTGCTGAGCCCAGCCCCTGGGAGCTTTAGCTGCTCCCTGCGCTGAGAAATCTGCTGAATCCCGCCCGGCTGTTCCGCAGCGGCTCACCTCGGCTTGCTGTCCGCTGCTCCTCCCTGGAGCTTGGTGGGCTGTTGAGTGCGTTGGTCTGGTGCCGTCCGGTGAACTCGCTGCTACCACCATCAGTAAGGCGCTGCTGCCACGTTCTCGGGCGTGAGGCCGGCGTATCTCCTCTCTGGTTTCTGAGCTCCGTTATGAGTTCCCTTCCTCTCTGGAGCCTGGTGCTGCAAGGCAAAATGGCGCCCGCCTCTTCACACCGCGGCTCCAGCTGCAGCACTGCGGTCTGGTTTCTGGTGTCTTGTTTTTCCAGCCCTCTTTTAATCTGTCCCTTAAAATTACATTTTTTGTTTCTCTGCTGATGGTGTTTTCTGGCTATGAAAGGCGCTGATTTTGTGATATTAGAGATTGGTTGTTAGTGGGGCTCATAAGCCCCGTTTTGCTCTGTCGCCATCTTCCCCCCATGCTGTTTTTATTACAATGGCTCTGTAGTATAGTTTAAAGTCAGGTATTGTGATTCCTCCTGCATGGTTTTTGTTGCTGAGAACTACTTTGACTATTCTGGGCTTTTTGTTATTCCAAATAAATTTAAGGACTGATTTTTCTATGTCTGTGAGGAATGATCTTGGTAGTATAATGGGCATTGTGTTAAATCTGCAGATCACTTTTGGTAGGATGGCCATTTTTTTTTTTTTTTTTTTTTTTTTGGTGGTGGTACTGGTGTTCCTGGAAGCCCTTCTACCTCCGGGCTACACTCCCAGACCTATTTTATATTTTTATTTGGAAACAGAGTCTGTTAAGTCAGCAAGCCTAGCTCGGAGCCAGCACAATCCTCTTGGCTCCACCTCCCAAGTGCGGGGATTACAAGCATGCACCACCAGGCCCGGCATGATGGCCATTTTAATGATATTTATTCTGCCAATCCATGAACATGGAAGATCTTTCCATCTTCTAAGATCTTCGATTTCTTTTTTCAATGTTTTACAATTTCCTTTTAGAGATCTTTTACCTCCTTGGTTAAGTATTTTATTTTTTTGTGGGAGATCCTCAGTGGAAGTGTTTTCTGAATTCCTTTTTCAGTGGATTTATGGTTGGTGTTCAGGAAAGCTTCTGTTTTTTTTGTTTTTGTTTTTGTTTTTGTTTTTGAGGTACTGGAATTCCTGGAAGCCCTTCTACCTCCGGGCTACACTCCCAGACCTATTTTACATTTTTATTTGGAAAAAGGGTCTCTTAAGCAAGTGAGGCTGGCTTCAAACCTGCGCAATTCTCCTATCTCTGTCTCCCAAGCGCGGGGATTACAAGTGTGCACCACCACACCTGGCAGGCTTCTGATTTTTTAAGATTGATTTTGTATCCAGATACTTTGCTGAATTTGTTGACCAGTTCTATAAGCCTTTTGGTTGAGTTTGTTGGGTTTTCTAAATATAGTATCATGTCATCTGCAAATAGTGAAAGTTTGAGTTATTTTCCTATTTGGACTCCTTTGATTTCTTTTTCTTGCCTTATTGCTCTGGCTAGAGTCTCTAGTACTATATTGAAGAGAAGTGGTGATAATGGACATCCTTGTCTTGTTCCTGTTTTGGGGGGGGGGATTCTTGAAGTTTTTCCCCATTTAATATGATGTTGGCGGTGGGCTTATTGTAGATTGCCTTAATAATGTTGAGATATGTTTCTTCTATTCCAATTCTCTGCAGTGTTCTTATCATAAATGGATATTGAATTTTATCAAATGCTTTTTCAGCATCTATTGAAATGATCATGTGATTTTTGTCCTTGATTCTGTTTATATGATGAATTACATGAATTGATTTTTGTATATTGAACTAGCCTTGCATCCCTGGGATGAACCCTACCTGGTCATGGTGTATGATTTTCTTGATGTGGTTTTGAATGCATGTTGCTAGTATTTTGTTTAATAGTTTTGCATCCAAGTTCATCAGAGATATAGGCCTGTAGTTTTCCTTCCTTGAACTGTCTTTATTTGGTTTGGGTATTAGTGTGATGTTGGCTTCATAGAATGTATTTGGGAGAGTCCCTGTTTTTTCTATTTTGTGAAATAGTTTGAGGAATATTGGGGTTAGCTCTTCTATAAAGGTTTTATAGAATTCACTTGGGAAACCATCTTGTCCTGGGCTTTTCTTTGATGTAAAGCTCTTTATTGCTGTTTCAATCTCTTTGATTGTTATTGGTTGGTTTAAATGTTCTATATCTTCTTGACTCAGTTTAGGAAGGTTGTATTTATCTAGGAAGTTGTTGATTTCCTCCAGATTTTCCATTTTGTTGGAGTATAGTTTTTCAAAGTAGTTTCTGATAATCCTCTGGATTTCTACACTGTCAGTCTCCTTTTTAATCTCTTATCTTCATAATTTGGATTGAGTCTCTCTCTCTCTCTCTCTCTCTCTCTCTCTCTCTCTCTCTCTCTCTCTCTTTTAGTTAGGTTGGCTAGTGGTTTAACTATCTTGTTAATTTTTTCAAGAAACCAGCTTTTGGTTTTGTTGATTTTCTGTATTGTTTTTTATTCTCTACTTCGTTAATTTCTGTTCTGATTTTAATAATTTCCTGTCTTCTACTGGCTTTGGGGTTAGATTGGTTCTGTTTTTCAAGGGCTTCTAGGTGTGTAATTAGGTTATTTATTTGAAGATTTTCTGGTTTTCTTATGTGAACATTCAGTGCTATAAATTTTGCTCTTAAAAGTGCCTTCAAAGTGTCCCAGAGGTTTTGATATGTTGTATCTTTATTTTTGTTTGTTTCTAGAAATTTCTTGATTTCACCTCTTACGTCTTCTAAGACCCATTCTTCATTCAGAAGTGTGGTGTTCAGCCTCCACATGTTCAAGTGATTTCTTTGGGTCTTTTTATAGTTGATTTCTAACTTCATTCCATTATGGTCTGAAAAGCCACAGGGAAGTATGTTACATTTTTTGAATTTGCTTGTGCTCAGTTTGTGGTCCAGGATGTCATCTATTTTGGAGAAGGTTCCGTGATCAACTGAGAAAAATGTGTACTCCACTGCAGTTAGGTGAAATATTCTATATGTGTACAACAGGTCCATTTGATTAATGGTGTTCTTTAATTCTGAGGCATCTTTACTGACCTTTTGTCTAGAAAATCAGTCTAATGGTGTGAGAGAGGTGTTGAAGTCTCCCAGTATTATTGGGATTTATGTGTGGTTTAATGTCACAGAGTGTTTTATGAAAGTAGCTGCACCTATGTTTGGGGCATAAATGTTGATTATTGTTATTTCCTCTTGTTAGATTGTCTCTTTTTCCAGTAAAAAATGACCTTCTTTGTCTCTTCTAATAAGCCTGGGCTTGAAGTCTAACTTGTCTGATATCATATTTGCTACTCCTGCTTTTCTTTGAGTTCTGCTGGCCTGGATTACCTTGCTCCAGCCCTTTACCTTAAGTTTGTTCTATCTTTACTTATAAGGTATGTTTCTTGCAAGCAGCAGATAGATGGGTTCTGTTTTTTAATCCATTTTGCCAATTTATGTCTTTTTATTGGGGAGTTGAGGCCACATACATTCATTGTGATTATTGAGAAATGATTTTTAATTCCTAACATGTTAAGGTTTTATTTCACTTTGAAATACTATTTGTTTTCTGGTGTGTATTACTAATTTCCTCTTTGTAGTTAATCTCTTGAGTATTTTCTCTAGTGCTGGTTTTGAAGATATAAATTCTTTCAGTTTCTGTTTGTCATGGAAGCTTCTTATTTCCCCATCTAATTTGAAAGTTTTGCTGGGTAGGAAATTTTTGGCTGGAACTTGTTTTCTTTCAGAGTTTGGAATGTGTTACACCAGGCCCTCTGGCTTTAATGACTTGTTTTGGGAAGTCTGGAGTGATTCTAATTGGTTTTCCTCTGAATGTCACTTGGCCTTTTGTTTTTGTTGCCTTTAAGATTCTCTTCTTGGCTTCTACATTGGTCATTTTGACAATTATGTGATGTGGGGAAACTTTTCTTGGATCTTGTCTAAAGGAAGTTCTATAAGTTTCCTGGACCTGTGTATCAACCTCTTGCTCTATGTTTGGAAATTTTTCTGCTATTATTTCTTTGAAGAGATTGTTGATCCCTTTGATTTCACCTTCTTTTCCTTCCTCTATGCCAATAATTCTTATGTTAGCTCTCTTAAGATAGGCCTGTATTTTTTCAATGTCTAACTCCTGTTGATGAATTGTTTTTTCTTTGTTTTAAACTGCATGTTCATTTTTGGAGTGATCATCTTCTAGGAGTGAGATTCTACTCTCTATGTGGTCTGATCATGTGTTTGTAGTTTGAATTGATGACTTTACTTCAATGATTGCATCCTTTATTTCTTTCAGGCTCTCTCTAAATTCTTTTATAAAATCCTGAATTATATCTACAGTTACATTTCTGATTTGATCTTCTGGAGATCTCTGCATTTTTTTGTCATCAGATTTTGTTATTGTGGGGTTGTGAGAGCTCATTGCCCTGTTGTTGTTTCTCTTTCCCATGATTTCAAAAGTTTGTACCTATTGCTTTTGGTAGCTTTCTTTCAGTCTCTATGTGTCAGCTGGTATATTCAAGAGCAAGTTGTGTTCAACAGAGAAGGTTGAGTAAGGAGGGAAGTAAAGGAGTAAATGGAATAATAGGGTAAGGTCTCAGATAGGGTCGAATAGTATGAGTATATGAGTTTGTTAAGGTAGTTTATACTAGAGATTAGAGATAGAACCAATGTAGTAGAATTCTAGTAACCAATGTGTACTTTCTGGTGTGGTGATATGAATTGGATTCAATACAGGATTAGGGAGTGATAAAAAGAAGAGAAAAGATAGAAGAGGAACAGAGAGGAGAGAGTAGATTTGTACAAGGGAAGAAGCTTGGGAGAGAATTTGGTATGAGGGTTAAAAACAACAAAAACAAAAAAAGCTAAGAAAAATCATAAAAACAAAACAAAACAAACCACAAACCCCCTCCAAAAAAAAAAGAAAAAAAAGCAATCAGGTATAAACACACACATACACACACACACACACACACACACACACACACACACACACACACACACACAATGAGAAAACCGAAACAATCCTAACAATGAATTGATGTGACTCTACAAATAAATTCAGCAGACTCTCTCTGTGTAGATACTGATTGCTACAGGCACCTTTCCCTCCGTGAGTCCGGTTCTTTGAGTCTTCTCAGTCTATGCAGATGGTTGATATCAATGGGGTTGGATTTAATATTGAGTGAAGGTCACCCTCCACACTTTCCACAGATTTGGAGTCTAGGTCTCTCCCTGCCTCTGTTGGTAGTGTATGCCTCTGAGACCAAACTCAATGTAGGAGTCTCAGCTCTACACAGCTAGGTCTGGGCTATTCTGACTTCTCAGTTCCCCACAATTGGGATGTCTATGGTGTTCTTGGCAATCCTACTCATTTGGTTTAGAGTTAAGCATAAGAGTTCCCCAAAAAATCTTTCCACTGATCTGAGCCTGAGTCTGTCTGAGCTTCTGATATGATCAATAGCAGATCCCACTCCCACCTTCTCTGGGTTCTTCTCCAGTTCACCACAACTTCACTTATTGTGCTCTGGATCTCTGGAGGTTATCGTAATCTCCACCACCACCACTCCTTCCCTGAGTTGTATCACAAAGTCTCAGACCCAGAGAGTTTGTCGCAGCTGCGCAAGACTTTGAGGGCACTGGGCTGGGGTCTTTCCTTCAGGGAACTACGACTAGGGTGTAGTAATTTCTGCCACCCCTACTCCTGCACTGTATTGAACCACTAGATCTCAGACCCAGAGAGTTTATCAAAGCTGATTGAGTCCCTGAGGTTGCAACACTGGGATTTCTACTGTAGGGGGTTACAATTTCACTTATGATTATAGTGGCGCTGGGCTGGAGCTTTCACTGGAGCTTTCATGGGTGTGGTGAACTCACCGCTGCTGATGGCAATATGGCGTCACTGCCATGCCCTCAGCTGTGAGGCTGGTGCATCTCCCTTCTGGTTGTGAGCTCTGCTCTGAATCTCTGGAGACTGTGATGGACTAGCATTCAGGAGGTTGAGACTGGAGGATCATGGTTCGCAGATGGCCTTAGCTACTTGTGAGGCCCTCCACAACTTAGTGAAACCCTGTTTCAAAATAAAAAATAGGGCAGGGGGTATAGCTTGGAGGTCAAATGTCCCTGGGTTCCATGCCCAGAACTGCAAAAAATAAATAAAATAAAATAAGATATTATATGCTTCTGGAAATAAGTATACCAAATATATTGTTTCAACATTTGAATTGTTAAATGCTCACTAGATGCAAAGAGATTTATAAATTTTATCACATTTAACTGTTAGAACAGTCTCATGAAGTAGGTATTGTTACTCCACTCCACTTTGAAGTTGAGTAAATTGAAGCCCAGATCTTTGGAGAAACCGAACCAAAGTTACATAGCTAGTAAATGAAAAAACCAGAAATCCTGATTTGTACAGTCCCCAAATTCACTCATTCTTTTTGGGTATGAGGGAGGCTAATTAAGAACACTCTCTACATCCCCTCCTGAGTGTGAATCCAACTAAGAAATAAGATAGTTATAAAAATGTCTGGAAAATGTGGCTTTAGGTGAGTGGCCAAATAGGCTTCCTATAATTCACAGGTAATTAGAAATACTGGCTCCTAGTTCGGGAAGACCACTGCAGAGCCTATCCCTCCCAGAAACATAAACTTCCCTAGGAGGATACCACACAGGCAGGAGGAAATGACTGCACGGAGCACAGACTGCAGCAAGGAGAAGTCAAGGTGCAGATTCCATTGTTTTCTTCGGCTCTTCTTTCAAGGTTGACATTGGGTCACTTATTCCTGCTCTTCTGAAGAGGAGTAAAGGGGGTGCAGCAAAGCAGGGGGTGTTCTTCTCTTCTTTTTTCTCTTAGGGAATTGAGTGGAAAACTCCCATCTAAGAAAAATTGAGGAATATATATAATTTGTGTTTTCATACAAACACTTACCTCATCATCCTGAAGCTGAAGCCTATTGCTGTTGCTAAATTGGCCAGAAGAGATCATTCTGATTGTTCTTCTCTAGTCTAAGCACTATGGTGTGGTTTGGTGTTTCAATGCACAGAGCTGAGTTTGAATGTTGAATCTATTAACTGTAGGGTCTTAAGCACATTTCTTAATCTCTCTCTCTTTTTTTTTTTTTTTTGAGTCTGGGGATGGAAACCAGGGGCATTCGACCTCTGATCTACAACCCTTGCCCCATTTTTTAATTCTTTATTTTGAAACAGGGTCTCACTAAGTTGTGGAGGGCCTCACTAAGTAGCTGAGGCTGTCCCTCAATTCTCGCGTTTCAGCCTCCAAGATACTGGGATTACAAGAGTGTGCCACCACGCCTGGCCTTATCTCTCTTAACTTCATTTTTCTCAAAGTTAAAAATTGGGGCTAATTGTGAGGATAGTGTCTAACACAGAGTAGGTGTTCAATATGTTAGTTAGCTGCTATCCTGGATATAATTTCTTCTAAGTAATAGGATGAACTAATTACAAGTCCAGATTAAGCTCTGAGAAGTCTTAAGCAACAGTGTCTCACTCCATATAGATAAGAAGAAAGGAGCTTAAGAGTTTAGATCAGGGAAGGCACAGAAAAGATGAGCTGTCTTTCTTAAGCTATTTGTTATAGGCTGAACTATGTTTCCAAAATTCATATATTGAAGTCCTGACCCCAAGTACATGAGAATGTGACTCAATTTGGAAATAGTCTTTTTTATTTCTCTTTATTTTTTAAAATTATTTTATTTTATTTTTATGAGGAACATATTAAAAATGGCATACATTCAGACTGTGCTTAGTGCCCTCACCACCTTCCCCTTTCCCCCCTCCCAACAATGAGTGTCCAGGTTAACCATGCTACATTCATACTTTTACACATATTCAGATGTAGCTCCTCCATTAATCAACCTCAGCCTTCTTCCTCTCCTACCCTTCCATTCTAGCTTTGCTGAGGTTTCCCCTCCATTATCTTTAGTCCCTCCTGGTATTCCTAATACTCCCTACCTTAGGCATATTAGAGAGAACATATGTCCTTCTCTTTCTGTGCCTGGCTGATCTCACTTAACATATGTTCTCCAGGTCTTTCCATCTTCTTGCAAATGACATGATTTTGCTCTTCTTTATAGCTGAGTAGAATTCCATTGTTATATTTCCCATAATTTTGCAATCCATTTATCTCTTGATGGAGACCTAGGTTGGTTCCATATTTTGGCTATTATAAAGTGTGTGTGTGTGTGTGTGTGTGTGTGTGTGTGTGTGTGTGTGTGCGTGTGTGTGTGTTAGTACTGGGAATTGAACCCAGGAACATTCTACCTCCAAGCTATACCCCAGCCTTATTTTTTATTCTTTATTTTTGAAACAGCGTCTCAATAAGTTGCAGAGGGCCTCACTAATTAGCTGAGGCTGTCCTTGAACCATGCTCCTTCTATCTCAACCTCCCAAGTGCTGGGATTACAAGAATGCTCCACTATGTCCTGCTGAGACAAGAGTCTTTTAAGAGGTGATTTAGTGAAATTGAGGCCATTAAGGTAGAGCCTAATGCACTAAGTCCAGTGTCCTTATTTTTTTTAATTTTTGAACGCCGGGCGTGGTGGCGCACGCTTGTAATCCCCGCGCTTGGGAGGCGGAGACAGGAGGATCGCGCAGGTTCGAAGCCAGCCGCGCTGGCGTAAGAGACCCTGTTTCAAAAATATAAAATAGGTCTGGGAGCGTAGCCCGGAGGTAGAAGGGCTTCCAGGAACCCCAGTACCACAAAAAAAAAAAAAAAAAAAAAAAATTTTGAACAACCAGAAAAAATATTGCAATTTATTAAAATTAACAAAGCGTACTTTTTAAAGAAACTTTCAGTGCAAGCTCTTCAACAATCACATTCTATGAAGAAAAACATTGAGAGCCACAAAGTCGTTTTTTAATCTCAGAGTAAGGAACACCTTAAATTCAAAATAAGAGGCTTAAAAAAAAGAAAAGTAAAGAAAAATCCTAACAAAAACAAAAACTGAAACCAAACTGACCCTTCCATCCCCAATTTTAAAATATCAGTTTTCCTACAATGCAGTGCTAAATGAAAGCACAGAAAGCTGTAAGTCTGGGGCACACACACACACACACACACACATGCACACACACGTGTGCATGCACACACACATGCATATATATGCATGTATATTTAATATACATATACATATATACATCAAATATATGGAAGACCTGTGATGGCAATGAGATCAATTACTCTAAGGAAAGTTGTGCAGCTAAATACATTACTAAACTCGAGAAAAAATAGTCTTGAATCCAGTTTGTGCATTTCATGGTCCTCTATAAAACCAGGTTTTGTTAATCTGCAATTTTGCAAGACTTTCTTTTTTTTTCTTTTTCTTTTGTTTTTTGTTTGTTTTTGATTTTTGTTTTGATAAAACCATTAAAAAGCTAATTTAAAAATGTAATACACAAGTTTTCTGATCAAGCAGGCAGAGAGCAAAATGTTCCTATATATTTTAAAAACCATATTTGAGGGTATGTTATTCCTTATAAGAAGAGGAAGAACTGTGTGAGTTCACGGCAAGAACACAGACATTTATAAGCAAAGGAGAGAGGCTTTGGGGAGGAAACCATTCCTGGGGTGTATAACCACCAGTACTGTAAGAAAATATATTTCTGTTGTTTAAGCTACTTAGTCTGTGGCAATTTATTATAGCAGCCTTAACAAAGCAATATACAGCCCCAAAGGAATACTTCTTCAGATTCTCCTTTCCTGTCTTACAGTTTTTTACTTCTCTTATTTCTTCTCTTCTTTCCTCTTTTCTTTTCCCATCCTTCCTTTTAAAAAAAAATCCCCTTCCTTTATCTTCCTATGCATTTCCAGGAAGTGAATTTCAGACTTGACCAACAATTCAACTCATCTAGTTCAACAGAGCAAATGTCCTCAATTGTTTCTTTCATGATTTCATTATTGTAGTAATCTATTTCTATGGAGATAAAACCAAATAAAGCAAAAAGCAGGACAAATGGGTTTCGGACCAGTTCTAGTTGGGTTTCAGAGAGAGAAAGGAGGAAACTAATGCAGGGTGACACCTAAAAGCACCAGGTGATTGACCTCGCACATACTCTAAACTTTAGGTCTTGCTTTTAATCTAGACTGGAAGATTTTTTTGAGGGGAGTCTGGAAAAGTCTATGTGAAGAGATATTAGTTCAGAAAGAATTTGTGGTTTGGGGTAGCTAGAAAAAAAGTTTTAATAGCTACTTTTCTGTCTTAATGTGGAAAATTTTTGTCCATCTATGTGTTTAACCAGTACAAGCTGTGCATAAAGTAGCTAGCTATTTAGAATTTCTCACTGGCCATCACTACAGCTCCTTACAAAAGGAACTCAGCTGCCCTAGCAGACAGAGACACACTATCATGGTAACAATGTAGCCATCACCACAGCAGTATTTGGGGTCTGGTTCTTAGTGAACCAGGAGTCCATGCTTTCTGGAAAACCACTTATAAATGAATGTTAAGCATGACCATTAAAAATTAATTTCTCTGACCATGGCATGGAGAAATTGTGTATCAATTTCATTACTTGGTAAATCACTCATGACTAAGCATAACTTACTCATTTCTTAGAAAATTACATCTTGCCTAGTTTTTAAGATACAAGTGTGACACAGAAGAAGAGAGCACTTTCTTTTTAATTCCCTGGATAGCAAGGTTAGGAGGGACAGCGCTAACATTTAATGAGCACCCACTCTGTGCCAAATGTTTTGACTATGTTATCTCAGTTAATCCTTACCACTGCTTTCTAAAGTGGACATTTTTATCCCCACTTAAAAATGATGGCACCATGGCTGATAGCATGTTGTTAAAATTTACAGTCAAGCAACCAGGAAGTAAGCATGTCTCATTAAGACCTAGTCAAATCCATGGACTTCTCAGTGTAAAAGGGTGTTCTTCAAAACAGAGCGAAGTCTTGCTCCAAGTGCTGAGCTTTCTTAAAATCCATGTTGGTATCTTTTGCACTAACTGTGGGTGAACTATTTGCAACATTATCAAGGCTGGGCTCAGATGCCTTGTGTTGAGTTGTCTTGGTATAAGCTGAAAAGATAACATCAAATGGAGGCTGTCCTTTCCCTCCCCCTGAATTTACTCCTGAAGTCTATTCTTCAGTTTGCGGCTCTGTGCACACATTACAAGGCTCACATCAAGCTTTCATTTCTCTAAGTACAGTGGTAACTGTACTTTTGCTACAGTGAGTAAGCTGATCCATCTCTGGTCACAGTACACTTCTTAGTACCTTCTTAGCCTTTACCCATAATTTGGCTATTTAGTCCTGAGTGTTTGGACAATCTTGGCTGTATTCAGTCCTCTTCAGTAGCCACATTCAGGAGTTCCTCAATTTATTTGCTTCCTAGAGCTGCTTTATCAAGTGTCCCCAAATGGAGTAGTAGAAAACAATACAGTTTTGTCCTCTCAAGGTTTTAGAAGCAAGAAATCTAAAATCAATCATTCCCTTTGAAGGTTGTAGGAAAGACAACCTTCAAACCTTTATTATTAGTATCTGTGGCTCTTGAATTCCTTGCAGATACATCACTTCAACCCCTGACTTTATAATATCACTTGCCTTCCCTGTGTTTCTGGTTTTCTTCCTAGAAGGACAACAATCATCTGATTTAGGGTCCATCTTCCAGTATGAACTCATCTTAACCTAACTAATTACCTGCAAAGACCATTCTGAATCAATTAGATCTGAAAAGACCCCTTTTCCAAATAAAGTCACATTTTGAAGTTCTGGGCAGACATGGCTTTGGGGGTTGGAGGTCACTGTTCAACTCTTTATACTCAAGGGACCCCTCCTCTCTCTGCCCAAACCAGCCATCCAGGATCACCAGTGGTGAAGCTGCTGAAATCAGTAAACTCCTGTTTGTTCTTCATTTCTGAGGGTCTGCCTCAGACAGACTCCAGGTACAACCTGAATATGAAATTTTACTTCTCACTGTGGAAATTATATCATGGCATTTGCTGGCCTCCTTGTTTATCATGAAACAGGTAATAGACTTAACTAGCTTTGAAGGGTAGAACATACTTTATAATATCTGTTATATGGTTCATTATACTTTAAAGCAAAAGAAAAACATACCCTGAAGATGTTGAAAATAAGGCATAAAATTGAGATGGCAGTCAAAGAACACATCAGTTAAAAATATATTAGAAATAGCTTTTTAAAAACTGCCTTCACAAAAAAAGATAATGAGTTGTAAATTGTGCTTGCCAAAATTTAGCTCTCATAGACCATCATGTACCTCGTAATTTTTTTCCAAGTCATAATGAATCATGGGATTGAAGTCACTTGAAAGGTTTTCAAAATGCAGTTGCATCTAAATCATAACAGTACCACACACCCTCACATACAGTACCACTGAAATCTGACAAGCTCATCAATTTACTTCAAGAGTCAGAATCAAGATTTGAACTAGAATACATAATAGCTAAATTATATTGGAGAGAAAGCAAGGGCACTTTTCTTAGTGTCCTCCCTTAACCAAATTAGACTTATAGCTCAAAACAATAATCACCATACCTTCAGAGCAGGCTAGAAACTTGCATTGATGAAAATGATCGTCATTTAAATGAACTCTTAAGAAGCTTGCTGGATATAACCCATAAAAAGAACATTTTTTGTGTGTTTCTGGGGATTGAACCCAAGGGTATTCTACCTCTGAGATACACTCACAGCCCTATTTTATTTTTATTTTGAAACAGTCTTGTTAGGTTGATGAGAGTCTCACTACTTGCTGAGGCTGTCCTTGAACCTGTAATCCTCCTGTCTCAGCCTCCCAAACATGTGCCACAATACCTGGTTTAGAAAGAGCATTTTACCAAGTTGGTTTTTTGTTTTTTTTTTTTGTTTTTTTGTTTTTTGTTTTTTGTTTTTTGTTTTTTTTTTTTTTTGGTGGTTCTGGGGCTCCTGGAAACCCTTCTACCTCCGGGTTACACTCCCAGACCTATTTTTATAATTTTTTAAATTTGGAAACAGGGTCTCTTAAGCCAGCAAGGCTGGCTTTGAACCTGCAGAATCCTCCTGTCTCTGCCTCCCAAGCACGGGGATTACAAGTGTGTGCCACCACACCTGGCTACCAAGTATTTTCATCTAAAAAAAAAGTTTGATAGACTGGAAACATCTGGAAAACTTGACTTTTCCTCTATTTCCTTTTTCCAGGGGAGTGGGAGGGCTTGGGATATAAAAGGAGTTTGATAGAATCTGTCCCTCTCTGTCTAGTTATTTGAAAAGAGGTAGAATTCAGTTATTGCTAAATTGTCAGAGGGTCCAAAAAAAATTTAAGGCTCCTTTTAAATAGTCCATGTAAACCCATGGACTATTTGAACTTGTCTAGCAAGATTGTTAATGCTTTAAACAATATTTGTCAGAAAATATCATGGAAGATTAGTTAACAACATGAACTTGTGAGCCAAACAGACTTGTGAATCCCTGCTGTGTCTCTATGAGTAAAAAAGCTAATTTCCCTAAATTTTATCATATCCAAATCAGACTCATAAGAGTACCTATTATAGAGAATTGTTATAAGACTTAAAGAACACATGCAAAATGACAAGTACTAAGTGTTCAGCGAGTGCAGTCATTACTAAAAAGCCTTTCTGACTTGTTTTATATGACTTGGAATATATGCAGACTACTTCCTAATGATTTTGATAATTCACATCAATGAAAAATGTTAACCTCTACCATCTTGTATTCCATTAAAATATATGACTACAATGTACTGATAAAAATTAAAGTTAAAAATAAAATAAAATTACCTCCAAAAAATCAACTTTAATAGAACTTGTACTACACAATGTTTAGGCATAATCCCTAGGAGTTTGTGTTTCTGGTTTTGGGGTCACCTCAACTTTTGTGTAATGGGAAGAGCCACAAATCCAGAGTTACTAGAGCCTGGCTGGAGTCTGCTACTGTTAACAAATCAGCCAACCCTCACTGGGCCCCATTCTCCTCCAAAAAAGGAATTCTTCTAGCTCCTAAATTCAAGGCCTGTAGCTGTAGATAATACAACAGCTCAGACTATAGAGAGAACAAGTGAAAGGCCAGAGAACTAAAATATGGACAGCTGGTCTGGAGACAAAAAGAGATGAGGAAGTTAAAAGAGGAAAAGAGTTGGAGAAAAAGGAATAAGCATGGAAAGGAGGAAGACAAAAGAGGGTGAAGTGAGGATTCTTGCTCTGGCCAGTTACTTAGGCAATGGGCAATAGCTTGATCCTTGTAACTTCAAGGCTCAGGGCTATGGCTGACCATGGTGACTGGTTTTGTATGATGAAGTCTGTGATATCAGTACTGCTATGTCCTTCCTTTCTAGGAATTAGGTTTCCTAGATACCAAGTTTCTCCTAAGGGGTCAGTGTGGGAATCAGAATAAAAACAAGAGGACAATTAAAATATCCTTGGAAAAGTGTATTGAAAACAGAGGAGAGGATATTACCTCAGAAATAATGGAAGAAAATTTCCCTAAAGTTAAGGAAAGAAGAATTTATATAAAAGGAGCCTTCAAGTACATAGCAGGAGAATAAAATGAAAGAAGCCAAATCTCACAACATCCTGAAATTTCATGACACCCATAAACAATAAGAATAGGTTCTAGAGGAAAAAAATCAGGTTAGAAATTAGAATAGCATAAGTCATTTTCAAGAATGACACTGAAAACTGGAGGACAATAGAACAATGCCTTCTCTTCTGCAAATAAAAAAGTGACCTAGATTTCTATACCCAACTAAACTGTCAATTATTAAGAATGAGATATTTTCAGATACAATCTCAAAAAAATTACTTTCCACACATGATTTTTTAGGAAGCAACAGAACATTTTCCTCTACAAAATTGAGGGACAAATAATAAAGAAAACAGAATTAAGGAAATAAAGACTCTATTAGAGAAGAGAGCAAAGGGAATTTTCAGCTTGTTGTTGAGGGTGAATCCTTAAAAGACCACATAAATAGTGACAATGGAATCAAGAAGACAAAATACTTCAGGAAGGTTATGGGTAAAAGAAATGAAAACTTATATACCTGATACACATGATCATGTTAAGAGGATATTTGTAATTCAGGTAGAGTTTTGGAAAATTGTAGAAAATATAAATAAATCAAAGTAAATACAAAACAAAATTAACATGTGAGGAAGAAAATTTGTTGCCTAAAAAAATATAATCATAGTAAATTGCATGATCCAGCTCTAAACATGTTTGCTGCCATAATAATGTAAGTCCAAGCACCTACTTAATCGCAATTGTAATAAAAGTGATTTGGGGGAGGGTAGGTAACCCAGGGGCACTTTACCATTTCCAGCCCTTTACATTTTATATTTTGAGACAGGTTTTTGCTAAGTTGCCCAGGCTGGCCTCAAATTTAATAATCCTCCTGCTTCGGTCTTCTGAGTAGCTGGGATTACAGGCATGTGCCACCATGCCCAGCAAGTATATGTTTTGAGGGTAATGTTGGAGAAGTAGATTTTTAACTTCCAATCTGAGAATTCATCTATTACCTAAATGTGGGAAAACATCCAGAAATAGACATTATGTTTCTACTGTACGTTATAGAAATCAAGATAAAAGACAAAATTAAGTGGTTGCTGCTGGAGAACAGAAATGGGGGTACTGCTATGTTTTGTTTTTGATCTTGCAATAATATTTGAATTTTAAAATTATACACATTGAGTGTAAAGTGTATTTGGAATGTAGAGAAAAACATCTCTCACTATGATGACTGGTATGAAACCTCAAACAAATCCCTAAAGGATAAATATTCCACCTTCACTTTACATATGAATTGAGGCCCAGAGAGACTCTGATAGTTGACAGTTATTAAGTGACAGATCCCGAGATCAAACCCAACCTTTCCGATTTCCTATTCCTCAAAATACCTCTCTACTTCTCATCTTCCAGCTTACCTTTGCCATGCTACTTTAAGTAATATCCACATGTGGCAACTTAAAAAAATTGAATATACAAATAACATCCTTTATCAGGATATCTGAGCTAAGTAAACAGAATATTATGTAATTTTAGGTCTCTGTTGTACCCTTGGTTTGGTGACGCTGAGAAACAGATGAACATTCAGGTGAGTAGACAGTACAGCTTTAAAAATCTTTTTCTAATGCATAAATTCCTCCCATTAGATCATCCCAAGACACAAAGAACTGATCTTATCACTTAATAAATGTTCTCAATTTGATTCAGTGCACCTGGGAAATAAGACTTCTATTTGCTGCCAAGACATGATCGCATTAAACCTTAATGATGTACCTGTCATGGGAGCTAGACAAGAATATTTTAATCGAGTGTCAACTATACCACTGGAGCATCTTCTAGATTTACTTTTTCAGAAAGCTGGAAGTGTCAATGGACTTATATTTCTCTGCTGTTGCTTTTTTATAGACACTGATTAATATTGCCTTCCTACCACAAGCACAAGGCATCGTTAGACTTCTCCTTGGTAACCAGGTAATTTTTGTGCCCTTTGGCACTCTTTCCTAGAAGTGTCATTTGCAGAATTCAGTGGCAGCTCCAGTAAAATAAAAAAGTAATTATGTCAAAATTGGACCTTGTCAAAAGTAGGATGATTGGTTTTTATTCTATCTAATATGTGAGCACCTGCAAAAATGGTAAATGTCAAGATGTTTCTTAGAAAAATCTTTTAAAGAATTGATATGAAAATTTTAGATTTAGTTGCTACATGTCCTATCATTTGATTTTTCTAATCTGTGTCCTTTTACTTAAGGTTTATGAATTCAACCTTTACACAAAATGAACATGAATATGTGCTTTGGAAAAAAATGGTTCAAAATGTTCATGAAATTTTTAGAGGAGCTCATAGTCCCCAAAACATAAATAACCATTGTGCCACATAAAAAACAAAGTCCATAGAATGCTTTAATTTGGTTCTTTGAGTGTAAACAAAGATATTTACAATAGAAAGTGATACATTTCTGATAGTATTAAATATACCTTCTTTCATTACTACTAAGTTCCTTTTCTATTTCTAAAACTACAGATATCAAATTTCCTCTAAGACAAATTTCATCTCTCTACTTTACCCCAAATTTCTTTTTTTCTAGTTTTTGAGGATTCATATAATAATATCAACAAATAAGACTTTTTATCGTGGTTTCCCAATTAAATTTTATACTTTTCTCTATGGATCATATACTGAACATATTTAATAGGAGTCTCAAGCATTTATGTTATTTAGTGATCCCAATGGAGAAAGCCTGCTCATCTTTCTCCTTTCTTTCTTTCATTGATTAGGACAGCATTTGTGCCTTTTATGTTAGAGTTCTCAAAAGGCATTTTCCATTAAACAATTATAGAGAAAATAAAGGGTCAATTCAAAGATATTTGGTATAGCTTTACAAACTCTTTATTTCTTAAGATTTATATTTAGATACTTAAATTTACATCCAATAAATTAATGTAATCTATCGTTAAATATAATCTCTAGCAACCTGGATACCAATCCCATAAACTTCCAAGAGTTTAATTACTTATATTAGTTAATTAATATTTTTCTTTAATATTTTAAAGTTTAACTATGTTGCATTTGACATTAATATGAAACATAGTATATATTTTCAGAATCTTAATAACCTGCTGAGAGCATCTCTGAAGCTTAAATAAAAAAATAATATGTAGCGTCAAGCTGCATTTTCAGGTATTGTAAAGGCCAGGAGTCACTGTGTTACTACTTTCTTAATTATTAATGTCCAGAACATAAATTTTGATAGTGCATCTAGGCTTGTTAGTTTGTTAGATATCAACACATGTCAACCAAATATTGAGTTGATTACGTATAAATTAGATGCACATACATGCATTTCTAGAAAGTATAATCTATTAATGTCTATAACGTATTTGTCTTTTTTTGTGTATGTATGTGTGTGGTACTGAAGATTAAATCCAGGGGCATTCTACCACTGACCTCCCTAGTCCTCTATTGTTTATTTATTTATTTATTTGGAAACAGAGTCTCACAAAATTAGCCAGGTTATCTTAGAGCCTGCTATACTTCTGTCTCAGCCTCCCAAAGTACCAGGATTACAAACAGACACCAATACACCTTGGTATATCCTTGTGTCTTCGATTTTTAGTATTCCCTAGAATTTGTAGATCTGGGAAACAAAAACAATTAACAGTTAATAACTGAGCATAGAATTTTAACAGAAAAAAAAATTGGACTAGGAGAAAATTCCTAATGAATGTAAGTACATTCTCCAGAGAGTGAGGGATTCTATAACTGCCTGGTTACCTGATTCTGATTTCTCACATAAACTAGCTCTGTTAGTTTATATCAGTGAAATCACGAGGGTGATATTAGTCCTTTATGAGCCACATTTGCCTCAACTGTCAGCAGGGGAAATAACAGTATTTACCTCTTAGGCAGTTATAAGTTTGAAATAAGATAATGAGCATATTTAGCATTGTGTTGAAACATGGTTATTACATTGTATCCACAGACATCTTTTTCTGTTTTTCATTCATACCTTTTTCTTCTTCCCTTCATTTTTAATAATCTACATTTATTTTTTCTCTTTAAAAATGAGAAATAAGCATGTACATTGGGAAATATTTGGTGTTATTTTATGTTTATAGTTTTAAAGTTTTAAAGAAATGACATCGTTTAATAAATTAAATAATTCTCATTCTGTTTAATAAATATTTATCCATTATATAATTTCCATTCATTAGCTTCAGTTGGTACATACTATTCTGCCATAGGTATAAGCGATTATGTGTGTATCTGTTTTGGTGGACACAGGAGGCTTTCACTATCTTTGTGCTCTCCAAACAATTTCGTGATGAGCAGACATATGCTTGTTCTTTGTGAATCTATACAGCTCTTTCTTCTAGGGGCAAAATTGCTGATCATAATGTATACATATGGTATCTCATCCCAGAAGGACAAGACATACTTTATATACTTTTTCAGTAGAGAAAGGAAGTGAACAGGACTGTATTCAGAGGAAGAAGATGAATAAAAGACATATTAAAGCAAATCAAGGAATCTCCTCAGCTGGATGCTTCTGGTGCTCCTTTGACTGATGAGTATGATCAACTCAGTGTTGTGTCCTTAAAAATGAAAGAAGGACTGGGGAGGTATCTCAGCGGTACAGTGCTTACCTCACATGTATGAGGACCTGGGTTCCATCCTCAGCACAACGAAAATACAAATCAAAAAATTAAAAGAACATGACTTAAAGCATCAATACCACAGCCTCCACAGTGGCTTAGCATTCCTTGCTGTGCTCCAGGGCCAGTATGCCAGATTTATCCTCCCCTACCAAGATTCTGTAGAGCATTATTAACTGATGTCTGGGAGGCCCATTAAAGTCCTGAGTCTCTGGCTCCATATGAGCACTGAAGAAATGTTACTCTGTGTTGATAGCTTACACAATTTTAAGCCCTGAAGATTTCTGAGACTTAAATGATCATTTCAGGCCTGACTATGGCTGATTTCCCATCAGCCTATAAAGATTTCAGGAGAAAACATAAGGAGGCTGTTGATACCTTTGACAATTTCAACCAGTCAATGAACAAAAGTTCTATTACACTCAGAAAGAGTAATGTCTCAACACATTATTTAGATGAATATACTAGTAAGATGTTTAGAATCAGAAAATTTGAAGTGAATACTGACAAAAAAAAAAATCAAACCAGGATTCAGTGATAGTGACATTTAGTCTCACAAATGGACCCAACTTTTCTTTCTTAATGAAAAGAATGCAGAATCATTTGAATAAATGTTGTCTATACCAAAAAAATAATGAAGCCTTTCATCTCCAATAGCACTGTGTATGTGTATACATATGCCCAATACTAAAAGATAAGGATGGCAGTTAAGATAAGAATGGCAGTTTTTAAAGCTGGATAAGGTGATTTTTTTTTTTATGGAACTGAGGAAGGACAGATCTGAGAAATCTAAATGATATTCTTCAGAACTAATAAGAGACATAATGTGAAAGAGACAGCTGCATCCTTTAATTCAGAGAATTATTTTAATTTTTAATTATTTAAAATGTAATATCTAAGTTAATTAAATTAGTTCATTTTTCTGAAGCCATTATAATATTAATCCATTGTTATTTTTAGTAACACTTGTAACTGTAATTCTTTTACTATTTAGAAGCCAGGATTACACAATGAAAGGGCACATTTAGAAGTAACTAATATCACTAAATATTGAAAATGTTCATTTTATCGAATTGGATTTTATTTAAAATTTTTCTCTCTTTTCTATCATTGTCATTATATGTCAAATACATTTTCTTTCTTCAAATTTGATTTGCATATGCTCTGTTCACAATATTTAAGCAAATTTTATACCAAATATAAATTATCTCAATATATTCTAGAAAACAGAAATTTAAAATAGGTCACAAAACATTAGTTGTATGTTTAAATGCCATTCTTGTTGGTAAATTAATTTATTCAGTTATTTTTAATGAAGAAATAGCCCATTTTTAAACAAAATCCTTATAAGTGTCAATGCTACATGTACCAGCATTGAAGGAGGAAGTTTGAAACCATAATTTGTGATTAAATTTAATCTTTTAATCCAGCTGTGATGAGCTGTCTCTGAAACCTTTGTCCTTTGAGCTATGCCCCCTTTAACTCTAAGCAGTTATGAACACATTGATTTAGGCAGCTGGAAGACTTATCCTCTGAATTTAAATCCCTTTAAAGTGGTGTTTGATATGTGACATAGCTGCCACTCTTTAAGCTAGAGATAACTGTTGGTATAAAACCACCAAGTAAAACTTATACTCACCTCTGTTGTGTATGTGTTTGCATACCCAATCCTGTATAATCATGGTAAAGCCTCATTTTCCAAGTTGAATCTAGCCTGATCCCCTTTGCTGGGTCAAGAAAAGACAATGGTACAAGATTCTCTGTCATAATCCTTAAATGTATGTTCTGGCCTGGAAGGAATGCTAGATCCTATGGATTCACCCATACTGCCCG
Source organism: Muscardinus avellanarius (assembly GCF_963383645.1). Lineage (NCBI taxonomy): Eukaryota > Metazoa > Chordata > Mammalia > Rodentia > Gliridae > Muscardinus > Muscardinus avellanarius. The sequence continues at coordinate 146,637,372 of NC_137787.1, read as the reverse complement.
GAAGGAGGTCTGAATAGTGCTCACCTCTCTGTCCCTCTGTCACACCAGGAAACACGCCTGAGAACATTCTCCAGATTGTCTTAATTCACCTGTCCCTTCTATGGTGGTTGTCTCCTCCTCAATCCTAATGGAAGAGATCACATATTCAAGATGTCAACACACCAAATAAAACATTGCAATTTGACACAAGAATGCACTGCTGTTAGCTTGAACAATTCTCGTAAATATTAAGAAGAACAGTTACTACTTGTTTTGAATTGAAAAACATGACCCTCCAATTCTGTAGCGTCACCTTTATAAGCAGAGCATTGATGGTCTCTACTTGCTGGCCACAGTTCTTCTATGGGTCATCTGAAATAGATTACTGCTGTCTTTGGGGGATAGTGTCAAATGATAGTGAAATTGTGAACTAGTGCAATGACATGCTCATTGTTCCACTTATGCAATTGGTTTTCTGCATAGGGAAGCATTTCACATACTCCTAACAGTACTAAATTAACTCTGAAAATTTAAGGATTAGACCCTTTGCAGCCTCTCTATAGTTTTCAGCTGTTATGCAGGGGTGCAAGGTCCCTAGTGTCTTCTCTATCATGATAGGGCTGTGAACATTCAGAAAAGACTAAATTAACTCTTTGGGTCACATTGGTTTGGAAGCCTGGGCATATTCCTTAGCACTTGTGGTACTGCTGCTATAGAATTGATTTCCTTAATTGTAGGCAGACGGAGCTGTGAATAAGTGAATGACCTTCTAGAGTCCTTCCCCAAATAGGCTTAGTGGTGTTACAATTGAAAGCCATCACGTCATCCACTCTGGGTCACCCTGTGATGCTGGTCAGGGGCTTGTGCTAGCAGAGAGATACTTGCTGGGGTTGAATGTCTAATTCCCCTACTACTAGCACAGATGGAAGAGAAAGAGGTTCATAGCCTTCTAGAGCGATGTGTGCTTGAGCACATATAAAAGCTATCATTTTCTGCATTTTGGGTGCTCTGGAATATAAGAGATCTGAGATAGAGGCTGATAAGAACAGGTTTGACACTTCTTTAGCAGAATACGGAAGGCAGGAGTCTTTATCTATGTAAGTCAAACATGACTCTGACTCGGCAAGGAGAACAAACAAAAGAATAACTACTTTTCAAACTAAGAATCTCTGCCTTAGAAGAACGCTGAATACCTCTTGTCCCCACAACACTGTAGCATAAACATTTTTCTCATTTACGGAACACTGTGTGGCTCAGTTTACCGAAGCTTCTTATGGTTTTTCCACCCAATAAACCCTAATCTATGATTTCTTCAGATAAAGGTAGATGGAGCGCAACACCTGAAATAATAGGATTTTACAGGAAATAATGTAAATGAAGCCTTTTGCCCTTAATGACCCATAATAAAGTGTTCTCTTTACCAAGCTCTGTGGCAACCCAATGCAGGTTGCCATGGTAACGCCCAGCTGCTCTCAGCACAGTTGCTTAATGATCAGTGTGATGTCAGGCTCTTGAGATAACCACAAGCTCAGACAAATCTTTACAGCCACGGTGACAGTCCACTTGGGACTTCAGCTCTGTCTGAGTGAAGGCTCCAGTGTCCAGGTATAATTAAAACACACTCAGACCTGGACTGGAAATGCTTTCAGCAGAGAATCAGGTCACCTTTTTAAATTTCTCTGTTCACTTTCATTTCTCCACATGACTGCCCGACTGGAAACAAGCCAGAACTGGGCAGCCATAGCACATTACTGCAGATGGCACCTCACATACCTGTGACCCAGCTCACCCGCGACGTGGGTGGGCTGTTTGGGCAGTTTACCCTGTTCCACACCACAAAAGGTCACCATTTTGTCCTCTTTTCCCATGTGCTTTGCATTTGCTGTCCACTGTGACTAGGTTTTAAATTCTCATGATCAATCATTACTTGATTTAGACCAAAAAAAAAAAAAAAAAAAGCAAGAGATTCTACCGGAACATAATTTCCAAAAAGAATTTATTATCTTATTATCTATCAGACAGGCCATAGGGAATGTGTGTTTTTCCTTCCCTTCTTATTCTTTTCTTTATTCTATTTTAAAAAGGCAATTATCAGAAACACAAGAATGATTAAGACTCAATCCCTGTTCTGTAGGAGCCATTGAGTTATCAGAGGGGGTCAGGAATGTAAGCAAACACATAAGCTAAACAGAGACAGGTGTATATAGAGCACATGTGGATACTTCTACCCTGAAGGAGGGCACGGAGGGCTTTCTAAAGGAGATAGTGCTGGGTGAACTCTTGGGAGAAAATTACTAAGACTGAAGGAAGGAGAAGGGACAATGTGAATATAGACTAAAGACATGAAGTGATTTTGTATGTTTAGGAAACTGTAAGGAATGTAGGACAGTCAGGGCTTTGGACTTGAGAACTGTCTAAGGAGAAATAAGACTGAGAATAAGTAGGGGCCAGAATCAAATGAGCTTTGCCTTTGTTTTGCAGGCCAGAAGGTACTACTTTAGGGTTTTAAGAAGGGAGAGCAGAGACTCACAGTTGCCATTTAGGAAGATCATTCTTTCAGCAATGAAGACCATGAACTGAGAAGTAGGGGACATGGGGCCACAGGACCACTAGGAAGTCACTGAAAGAGTATGACTTTAGAGGACATCTATTTTTCCCCTGGCATTTGTTTTATTGTTTTAGAAGGAAATCACCCTTCTTTTGGTAACTGGCCCACCCACACAGGGTGGACATCTAACTCAAACCAATGCCATTATTATAGTATTCCATTCCCAGCTCACTATAATTGGTCCTGGTGGGCATATATCCAAGCAGCACCAACCAGACATCTCCCATGGAATCTTATATATGGATACCAGGACATAGAATTATTCTTTCTTTTCCTTTTCCTTCTCCTTTTCTTCTCCTCCAGGGAAAGAAGGTAGCTTTGTAGCTTCTAGATGTTATCTTTCTTCCTACATGGAAACTGCTTGGTAATCATTAAACCAATACTTGGAGGAAAATGAATTGAAAGATAGAAAAATGGTCTTGTTAAGATTGTTTGAGCCTCTGTAATCTAAATCCTAGATTCAGCTGTGTTTGTACAACAATAGACCTTATGGTTACACAAGCAAATATATTCACTTTTGCCTATGCAAGCTTGAGGGTTTTTTGTTGTTGTTGTTGTTGTTGTTACTTGTGACTGATTCCTGACTCAGAAATAGAGTAAAAATGATGAGAGCTTGAGCTGAGGTAATAAGTAATGGAGAGAATGGTTTCATGAAACTTAATGAAACTACTCAAAAACTGAAGAGAGCTATGCAGTGATGTAGGTGGGAAATTGGGTCAGAATGATGCCCATGTCTGAGTTTGAGTAGATAACGATGCCACATTATAAGATGTTGAATATAAGAAGAGGAATAATTATTTTGGGGAAGAGTCATTTTTTATTTATTGGTTTTAGGTATTTGAAGACTATTCGTTTGGAATTGGGAAGTAAGCAGATGAAATGTTCTATTAACCATTTCCTGAAATACATGGAAATTGGAGAACCACATAATAGTAAGCAGCTTAAAGATCTTCAAGTCTTACAACTAATCTTATACTTTAATTTCTTTTATTGATACTTATTGTTTGTTGTTGCCATGTGCTGTCTAGGGATGAAGATACCATACATACTTATGTACACATCTCAACCCTCCTGAAGTTTGCAGTCCAACTGGGAAGAGAGACACCATATCTCAATGGGCTTAGTGAGAGGAGCCAGTAGAGTCATTTTCTGACAAGGTATTGGTGGGACACAGGTTGAACCTATCAGCCATGAGCCTACAACTTGCCACCAAGTGGTTGTGTAATTTCTGCTTTGATCAGTTGATTGGTGAAAAGCATATTTTTTCTAAAGTAGCCTCAGACCTTGAGGATGGCTGGATTTATTGGCTGTCTTATGGTATGCTTGGTCAATTTTGTCCTCTTAACGCTCATTGGCTTTAAGTTCTACTAACCAGATCCTTACACAATGTATATACACAATGTATATCCTTACACAATCTATATCTTCTATGGGAAACCCCTTCCTGTATTGAATAAGACCTCTGTGTGTTCCTATTGTCTTCTCCTTTTGGGTCATATTGCTGGTTCCTCCCAATGTGCTTCATATGCCATGGCTTTGGGTGATTTTTAAAGTCGTCCTTAGTATGTAAAGTTGTATTATCAATAATTTCTATATATTTTATTTCCTCATTATCTGGTCATCTCGATGTGATAGGGAGCTTGTATGTTTTATCCATAATTTATCCCCAGCACTAAAATCAGTGACTAAAACAAAGCAGGCATACAATAAGCATTTGCTGGTACATAGTTTCTCATTTTTAGTCCACCCTCCTCTCTATGGTCTCTTGTGAATGAATAGTTTGTCTGTGGCTGATTAAGGTGCAGTGTCCAGTAGAAAATATGATAGTTTAAGCAGTGGAACTATCACAAAATGGAAGGCACAATTGTATGCATAAACACCAGTTACACATGCTATTTGGCTGGTTGCCAATTAGTTCTGGATTTGTATGTCTATACGGTATACTCCAAGATGGCAATGGGTTTATTTTTTTAGATACATCAAGTTGTTAGCATGTATAAGTCATCTAAGCCATATTTTCTCCTTCTATATCAGCATTGATAAATTCTTATGTTTATTGATCCTGTGTTCAGAATACCACCTATATCCCTGATAAATTTAGCTCGCTGAATGTCTGCATGGTGTGTTTGTGATTCAGTTGCCCAGATTTTACTTCTTCCTGTTTTCCATCATTGGTACAATCAATGAGCCTGACTCTAGGCTCCCAGAAGTGAGACTTCCTTCATTGTCTGTGCTGTGATCCCTAAATCATGGCCTATGGCCTGGCATCTAAAGCATTCTCAGTGGATGTCTATTAGACAAATTTCCAGACACACTTTCTAAACTTTTCAAGTTAGTAAATGTCAAAAAGGACAGAATAAATTAATTTTCCTCTAAAAACATCTCTTTTTTGTATCTATCTATCAATGTGTATGATCCAAATGTATTTGGATTCAGATCATTTACTTCATAATCTTTTAGGATATTTTTCTACCATCTATATAATTTATAATTACTCTATGGTACCAATTTCAATAAAAGGAAATGAGTTTAGACTAACATAACTTAATATTAAGAAACCCATACTGGTTTCAGGTGATCAACAATGACTTTTTTTTATAGATTCAAACTCCACCCTTTCATGAGAAGAATGTCAACTGAGGCCCCTTGTGGACCTTCTGGAGGGAGACAAAATTCATAGGAGTCAATTTTGAAGTTGATATCTCACATTGCCACAGTGGCTAAAGATGTGTGGGGAGAAGTTGACATAGAGAAGCAGTTACAAAAAAGCGCAGAGGGTGTAATTTTAAAGCTATTTTGGGACTACAGAAATTTTCATGTTGTTTAGAAAAGCATCCCATATCCAGTGTACAGTCAAAATATACCCATTGATTATTATAATCAGCAATGTTCAAGAGAGAACCCCCACCCCCTCTTTCAGCTTAAGGGTTATTTCTGGCAAAGGGTTCACCCCAGGGTTGACTATGATGGTGCTGCGTGGAGAAGGCAGGAAGTATGGGTAGTTTGAGGGCTTATTTGAGGTAAGAATGCCTTGGTTACATCAGCACTAATATTTTTTCATGTTTTCCATGGAACATCAAAAAAAGGCTTTCTATAAATTTCAGTGTCTCTATAAAACCAGAAAGCATGTGGCAGTGGACCAAGGCAAGAACCACTTTTTTATTTATTTATTTATTTATTTATTTATTTATTTATTTATTTATTTTGATGGTACTGGGGTTCCTGGAAGCCCTTCTACCTCCGGGATACACTCCCAGACCTATTTTATATTTTATTTGGAAACAGGGTCTCTTAAGCCAGGGAGACTCTCTTTGAACCTGCACGATCCTCCTGTTTCCGCCTCCCAAGAGCGGGGATTACAAGCGTGGGCCACCGCACCCGGCAAGAACCACTTTCTAAAACATGTTTTCTAGTCTCATCCTTCAGCCAGAATCTCTGAACATAAAGGGTCACACTTCCATGAAAAGTGCAGGGTATTTATTAGTGACTACAGTGTCTCCTACATCACTCTGTCTGCCTCTTTCCTGTGAGTTTCAACAAGAAGATGGGGATTCAGATTTGGTTATACATGGGGCAGTTAATTCAACAGGCTTGTAACATCAATTTGTTCAAGCTAATTTGAGGGGGCTATCACTCCTCAAATGTGCCACAGGGGTGCTTGCTCTCACAACATAATAAATTTTATAAGTGTTATTTTTCTTCTCATATAGAGATCTTTCAGGCATTTTGAAATAGTTTAAGAAAAATATAGGACTGACACTTGTTTCTTTTTTCTTTTTAAGCCTGAAGACCATCTCTTCCCCTTGGTCCTCCTTTGTCTTCCTTCCCTTTCTTTCTCTTTAGAAGTGCTTAGAAAAGCATGAGTATCACAGGGTCAGAATGTCATTAGAAAGCACACTCCTGCTAAAACGAGTGAGGTGGTAACCCCAGGGTCCTAGGAGTTCTTCCCTTGTTCCGAGTATTGAACTGGCTGCTAAAAAATAACTCCACTGTAGGGGAACTTTCAATTATGTAACATTTCATAGTCCTTCTGAGGACAGAGGCTGAGTTTGGCTAATTCACAGAGTATTATGTTTAATGATGCCAAGTGTCTGGATGAATAATTTTTGATGAATAAGAGTAATTAATAATAATACCCCATATACATTTGCTGACTGATACATTTATGTATTTTATGAAGAATCTGTAGGTATATTACTTAATTTCATTGCTTCTTCATTTCTCCACCAGATGGCAGAAGAAGGGCTAGGATATGGCCTCTGAAATATATTTTTTATTCATAGATGTTAAATATAAGATATATCAAATACAGGAAACAAGGAATTGATATATTCTTATGATTTTATTTTTATTATTCGGCTTACATGGCATAAAATAAAAATATCTTAAAATAAATAAAGGGTTATAGGGAGCTTAGGTTATAAGTTGGAAGTTAAAAGTTAAACCAAGGATTATATACCTGGGGACATGTTAATACTCTTTTTGTTACCCTTATGAAGTGGACAGTGTGGAAATGGAATTACTTTATGAAGTTTTGCTAGCTATATTCCTTTGATCCAGAAAATGTAAATAGCAAAATTGTAAGGATAGATGTGTTATTTTATCCATTGTTACGATGGTTCTAAGCCTTGCAAGAATTACATCTTCTACTACTCAATGATACTTTTGAAGATAAGTCCTTAAAAGTCATTTCACATAATAAAGTATATAAGAAAATAAAAAGAGGTAGTCAGGAGCCTGAGGGCCATCTGCCGAGAGAGAGAGAGAGAGAGAGAGAGAGAGAGAGAGAGAGAGAGAGGGAGGAGGGGGGGGGCTGAATTCTTACAGCTGGTCAATGTTTAACATCTTGGCATTGTTAAGTGTTGCCCAAGTTTATTTAGCAAGTTCTTAAACAAACAGGGAAAAAATGTTTTAGTATGTTGGTATAAATGGATTTCAAAGACAGATTCATGAAAGACAGTTTGTTTCAATCAGAAAACAACTTCATTTATATCCTGATTGGTATATCTTCTACATATCTAAGAACTCCAGCATTTCTCATGGATTTACAGAGTCTGTCTTTTGAAATAAATGACCATTAGATGATAGTTTAGAGAGAAAAGCAGTGAATTGAGAGAGATTGTTTTAGAGAATATTCTTTAGGGTAATAACCAGCATGGTAGAAATGGAAAATTAATGTTAACAACAATGGTTCTAAGATTTTTAAATCCGCATTTGAGAAACAAATTTTAGGAAGCACACACACCCTTTTGATATTTTATATTTGCAGCCACTCCATTTACTGAGGCCTTGACTTTAACCTTTTCTAGTCACCATGGCAACGAGGACACAAACACAACACCCATACCATGAGCTGGATCTGTGAGGAAGAATTTCCCATTGTACACATAGTATGTATAGTTGACCTAAGCATTGCAGAAAGAATTCAGTGTAATTTTAAACACAGTAAATCATCTGAGTGAGTCATAAAATGGAAATAGTGAACATGGCTAGGAAAATGTAATCTCATAAGTGAACCAAGAAAAAATAACGTTGGATCCTCCTTTTTGCTAAAAACTGCATCTTGCCTTTCCTCATCTCCCTTTCTGGTACAAATAATGTAATAGAAAACCTGAAGAAAATCATTGAAGCCTTTATATTTTTTTCTACTATCCAAGACTAAAATAAATAATTTAATTTTAGGCAAATCACAAACCTGTAATCTAAGACACTGGTCTTGCAAAAACACTTTAGCACTTCCAACTACTGGCTGCAAATTGCTTTCCAAAAACTCTTAGAAATGTTCATTCTATTTTCTGAAGGAAGAAATCAGACACTGAGAAAGTTGTTGCTGTTTCTTCTAATTGCTGGCTAAGGGACTCCTCACATAAGACGTCAAAAAGCAGGGACAGACGCAGATTCTACAGTGGAATAACGGCTGGATCCATTCCAGTGTTCCATCCTAGCTATTGAGTGACATCTTGAAAGGAACCAAACAGGGGTTCATTCTGATTGAGACAGGGATAATACCAGCAGCGAGAGAATCAGTGGATGGAGGCGTTTCCTTGGGTAAGAGGGAGGAGCCACAGAGGAAGAGCAGAGAAGTGGGAATGTTAGAGGCGCACAGAAAAGCCCCTGCAGGGAATCTCATGCAGATGCTTAATAAATGCTTCTTGATTTAACTGAATGATCCAAGTACAATGTTAGTGTCAAGCAGTCTTAGCATCACTGCCTATGAATGCCTTTGGCATTCCACATCTGGGTTTATTTGGGGGGGTTCAGGCTGTCAGAAAGGATGCTGTGCCCTCGTGCTTGATGTGAGTAGGCAACTGTGCCAGCCATCGGAAGGGACTGAATCGTGGCATCCTGTCCTCCATCGGAAGCCTGTATTAGGCAGTTGGCCCATGAGAAACAGCCTGGGTGTGTTTTTGTGACAGTGGGTGTCATTGCAACTCAGTCCCTCAGCTTTCTGATGTCTAAAGTTAGCATGATAGTAAGTAAATAATAAGTAATAATATTTGCTTGTGTAAGTAATCTTACTCATAAAATTGTGTGATTATAAAAAATAATTTTGAGCAGCAGACATAAAAAAAAATAGGTTCTTTTCATCAGAATGTTTTGCATGCATCCTTCAAGAAGGCGGCAGAGCTGAGTGGAAAGAATGTTGCCCTGAGAGGCCAGAGAAACAATTCATGTCCCAGCTGGGCACAGGCCAGCTGGGAGCCTGTGAACCTCCCCGCCTCTCTGGGGTTTAGTTTTCTCATCTGTAAAATTAAGATGCTGGTCTAGATGATCTTTCAGCTAATAATATTTTATTATCCTACAGAGAATTAAGACAGGAATTGAGGGCTTCATTTCCCTGGGAAGTTCAGTTTAACTTCTGACTTTCTCAAATAATGCTCACAATATCTTGAGAAAGGGAGAGGCGTTTATACTTAAATTTGCAGTTGGATTTGGGAGATCAGAGTAAAAGCCAATATGTTTTCCCAGAAACGTGACCTAGGTCAGAAAGTAGAGAAGAACAATTATTTTGCAACCAAAACCTGCTTTATTTTTACACTTGACCTACTCTGGCCACATACATTGTCCAAATAAACCACTTGGAATGATCACTAGCCAAATATCCATGTGCAAAAAGAGAGTATGAATACTGGAGGGTGAAGAGGAGAGAAAAAAATAAAAGACCTTTCTGGGCCTATAACAAATATGGTTTGCTTGTTTGTATCTCTGTTTTTAGCCCATTTTCTATTGCTATAACGAATACTAGGTAATAACTAGGTAATGCACTGGGTACATTATGAAGCTGAGAGGTTTACTTTGGCTCATGGTTTATACACAGGGAAATCTAAGAGCCTGGTGGCCTGCCTTCTGATGAGGGCCTGGTGCTTCCTCACAATGCACTGGGGAGCAGCAGAAGTGAGGGTGTGCAGAGAAGAGGCACCGGGGCGGCCTTGCTTTGTAACCACTCATTCTCACTCTTACTAATCCAGTCCAGATGGACCTAACTCACTCCACTACACCTAATCCAGTCTCTGGAGAAAAACATTAATCCATTCGTGAAGGCAGTTTCCCCATAATCTAATTACATTTTAAAGCCCCCACTCTGCACCCCCTCTCAAAATGGTTCCATTCTCAAATAAATGCCAACATGAGCTTTAGTGGGGCCAAAACACATCCAAATCATAGCAGTACTGAATGGAGAAGACTAGGCATTACTTTAGCTTTCAATGCTCTCAATATTTATTTATTTATTTATTTATTTATTTATTTATTTTTGTGGTACTGGGGGTGGAACCCAGAGACTTTCTACCTCCGGGCTACACTCCCAGACCTACTTTATATTTTATTTGGAAACAGGGTCTCGATAAGTTGCTGAGAGCCTCACTAAGTAGTTGAGGCTGGCTTCGAACCTGTGCAATCCTCCTGTCTCAGCCTCCCAAGCGCTGGGATTACAAGTGTGAGCCACCACGCTGGCTCAAGATTTTTTTTAATGGAAAAATTATAGCTATATGTGTATAGGTATGTGTGTACATGTGTACAAACATGCATACAAACATATGTACACACACACACACATACACACACACACACACACACACACACACACACACACACACACACACAAGATATCCTAAGTAGTCATCCCAGGAAAGGACTTATTTTCTCACCCATGTACCACTTGTCTCTGTGTGTCTGATCTTACTCTTAGTCTCTTCCTATAAGGCACAAGCCCACTAACATGCAGATGGAGACTTAAAATGTGCAGACCTCTCTCCTGGATATTCTCTTTGCTTGGAACACTCCCTCCATGTGTGCCTCCTTCCCAACCAATAAGGACAGAACTTCAGAACTCTAGGTAGTTTGGGAAACTGTAAATGCACACACATTTTATATTTGCTGCTGTTTCCATGACAAATTATTCTTTTCAGAAGAAAAGAACATTTTTCAAAGATCAAAATTAAATCTCTTTGAAGATTCAAAAGAGGATGGTGGCTCTGGGAAAGTATTAAAATGGAATAACACTGTATATATCTAAAATAATGTGTGACATTTATGAAATTCTCCAAGCACTTCAACTTTGCTAAATTTAAAGTTCAGTCTTTTCCTTGTATGTTTCTCTCTGTTGGCACAGAGTACAAAAGGGCAAGTATCCTTTGAACTCTTGGGCAATGCAATAAAATATAGTTTTACTGATGGGGATCATTGCTGAGTGGGGTGTGTTATGCTGAAGAAGTAGTCACTATTTTGGTATAAAGCAGAGAAACTGTAATCTATATAAGTGCATATATAGAATCAGTAGTATGTGTGTGTGTGTGTGTGTGTTGATTAATCCTCATTAAGACAAAACTTTTCTTTGCTTTCCTCCATATTATTTTTAAAAACTCATTCAAGGATTTCACTATTTGCCAATATTTTATCTATTTACCAAGTGTGTGTGTGTGTGTGTGTGTGTGTGTGTGTGTGTGTATCTGATACTGAGGATTGAACCTAGAGGCATTCCATCTCTGAACTATCCCCAGCCCTTTTTATTTTTTTATTTTTTATTTTTATTTTTTGCAGGTCTGGGGATAGAATCCAAGGGCATTTGACCTTCGAGCTACACCCCCTGCCCTGTTTTTGTGTGTGTGTGGGTCTGGGGATAGAACCAGGTGCTTCGTCCTCTGAGCAACACCCCCTACCCTATGTTTTATGCTTTATTTCAAAACTGGGTCTCACTGAGTTGCAGAGGGCCTCACAAAGTAGCTGTGGCTGTCCGTGAACCATGGTCCTCCAGTCTCAGCCTCCTGATTGTTGGAATTATAAGTGTGCACCACAACGCTCGGCTTCCCTGCCATGTTTTTTATTCTTTATTTTTTTATTTTTTATTTTTTTAACATTGAAATTGGCAGTGATTTTTGGATATGATTTCAAAGGCACAGACAACAAAAGAATAAACAAACAAACTTCATAAAAAATAAAAATATTGAACATCCAAAGACAATGTAAACAGAATTAAAAGTTACTGATAGAATGGGATAAAATATTTCCAAGTGCTATATCTGAAGTTTTATTAATATTCCAAATAGAAATCCTAAAAATTAGCAACAATAAAAGCAAACAATACAATTTAGAAATAGGTAAAAGACTAAAATAGATCATGAATCTCCAAAGATTTTTATATGACCAATAAAATCATTAATATCACTCATCATTATAATAATATAACTAATCATTAAGGAAATACAAATAAAAACTATAGTGAAATACTTCTTCACATTTGTTAGGATGGCTACTTAACATGAATTACTTTGCTCCAGCCCTTTACCTTGAGTTTGGTACTATCTTTACTTGTAAAGTGTGTTTCTTGTAAGTACCAGATGGATGTATTCTGGTTTTGAATCCATTTTGCCACTTTATGTCTTTTTATTGGGGAATTGAGGCCATTTACATTCTGTATGATTATTGAGAGATAACTTTTAATTCCTAACAAGTTAAGATTTTATTTCTGTTTGAAATACTGTTTATTCTTCTTTGCTTAGTTGTCTAATGGATGGAAAATCTTGTTTCTCTGTTTCTGGTGTGTGTTACCTATTTCTTGTTTGTAGTTAATCTCTTTGAGTATTTTCTCTAGTGCTGGTTTTGAAGACATAAATTCCTTCAGTTTCTCTTTGTCATGGAAGCTTCTTATTTCCTCATCTAATTTCATAGATAGTTTTGCTGGATAGGAAATTTTTGGCTGGAAGTTGTTTTCTTTCAGATTTTAGAATATGTTACTCCAAGCCCTTCTAGCTCTCATGACTTGGTTTGGGAAGTCTGGAGTGATTCTAATTGGTTTGCCTCTGAATGTCACTTGGCCTTTGTTTTTGTTGCCTTTAAGATTCTCTGCTTGGCTTCCACATTGGTCATTTTGACAATTATGTGGCATAGGGATCCTCTTCTCTGATCCTATCTTAAGGGAGTTCTATAAGTTTCCTGGACCTGTGTATCAACCTCTTGCTCTATGTTTGGAAAATTTTCTGCTATTATTTCTTTGAAGAGATTATTGATCCCTTTGGTTTCACCTTCTTTTCCCTCTTTTATTCTGATTATTCTTAGGTTAGCTCTCATAAAATGGGCCCATATTTCTTCAATGTCAGATTCCTACTGTCTGATTTTTTTTCTAAGTTATAAATTATGTGTTCGTTTTTGGAGTGATTATCTTCTAGGAGCAAGATTCTATTCTCCATGTGGTCTAATCTGTTGTTTATAGTTTGAATTGATGGCTTTACTTCAATGATTGCATCCTTTATTTCTTTTAGACTCTCTCTAAATTCTTTTCGAAGGTCCTGTATTATTTCTACAGTTATTTTCCTATTTTGATCTTCTGGAGATCTCTGAATTTCTGTGTTATCAGGTTCTGATATTATGGGTTGTGGACCTTCATTGCTCTATTGTTGTTCCTCTTTTCCATGATTTTGAAGTTTGTGCCTTCTCCTGGTTCTTCCCTGGGTCACCACAACTTCACTTAGGGTGCTCTGGATCTCGAGTTTGTGGTAATCTTAGCCACCACTATTCCTTTACTGGGTTGTATCACAAAGTCTCAGACCCAGGGAGTTAATTGATGCTGCACAAGACCATGGGGGGTGCCGGGCTGGGCGTTTTCCCACAGAGAGCTGCGACTAGGATGTGGTATCTCTGCCACTGCTACTCCTTTACTGGGTTGGACTGCAAAATCTCAGACCCAGGGAGATTATCAAAGCTGTGCAAGTCCCTGGGGGTGCAGTGCTGGGATTTTTCCTTTAGGGCCTGCAATTTCACTATGGTTATTGTGTGTGCTGATCTGGAGCTTTCACAGGCATGATGAACTTGCCACCGCTGCTGGCAATATGGCGCCGCTGCTATGCCCTCGGCTGTGAGACTGGCATATTTCTTTTCTAGTTTTGAGCTCCATTCTGAGTCCCTGGAAGGCATGCTGAACTTGGCCACTAGGAGTTTTAGATGTTCATTGCGCTGAAAGAACTACTGAATTACACCCAAATGATCTGCAACTGCTCACTTCAGCTCCTTGTTTACCTTTCTTTGCTGGAACCTGGTGTTGTGAGGGAAAATGGCGCCGGCACGGCATCCGCCATTGCAATGCGGGCTGGTTTCTTTTCTGGTCTCTGGTTGTTCTTCTAATATTCTTTTTCTCTGTCTGTCCCTTGTGTTTACATTTTTAAATTTCTCTGCTGATAGTGTTTTCTGGCTATGAAAAGCACTGATTTTGTGGCAATAGAGATTGAGTGTTAGCAGGACTTGTAAACACTGCTTTTCTCAGTCGCCATCATCCCGGAAGTCTATCCTTTATTTTGAAACAGGGTCTCACTAAGTTGTGGAGGGCCTCACTAAGTAGCTGAGGCTGTCCACAAACTGCAATCCTCAGGTTTCAACCTCCCAAATGCTGGGATTACAAGCATGTGCCACTACGCCCGGCTCACCCTTTTTTATTTTTGTTTTGAAACAGGACCTTGGTACGTTGCTGAGAGTCTCTCTAAGTTGCTGAGGCTAGTCTTGAACTTGCAATCATCCTGTCTTAGCCTCCCAGGTCCTGGAATTACTAGCATACATCACTACCCCCACCTTTCCATAATTCGTCATCAGTTTGGGTTCTCCTCCTAAAAATTGTTGTGAAATGATAATGGGTGTTAATTTAGACCTCAGCGAACATGTTGCTTCTCATCCTGGAAAGACAGGACTGAGCACTTTTGAGAGATCTAGAGTGGAATACTCAAGCATCCACCAAACACACACACACACACACACACACACACACACACACACACACGTGTGCATACATGCATGTACCATATTAATTGCTACAACAAAATTACTCTCCTCGATACCCATCTTGTATTATCTTCCTGATGTTCCAACAATAAACAATATAACAAGAGACATTCTTATAGAATAAGATTTTCACTTGTGGTCATAATTATATACATATGTATATATACATATACATATATATCTTGTGGCTTATGGCAACCTATAATCAATTATCTACAGTTTTTTTTTTGTGTGTGTGTGTGTGGGTCTGGGGATGGAACCCGGGGCATTCAACCTCTGAGCTATACCCCCAGCCCTATTTTTCATTCTTTATACCAAAACAGGATCTCACTAAGTTGCGGAGGGCCTCACTAAGTAGCTGAGGCTGTCCGTGAACCATGATCCTCCAGTCTTAGCCTCCGGAATGCTTGGATTACAAGCGTGCGACACCATGCCCAGCAATTATCTACAGTTCTGAATGTGTTCATCAGAACCCAGTATTTCCACCTTTAGGTAGGCACTGAAGAGAAATGAGAGCACGTGTCTTCACAAAAGTCTTGTCTGTGAATGCACATTATTCATCATAGGCAAAAGCTGGCAACAATCCCAATGCTTGTCAGTAGGTAAATGCATAAATAATAAGTAGTAAATCCTTACATTGGTATACTACATAACAATAAAAATAATTAATACATGAAACAACAAGGATGAACCTCAAAAAACTGCTAAATGAAATAAGCCATCTATATAAAAGTATGATGATTCGATATACAAATGTTTCTAAAAATACCAAAATTATACCAGTTTCCAGGAGTAGAATTGGGAATAAGGACTGACTGTAAAATAAAAAAAAATTCAGTTAATAGAAAAATGAATTGTTTATGACTGTTTATAGGAGCTTTCTACTCACATTCGCAAAGCTAGAAGCATCCAAGATGTCCTTTGATAGGTGAATGGAGAGCCAGGCATGGTAGCGCCTGCTTATAATACCAGCATTTGGGAGGTTGAGACAGGAGGATCACAGTTCACGGACAGCTTCAGCTACTTAGTGAGGCCCTCTGCAACTTAGCAAGACCCTGTTTCAAAATAAAGAATAAAAATAGGGTTGGGGGTATAGCTCAGAGGTAGAATGCCCCTGGGTTCTGTCCCCAGTACTGAAAAAAAATAGGTGAATAGATAAACTTTGGTATACAAACATAGCAGGGTATTCATCCACAAGAGAAATATGCTATTAAAAAACAAAATACATGGATGCATCTTAAATGCACACAGTTATGTTAAAAAAAGCCAGTCTGAAAGAGCTAAATACTAAAATTGTTTCAATTCTATAATATTCTGGAAAAGGCAGAATTATAAAGACAGTAAAATGATCAGTGGTTGCTAAGGCTTGGGACTAGGGTAGTACTGAATATGGAAACATCTAGGATTTTTTTTAAGGTGGTGAACCTATTCTGTATGACACTGTAATTATGGAGACATAGCACTATGTATTTTTTTAAAACTTATTGAACTTTTTTTTAATAGTACAGAGAGTGAAATTTAGCTTATGTAAGTTTGAGAAAATCACTTAGAAGGTCAAAGGATACTAGAGAGGAATGTACACTGTAGACTGTGGTACTAATATATGAAACAGCCTCATTGTAAGAGGTAGAGGGGAAGGTGCTGATGAAAGTAACTTAAGAAATTAGCAGAGCCTCTAAGAATAAGGTAAAAGGAACTATATGTAAGTGCTTTAATAGTTAGAGTTGCTTTCCATAGGGCTAGCAATTCTGCAATTATTCTATACATATGCTGGGATTAATGAGTTAACTGGATGGCAGGGTAAAAGCCAGGTTTCTCGCTGTTGGAGCAATAGTTTAGAATGAAAAGCAAGGATAGAAGTCCAAAATGATCTCTATGGTAATGGATTAGGGGAGGACACATCTGCATAATATAAATTCATATGGATCATATATCAAAATATTGATAAATAAATACATGGGAGAGTATGCATTCATCTATTTCCTTGCTCTGATAGCTGAGTGAGTCCAGAAACACAAACAGCCCAGCAGCAACAAAGGACCTACCCAGATCTTGGTGTTTATTTATTTTATTTTATTTTATTTTATTTTATTTTATATTGTGTGTGTGTGTGTGAGTGTGTGTGTGTGTGTGTGTGTGTGTGTGTGTGTGATACCAGGGTTCCTGGAAACCCTTCTACCTCCAAGCTACACTCTCAGACCTATTTTATATATTTTTATTTGGAAACAGGGTCTCTTAAGCCAGCACGGCTGGCTTTGAACCTGTGCCATCCTCCTGTCTCCGCCTCCCAAGCGCGGGGATTACAAGCGTGAGCCACCACGCCAGGCCCAGATCTTGGTTTCTAATCTCATCCTCCAATAAAAGGAGACAAGTCTCCTTGGAGAAACTGACTAAAGCAGAAACAGTTCAAAAGAGCCTGGAGAGCCGGGAGTGGTGGCCATGCTTGTAATCCTAGCGATTGGGAGGCTGGGACAGGAGGATTGCACAGGTTCTCAGCCAGCCTCAGCTACTTAGTGAGGCTCTCAGCAACTTAGTGAGACCCTGTTTCCAAATAAAGTATAAAATAGGTCTGGGAGTATAGCCCAGAGGTAGAAAAAAGCCCCTGGGTTCCACCCCCAGTATCACCAAAAACAATTATTTTAAAAATAGCCTGAAATATCTTATAGTGCAAGAAAGTAAGGAAATGTCCAAAAAGCAAAAGCAACAAAATCTCACATTGAGGAAGGCAGTACAAAGGAGCACAGATGTCAACTGGAAGAGGTTCCAGTGGCTAAACTTGGAATAGCTGGAGAGGAAAGAAAGAAAGAGAGAAAGGAAGGAAGTAAGGAAGGAGGAAGGAAGGAAGGAAGGGGAAGAATTGATTTATAATCCAAAGTACAAAATAAATGTTCATGAGTCCATACTAATATAAATAATTAATTAGAGAAATAAATGGGGATAAAGGACAAATCTTCCATGTAGAAGAATTCTAAATAACTGATGTAGCTTCTTCAGATTCAAGGAAGTAAAGCATACTCCCCACTCCTTAAGTATAGGGGTATGGCCTGCACACAGTGATGTCCTTTATAAAGTAAAGCATGGAAAGAGAGTAAAAAATAACAACTTTAGAGGAATCTGCCAAGCAATACTTCTGCCAGGTGATCACAGTCAATAACCGAGACAGAGAAGAGACAGGTCTAGATCCTTGGAAAGAGGTGATGAAAATGGCATGTTTATCTCTTGGTGGTTTTTGTCATCTTCTATGCATGTATGTATGCATAAATGTATGTATGTATGTATGTAGTAGATACTAGGAATAAAACCCAGAGCCTTTTGCATACCAGGAATGTGCTCTTCCACTCTACCCTTAGAGCTCCATCACCAGTCCTCTTTATTTTATGTTGACAGACAGGGTTTCAATAAATTGCTGAGGCTGGCTCAAATGTGCAATCCTCCTGGCTCAACCTTCTGTGTTGCTGGGATTACAGGCATAAGCCACCACACCTGGCGCCTCTGTGGTCTTCCACAAAACCCATAATTCCATACTAATCATGAGGGAAAAAATTAGAGAAATTCCTAATAAGGGGCATTATCCACAATTCCTCAAGACTGTCAAGGTCACTGAAAACAGGAAAACTGAGAATCTGTCACAACCAAGAGAAGCCTGAGAAGACACAACAACTGAATAGAACATGATGTCCTAGATGGGTTATTGGGGCAGAAAAGGATACTAAATAAACTAAGGAAGTCTAGATATAATATGGACTTTAGTTAATAATAATGTATCAATATTGGCTCATCAATTGCAGCGAATGTGTCTAGCTAATGTAAGATGCTAATAACAGGGACAAGGGGTCTGAGGTATATGAGAACTCTCTGAACTGTCTTTACATGCTTTGTGTCAATCTAAGACTGCTCTCAAAACTAAACTTTATTTTCTGAAAATAAAATTACCACTCTTTTCTGTAACAATATAAGACAGCTCAGGAAAAACCTATATAGCAAGGTCTAGTATAAGCTGAACTAGCATCATAAAGGTAAATTTCAGAAAAGGATATACTGTCAGGCTCTGTGAAACTCAAATGAGTGGGCTTAGTGCTGAAGAGCTGCGAGAAAGGTTTAGAATTATTATTGATACATATTTGGAAGAAATTTCTTTTATTAGCAGCTGAAAAAACATGACACAGGATACTTGAACAGAACTCTGTAGGAAAACACAAATTATCCTGACTTTTGCTTTCTCTATGTGGTTGATCATCTCCTAAGGACTGAATGGATTAACTTTTCAGAGCCTGCAAGACTTATTTATTGTAGGAAAGTTTAGCTTTAATTTATATACAATGCTCTCTAGTGCCCAAAGATGCATAAACTCAATCAATGACTTTATGAACAGTGTCTTGTTATTGTTATTAATAGGAAGAAAAAGGCTCAGTGAGGGTGATTTGCTCTAACACATCTAGAAAGTAATTGAATTGGAACTTGAACCCAGGTCGATCTTCAAGTAAAAATGGAATGCCCTTTTTACAGCCAAATGTGACTTGAGAAAGTTTTGTCCTGTTGCTTGGCACATGTTAGTAGCACCCTGCATCTAGAACAAAACTGTCACTTTCTGACGGGGGGGGGTGCACCAAAGTGGGCTTTGGCCTTTCTACTGGACACTACTACCAACAGTGGACCAAGGACAGCCTTCCCAGTAACACTGTTTACGCTCTTTCAAATTTCTCCTCAAAAGCTTTCACAGTCTTTGCTTCCAACATGGGTCTGATCAGGTCTAATATGGCTCTGATGCTGCTCAGCTGGTGAGCAGGCCTCCTACCTTACTTGATTCTGCCTCTGCCATGCAATTCACCTTTAACCTCTTCTCTAACCACCAATGCTGAGACCATATTCCTTGTCCTTATTTCACTTTGGTCTTGACTATAAGAGAAGGCCCAAATGCTATTTTAAATAGAATATCTGCACTATTTTTAAAGGTTCACTGGAACAATAAAGTACTTAAGAATTCAGAGAGTTAATATGAATATCTAATTCTACCTTATCTCTCTTCCGAGGGAGGTAAGTCTTAATATGTATTACTTTTACTGCAGGATGTGAGGAATTGGGTCATTATTTTCAATTTCACAGTAATATTTCACTGACTCTAAAAATATCTCCTGTTAAAATAGTATAAAAACCAATTCTTGATCAGAACTCAGACTTCAGTAGAAGCAAAAAATAATCCTGTATATTAGAACTAGCATTTTGTCAGAGTAAGAAAACAACCCAATGCCTTTAGCAATCTAATGAGCTCAGACCAATGAGACACCTGAGATGCACTGAATTCTTTGTAGGTAAATTTTCCATAGAACATCAAGGCCACCTTTTGTTGAAGATGTTGTCAGCTGTCGACAAGATTCATAACTTATGCAGTGGGGTGAAGCGGCTGGGACATTGATGACTCTTGAAATCAGTTTTAAGGCTATCTCTAAAATGGAATTTTGCATGTGGACACTGGAGCCATTAAAACTCATCTCAGCTTGAGCAGCCATTTGATTGTTTTTCTTACACTTTGTTTTGCCAATTATTGTTTCCCTCTGCCAATAATTTGGAATTTGAGTCTTTATGCTTCTATGTGTGTGTGTGTGTGTGTGTGTGTGTGTGTGTGTGTGTGTATCTGGGGATGGAACCCAGAGGCATTTGACCTCCGAGCTACACCCCCTGCCCAATTTTTTAATCTTTATTTTTGAAATAGGGTCTCACTGAGTTGTGAAGGGCCTCACCAGGTAGCTGAGGCTGTCCACGAACAGCGATCCTCCGGTCTCGGCCTCCCAAATGCTGGGATTAAAAGTGTGTGCCACCACGCCTGGCTTCTTTATGCTTCTAGAGAGACAGAGATCTTTAAACTTCTAATGCTTGCAGAGCCAGGGACTTTATATCCACGTGACTGTACACTGATGTGTAGGATTCTCATGCCTCAAGGGATAGCAGAGAGCCTGGAGAAGAGAGCTTGCTGGGAAGGACAGACCTACAGAGGGGGAGCAGCGAGAAGGGTTGGGCTGAAACAGAAACCAAGAGCAGTGTATGTTGGGGTTTTTATCGCATTGAACCTCACTATGATGTGCAATTGCAATGCACTAATAAAAATATTACTAAAATCCCCTCTCTCCTTTTAAATTAAAAGCAACTTCCTGATAATGGCTTTCCTGCCTCCCATACCTCCTCATGTTGAGGACAGACTCCAAGGAAATTAAGACTCACATATTCCTTTGGCCAAGCACATCCTAACTAAATATGATATATTTATGATATATATCTATATCCAGGTGATATATACAGCTAAATGTTATATATACAAATTATATATAAGTAATATATAAGCTTTTGTTTCTGTAAATTGTGACCAGTGGAGAAGCAATCTAGCTTCTCTGCTTGATCACACTGCATAAAATTCTTTTTTCTTTTTTCATAATGTGCCTTTTTCTTTTTCTGTTGATAATCATTTCTGTGGGTGCATTATAGTCATACCTCTTGCTGAAGTTCAGAGTGACAGAGGCACACATGTGCACAGTACTCACTGAGCCCTCCCCTAGTTCCCACCCCACTCCCTCTCCCTCCCACCTTCCCATGCTCAGCATGGTGACTGGCTTTGGTAAGTTTGTATATACTCATGTCCTTTGAGGTGTCCTCTCTTCAGTCCTCCTCCCCACTCTCTTATCCCTCAGTTAGGTCCCCCCTCTACTCAACTGAGGTTTCTCCTTTGTCTGGAGTTTGTCCTGTGTCACAATTTCTCCCAAGCTTTCACATATGAGGGATAACATCCGACCTTCCACTTTTTGTGACTGACTAATCTCACCTACCATAGTGTTCTCTAGTTCCATCCATTTCCCTAAAAATGACATAATTTTTGTTATTCTTTATGCTGAGTAGAATTCCATTGTGCATATATCCCATAATTTTGTAATTCGTTCATCTATGATGTGGACATCTTGGCTGGTTCCATAGATTAGAAATTGTGAATTATGGAGCTATTAACATAGATACATTGTGCATTAGTTTGGTAATTTGGTTTCTATTCTTTTGGAGGAATACCCAGGAGTGTTATAGTTGGTTCATATGGTCATTCTTTACAGATCTAATAAAATTTTAAAATTTATTTTTGGCCGGGCCTGGTGGTGCACGGCTTGTAATCCCTATGCTTCGGAGGTGGAGACAGGAGGATCGCGCAGGTTCAAAGCCAGCCGTGCTGGCTTAAGAGACCCTGTTTCCAAATAAAAATATAACATACATCTGGGAGTGTAGCCCAGAGGTAGAAGGGCTTCCAGGAACCCCAGTACCACAAAAAAAAATTATTTTGGGTGCATCATAATTATACATCATAATGAGATTCAAGCCTCTTTTTCTTTCTTTCTTTCTTTTTTTCTCTCTTTTTTTCTTTCCTTCATTTTTTAATTTTTATTTTTGGTGCTGAGGATTGAACCCAAGGGCCTTCTACCTCTTAGTTATACCCTCAGCCACTTTTATTTTTAATTAATTAATTAATTTATTTATTTATTTTTGCAGTATTGGGGATGGAACCCAGGGGCACTGTACCTTCAAGATTCACTCCCAGCCCTAGTTTTAGTCTTTTTATTTTTGAAACAGGGTCTTACTGAGTTGTGAAGGGCCTTGCCAAGTAGCTGAGGCTGTCCATGAACTGCAATCCTCTGGTCTCTGCCTCCCAAATGCTGGATTACAACCATGTACTACCAGGCCCAGCTATGTTTTTATTTTGATAACAGAGTCTCACTAAGTTGCTGAGGCTGTCTTAAAACCTAAGATCCTCCTGTCTCAGCCTTCCAAGTTCTAGGTTAACAAGCATGCACCAAATCGCCCATCAAACCAATTTCTTCAGTGGGCAGGTGGCCAAATCCAGTCAGCCAGGATCCAGGCAGACTCCCCAGCTGGGCTGCAGTAACACAGCTACAGGTGCAAGAAGTATTGTCTGCAGACAGAACAGTGTATCAGAAAGTGTGGAAATAGTGTAATTTTGTTCTTATTTATGGCTGAGTAAAATTCCATTGTGTACATATCCCATAGTTTTGTAATCCATTCATCTGTTGATGGATATCTTGGCTGGCAATTGTGAATTGTGCAGCTATGAACATAGATGTGCATGAATTAGTTTGGTAGTTTGGTTTTCATTCTTTTGAGTAGATATCCAGAAGTGGTATAGCAGGATCATATGGTAGGTTTCTTCCCATTCTTCTGAGGATCCTCCATACTGTTTTCCAAAGTGGTTGCACTAATTTGCAATCCCACCAACAATGTTCTAGAGTTCCCACTTCTCCACATCCTTAACAGCATTTGTTGTTGTTTGTGTTTTGAATGATTGCCATTCTAGTTGGAGTTAGGTAAAATCATGGGGCCGTTTTGATTTGCATCTCTTTGATTGCTAATGATGTTGACCATTTTTTCATACATTTATTAGCCATTTGAATTTCTTCTTTTGTGAAGTGTCTATATAGTTCACTTGTCCATTTTCGTTTGGGTTATTTGTTTTCTTAGTGCTGAGTTTCTTCAGTTCTCTGTATATTCTAGATATTAGTCCTCTATTAGAGGAGTGGAAAGCTAGGGAGAAAATGGGTCATAGGAGGAGCTCTAGATGAAGAAGGAGAAAGTAAAGATGAGCAAATAAGGTAACCCAACTGAGGGGGATGGGAGGAGAAGAGGGAAATTCCCTAATCTACATGATGTACATTTGCAAACATATCAAAGGCAATCACTAAGCCAAACGTGAGAAGAAGGTGGGGGGAGGAAATGGGGCGGGAATTGGGGAAGGGCTAATTGGATGATGTGTGCATGTATCCCTCTACCATCTTGTACTCCATTAAGATGTATGATTAGAATGCACCAGTAAAAAAAATTTTTTTAAAGAAGGTGTGAAAATAGGCCACAGAGGTGGCTGGGGTGCAGAGCTCAAAGCTCATAAAGGGAAATTATGGAACCAGTAGAAAAAGACAGTGAAGAATGAGGGATGAAGGGATACTTAAATGCTGGGAAAGACAGAAAATAGTATTTTGTAAATAAGTAGTGGGGCCTATGTTGAAGTCCATGTGACCAGAAAACAGTGAACAGGCATGAGCAGGCAAGACTCAGCATAGGAGACAATGACAGTGGCCAAAAAGTACAACAGAGTTAGCAGGGGCTGGCAAGCTCCTGTTTCATGGGTACAGGTTTCCGGTGTGGGATGATGCACGCATTCTGGGAATGGAGAGGAGTGAGAGCTAAACGAAAATGTGAGTGTCATTAGTGCCACTGTATTGCACGCTTAAAAATGGTTAAGCTAGTAAATTTTATGTCATGGATACTTTACCACAATAAAAACACCTTCCATTTAAAAAAAAAAAAGTGTTAAAAAGAGTCTAGGTTTTCAATGCAGGAACTTGGGCCCTAGGGTCATAGGAGAAGCCGGGTTCTCAGAGCCCGCACCTGAGGGGAGACTAGGTTTTGGGTATATGTCACAGGGGCCCGTGTGCAGCACTAAGTTCAAGGGCAGAGCTGGACCGGAGGTGCACAGGACTGTGTGCAGAGATTTAGGGAGTGTGTGGAAAGATCATACTGCTGCTTACGTCGGAGAAGAGACTGAAGCTGACGGCGTGTGTGGCCCCAGTGATGGAGACCGAGGAAGCCCAAACAGGCTGAATATGGGGCCAGAAGGATGCATGTGGGTTCTCTGTGATCTCATTTGCCTCACTCAGAACCCATGTTGAGGATGACAAGAAACATGAGCCCTGCCGGGCATGGTGGTGACGCACGCTTATCATCCCAGCATTTGGGAGGCTGAGACTGGAGGATCGTGGTTCACGGCCAGCCTCAGCTACTTAGTGAAGCTCTCCACAACCCAGTGAGACCCTGTTTCAAAATAAAGAATAAAAAATAGGACAGAGGGTGTAGGTCGGAGGTAGAATGCCCCTGGGTTTCATCCCCAGTACCACACACACAAAAAAAAAAGAAAAGAAAAGAAAAAAAGAAACATGAGCCGTGAGAAAAACCAGCTCCCACCAAAGGGAGTAATTTCATAGTGAACAGCGTGGTAACAGGATATAGAACTCTTAAGTATTTTAGGTTAAGTCACTAACCAGTAGACAATTCTTTCTTTTAAAGAACTCTCTGCCTTCTCACTAATGAATTCATGTCCCCATAGAGCCACAAAGGATGAGAATTTGGCCCAAATGGATACTTAAATTGGATCGCCTTGTGAGAATGCTTTAAAAAAAATAAAAGGCAGCCACCTGCGACATATTAAGGCTGTTAATGTACTCATAGGCGTAAATACCTGAGGGTTTCTACAACAGCTGGAACATGGCCCTGAGATCCTTTGTATCTGCTTTTTAATGTACTTCCAAAGTGACTTCATAAAACGGCAACTGCTCTAACTCCTGGTGACCTCGTCATCAACCACTGTCGATGCAAAGGATTTCCATTACTGCTGACTCGAGACATCTCCAAGATAAAAATCAAACTCCAAATAAGTTACCAATTGAGAGACAAGGCCTGGAAGACTTAGGCAATCTAAACCCACATGTCCCGGGCCAGAACTCTAACAAAATGACATTTTTCTGGCTCCATTCACACTTACTCTGTAGAATCTTTAGAGCTCTCAAATTCTTCCCATATGGGCCCTAGCAAGGCCCCAGTTCTTCCCACATGACACCCAAGGGTTTAAATGGTCAACCTTCTTGGGTGTGATGGGACCTCAGTCTGTCCAGACAAACATGGTGCTGGGCCTGAGGTAGAGCTTGGCCTTCACTGCCCATCAGCCCCAGGCTAACAGCTGCACACGTCCACCCTGAAGCTCTGGCAACCAAGGCCCAGGGAACTGATGCCTGGTAACTGCAGCCAGGTCTGATAGATCCTGTACTTTCAACCGCAGGCCCTTGAGTTTTTCTCAAATACTTGTTCTTTTAGTCCAGTGTTCACCAAACATCTATTATGTGCCAAGCACAAAAATAGGCTTATGGTGCACAGTTTTGTGCAGAAGATGCATCACGGAGCTTTCATTCCAGTGTGCAGACTGACAGAAACAGAAAAACAAATAAATAACTGCTTCTGTGAAGTGCTAAAAAGAAAATGGTCAGGGTGCTGTGATCAGGACCCAGAGCTGATGCAGTGATTACGAGTGGGCCTTGTTCAGGGAATGTAATTTAAATTGAAACCAAAATGTTGAGAAGGAAACAGCTCTTTAGAGAGCTGAGTGAAGCCAGGTGTAGTGGTGTACTCTTATAATTCCAGTACTTGGGAGGCTGGGACCAGATGATCACAGGTTTGAGGCCAGCCTCAGCAACTTAGTGAGACCCTGCTTCAAACAAACAAACAAATTAAATAAAGTAGGGCTAGAAGTGTAGCTCAATGGTAGAGTGATTCTGGGTTCAATCTCTAGTACCACCACCATATACAGAGAGAGAGAGAGAGAGAGAGAGAGAGAGAGAGAAGAAGAAGAAGAAGAAGAAGAAGAAGAAGAAGAAGAAGAAGAAGAAGAAGAAGAAGAAGAAGAGAGACTGTAGCTGGGTGAAGAGTTTCACAGGTAAAGAAAATAACCTTAAAGAAGAAAAAAGAACCACAGATTCAATGACCTAAAGTCAAGTTGGAGTGAGTGCAACTGGCGCCAAGTGAAAGAGAGGTGGAATGTGGGATTGAAGTAGTGATGCTAGGACAGGCTATTGCGGAGTTTTCTGGATTGTGCGTGAGCAACCATTACAGATCAGGTGAAGGCTGTAGTTTTCCTTATGTTTTGCCAAGGTCATCTTGACTGCTACGTGGAAAATGGATTAGAGGGAACCCAGAAAGGCAATAGACTATTAGGGGAGCTATCTGTAGCCATCTGTGAACAAAAAATGATGGTAGTTTAAAGTAGTAGGGTGGCAATGAAGACAGATACAAGTAAATGGAAATTCCCTTGGGAATAGGAAGGATTTTGCTGATAGATTAATATGGGGATGTGGTAAGGGAGAAGAGTCTACTATCAAGATTCTGGTTTGAGCATCTGAATAGATGATGATGATGAGAAAAATAAAAAATGAAGGGGAAATCACAGGTTTGCAACTTATTAAATCTGACATGCTTACGTGGCCCTGAAGTGGAGCATTGAGTAGGTATTTGCATGTGCTCAATTGTTCATTTAAATATTTTTGAGTCTCTACTATGTGTAGGAGCTAAGACTAATTGTGGGGACAAACATAACAGAGATGGTCCTTGACCTTACGAAGTTTGCAGCCAAGTTAACTGGACAAATATCAGACAAGTGTGATGCTTGTCTAAGCATGTTGTAAGTGCTGGTAGAAATGGGGAACTTGGGGAAGAAAGAACAGGAGGCTGACGGTTTGGATGGTTAGTAAAGGCTTCCTGAGGAATTGATATTTAAATTCAACTCTGAAACTTAAATGAAATTAGATCACTAAAGAGGCAGGGGTGCAAGTTCAGGCAGAACACATGCAGACCATGTGTAGAGTCCTGGAGAGCAGAGAAATTAGATTTTTTCAGGAGTGAGTTTTGTAGTATGGATTCTTTCCTCCCTAGTGGGCTGGTTCTACCAGTCTTCTGGGAATGCTGGACTGGCCAGAGGGTCAACCCAGCTCAAATTCCAGCCAGGACCGAGGCTGTTCTAACTCTAAAAGATTTCCTTTCCCTTTTCCAAGTTATGATTCCTAGAGCACCTAACTATAGTAATGGAGCTCTCGATGAACTTCTCTTTGAAAAAAAATGTGTCACTAGTGGAGGAGTTAAGAACATAATATTAAAATTCTGACCGGGCGTGGTGGCGCACGCTTGTAATCCCAGTGCTTGGGAGGCTGAGACAGGAGGATCGCACAGGTTCAAAGCCAGCCTCAGCTACTTAGTGAGACCCTGTTTCCAAATAAAACATAAAATAAGTCTGGGAATATAGCCCAGAGGTAGAAAAAAGCCCCTGGGTTCCACCCCCAGTACCACCAAAAATAAAAAATAAAGTAAAATAAAATTCTGTATAAAGAACTATAGAGAAATTGAGCAAGAAGGGACTAGCAGAACCTTGGGCTACAAAGGAAATGTCACAGAGGAAGAAGACCACGACTGCCAGGGGAGAACACACATGGTACACATATGTGTGTTCGGGACCTGGCAAGCAATTTGGTGGGACAAACTGTTCTTATGAACTCAGTTTATCCAATGAACATAAACAATTTCCATTCTCCAGTACACGATGTTCTTGAGCACTGAGAAGACTTATCTGCATTTGGCAATAGTTGTGGTTTTGAAACCAGCAGCGTTCTTCAAGGAAGTGGACTGTTATCGAAGGCAAATGAAATGGTCTAAAGCCTGGTGACTCTGTCAGTAAAGGAAGAAGAAACCATGAAGAACCATCCTCTAGGCCACGGGGCTTTACTTTGACCTGCCACACTTCCAGAGCCTAGTGCAGAAGTAGCTAGGACAGAGTTCCTCTCCCTGCCAGTACAGGCAAGTCATCCACTTACCCATCCCCCTGCCATCCCCACAGGCCCTTCCTTCCATAGCTATTCGTAAGCCCTTCCCCCGCCCCAGTACCGATATGAGAGCAACTGCCATTTGGAAACTCAAATACAGCCTTTCCCCGGGATCGACTACAAAACATCAATTTGCTTTCGACCATTTCTTAATTAAAATGGCATTGCATAAAAACAGACTTAAAAATCTCAATGGCACAAACCTGTTAGAAAATGAAGACAATGAGAGAGAGAGAGAAAAGTGGGAGTGCAGAGAGCCTAGAAAGAGGAAATGAATCTATGTGAGAAAGCCCCCAAGGAGCCCTGTATTAGTCACAGCTTTCAGACGTCAGCATCAGAGACCCCAGCTGAGTGATAATTAGGCACCAAGTGATCTTTCTGAAGGCAGTACAAGACGGAACATTACTAGGTGAAGTGGTCTTTTCTCCTTTATTTTTAATTCAAGGAGTGTACTGCTGTTCCTTAATAGCTTTGAAAAAACAAGAGCTTTAGACACGAAGACATTGTATCAGGAGCAACAGAAAACTAGGACACAGGCTATGTTTTGTCTGTCCTAGAAAGAGTCTAATCATCTAATCATATAAAATTAAAATACTTAACAAAGTTTGGGGAAAAGGAGAGAAGTTTTAGGGGGAGCACAGAAGATTCAGGGCACTGAGATCATTCTGTATGATAGTATAATCATGGATTCATCTCATGGTGCATTTGTCCAACACAACTTCAATTAAATAATCATATATGGATATTGCTTCAATCAGTTGTAATAAATATAGCACTCTAAGGCAAAATGATAATAATAGGGGCTTTTAGGAGGAGGAGAAGAGGTATATGGAAACTCTCTTTACCTTCTGTTCATTTTTCTGGGAAACCTAAAACTGCTCAAAGAAATAAAGTCTATTAATTAAGAAACAAATTTAAAGATCCCAAAGTTAATTGCTAAACTTGATCTCTTATTTTATTCAATATTCTAGAACATTTATTACATTTCTACTACCCAACTATTCCCCATTTTAGGCACTTAGAATTCAACATTGAATGAGACAACATTTTGCCCTCCTGGAGTTTTATTCTGTCTGGAAACAGATAATAAATACATTCAGTAAAATGTAAATAATGTTAGACAAAAATTAAATGATGAAAATGAGTCACCATAATGCACCCTCACCAGAGCTGAGGCAGTGCAGTTTAAGCAGGGTAGTCAGGAAAGTCTGCTATGGGAAGGGGATGCATGGGGTATCCCTAAGGCAAGTGAAGTGAAGGAAGAGCCATGTGGACCAATCAGAGAGAAGCCCTGGAGTCCTGGATGAAGAGAAACAACACAGGTGTGGTGGAGGCCATAATGGCTGGAATGTAATGAGAAAGGGCATAATAGGCAAGGAGACCAAGGTAGTGGCCAGAAGCCAGGCTGTTGAGGACTTTGTAAGCCATTGGAAGGAATTCAGATGTTTATCTTGTTATGGTTTGGATCCAAATATCCCCAAAAGCTCACTTATTGAAGCCTGATTTCCAGAGAAGCAAGGTTCAAAGCTGGAACTTGGCTGGAGGAGGCGGGTCACTGGGGGTGTGGCTCAAAGACTATATCCATCCTTGGCTTGTTGGCTTACTCTCTCCTT
Source organism: Muscardinus avellanarius (assembly GCF_963383645.1). Lineage (NCBI taxonomy): Eukaryota > Metazoa > Chordata > Mammalia > Rodentia > Gliridae > Muscardinus > Muscardinus avellanarius. Next base: position 146,607,454 of record NC_137787.1, on the reverse strand, counting down.
CCTGGCTACCATGAGCTGCGTACTTTCCTCCAACACATCTTGCTACTGTGATGTTTCTGCTTTGGAGGCAGCCTCCATGGACTGAACCTTTGAACCCATGAACTAAAATAAGCCCTTCATTCTCTAAATTATTCTTATCAGGTATTTTTGTTAGAGCAGTGCAAAGCTGACTAACACATATCTCAATAATGGAAAACCATTAGAGAAACAATCCAAGTATCTATCTATCAACAGATAAGTTGTACAAATACATGATGGAATACCATTTAGCCCTAAAAGGAAAGAAACTCCTGTCATCTTTTACAACATAGCTGAAACTTGAAGACATGAAACTATGTGAAATGAGTCAAAATACAAATGCTGCATGACCCCACTAATACAAAGGGCTTGCCTAGAGTAGTCACATTTTTAGAGACAGAAGGTAGAAGAGTGGATACAAGGGGATGGAAGGAAGAATGAGAATTATTTAATTGTGTGCGAAGTTCCACTTTTACAAGATGAAAAGAGTTCTGGAGATTGGGTGCATGTCAATGTAAATATACTGAACAGTACCTGACTGTACACTTAAAAATGTTAAGATGGCAGCCGGGCGTGGTAGTGCACACTTGTAATCTCAATACTTGGGAGGCTGAGACACTAGGATCACAGATTTGCAGCCAGCCTCAGCTACTTAGTGAGGCCCTGAGCAACTTAGTAAGACCCTTTATTTAGCCTATTGTGACATCTTAGACATGATAAGTCGATGGTATGTAAAGCCATTGTCTGGGTGAGATTATCAAAGTAGTGAATCTAGACAAGAGAAGTCTGAGGACTTGCCCCAGTGCACTATCACATTCAGAAATCAAGTTAAGCTGAGCGTGGTGGCCCACGCTTGTAATCCCAGCATTTGAGAGGTTGAGACAAGAGGATCAGGGTTCACAGACAGGCTCAGCTACTTAGTGAGGCCCTTTGCAACTCAGTGATACCCTCTTTCAAAATAAAGAATAAAAAATAGGGCTAGGGTTGTAGCTTGAAAGTAGTGCCTCTAGGTTCCATCACCAGTACTAAAAAAAAGAAATCAAGTTAAGAGCTAGGCATGGTGGCAGTATGCCTGTAATCCCAGTACTTGGGAGGCTGAGACAGAAAGATTGCAGGTTCTTGGCTAGCTTCAGCAACTTAGTGAGGCCTTTCACAATTTAATGAGACCCTGTTCAAATAAAATAAAATAAAACAGATCTGGAGGTATAGCTCAGGATGCCCCTGAGTTCAATCTCTAGTACTAAGTACTAAAAAAAAAAAAAAAAAAAAAAATCAAGCAAAGGAGAGGACCCATTAGAGGAGACTGAGTAGTAGTAGCCCAAGAAATTTGAGGCAGCATAGGCAATTATGTGTCCTTGTAGCCAATTAAAGAAGTATGGAAGCAATCCTAAGAGAGAGTGGGGGAATTAAAGGAATCCTGGAATCATTGAAACTAGAGTTCACACTCCTAGGTGCTGTTACTTCTTAGCTATGTGTTAGTACAAATGAGGACTGAGTCTCTGCTTCTTCATTGGTAAAATAAGAATAGTAATGCCTGCCTTGTAACGCTGTTTCACAGATTAGAAATTTCCTAGCAAAACCACAGAAATAGATTCTCAATAGATACTTGGTGTTCTTATTTTTTTTTTCAAAACTTCCAGGATAATGACGCATGTTTAGTTATATATTGTGATATAATAATTTGGATGGAAGACAATTTGCCCCATTCTTTCAGAATGAACATTTAGTTTTTATAGTTAGAAGTGTCGTGTAAAATCAGCAAAAAGTGAGATAATGCTTTCATGAAAAGAATTCATAATAACCATATCAAGATCTATTAATAATGTCTCATGGGGAAGTGAAACAAAAACTAAGATTGAGAAAGGAGTTGTTATCAGTGATCAGAAGCACAAAAATGAGTTAATTAATGCTGTACTGTTTGTTACCATACCGATGCTCCTCTGGTATTTTCAATAGCTGAAGAAAAGGAGCTACCCAACTGTACAACTTTATTTTCCAAACCTAGGAGGACACAGAAGGACCAGTATCACTTGGCTGTCTATCAATTTTTTTTTACCAAGTTACACTAAAAGATCACAGAACTGTCTGATAAATGGTCATATTTTTAGAAGGGCAGAGATGTTTTCTAAAAATGATCTCTCAATGGTTCTCTTTATACTACACACACCCACACAAGCATTGCAGAGCTTATTCTCCAGTACCTTTCACGTGATTTATAAGAGAATTTCCTGTCCGCCTATTACTTGTTTTCTAGTATGACCACATTGTAGTCATCTATTAAAATAGGGTTGTCAATAGTTCTCCTAACTTCAGATTGTTATTTTACTTCACATAAACATAATGATTCTTTGATATTTAAATATTTCTTTTTTCTTTTTCTTTTTTCTTTTCTTTTTTTTTTTTTTTTTTTTTTTTTTTTTTTGGTGGTACTGGGGTTCCTGGAAGCCCTTCTATCTCCGGGATACACTCGCAGACCTATTTTATATTTTTTATTTGGAAACAGGGTCTCTTAAGCCAGGGAGGCTGGCTTCAAACCAGCGCGATCCTCCTGTCTCTGCTTCCCAAGCATGGGGATTACAAGTGTGCGCCACCACACCCAGCAATATTTAAATATTTCTCATGAAAGTTATATTTAGAATTAAGAAAAATTTAAAAGTATAATTCATGTACATTTTTTATAACTCAGAGAGTAATTTACATCAAATAACTCTCCCTCTGAATGCATCAATAGAGTATAAACAAGTACGAAAAGGCAACAATGTCATAGAATCAAAAACAATCAAGAGAGAAAGGAAATGAATATCCTGGAAAGAAAGAAAATACAAAGAGGCAAATTGGCTTTATTTGTTGTTTTCCCTCTTGAAATATTTCCCTGTGGCTAAACTGCATGGAGAAAGGGTTAGAAGACAAACAGAAAGACACACAAGAAGTTTAAAAACCTAGCAAACCATTATTGTAATCATGGCGCTTGGAGATACAAATTGTAGTTTAATCCTGATCAGGCAAGAAAGACAATGGTAAGCATTCTGCTCAGTGAGCTGATATCCATAAAGAACTGTATGCTAAGGGTTAAGGTAAGGTAGAAGTCGATAAGTCCTCACCAAAAAATGGACACTACGCCTTGACTTCTTCCAGTTCTCTACCCAATCAGGGTTACATGCTCCTGGAATTCTAACTACCAGCATTAACAAAATAAATTTTCTTTAAAAATGTGTATCATCAGAGCCACTACAATTTTTCAAGTGAAAATTACTGGGCATGCTTAGAACAGGTTCAAATGATTGAAAATCTAGAAATAAAAAGCAAGTAATAAAAATGGATCCAAAAGTAACTCAGAAAGAGACCTTAAATTAATTGTGATCAATTTTTTGATAAAAATGATGACAAGCTGGAGAATTTCACCACCAGAAAATTGGAGTTTTTAAATGACAAATCTAAAACAAATGTTACAACTGATAAGAAAGTATCTTAGATCAATAACAATAGATGAGTTTAAAAGAAGATTAAATAGAGCAGAAGAGAGAGTTAGTGAACTAGAAGATAAGCAAAGTAAAAGAAAATTCAGATTGAAGTACAGAAAGAAAAAAATGTTAGAGTATATGAAATATAATTTTTAAAATCTAACACTCATGTTTGGGCTAACAGAAATAGGAGAGTGAGAAAATAGAACAGGAACAATGTTTGATGATGAATAAAACTTTCTAATATCCCATGAAGCATGCCAACCCACATCCAAGAAGCTCTAAGAACTCAAGCATTTAATTTAAAAAAAAAACACTCTAGGCACAAGGTGTCCAAATTGCTGAAATCTACAAAAAAAAAAAAGCAATTGAAAAGCAAAACTACACAATAATATATATTTAAACTATTTTCAGGAAACGAAAGTATTATTTTAAATAAAATCACAGAAAAATAAACAAAGAGGAGAAGCGTTCCAGAAAGAAGAAAAATGTGAGTAAATATATTGCCTTATAAAATAATATAAACATATTATCTAAAGGAGTTTAAAATATATGTAGAATTTAAATGCATGGCCACAATAGCACAGAAGGATATAGGGTCAAATGGAGTTAAAATATTCTAAGATCCTTGCATTGTCTGGGAAGTGTAAAAATATTATTTTTCTCATTTGTAAGTCAAGTGTGTATATTATTATCTCTGAATCACTTTAATAATAACTACTATGCTAATAGGAGAAATAAAATAATAAAAAACTCGACTATGCCAAAAATGTAAGAAATAAGAAGTAAAAGACTTATGTGTTAATAAAAGCAAAAATAGATAGTATAAGAATAAACATAAACAAATAGGAACCTAACATCTAAATCTTACAGTCCTTTTTATTTTAGTATTCTCACTATAGTTTCTATATAAAATAAAATCTTGTGTGGAGACCTAGTGTTTTCCAATCTTGTAGAACACTCCACCTTCACATAAACAATAATAACAAAATCTAAACTGAAAATTTTACCCAATTAGCCTCAGGCTCACAGAGATAGTTCCTCTTGTTCAATGTCCTTGTTTTATCTACAACAATCCTGTTACCTTTCTGAGCAGAGTTTACTGAGTAGCAATAGTGAAATACTTTAATCTTCCATTTTGGGGCCTATGTTTGGAAAAGATTAAAGAGTCAAACAAAATTAGTTTCTAAACCTTCAATTTTCCAGGCCCACAGGCATTCTTCCTCTACTCAGAAATGAAGGTGGCTTTGAACCATCTGTTACTTGCCATGCAACAGTTCCCTCGGCTATCACCTCTGGTTATAATACTTATTTTGTATATGGGAAAGAAAAAGAAAGGAAGAAAAGAAGGGAAGGGGAGAGAAGGGAAGGGAGGGAGGATAAAGAGAAGGAAGGAAAGAAAGAGGAAGGGACGGAGGGAGGCACATAGGCAGGCAGGCAAAAATAATAAAAGAAGACAGCTCCTGACCACTGGGACACACGGCTTTCTTTACTGGTCCTCCAGTTTTCTTGGGAAACCCTGGCAAGAAGGAGGTCTATTTAGCTGACAATAGCCATTTCTCATTAAACCCTTAATTTCAATAATACCTGAAGTGGAAAACTGCAAAATTGGAAGCTTGCAAACTGCATCAAAACAATGTTATCAGGCTTGGGAGTACAAGAGCCTTTATGATGTAGGCTATTGGGATGAGATCTAGAATCTATAGGAGAAATTTACGTCTTTGCGCACAGGGTTCCCTGGGAACTGGCTCTTCTTCATTAAGCTATATAGATTCTGGAGAACTTGGCAGTAACCCAAGTTCTTTTGAAAGGTGGATAACCCTCCTAAAGGTAGGGTGGTCCAATGTCCTGAGTTGCCAGCATAGACAGTCTCCATTTATGCCTGTCATCTCAATGTCATTATTATCGCGCCCCTTTCTCTCCAAAAAAAGTGTCCTAGTTCAGGCACTGCGTTTTCTGGGTACCTTAACTAAAGATCAGGATGGCTGATGAAGCAATAAAAAGCTCATGTTCTTATCTGTGGTGGATTGCAGGCTTGCTTGGAAGGCAAAGATGGATCTTGCCAGTTTCCAACCTTGTGCAACTAAGCTCATCCACTGATTGACTTGCTGGTTGGAATCGTGGACAACTCATCCCAAACTGTGGGAAGCCAGTCTTCTCAGCTCTGGAGTTGCAAAAAATGAAAGACAACCAATCCCAGAGAAGCATTTACAATTTTTCTAAATGAGCCTAGAAAAGTGAGCTTAAACTCTCTTATTTGGCTACTTTCTCCTCTTGCTTTATTTCCAAGCTATGTTCCATTCAGCTATGGAACACTTAAAATAGGACTAGATGAAACCCAGGAGCATTCTACCTTCGAGCTACACCTCAGCTATATTTTTTATTCTTTATTTTTAAACAGGGTCTCACTGAGTTGCAAAGGGCCTCACTAAGTAGTTTAAGCTGTCTGTGAACCACAATCCTGTTTTAGCCTCCCAAATGTTGGGATTACAAGGTGCACTACCACGTATGGCTTTATAGTTGTTACTTCTTAAATGTATCTACTAGGAATCTGAAATTACCAGTGTTGCTTGTATTATTGAGCTAGTAGACAATACTAAGCTAGCCCTTTTTCCTTTCCACCCAGGAGATTCAGTGAGCTGGAACCAAGCAAAAGATTCAGACTGCTCTTTGGCAATCTTTCTTTGTTTTCTTCTTATCATAGATCTACTAACACTTCAGACTTAAGTGAGATAACAAATATTATCTACCACACAGGATCTCAATAAATGTTAATACAGTTCTCTTCCCATAGAGCAATTGACTTCATCTCCCTTACACAAATAAGGTTTTGCCTGTAAAGCATACTCCTTCTATATAATCAGTAAGGAAAAAATGGTAAACATGAATTCGTTTTGCCCATCATTCATCCCCTACCTCAGTGGATATTACTAGCAGCATTTTAAAGCAGTTTGTTTGACTTGCACCTATATATTATATGAGCAGAATATAATAATATACATTGTATATTGTATACATAACTTTAATTCTTTTAAACTTAATATTACAGTTTTTTCATGTTATGAAACACTATAAATATAGCTTCAAATAGCTGCATAATATTTTGTCAATAGCTGCCACTAGCTTCTTAAGTACCCTCTGTTGGCCATTTTAAGTTACATGAAACATTTTGCTATTTTAAATCACATCAAATTTTTATTACTACATTCTCAGGGTTGGATGCCAGAAGTGTAATTACTGGGTTAGAGGTTATGAACATTTTAAATCTTTAAGTATGCGTCCAAATAGCTCTGAATTCAGGAGATATTTTTTATTTTTATTTTTATTTTTATTTTTTTATTTTTTTTAATTGGTGCACTGTATTCATACATCATAGTGGGATACATACTTTTGTAGACATACATGCACACATTGCCCAGTCAGCCCCCACCCGATCCCCACCCCATTCTCTCCCTATCCCTCCCTCCCATGCTTGGCTTAGTAGTTGACATCTAGTATTATAGCAATTTATCAAAAATTAAAAATGATAATCTCACATAACAGTTTCATTTGTCTGATACCAAGCTTTTGATGACTTAAAGATAACATTTCAATATTTCTTTTTGCTTTCTTTCTTACCAGAGAATCTATTTTTTCTATTTTTTAGGTGAAACTATCATATATTTATATATTTATTTTTCAGAAAAAAAATCTATCCTAATATGGAATATGGACTCTAGGTACCCACAACGATCTTGAAAAAGAACAAAGCTAGAAGATGTATATTTTCTGATTTCAAACCATATAAAGCTACAATAATTGAAACAGTGTAGTACTATTCTAAAGGCAGATATATAAACCATTGGAGTTAAATAAAAGCCTAGAGCTAAATTCTTCCCTATATTGTCAAGTTATTTTTGACAAGGTTTCCACGAACATTTGGTGGTGGGAATAATAATAGGAGATATTTTTTAAAGACAGCATTTTTATTGTTTTCAGATTCTAGCCATAGTAAGAATAGACTAACAAACTGCTTCCAAGTAAAACACTCTTTGGGATCTTTTTAATTAAATGAATGACTTTTGACATATGAATTATTTTATTCATTCAAATAGTAACTATTTAACAGTAATTTTGTACCAGAAACTGTTTATATGTGAGTATACAAGGAGAAATAAATTATTTCCTTACTCGCAGGTAGAGATTTAAATCAATAATTTGGAAGGAGTGGACCATATTTGAAAGGACTTATTTCTACCTGCATTTTAAATTAGCATATTATTTCTACATGGATAATTATTAGGTAAATTTTATTTCCTGATAAAATTACTGAATATTACAAGGATTATCGGAATTCCAGAGGAAGGGAGAAAGGGAGGGAAGGAGAGAGAGAGAGAGGAGAGAGAGAACATTTATAACATAGCCACTCTTACAAGAACTCATTAATACATTAATCTATTAATCCACAAATGGCAGAGCCCTCATGACTCAAATACCTTCTCAAGACCTCATATAGGAGGAGGAAAAGGCAGCGCAAAGGACCTAAACAGCATGCCTGCCATCTCAGGAACAGCAAAGAGCTTTGAGTGGCTGAAGCAGAGAGAGCAAGAAAATAAAGCCATAATAGCCGAGATCAGAGGGACCAAGTTTGCACAGAAGTCTTGGATGGGACAAACCACACCCACACCATAGCATTTAATAAATCAAGGATCTATGGATGCTATTTGTAAATGCAGAGAGCAGATAAAGAAGTCCGGGTGAGCCTTGGCAGGGAACAGGAGGTGTGGTGATCTTAATGAGGATGAGAATAATAGGCCTCACTGCTAAGCTAACTTAGCAGGGGAAAGCTATGCTAGCCTGAGGAGGTAGAGGAGGCAGTGAGGAGGATCTGAGGGCAGAGGAGTCTAGGAGGGGAAAAGCCAGGGCAAAGGATCCAAACAGCAAACCTGCTGTGCCAAGGAGCAGAAAGTTTGTGCTACTCAATCAGAGAGAGCAGCAGGGTAAAGATGTAGGGGCTGAGATCAGAGGCCAACACATGGACCAGATTGTACAGGGTCCACAGACTATTGTAGGAATGTTGGGTTTTATTCTGAGCAAAAGGAAGAGCCTTTTTAAGGTTGAGAGCAGAGGAGTGGCACAATCTGATTCATGTTTAAAAAGGGCGAGCCTGTGATAATAGTTGGGGTGGACTGGTCGCAAGGGAAGAAAGATGCCATTGAATGTCCTGAGAGGTGGTGGTCATGTCCTTTCTTCTGTCCCATCCCACCCTGGGTCCAAACACACTGAGAGGAGTGAATGTGCCCCTCCCTCTGCATAGACTGCAAAAACCAAAGGAAGGAGAAAAGCCTTGATCCTCCTGTGTGACACACTCTGTGAACTTGGTGAGGCAGGAACGGACTTGGGAGTGGGTCATCTTTGTAGGATTGAGTATTATGTTCAGGGAAATAGAGTAAGGATGCCAAGAAAGAAAAAGGATAAACAGAAAACTTCAGAGAAAGAGAAAGAATTGGGGTCTTGGAAAGGAAAGAGGAAGAATTCACATGGAAAATCCCTAAAAATCCAGAGCTCCTATGTGGCCCAAAGAAAGAAGGAGCTAAACATTCAACCATTTTCTTGATTTTTGTACCTTTAAATGAATGGTTCCTACTGGTTGAGTTTGCCCCTCAGGGGACACTGGTAATTATAACTGGGAAAGGAGTGCTAGTGGTATCGGTAGCAGTAGGTAGTAGAAGTCAGGGAGATTTTATGGAACATCCTACAACAGACAGGACAGCCCTCCCCCACAGAGAGCCATCTGCCCCAGATGCCAAGAGCGCTGCGGTTGAGACCCTGTGTTACACCTATCACAGAACCCCTGAGTGAAGAACTGGTTTTGTTACTCTTAGCATCTCATGTATTTATTATCATTTTCAGGGGAAGACAGATGCATGAAAGGGACTAGGACTCCCTCTATAGTTAATTTAGATACTGAATTAATAGCTAAGGTGTAGGTTTGGCGGGAAATTAGGTAAGGGCTAATTGGGTCATGTATACATGTATGCCTCTACCATGTATGACTACAATGCACCAATAAAAAATTAAAAAATAAATAAATCTGAAAAAATAACTCAAGACCTTAAGTATCATGACATGGATCCTATGGAGAAACATATTCCAAGTCAAATATAGCCCAAGTCCCACATACTTTGAGGCTGAAGAAACTGTTGGGTAACCACAATTCCTCTGCAAAGACCCATTTCACATGCACCTTGAAGTCAATGGATATTTGATACAACAGTCTCCAAGCAGGGTGCAGGCACCGCACATGATAAGCAAAATAGACTTGTATTTATTTATCTTAAATAACAAATAAAGGATTAAAGTTGGCCCTGGTGTCAGAGATTTGTATAAGCACACTCCTCAGGGGGTTCACAAGCACAGATGTTAATGTAACAGCCCAGGGTCTGTTCCTTTCAGCATCTCCTGACATTTTGCAGTTTACATACACCTGTTCCCAGAAAATCCAAAGAGTTTCCCTGATTACCTAATGGCAAGGTACTTAAAACAGCTGTTAAATTTGAAAATGAGTTACTTTCTTTTATAAAAAACATGAGTGATACAAAATCACCTATCATTTCTACCAAATCGCTGATAATAGCCAGCTAATATGCTTAAATTAACATACTTATTTTAATTTTGAGTATGAGATTAATTACTTTCAAAATAAATGTGTTAGAAAGAGAACTTTTTAAAAGATGTTTGAAAATGCCCCTCTTGTTTTGTAATCTTAATGCTGAAAATGACACAAACGACCTGTTTTAAAAATATCTATACCATTTAAAGAATGAAGACAAACTTTAAAACATACGTGCAATCTTCCACGAGGAGAGTTTCAATAGATTTTTTTATCTATTTTTTAAAATAAGAAAGTATATCACCTTCTAAGTTATAAAGAAAATGTATTGATACTAAAGAAGCTGGAAATTTAATAGCCAAATTGCGTATAATATTGTAACGGTGGTTAGATAATATCATGTATTAGGCAAAACCCATAGAACCGCACAATACAAAGAGTGAACCCTGCAACGCAAACAGTGGACCTTTTAGTTAATGATAGTATTGATACTGGTTCATCAATTGTCACAAATGTACCACACTGATGCAATATGTTCACATAGAGGAAACTGTGTGAGGGGCAGTGGGGGGGAGAGAGGGGTTATGTGGCAACTCTGCTTTCTGCTCAATTTTTTTCTATAAGCCTAAAAATTCTCTAAAAATTGAAGTCTATTAAGCATTTTTAAAAAAGTGATTATACATTTAGGCTTGCCACTAGGATTCCTGAGACCATGTAGATAAGCCCAAGCTAGCTTGTCCGAAAAGCTATGTAGACCCACCTTGCAATTTACAACTTAGACCATCCTGGATTTTCCAGACCCAGCTGTGTTCTCAGCTAACTGGAATCATATGAATAAACAGGGATGAGAACAGCAGACGAACCACACAGATGAACCCAGTCCAGGTTACTGACTCACAGAATTGCAAACTAATGAACGGTACTCACTAACTTTGGGGATGCTTTGTTTATAGAGGTATATTCACTAACCATATTTATAATGAGAGCAAATGGAGTTTTTTTTCATTAAGAAAATATAAATATGTTAGCCAGGCATGGTGGCGCACACTGTAATCCCAGTACTTGGGAGGCTAAGACAGGGGGATCACAGGTTCGTGGCCAGCCTCAGCAACTTAGTGAGACCCTGTTACAAAAAAAAAAAAAAAAAAAAAAAAAAAAAAAAATATATATATATATATATATATATATATATATGTTTAGGGGTGTATGTCAGAGGTAAAAGGCCAAGCCGGGCATGGTAATCCCAGCATTTGGGAGGCTGAGACAGGAGGATCACAGTTAGAGGACAGCCTCAGCTACTACTTAGTGAGGCCCTACACAACTCAGTGAGACCCTGTTTCAAAATAAAGAATAAAAACTAGGGCTGGGAATATAGCTCTGAGGTAGTTCCATCCCCAGTAATGAAAAAAAAAAAAAAAAGAAGAAGAAGTAAAAGGCCCCTGGGTTCCATCCCCAGTAACACACACACACACACACACACACACACACACACACACACACTGTGAATACATTAAAAAAGAATGATTTATTTTTACCTACCTGTTTTGGAGAGGGTACTGGGTATGGAACCCAGGGATGTTCTACCTCCAAGCTACACTCCCAGCCCTATTTTTTATTCTTTTTTGGTGGTACTGGGGATGGAACCCTTCTTGGGCTACACTCCCAGACCTATTTTATATTTTTTTTTATTGGAAAACAGGGTCTCTTAAGCCAGTGCTGGCTTCGAACCTGCATGATCCTCCTGTCTCCACCTCACAGTGCGGGGATTATAAGCGTGCACCACCACGCCTGGCCTTCTTTTTTTTTTTATTATTTTTTTTTTATACTGGGGGTGGTATCCTGGGGCCTCTTACTTTTTTTTTTTTTTTTTTGGGAACTGGGAATGGAACGCAGGAGCATTCTACCTCTGAGCTACATCCCCAGCCCTATTTTTTATTCTTATTTTGAGACAGTGTCTCACTAAGTTGCAGAGGGCCTTTCTACGTAGCTGAGGCTGGTCACAAACCTACAGTCCTCCTGTCTCAGCCTCCCAAGTATTGGGATTACAAGCATGTGCCACCATGTCTGGCTTACCTACATTTTTTTTAAACTATTGTATTTGAAGAGATTAAGTGCATATTATATAAATTCATAATATATAAGAGTAAATTAACATATACTAGTATAGTGTCTATAATAGGAGTAAAAAATTAAAACAGTTAAGGGAAACCCCATTGTGGAGATAAAAGACTCTGGGGTACAGAGTGAATTCTTGCTATTCTATAGATTCTAGGAGTGTCTCTCCTCCCTATCAACATTTTGATTTTTTAGCCATTTCTTAACCATGAGCTAATAAGATAGATGTGTAAGATTTAGGATAGCCTGCAATTAATTTATGCCAAACAGAACTTTAGCTAATAAATAAAAACCTATAAATGTCTACATGAATTTGCAGTTTTAAAAAACTTCCATGAACTGTCATTGTCTTTATATTGGCGATTCTGTTAGAGATTCTAACTCAATCTCCAACTAATTCTCTGTGAGAATTAGTATGAAGTCATCAGATCTTGTCCCCAAAGCGGCAAGATGCTTTGATGACCAGAGATACCGATTTCATATCTAATCAGCATAACTATTCTTCTTAAAAGCTCTTATTGACTCTTTCTCCTCTTCCAGAAATACATGAGATTTGGAAAATTAATCTCTGAATAAGCTGTTGGTGTTCTAATAGTTAAATAAAGTATAAGCGTCATCTTCCAACATGAGTTGTAAATTGATCTAGTCTTTTTCCAGCCCCAAAATGTTTATTTTGCTATGAGCAGCACTACTGAAATATTGTTGCTATTTCTTTAATCCCAATGTGCATCATTTAGGTGATTAGGTATCCATTTCACCTATTCTTATTTTACAGATTAAATTACAAAAGTGCTCTAGTCATAAAGGATTTATACAAACCTCACAATGAATAGATAGCAGATTTCACACATAGAACATGGGTTGATACACCATTTGGACTTTCCTCATGGATAATGGCTCCCAAATCCTGCACTTCAGCAATAAAGAATTAGGATATATTTATTTAATCCGTTTTAAGTTTAACTTCTACATAGAAAGTAGTTATTGCTTTAGAATGCAAACATAAATCAGATTTGCTGGTACATTCCTGTAATCCGAGTACTTGGGAGGTTAAAACAGGAGGATCACAGGTTTGAGGCCAGCCTCAACAATTTAGCAAGGCCCTCAGCAACTCAGCAAGATGCTGTATAAAAATAAAAAAAAATACAGCCAGGCGTGATGGCGCACGCTTGTAATCCCCGCGCTTGGGAGGCGGAGACAGGAGGATCGTGCAGGTTCGAAGCCAGCCATGCTGGCGTAAGAGACCCTGTTTTAAAAATGTAAAATAGGTCTGGGAGTGTAGCCCGGAGGTAGAAGGGCTTCCAGGAACCCCAGTACCACCAAAAATAAATAAATAAAAATAAATAAATAAATAAATACAAAGGGTTAGGGGTGTAGCTTGGAGATAGAATGCTCCTTTTTTTGTGTGTGTGTGTGGTACTGGGGGATGGAACCCAGGGGTATTTTACCTCCAAGATACACCCCCAGCCCTATTTTTTAGTCCATTTATTGATTGATTGATTGATTGATTGCGGGCCCGGGGATGAAACCCAGGGCCATTTGACCATGAGCTACACCTCCTGCCCCCCTCTTTTTTAATTATTATTCTTTATTTTGAAACAGGGTCTCACTAAGTTGCAGAGGGCCTCACTAAGTAGCTGAGGCTGTCTGTGAACCAGGATCCTCCAGTTTCAGTCTCCCGAATGCTGGGATTACAGGTATGCACCACCATGCCCGGCTAGAATGCCCTCTTTAGTCCCCAGCACCAAAACCAAAACAAAACAAGATATAACGAAAGCCAATAATAAGTAGCTTCTGTCTCTTTTAAATAATGGTATTTTGATAACCTTGATTAAAAATGTAACACCTAATAAGAGTTACTCTAGGTTAATTATATTTCATGTTGAAGGCATTACAAATTAGATTGCTTATTTACCACCATTTGTTAGTTAGGAAGTACTGCCATCAAATTTGATTGAGATAGATTTTATTGAGCAGGAGAGAGTTGGTTTAATTGACAAAGTTTCTATTTTAAAGCATACAAATTTTCTATTTTCTGAGTTTGGACATGCAAGACCAATATCTACAGCTTCTCTACTATTTTCTGCATGTGCTTTGAGTAATGAAATCTATATTTAGAACATAAATTTAAAATTAGAAAGGTACATGAGTACCACGATTATTTGAAGAGATGTTATTGTAGCAGTTATATGTCAACCTATCCTCAGACAATATAATCCTCTACATCAAATGATTTCCTATCTTTAAGTAAGGACTCACATCTTACAAAATCTCAAAGCGGCTAAGAGGAGACATTTGTACTGGAAAGACTTTGATATTGGCTTCATGGAAGCATGTCATGCCATATAGCTTCCTTACACCTGAACATGCAACTCTACATTACTCACCAGTAGTTTATTTGTTTAACACAATGTGCCCATAAGTGTATTGGGTACCATGCAGAATGCACCACAAAAAGGAGGGGGGAATTTCATTTAAGCATCAGCTTTAAGTTATCAAGAGACACATTTAAATGGTGTCAAAGAAGTCAGAAACTTACCGAAATCCAATATAAAACTAGTTACAAAGACTGTTTTACTACACATTTATTTTCCAAGGACACACTTTTTTGTGGCATAAAAGGTCCTAATCTGGGCAACCTCCCACCCTAGTGTCCCCCCTCTTTTAGAATTCTACTTTAACTCTATGTCCTTCTTCTCTAGTGCTTTCTTGGGTCATACCACATGCTATAGACCGAATTGTCTGTGTCTCTGTAGAATTCACATATAAAATCTAATTCTCAATAAGATGGTGTTTGGAGGTATCCTGACATGATGACTTTGGAAGGTGACTAAGCCATGCACTTCTTCATGGGATTAGTACCCCTATAAAAGGGAGCGTCTCTTCCCTTCTGCTCTATGAGGACACAATGAAAGAATGGAGATGATCTTCCACCAGACATCAAATCTGCCAGTGCCTTGATTAGGAACTCCCCAGTCTCCAAAACTGAGCAATGAACTTCTATTTCTAAGCCATCCTGTTCATGGTATTCTTTCATGGTACCCAAAGAGTCTATGAAACCAAGCTTTATCTCACATTGGATCTCTGCTCATAATATCTTTTTGGACCAAAATTTCAATTGTCTCCTTCTTCAATTTGGCCTCCTTTTGGACTGAAATTCCTATTGTCTTCTTCTTTAGCTCAACCATCAGATAATCTGCAAAGACTTTCTAGGACATTTTCACTCTTCACCCCTCAAGGAGAATGTACCTCCTTCCCTTTATATTAAGTTGCTGGAACCACCATAACAAAGTACCCCCACCTGTGACTGTCACACAGTTTCAGAGGCTAGAAACTCAAAACAAGGTTGGCAGGTTGGTTCCTTCTGAGATTTATAAGAAAGGGATTGATCCAGGCGCCTCTCCTTGGCTCATAAACACTTCTTATCTCCTTAAATCTCTTCACACTGTCTTCCCTGTATGCATGTCTGTGTCTACATTTTCTATTCTTATAAAGACCTCACCCATATTATTTTAGGGCCCACCCTGATGACTAATTTTAACAAGATTAATTCTGTTAGAACCGTTTTGGCACATAATGTCACATCCTAGTGTTCTGGAGATTAGGAATTCAACGCTAGTTTTGGAAGACACAATGCAACCCGTAGCATTCTCTTTCATTTCTTTTCTTCTGTTTATGTTATAATAAATTCTTACACTAGAATATTTCTTTCTTCCAGACATCTGACACTATGTCATAAGTCTTTGGAGAAAGGGGAACCATATCTTACTATTCTTTGTACTGCTGACCTGGTAAAATTTCTATCATAGGAAACTGCTTTTTAAAGTTACTTTATTGGTTTGCTGGTTAAATAATGTATCAATAAAGACACTAAATGTCAGTAGTAAGACTTATCCACTTAATATATAAGAAAAACTATAGAAATCAGTGTCTGGAATTCATTTAATGTTTTTACAGGTCTATGTCTCACGCTAGGCTGTGATTTCTTTGAGGACAGAAACCATGTTTTATTCTTAATTGTGATAGGAATCATTAGAAGGAAGCTTATCTATTATTCACTCTACTCTTTTTGTGGGGGGTGTGGTACTGGGGGTGGAACCCAGAGGCTTTCTACCTCCAGGTTATACTCTCAGACCTATTTTATATTTTATTTGGAAACAGGGTCTCACTAAGTTGCTGAGAGCCTCACTGAGCAGCTGAGGCTGGCTTCGAACCTGTGCGATCCTCCTGTCTCAGCCTCCCAAGTGTGGGGATTACAAGCGTGCGCCACCACGCTCAGCTCACTCTACTCCATTTTGAACAAACAGAAAGCCCAATTTTGTTGAGGACGGTGATGTGCTTCAGACTCCCTTGTGGATAAGTTAGCTATGGGATAGTGTTCTGGCCACTAAGATGTCAGTGGCTGTGTGGAAGGGACTTCTAGGCAAGGAGGAACAGACATGGCTATATGTCTTCTTGCCCTTCATCATTTACTTCTTTCCCACCCAGAATGCAAAGGGAAGGCTCAGAGTATCCTATGACAAGGTAAATAACACACAGTAAGCTTGGCTAAACAGAAGACTAGAAAATATTTTTGTGTCAACCTCTCTTGAAAGATTTCTTTTAATATAAAATTCTAAATGGTGCTTGGTGTGGTGGCGCATGCTAGTAATCCCGGCACTTGGAAGGCAGAAAGAGACAGGAGGATCGTGCAGGTTCGAAGCCAGCCTTGCTGGCTTAAGAGAGCTTGTTTCCACATAAAAAATATAAAAATAGGTCTGGGAGTGTAGCCCGGAGGTAGAAGGGTTTCCAGAAACCCCAACACCACACAAACAAAATTCTAAATGGATGTTTGTATTTTATCAGCATTAAGAAATTATTATTGCTATTATTGTTTTTGAGAATTTGGTGGCTGTGTCTTTTTTTTCTTTTTTTTTTTTTTTTTTTTTTTTGCAGGTCTGGGGATGGAACCCAGGAGCATTTGACCTCCAAGATACACCCCCTGCCCTATTATTTTATTCTTTATTTTGAAACAGGGCCTCACTAAGTTATGGAGGGCCTCACTAAGTAGCTGAGGCTGTCCACGAACCACGATCCTCCAGTCTCAGCCTCCCAAATGTGGGGATTACAAACATGCACCACCATGCCTGGCTGGCTGTGTCTTCTTGATGATTTTTTTTTTTAAATCTCCTTTTCTTTGGTGTTTTGCTTCACTGTGTTATGTTCAAAAGTGGATCTCTCTCTTCTCTCTCCTCTCTCTCTCTCTCTCTCTCTCTCTCTCTCTCTCTCTCTCTCATCTCTCATCTCTCATCTCTCATCTCTATCTCTGGTAATGAGGATTGAACCCAGAGGCATTGTACCTCTGAAATATACCCTCAACCCTTTTATTTTGGAACAGAGTCTTTTTAAGTTGCTGAGGCTGGCCTTAAATGTGTGATCATCCTGTCTAGGCCTCCCAAGAACTGGGATTATAAGAATGTACTACTGCACCCAGCTGGTTTTCTCTTATTTACTATGTTTTAAACTCACCTTATTGGACAGGATATTTCTTGAAGAAGTGGAATC
Source organism: Muscardinus avellanarius (assembly GCF_963383645.1). Classification (NCBI taxonomy): domain Eukaryota; kingdom Metazoa; phylum Chordata; class Mammalia; order Rodentia; family Gliridae; genus Muscardinus; species Muscardinus avellanarius. The sequence continues at coordinate 146,589,724 of NC_137787.1, read as the reverse complement.
TTTCAACAATTTGGAAAGAGTTGTAGCCATTATCTCTAAATATGGCCTTTTCCCATCATCTTAATTATTTTTCTCTAAAACTTTCACTGTGTATGTTAGATATTTCTACTATATCCTCCATGTCTTCAGCCCTTTGTTGATATTTTCTACCTCTTCATCTCTGTACTGTACAGCTTCTTTAGCTGTATTTTCTAATTAATTCTCTTCTTAGCTGTATCTGTCTCATCTGCTAGTTATGCTGCATTATTAGTTTCAATTTGAATATTTATTAGAAGTTCTAAAAGCTTTCTAAAGATTCTTTTTTAAAATATTCTTTATTTTGAAACAGGGCCTCACTAAGTAGCTGAGGCTGTCCACGAAACGCCATCCTCCCTACTCAGCCTCCCGAATGCTGGGATCACAAGCGTGAGCCACCATGCCCAGCTCCTAGAGATTCTTTTACAAGTATATTTGATTCTTCTTTTAGCTTGCCTATTCTTGTTCATGTTATCTTGTGCTTTATTTCTCAAAATATTAAATAAACTTACTTTTATAGTCTTTGCCAGTCTGAGTCTCCTGTCTGTTTCTGCTGGTTTTCACTCATGTCTTAGTTTCTTATATGTTTCATAAATTTTTGCTTGTTGGTTGGTTGTTGTTCTTACATTGATGGTGACAATTCTTTTTAGCCTGGCTTAAAATTCTGAAAATACTTAGATTTTGTTTGCTTATATAATAGGCCTAGAGATGCCACTAACCCGGGGCCAGTTGATACCTTTTCTTGTTTTGTTTTGTTTTTTTTTTTCTTTCAGTACTGGGGATGGAACCCAAGGGCATTCTACCTCCGAGCTCTACCCCCAGCCCTATTTTTTATTTTGAAACAGGGACTCACTGAGTTGCAAAGGGCCTCACTAAGTAGCTGAGGCTGACAGCCAACTGTGATCCTCCTGTCTCAGCCTCCTGAATGCTGGGATTACAAGTGTGCACTACTACGCCTGGCACTTTACTTGGTATTTTTGAGACACAAAGATATTATAGATTAGATTTTAAAAAGCACATGAAGTCAGGTTTGTGACTTTGAATTCTCAGAAGAGATTATCCCATATAAAAAGTGCTTAGTACAGTGCCTGACATACCATAAAATTTTCATAAATGTTCACTTGTATTATTATTTTCATTTAAAAGTGAAAGTTAGAGCCAGACATGGTGGTGCATGCTTGTAATCTCAGAATTTGGGAGGCTGAGACAGGGGGATCGCAGTTCAAAGATAGGCTTACCTACTTAGTGAGGCCCTTTGCAACTCAGTGAGACCCTGCTTCAAAAAATAAAGAATAAAAAATAAGACTGAGGGTGTTCCTCGGAGGTAGAATGCCACTGGGTTCCATTCCCAGTACAAAAAAAAAAAAAAAAAAACCTGAAAGTTTTTGGAGTTTGGCATGATGTGATGGTGGTTTATGATGTACTACAAGTTAATAGTAAACTTTAGGGGAAAAACTTTATCTTTTTATTACAAATATTTATCTATTTCTAAAATGTAATTCATAGATCACTTGTTTCACTTTCTACTTTTATATTAATAGGTATTATTTAAAAAAAAGAACTGATAATCAAGCAAGCTTCTAAAATTTCTGGTTTATAAAATATAATAGTATTTAATTTTATTTCTGAAGATTGAACCCAGAGACATTCTATCTCTAAGTGACCCAGCCCTTTTTATTTTTTATTTTAAAACAGGATCTCACTAAGTTGCTGGCCTCGAATCTTCTAGTTCAGCCTTCCAAATTCTGGGATTGCAGATGTGTTATACCATGTCTGGCTATAATAGTATTTTTTTTAAAAAGAAGTTTATTAGAAAGATAGAAATACAGAGGATAGGTACAGTTCCATACCAGACTGGCATGGAGGGGTGACTCGAATGAATACACCCTATAATAGTATTTTTGTTTTGTTTTTTAACAATCAGGGTTTTTAGAGAGATATAGTTCAGTTATGCATTGTGAGCTTCAAACAGGGAGATCTTATATGAACTCTGTTGGGAGCCATTAAGGCCTTCCCCTAGATTGGTGTCTCTGACTCAGCTGATTGTCCTTCGCCCAGAGTCAACAAGGTTTGGGGTTATGGAAAGTTCAAAGTGGTCTGAGAGAGGATCAGGTGGTGATGACACGAGGGTACTGATAGGCCTATCTATAATATGTGTTTTGTATTGGTCTTTATTGTATTCCGGTGGTGGTAGCACAAGAATGTTGATTGACCTGTAGCTGTGTATAAATACCTTTGGAAAAACAAGGCCGGCATCAGCACAATAAAGACGAGATTGACCCAGAAGCTGCGCTGTCCAGGAGTGTCTGTGCAATAGAGAATACTGACCCAGGCACAGTCGTCGACCCGTAGGAAATATTGACCCACGAACAGGGGTTAACCAGTAGAGATAGTAGGCTAGCGGCTCCCCCACGTTAGGGTTAAAAACTCTTCATCCTCACGCCTCACTTCAGAACCTCTACTCTTGCCGGCAGGCTCCCGGCAGAACTCTTCCTCAAACTTACTGCATTTCAGAAGCTTTTTTCTCAGGCATCTCCAAAGACTTCTGTGAAACACCTTTTAGAAAAAGTACTTCCCACCCGGGCGTGGTGGCGCACGCTTGTAATCCCAGCATTCGGGAGGCTGAGACCTGGAGGATCACAGTTCGCGGACAGCCTCAGCTAGTTAGTGAGGCCCTCTGCAACTCAGTGAGACCCGGTTTCAAAATAAAGAATAAAAATAGGGTAGGGGGTATAGCTCGGAGGTCAAATGCCCCTGGGTTCCATCCCCAGACCCGCAAAAAAAAAAAAAAAAAAAAAAAAGTACTTCTCCAGACCTTGATAATAGACACCACTGACTCTGAACAAATTCTGAGTTTTTGTAGCCAGGTTGTCATGATGCCTAATGGATAGTGCATTCTCTTTTGCCCTTTAATTTGTCTGGAACAGATTCCAAATATAAACACTGACTTGTTTTGTAAGCGAAGGCAAGAGATCTTCCCTGTCTATGTCTCAGTGTACAGAATACTTTTTTTGGATTAGAATTGATTAATGGGTGGAAAATATGATGCATCTTGAGATGTTTCCTGGCATCAAATAACCTAGAGCCAAACAACAAAGGCGGGCATGGAAAATGGGAGGAGAAGAAAATGAGACCCCTGGTGTCCTTGTTCCTGCTGACTGTGACCACACAGCCAGGGACCCTGCTGATCGGGGGAAAATGCACTGCCATCTGTAAATGGATGAAAATATATTTGGTGCACATGTTTGGCCTGCACAAAGGAAAACTCAGCGAAGTCAGAAGATATCAAAACAAAATATGCGATTCATTAGCTGGAAACTATTAAATAATGACGGTGTACTTCACACTAAATACCTCCTCCTTCACCTTTTACATTTGCCAATTGTACCATGTTTGCAGAGAGGGGTTGTTTTAGTGTTCTCCATTCTTCATTCTTTTGAAAATATGCCATTAGAACCACTAAGTTTGCTCTCACATTAGCCAATCAAAAGACAGGCCAGGACCCTCCCTGATGTCCTTGTTCCTGCTAACCATTAGCACCTTCAGATACAGAAATCCTCACGCACAAACCTTTTTTTCTGATGGATAGTAGATTAGGAAGAGAGAGAAATTATAAGCTAGAAATATAGAATGTGACCTTGTGATTCAGATGGAAAATGTCATTTCCATTTATAACACTGAAGGTTACCATCATTTTGCCTCTATAGTATAGACAATCCCCAACTTACCAAGATTTGACTTACAATTTTATTTGACTTTGTGATAGTGCTAATGTGGCACACTTACAGCAGAAACTGCATTTTAAACTTTAATCACTTCCTAGGCTGGCACTATGTAATAGGTTATTGTTTGGTGATGCTTGGTAGCAGTAGTGAGATGCAGCTCCTGGTCAGCTATGTGATCACCAGGGTAAACAACAGATACTCAACATGGACCGTGTTGCTAAGCTATGGCATTGGATAGGTTAGATGTATAAAATGCAGGGGCGTAGCTCTAAGGTAGACACCCCTGGGTTCTATCCCCAGTACCGCTAAAAAAACAAACAAACAACAAAAAAAGCAGGGCGTGGTGGCGCACGCTTGTATTCCCAGCGCTTGAGAGGTTGAGACAGGAGGATCACACAGGTTGAAAGCCAGCCTCAGCTACTTAGTGAGGCTCTCAGCAACTTAGTGAGACCCTGTTTTCAATTAAAAATAGGTCTGGGTGTATAGCCCAGAGGTAGAAAATCCCCTGAGTTCCACCCCAAGTACCACACACACACACACACACACACACACACACACACACAAAACATTTTCAACTTAGGATATTTCTAACTTATAATGAGAAGTAACTTCATCATCAATCAAGGAGCATGTGTATGTGTAACTGAGCTTGATTTAAATTATTCTACATTATAGGGAAGCAGGTGGTCTTTACCCCTTTTGTTTGGTACTGGGGATGTTACCCAGGGGCATTCTACCTCCAAGCTACACCCCCAGCCCTATTTTTATTTTTTTATTTTGAAACAGGGTCTCACTGAGTTACAAAGGGCCTCACTAAGTAGCTGAGACTGTCCATGAACTGCAATCCACCTGTCTCAGCCTCCCAAATGCTGGGCAAAGAACTCTATGAGACATCATTTAAAAAAAAAAAAAAAACTTCTGGAAGGAAAAGATATCTACTAAAGTGAATAGAAGCCACTCTTACTGCCTGAATTCCACCATATTTTTTTTAATCTCGATTACATAGGGAAAAAAAGTGATGATTTGCATTCATCAATTCTTTAAGCATGAAAGTGCTAATGAAATATAGTGTTTCTTGCCCCTTACTTCGGAGGGTACTGAAGAGAAGGAATTATGAGGGTCACTGGCTGTGCCCAGGAAATTCTCTGTTCTAATAGGCCAAGTTTGATCATTCGATTTATAATAAGTAACAGTGCCTGGAATGTGTCTTTTACTGTCCTACATTTGTTAAAATCCTCCATCTCTTTTCTCTACCCATGATAATGACAGTGAAATATAGCTATCCATTAACAAAGACCAAAATGTAATGCAGTAGCAATTCCTGAAGCTTCCTGCAGTGCTGGAGTTTTTAGAAATCATTAATAATAAACCACCAGCAATGCCACAGGCAGCTGATAGGTGGGTAAAACTCTCTATTGTAAAATAATAATATGCTAAGTCATGTGTCACAGCCTTTAGCATTTTGCTTTAAGCTATTTACATTAAGTCCAGTGTTGCCAACATTGAGTTCATTTTACAGACAGGAAAACAGGCTGGTTTTACCAACTGATTGTGTCAAATGAATCAGAGTATTAAAAGTGAGGTCTCTGGTTTAGTTCCTGTTTTAAATTAAGGGCTTTGGCATAAGTGTTAGTATAAGAGGTACAGCTAGAAATCAGTTAATGAGTTAGGGCTGGAGTGGAGCTGAGGTCTTCATAAAGTCTAGAAAGTCCATCCAGAAAGATGGAAAGAACAAGCAACAACATAATAAATTATTAAAAGCTAGACTTGGGTCCTATTTCTACGTGTTGATTCAGGGCCACATGGAAAAATAAACAATTCTCTGAGGAAAAAGAAAGCAAACACAAAGCTTATGAACACTGTCAAGTCTGGGACCCTGTTTGTTGGCTCGAGGCTTATTCAGCCCTCCGTTATCAGCTGTAGGAGGGGTCCAGAGCAGCCAGCAGGTTCAGACATCCTCTGAGATGCTTCTCTTCTCTTGTTCTCCATCATCCTGCTCAGCACTCAAGCAAGAGCTTTATAGCTTCCTCCTAATGACAGGGATTCAAAATGACCTAAGAACTACCAATGCCCAGAGCTTGCAGGGTGGGACTTCATAATAGGATAGTTCTTCCTAGAATTATCATGTGAGACCTTCTCTTTGTGGTGCACCAAATCAGTTCTGGAGGCTACAAATTTGCTTACCGTCTTGGATCTTTTATCTAAAAAAAACCTCAAAGAAAGATGAATCCTGAGATATAAATTGTGTACTTTCAAGCACAACATGCTTCCCTCTGGGCCTTTGCTTCTTTGTCCGTAATGAGGTGGGGGAGGATTCAGGTAGATCAGGATCCCCAATCACTGGCCTTCCAGAGAGCCATGACTGCATGGTGGCTCTAGTGCCTTCCTTGCTTCAGAATCTGGTGTTGGTTTTATATTGAGCAGTATGGCTATGAGGCAAAATTATGGTTCATTGACCCATTCAGTTCTGAATTAGATCTATATAGCAGTTGTCTTACACATTTCTAACATGATGATCTTTGGACACATCAGAAAACTATGAAAGACCACATCAATAACAAGTTCCTGGATATCTTATCGCCTTTTCCTCCTTTGACAATTGAGTTTTTCTCTAATAGCTTGTGAAATAGCTGTAAATCATTTGTCTCCTTCTATCCTCTTTGTGTAGTTAAAAAAATATATATATCCAGGTTATATATCCAGGTTTCTAGTCCCATGAAGGAAACAGATCTTCAGTTCTCCAACTGTTGAAACTTTAGGCATACTCAGTAATAATAATTTGGGGCAAAACTGTAAAATTCAAACTCCATTAAAGAAGAACATATACCTTAAGGCACTTATAATTTTATCATCCTCATTTAAATCAGATACTCCAAGCCAAATTTCTTAACAGACCTTAACTTAATAAATAAAAAGTAAGTTTCTTTTAAAGAGTTAAACCACATGATATACTTAAATATATCAAAGTCAATCACTAAACCAAGCACAGGAAAGAGGGAGGGGGAGGGAATGGGATGGGGATTGGGTAAGGGCAAATTGGGTGATGTGTGAATGTATATCTCCACAAGTGTTTTTTTTTTTATCCCATTAAGATATATGACTACAATGCATCAATAAAAAATTATTTTAAAAAGTTAAACCATAAGCCGGGCGTGATGGTGCACGCTTGTAATCCCTGCACTTGGGAGGCTGAGACAGGATATCACACAGGTTTGAAGCCAGCCTCAACTACTTAGAACCTGTTTTCAAATAAAATATAAAATAGGTCTGGGAGTATAGCCCAGAGGTAGAAAGCCTCTGGGTTCCACCCCCAGTACCACCAAAAAAAAAAAAAAAATTAAAAAAAACATAAAAGAATTAAAGGCCACATAAGGCAGAAGGAGGAAAATATGTTCAAAATGTTCAAAAGGGGCTTCATGTCAGTTAACCCCCCCATCCCCCAGTTGAGGAGAAAGATCATGAATGCATGTTCCTTCCCCCGCTTTGGTCTGGATGTGAATTAACTCTGCACAGGCCATCATCTTCATTGGATTTTTCTCATGGAAAGGATTTCCAAATTACCTGCCAAGAGGAACTCTTCCTCCCTGGAGCGGGGATGGGGGGAATGGCATCTCTCATCCTGAGGTTCTAAGAGGAAATTGCTTTGGAATAGTGGATTGGTCTCTCTTTTCACTTGACACCTGATTCATATTCTTGACAGATTTAATTTCAATGAAGGGAGGGCTCATTAGTTCTTCTCTGAAATGGCATGTGAATTAAGAGCCAATTCTCCTGAATTTGGCTGCCCATTCTCTGTGCAGCATCTTCCAGAAAAGCAATCTGCCACCTTACATGGCCCTTGCCAAGCAGAACCAAAAAAGTTTCCTGACACATTTGGACTCTGACTGGGATCAGTGTCTGGCACCTTGCAAGCACTCCTGGGGATAGCAACAAATTTTCCATCTTCTCTCCTGTTTGCATTACTCCCTGGGAAGGCTCGAATTAGGCAAGCATCAATATTTTGATGTGGTGACATAATAAATATCCACAGTTAGGGCTTAAAATTCTGAAATTTTAAACCGGTAGGGGTAAAAAAAAATGCAAATAGCCGGGCATGGGGGCGCACACTTGTAATCCCACCATTTGGGAGGCTGAGATAGGAGGATCCAGGTTTGTGGACAGCCTCGGCTACTTAGTGAGGCTCTTTGCAACTCAGTGAGACCCTGTTTCAAAATAAAGAATAAAAAATAGGGCTGGGGGTGGAGCTTGGTGGTAGAATGCCCCTGGGTTCCATCTTCAATACTGTAAAAAGAATGCAATTAAAACCAACCAAATACCACAAAGAGAAAATTGATTAAGAACCTTGAGAAGATTATCTTATAGAACAATTTTTAACAGAAAAAATTTTTTTCAACATGTTTAAAACTGAATTTATCATCTTCAACACCTGGTCTGGGTTTCCTGATGTTTGGCTGTCAGACCCATTTCCAGGAGCAAGAAACTGGAAGACACAGACTGTGGAGTCCTTCACAAAGTCCTTGCTGACTCACACTGTGGAGTCCTTCACCAAGTCCTGTGGATTTGCTCTCTCCTGAATATCTTAATACCTTACATATCTCTTAATTCTGACTCCTTTCCGTCACCATCATCATCCTTTATCTCAAGGCACTGGTAAAAATTGCTGGGTTGTTTAGCTGCATCTGTTGACTCTTACCTTCTACAATCCATTATCATGCTACAGCTAGAAGAATCTTTGCCAAACATAAATCTAATCATAATATAAAACTATTTTGCTACCTTGTATTGCATTCATATTGATCTCTGGACAAAGTTCAAGATCCCAAACATAGCTGCACCCAGTTCTGGGTGTTCTGCCTTGTCCATCTCTCCGCCTGGGCTTTGAGCTACTTTCCTTTATACACTGGGCTTCTACCCCTTGGGCTATTGTTCAGTTCTTTAGACTCCAGTGTTCCTTCCTGACAGAGTCTTTGCAGATGCCATGATGTCCAATGTCTAATGCTCTCTTGTGTGTGTTTAGAGCTGAGATCAAGTGATCCTTTATCAGAAAATCCTTTCTTGATTCCATCAGCCCAGATCATGTGCATTGTCAGAAAAAAAAAAAATGTCTCTTTTCCTTCAGAGCACACAGCTAATTTGTACTCCTGGATTTAATGCTCAGCCCTTCTCAACCCCACCCGCAACACACACACACACACACACACACACACACACACACGCACACACACACGCACACACACACACACTTGGAATCTGGAGCTTTGCAAAAAATTAGCTTCTTATCCGAAGGGTAAATATTACTCTGCAGTCTGACTATACCATGTTAATATGAACTTCTCTAAAAAACCGATGGCCTTTTAAACTTTCACTAGTACTCTGAATGAAGAGTGATAGTGCCTAGAAGTAATATCTACAGATGATCTTCCTCCTCTCAAAAAACCAATCCAATGTTCTTCTGGTGCTATTTGCTATTTTGCTATTTCATATTAATTAATTGAGGCTTCTTTTTTCCTTACTTTTTTCTTTCTTCTTCTTTCTTCTCCTTCTCCTTCTCCTTCTTCTTCTTTTGGTGGTACTAGGCAGTGAACTCAGGTGCATTATACCTCTGAGCTACACCATCAGTCCCTTGTATATTTTGTTTTGATATGGGATCTCACCAGATTGATGAGAGTTTCACTACATTGCTAAGGCTGTCCTTAAGCCTGTGCTTCTCCTACCTCAGCCTCCCAAGTACTGGGACTACAAGTGTGCACCACCTCCTGCTTTTCTTTATTAATTGTTGGAACAGGATTGTCGCTAGAATGTAGCTTCATGATGGCAAGGGCCCATTTTATTCATATTCATGTCCATTCAGGACATTAAATTAAATGGCATTTTGCCATTTCATCAAAAATATTCTAAGCATAGTTGTTATGGACACATAATATTTTATAGGAGGCTGCATAGTGTAGTGCTTTGATTAGAACTGGGGGAGTCATGGAGGTAAGAATGGACTAGGGACAGAACAGAGGTGGACAGCACAGTAAAGAGACCATTGGAGGGACCGACCCACATGGGAGCTGAGGAGAACTCAACCTGAGCAGGGATAGGGAGGTGAAGACATGGGAGAAGTCTGGCACATGTGTTTAATACATGCTTGCAAAATCTAGAAATAATTATATATATATATATATATATATATATATATATGTTCATATATTTTTCTCAGCTACTAAATGCTGATCTTTTGCATAATGTCATATAGTTAGGGGTCTGCTCCCTTTGTTTTGTTTTTGCCTCAATCAGTAGACGTTATTGGCAGAAATACAGCTTCATGGAATTTTTACAGAAGTACAGACTGCCCATTTTAAGATGAGGAGGCATCAGATTAAAGAATGCACCAAAATTAGCAAGAGGAGCCAGGTGTGGTGGGACACACTTGGAATCCCAGCATTTGGGAGGCTGAGACAGGAGGAGCGTGGTTTGTAGACAGCCCCAGCTACTTAGTGAGGCCCTCTGCAACTCAGTGAGACCCTGTTTCAAAATAAATAATTAAAAAAAGGACTGGCGATGTAGCTCAGAGATAGAATGCCCCTGGTTTCCATCCCTGGTAATGCAAAAAAAAAAAAAAGGGGGTAGGGGGAGTTCTGAATGTTGGAGAGGCAATGTTAGGCTTCAGTGAGATCCCAAAATGTCCACAAAGGCTGTGTCATGTTCAACATTCTCAATGCTGGACACAATAAGCCTGACCATGCAATTTAGAGGATGGGAGATTTAGTTTTGGAGATTAGAAGTCAGGCCATGTAAGGCCAGGTCTACAGAGCTCAGAGAATGGGACAGACAGCAGAGAGAAGAGTCCAAGGATTCACTCTCACATCATGGAGCTCAGAAACAGAGAAGGAGCAGGTAGAGGAGGAAGGCTATATAATCTTCAAAGTCACACTTCTTAACAACCAAGCCCCATTTTCAATGCCCTCAAGGACCCCTTCTTAGCAACCAAGTCCTATTTTCAACATTGCTACTTTGTTTGCATGAGGGCTAGGAGGACATTCTAAATCCAAACCATTACAACTGACAGCGTTTTACCTTCTGTAGGAATCAGTATGGCTTTGGGCTTGAACTTCTGAATTTGGATTTTTTTTTTTTGGTCTTCTTCTTTCCTTCTTTGGAACTTTCATTATTTGTCTTTGTATCAGGGTATGACAAAGAAAGTAGTGTATTCTCCATCCTGACTAACCTGGAATGTGGCCCAAATTACATTTACCTTGGGCAGATCTAGAACTTTCAAGACTCTGTTAGGTTTATTTTTGCTTCCTTCCCCTTTTGCAATGCTGTTTCCCTGCTTACCTAACATACTTCAGATCATTTTCCTGAACCTTGCATGGGTACCCCACCTCTGTGAGACCTGCTCTGAGTCCCTCTAGCCCTTCTCCTGTAGGTTTACCCATTCATTCGTCCATTCAGCCATTTTCACTGAGTTTACATCATGTGCTAGGTGAACAAAATCAATAAGGTTCCTGTTTCATGAAGCTTGTGATCCAAGAAGGGAATTAAACAGTCCCAACTTCTTTTCCTTTTTTCTGAACTCTGTCAATAAGGCCTGATAATGTTATTTCTAATGTATGTATGAATATCCAAACCAGCATTCTCTACTGTCATCTCACCATTTCAAACTCGCAGTATTTCTCATCTAGATATTGTAAGAGTTTGATGGGGTTTTCTTTTTTCTTTCGTTGACTTTCTTTCTGTTTTGGTTATCATCACTGTTCACTTATCACTATAACATCACAAGTTTGTTTTTGCCGAGAGTCGTTCTGTGGGCTGTACCCTCTGTCAGCCTTGCCCTTTCCTCTCAGGTTTGTATGGAAATTTCCTTAATCATTGAGGCTTCAGATTAAATTTCATCTTTTCAGAGAGGCCTTGCCTTGCCTTTCCTTGGTCTTTTAAACCTCACAATCCAGGGAGAAAACTTGGTCTTTGATAGCTATACTTTTTGTTAAGGACTCAGCTGTCAGCCAGATTGCTCTCTTTGAAGATACTGTGTATTTTTTCCTTCTATCTGCTTTTAACATTGTCTTTGCCTTTAGTTTTCAACAGTTTTATTATGATGGGCTTTGCTGAAGTTCACTTGCATTTGTCTATCAGTAAATTCATAGGGTTTCTTGTATCTGTGGCTTTATGCTTTTCAATAGTTTGGGGAAAGTCTCTTCAAATATTTCTTTAGTGCACTCATGCTATTTTTCTCTTTATGTAGCTATAAATACTATATATATATATATATATAATTTATTATGTAGTATTTATTATTCTTATACACTGAAAGGACATTTGAACACTATGACCTTATATTCTATTTAATATATGTGTGTATATGTGTGTGATATGTGTATGTTTATTTCATTTGATTTATACACACACACATACACACACACACACACATACACAATGATTTACAATGTACCAAGTATATCTTATTATCTTATCCCCTTTTTCTTTTATATTCATTTTGTATTTCTTTTAGTTTCTGTGCTTCATTATAAATATTTCTTTTTTTTTTTTTTTTTTTGGTGGTACTGGGGTTCCTGGAAGCCCTTCTACCTCCGGGCTACACTCCCAGACCTATTTTTACATGTTTATTTGGAAACAGGGTCTCCTAAGCCAGCGCGCACGGCTGGCTTCGAACCTGCGCGATCCTCCTGTCTCTGCCTCCCAAGCGCGGGGATTACAAGCGTGCGCCACCACGCCCGGCCATTATAAATATTTCTATTGCCCTACATTCTGGTTTATTATTTATCTCTTCAGCTACATCCAATCTACCCCCTAATTCATTTATTAAATTTAAAATTTTATTTAATGTATATTTCAGTTTAGAATTTTCTTCTTATTCTTTTTTATGTATTTTAGTTTTATGTTGAAATCCCCCCATCTTGTTATCAATTTTATTTATTTAACACTGTGAGCTGAGTGCAGTGACTCATGCCTGTAATCCTAGTATTTGGGAGGCTTTCACAGGAGGATCTCAGGTTTGTGGCCAGCCTCAACAACCTTGTGACGCCCTCTGCAATTTAGTTATAACCTACTTCAAAATAAAAAATAAGCCGGGCTTGGTGATGCATGCTTGTAATCCCAGCATTTGGGAGGCTGAGACAGGAGGATCGCAGTTCATGGACAGCTTCAGCTACTTAGTGAGGTTCTTTGCAACTCAGTGAGACCCTGTTTCAAAATAAAGAATACAAAATAGGGCTGGGGTTTAGCTCAGAGGTAAACTGCCCCTGGGTCCCATCCCAGTACCACAAAAATAAATAAAATAAAATAAAGCTGGGGGTGTAGCTCAGAGGTAAAATACCTCTGAGTTCAATCTCAAGTACCACAAAAATAATGAAATAGATAAAGTCTCTGTCTGATAAATCCAGGATTTATATAATATCAGTATCCTCTATGGATCTTTTTTGTTGTGTAATTTTTTTTTTTTTTGGTCTTTTGGCTTATCTCTTGGTAAGCTAGGAAATTTTAAATGAATACTAGATCTAATACTATAAAAATTAATGATTATTTGAAGCTCTTCTTGATGTTATCTTTCTTCATAGATGATAATGCCAGGCAGTTAAGCTAGGAAAATCACCCTAATCCAGCTGAACTAAACTGTGTTAGTTTTGTGAGAGCGGATTTATGCCATGATATCCTTTATTCTTCAAGTATCACCCCTTACATAATTCATAACAGGAGTAATGCCCAGTGTTTCTTAGTACTCTTCCTTATCAATCCCTACACTCCTATTGTATCCCATGCTGGCTAAAAACCATCTTCTGCAATTTATGAGCTGGAAAATGCTTTGAAAAAAAAAGAAGAAAACTGCATTTTTACCTTATCACTTCTCTTTATACTTTTGTGTACTATGGCCTTTGGGTACTAATACCTTGTTGCCATGGTAGCTCTCCTGTTCATTGAAACAGATTTGCTTTAAAAAGTATATTGTTCATTTCTCCTTACAATTGTTCTTTATGGAGAATTTGCCTCATATAAATGAATTGTTCCTAGTAGCAAAAAAATGCCTACTTTTGAATGTATACTTTTTATTAATCATTTAATGGTTAACCAGAGGCCCTATTATTTTCTCATAGCATTCTCATATTTTCCCTTCACAGAATCCTCCACAATTTGTAATTAATTATTTTTACATTTCTTTGCTTGATGCCCGTCTGCCCCTTAGGCTGTAAGTATATTGGGCTAGCAGAAATCTGTTTTGTTCCCCCATTGAGTCCTTGCTATCTAGCCCAGATCAGGCACTCAATAAATATTTTTAATGAATGAGTGTGGGCTCTTGAGCTAAGGATTTTATATACTTCGTGTAATTGAATTCTTACCATAACCATATGTGGCAGGTATTGCTATCCAGTTTTAGAGAAGAAACAACAGAAAATGAGATAGGTGAGTAATCCCCAAGGATACATTAAATGTTCTGTAAATTGCTTGCCAGCCACCTAATCATTATGCTTTTGCAAACTACACATGCAGATAGCTTTTTATTTTTTTGATATGTAGGCTATTAAAGTATCCTTCAGCTTCTCTTTTTTATTTTCTTCTTTCTCTTTTTTTTAGTATTTCACATATTGCTTTTTGAGGACTTCAAGTTTCATGAGAATTTGATTTGTGAGTGAACTGAAAAAATAAAGGACAATGAAACACATTAGCTGAACTGTGTGCTCCAGTGCACGAAGAAAGAGGAATGTACCCTTTTGATTCCATAGTGGACAGCTTTGGCTCTGGGCACAGTCATTTCACTTTTTTTAAATATATATTTTATTTTAAATTATACTTTATATTTTAGAACAGCTGTAGATTCACAACAAAATGGGCAGAAAGTACAGAGTGTTCCTACATGTCCCCTCCCCACAGTGGCACATTTGTTACCATTGAGAAACCCACATTGGCTCATTCATTTTTATCCCCCTGTGTGAAACCATCTGGGATTGTGGGTTTGCCCAGTTTCAGCTACCTTGTGTGAAGAGTCCTCTTTTGACCTGCAGTTAAAATATAAAGTCTCTGCTTCTTGGTCAGCATTTATTCAGTTCTTATCTGCTACCATAAAGTTCACTTACCCCTGAACTTTGATCACTCTAGCACATTTCAGTGTTTGCATGCTCAAAACCAGGTAATCAACTTTAATATTACATTCTTAAAGGAAATCAGGGATAATCTCGAAACCATAAATGCTCACATTGTCACATAGAGTCTGAAAATCTTTGTGATGCTGCTCACACAGGGTGCTCTCCCCTCCTGCCCACCCGGCTAAGGTCTGGCTCACAGCCATGGCATCTGTGAAGCCTGTTCTAACAAGCTAATTTTTCCCCTCTCTGGCACCATATCTGGCATCAAACTTTCCCAGGGAAAGTCATTAACCCTCTCTGAGCTTTGGTTCCCTCATTTGAAAGTGTGGACTAAAACACTTCCAGAGAGCCCACAAGATAATTTAAATAGGCTCCAATGTGTCCCCTGAGGTGCTCAGTAGGTTCACAATAAACATCAGTGCCTCCTCTCTCCTTGCTTGTGCAGGAACATTTGTGTGGAAGACAGGTGCACAACTGAGAACAATATCTCAATGATAGCAAGTCCTTTCTGGGTTTGTAAAGAAAGGGAACTAAAAAGAAGCTGGAGAGGAGAAGCTAAAGGATGGTGGAGATGATAGTGAAAAAAAAAAAAAAAGATGTGGGGATGGGGCTCTATCTTGCCCAGGGATAGCTTATTAATCTCTGTCCATGTATGGAGAAAGGGATAAAAATGGAGTGCAAAATGATTGCTCATCCAGCTAGATAGAAAGATGCGTATCTAAGCAGAGATTCTGTTTCCTGCTGCAGTATAAAGAGGACATGGACTGGATTTGGACAGACACTAAGGAGGAAGGGAATGATTTCTGAGAGGGAGAATGCAGAGGGAGCCATAACTCTAGTTTAAAGTGTTTTGGTACTATTGCCGAACAATGAGACAATGAGCAAGCCCATCTGGAAAGTCAGGAGGGGCCTGATAGTAAGGCACATTGAATATCTGTTGGAGGAGGATGAAATTTATCCTGCCATCAGTGAGGAGCTCTCAGAGAAACTCTGAGTGGGCACATTACATGATGACTAAGATACTTGAGCAGCACAGACTTCAGGGAAAAGGAGTCTGTAGGCTAGAGAACAAATATCAAGTTCTTACAGTTTGTCCTGGTATGAGCTGATGGGGTCTTGTCATCAGTGGCCACAGTGGAACAGAAGAGATTTGAGGTCTACATTATTTCTGTGAATTTTGCTTCTTTTTACCCTATTCTCATACCATTACATGCAGACACAAGTGTTTAAATATGTTTTTATAAAATAATAAGCATAAAAATCCATTTAAAAGGTGATAATAAAATGAATGTAATTCTGAGGGTTTACGTAAAAGCATTGTAAGGGAATGAATTGGCAAACCTGCTCCAATACCCAAAATCAAAGAGGGATCCAGAGTGAAATGCAATTAGGTATAAAGAATATAAAGACCATGAAAACTGGTGCTATTCAGCTGGGCATGGTGGCACACACATGTCATCCCAGTACTTGGGAGTCTGAGACAGGAGGATCAAAGGTTCACAGCCAGCCTCAGCAACTTGTGAGGCCCTGTGCAACTTAGTGAGACCCTGTTTTCAAAATAAAGAATAAAACAGGGCTGAGGGTTTAGCTTGGAGGTAGTATGTCTCTAGGTTCAATCTCCAGTACCAAAACAAAACATAACAAAACAAAACAAAACAAAACAAAACAAAACAAAACAAAACTGGCTCTATTCCATTTAGGAAGCAAAGGGCACAACTAAGACAACCATTATTATTTCTCTAGAAAGCGAGCTCAGAATAGGCAGAAAAAGGACAAGGCTGAGTTTATTGTCTCAAACTGGGCAAGGCTGTCATGGACCATAAAGTAACATGGTGAGAGCACTGGTCATGGCACTCTCATGTCAGAACTGGAGCTGGGAAACCTCCTACACTCTTCATCATTGCTCAAGGAACCAGGTCCTGGACTCATGCCCACACTGTGAACCAAACAGAGAAGTGTCCATGGGCATCCAGCTGGAGAGCTACAGGTAGACTGTGTTGGGTGCTTCCCATACAGAAGAGCATCCAAAGGCGATCACCCACTTTGAGGGGAAGGTAGATGGCTCTGAGAGCAAAAGTTGTGTTACTGGACTTAAGAGAGCTCTCAGGTGAGGAAGGTGAAAGCAGGAGGCTCAATCAGATCAGGAGTGCAGGCAGTTTCCATCAGGGAGCCTCTCCCACAAAGCGTGTTTATACTTAGCCTTCCTCTCTGCATACCAGCGAGGATCAAGGATGTCTCTCCATTTATTTGAGCTACAAGGGCAGCTTTGAAGGATAGTCGTCAGGAAGATTACTGACTATGGGAAACTGAGCTGTGTCCCCTGAAAAGATCCACTGAAATCCTAACTCAACACCCTTGTGAATGAGGCTCTATTTGGATTAATAGTCTCATAAATATGAGATCCTTTTAGATAAGGGGACATCACTTCCAAAGACAGGTACCTACAAGAGAGAAATTCAGAAAGATACACAGCAAAAGAAGAAGGTCGTGTGAAGATGGAAGTAGAGACTGGAGTAACACACATACAAGCCAAGGGACCACAAGGATTGTCAGCCATCAGAAGCTGGAGAAAGGCAGGAATGCTTCTATCCCCAGAGGGCAGGGCAGAGAGAAAGAAAGATAGAGAGGATATCTCTGCCAACACCTTGATTTTGGACTTGTAGTCGTAGAACTGTGAGACAACAGATTTGTTTTCTAAAGCCACCCAGTTTGTGGTTACAGCAGAAATAGGAAGCTAATGCCCTGGCACTCTGTTCCTACAACAGAGAGACACAGGTGTGATGTCAGGGAAGCACCTGAGGCCCTGGGCCTGATGGTGAGTCCTGCGCTCCCCTGCAGTGGGACTCTCACACTGCCAGTGGAGTACCTCCTTTTACCTAGATGAATACGGCGGCTGGAGCTCTCAGTTGTGCATTTCATGTAGAGGTACAGTCCTACCAACCAGTACTTCTTGTTGCTTAGAAGATAGTGGTCCTTGAACCCTGCGCTAGGACTGTTTCGAAAGCTCTCCAAACACTGGCCCAGGATACTGATGGAATTAAGAGAGGAGTAGAAGGGATGTTAAATGGGATGTGACTAGAAGCCAGGTTTCCATAGTTCCAGACACCCATGCAAAGATGAGGGAGACATAAGGAAATCCCCCAAAAAAGTCTCAGAAAATGTAGAGAAGCTCTAGTGTGGGTCCGACTGATATATCTAAGATCTCCTTTAGTCTTTGGGTTTTTGCACTTTATAGAAACTGCCAAGGAGGAGAGGGTATCACCCTGATCCCAAACTAGTGTTGCATTCTGGAATTAATTAGATCACAGAGTAGCTCTCAATGCAGCATGGAATTGGAGCTGTGCTTTGCGTAGTGGTAATAGGTTTATGTTGGCTTATCCCACAGTCTTCTCTAGCATCGAGTCTCATCACATACACTGAGAAGGGCAAGGGAGGGTCCCACTTAGTAAGTTAATAACCGGCCCACTTGGGGACTTAGTCCCGACATTATTCTCTTTAGGCCAAATATCAGTTCTCAAGAGAACCGTGAAGATCCACTGCCATTTGCTGGAACCCTTTCTGTGCCAAGCCGTAAGTGCTCTTCTGTTATTATCTCACCTAATTGTCACCACTGAAGTGCATTTGGGGTTTGTGCTTAGTCCTATTTTATATATGAAAACTGCAGAACTGAGAGATCCGAAGTAAGTAGCCCAAGATCCTAAGTGGTAGAGCCAGGGCTGAAACCCAGCTGTATCTCCCTCCAAGAATCTATGTTTGCCCTGTTCTGACATTTGATATTATGAAACATAATGCTTACCACAGGGAAAAAAGATACCTTTCTGCAGTGTCTGTGCTTGTGTATTGTTGGCCTCATTTGACTCTGGGTTTCTGGTCCCAAACACCACTCTCCTCCCACTCCGCAGCTGCCTCTACCCCGCTCATGCCTTCTTGGGAAAAGCTCTGTGGTGTGGCTGGTAAGCCTTCGGGATTGCATGTTTCTGTTGAGAAAAAAAAAAAAAAAAGTCTCTGCGTTTAGGAATTCAGTTGTGCTCAGACTGAGCGATTTGGCCTGAATGTAAAGAAGGGAAGTCCAAGTCTCCAAAATCTCGAGAAGGAGGAGTTTCTGGAGCTCTGCCAGGTGACCTTTCAACAACAAACACCCCTTTGTTGAGGCAAGGGACAGAATCTCTGCTCCTTTGCTGAAGTTGCCCCTGCACTTAAAAAACCATTTTCCCATTTGTCTCTTCTTCAGCAACTGATGGACATTTGGCAAGTCTCAAGTCAGGAATTGTCCCTCCAGGAAAACCGCCCTCCCGCCTCCTGTCTGCTCTAGGGCCCCTCCCTGTGTCCTTACTGCACCAGCAGTTCCCTCCTTTATCATGCTTGCCCTTTAAGCGACTTCTCACCTGCTAACCTGTGAGCTACTGGAATTCAGAAGCACTCCGACTCCTCTAGGAATCCCTATAATGCTGTAAACCTTTAGCAAGCATTAAGAAAATACAGATGCATGAAGTCTTCATGGGAAGTATGAGTAGGGTTTCAATCTGGAGTACAGAGAGGACAAGACACCGCCCACCCCAGATTCCAGAAGCTTCTCCCATTCTCTCCTTACTCTGCAGAGATTGAACCTGTCACAGCCACTCACAGAGATGACCCCAGCAGCTCCTTGATCTGTATCCATGTTGCTTCTAGAAATCTGAGAGCTGAGGGCCCTGGGCTGATGGGTTCCCAGGAGGCAGGAAGAAAAGCATTGCCTCGGAGTCCCACTTAACATTTATTTCAGGTATTTATGGCTAAAGGTGCTCGTGACTGAAGAAACAAGGATCTGAAGACGCTTCCTTCACATTCCATAGTATATCCACCCATGTGACCCCCTTGAGTTAACCCTAGTATTTCAGAAGCAGAGTTCAGAGGTAGCTTGGAATACTTATTAAAGCCAGCTCTGAGCAGACACAGCACAGTCTGAGAAGGCAGACGCTGGGGACAGAAGTGTGTCTCCCTATAACCATGTAACAAAAGCTAAGTGTGTATAGGGTGGCCTGCCCTTGACTAGCCAGGCTCTAGTCTACTCTCAGCCACATGTCTCTTCTGTGCCAACCCCTAGGGCTTGGAGGGCACCCAGGAAATGCTGCTACCATCAAGTCTTGGCCATTTTCCTTCTAGCACTCCCACCTGCAAGCCGGCTCAGGGAGGTGAAGGAGCCACCTCCTCACATGGTTTCCGAGTCCCCATTAAGTGCTGCTGCCCTGGGTTCCCTTTTCTTCTTCTGAGGGCTATCCACATCTACCCTTTACCCGAGAATCACTAAATAGTATGCGAAACAACCTGGGAACAGGGGTTGGTGGCCAGACCTGAAGATTAAGGTTCTTCATCTTGTTCCTACATGAGTTAGTTGTTATCTCTGGACACTATTTTCTTCAAATGCAATGAAGACAAAAGTCTCTACATTTCATATTGCTATGATGGTGAAAGCTATGGTCTTCCACCTGGATGCACATCATCATTCCCTGGGGAGACTTAAAAAATGCCGAAATTTAGGCTCCGTCTAGATCAATTGAGTCGGAATCTCTGAAGGGCAGACCTAGGAGTCAATATCTTACAGCTCCCCAGGTGACTCACAAGGGCACCTGAAGCTGTGGTCGCTGGTTTAGAGATGAGGTACATAACCTGGAAGACATGCTGCTTTCAGAATATAATATACCACCAATGCACAGTATCGCTGTTAGTTATAATACACTGCCAACAAATATTATCACTGCTATTAATACTATTACTGCCCTTAATCTTCTTCCAAGAAAGGAATTCTGGTTATGTGAAAGAGATATCCAAACTGTAAATAACAAGTGTGAATGATCGATCACCATTAGCCTCTAAGCTGCTCTGTGAGATAACAATAAGTGGCTTGAAACAGTCATCTCTAAGGACCCCAGATTTCTAAACTATGCACATGGGCTCACTCACGTCCTCACGGTGTGACCTCCCTCTGGGCACGCTTCATTCCAGCCTGGGGTTGTGCCAACAGAAACATTTCCAGTTGAAGCCCAGTGCTCTCATTTCCAGGACTGATGGTCTCCTGGGAGACAGCTGTCAACCTTTGCATCCCAAGTTACCTTTGCTCTGCAGTAAACAGATGAATCAGGTGCAGTCCCAGAAGGTCAACTAACCAGAAGCCCTGGCCTGGTGACTTAGGCTGTGGAGACAATGGCCTTGGTGCCAGTGAAAGAGTCATAAAGTTGGGTTTGACAGTCTTTAAAGTTATTTTTTCTTTGCTGATTGTTTGTCTAGAGGGACTGGTATACAGCTATTTCTGGCAGGTTTGGGGCCCTGCAATGATAAGTTTAATTAGGGTGAAGTAGGGCAAATAGTCCTTTATTATTGTAGGCAATAGGCCCAAGAGATTAGTACAGATAATTGGCATCAGTTGACAACCCCAAGCTCGATTTCAGCTAGAAGTTCCCTTCTTTTCCCAAACTAAATATGGAGGAAAGCGCTACCTTCAGTTTTAAGCCAAATATCTAAAAAATCTCTGGAATCTATCCACTTGTTTGCCTCCCAAACACCCAAATTGAAGCCAGAATTATTAAAAGTTGATGCTGCCTGTGTGAAGACCACAGTCTCTTACTAGGATCCCCACAGAGCAGCCAGGATGTTTTTTTCTCATCTCCCATTGGGTCACTTCTCTCCCCAACTTGCAGCCCCTCTATGATTCCCCACCACCTTTTGATGTGACCTCCAAGCCTCAGTCAGACCTGGCAGCCATCCGTCTTTCCACCTTATCTTGCTATAGACAGATGGCATGTCTCCCTGTCTCCCTCCTCTCAGCTCCAGACTTCATTGACTTCCAGATTTTGGAATTACATCTCCCACCTTCTTGAGGCACCTTCTCTAGTGTAGCTAACTCACAGAAGCCTTCAGCTTCAACCTTACTTTCCTAGGGAAGCCTTTCTTTCTTCTCCCTATGAGCTCCTGATTACTAAGCCCCTCACATGCTGAGTTTCCCATCCTAATATGTCTGTCGTTATCACTGCCCTTCGTCTAACCAGAATTTAAGTTCCATGAAGTTCCCTATTTATACCCCCACCGATTTATGTTTTCTGCACCAAGGCAGTGAATGAATTTCTAATGAAACCCCAAAATCCTTACCAAAGGCATGGAAAAGCCATGGAGTTAACCAAGGAGGAGAATATTATGCAGAGAACAAGCACAACAATTTTGCTGACCCTTCACATGGCAATGAAGCTCTGAAGAGTTGTCCACGTTATGTAAGATCCACAATAATTTGGGTACAATCCCTATAATATCTAAACTATAATACTAGAAAATTTTGCTGTATTGGGGATTGAACCCAGGGTCATTCTACTTTTGAGCCACATCCCCAGCCCTATTTTTTTTTTCTTATTTTTTTGAAACATGGCCTTACTAAGTAGCTGAGATTGGCTGTGAACCTGTCATCCTCCAGTCTCAGCCTCCAAAGTACTTGTATTACAAGCATGTGCCTCCACGCCAGGCTAATACTAGATATTTTACCTGTATGAAATGTGCATTTTTCAGCCAGGCGTGGTGTCGCACGCTTGTAATCCCAGCACTTGGGAGACAGAGACAGGAGGATCGCGCACGTTCGAAGCCAGCTGTGCTGGCTTAAGAGACCCTGTTTCCAAATAAAAAAGGTATAAAATAGGTCTGGGTGTGTAGCCCAGAGGTAGAAGGGATTCCAGAAACCCCAGTGCCACCAACCAAAAAAAAAAATGTACATTTTTCTGGCAACTAATTTTTTTCAAAGAATTTTTTTTTTTTTTGCTAGACTATTGAAGAGGTGCACTCAGAAGGGGCATTAGGACTGACAATCACTTACAGCATGCCAGTCCTAACAATCCTATGAGATAGACATCTATTATTACTCCCATTTTGTGAATAAGGAAACTGAAAGGTGTAGGAAATTAAGAAATTTGTTTGGCTCCAATTTTTAGTTAAAACCATTTGAAACCAGGCAGTCATTCCAGAGCAGGTATACATTACATGTGTCCCTGTTGAACTGTCTATTACCTTCCAGAATTTATATTTTCCCACATTTACAAAAAAATATGACAGACTGAAGAAATGCCATAGGTTCTACTCCTCCTCTCAAGAGGTGAGAAATTAATACTTCAGAACATGAAAGGGTGGGGACTTGTTTTCTCACCTCCATGGATTGTTTCATAGAGTTGATTATATTATCTGTGACTAAGTAATTGTAGCTATGAGGAGATAGAAAAGCGTTTGCTTATAGATGGTATAGTGTCTGACTTCATAGAAAGGACCCTGAGCACGTCCCACGCATTTTGTGACCCAGAATTGTATTGATCTGAAAGAGCTCTGGGCCTTTGGGGAAGCTGTTATCTGTTGATATAGCCATACATTCTCTTGGCACGTGGATCCAAGGAGCTTCACAGCATCTGGCTGTTTCCATGCCAGCCTCCTGGCCCGTAGAATTTGCACAATGACTGACTATCCAGTCTCAACAAAGAACATAATGAAAATGTTATTATAGACCTTTCTACTTTAATCAAACTTTCCTACAAGAGGCATCTGCTGTTTTTTTTTTTCAAGTTTGTTTTTCGAGTACAGCTACATCTGCGTACTCAAGAACAGTGAGTCAAATTGCGGGCCACAGCGGAGAAATCCCAGTACTGTACTCACTGGGACTTGACCCAGTGGGAGAGGGGCGGTGGCAGTGATATCACACCATAGGAGAACGTGCAACCTGGCACCCCCCACAGTCTAAAGCAGCCTCTATCGACTCTCTGGGTCGGAGACTCTGTGATATAACCCAGTAAAGGAGTAGTGGGGTCTGAGATACTACTGACTCGAGATCCAGAGCACCTTAAATGAAGTCATAGTGACCCAAGGGAAGAACCCAGAGAAGGCACAAACTTCCGAAATCATGGGAAAGAGGAATAATACTGGAGCAATGAATGCTCACAACCCCACAACATCAGAACCCGATAAAACAGAAAATCAGAGATTTCTAGAAGATCAAATCAGGAAAATAACTGTAGAAATAATAGAGGTGCTTCGAAAAGAACTCAGAGAGAGCCAAAAAGAGATAAAGGATGCAATTAATGAAGTAAAGGCCTCAATTCAAAGCAAAAACAACCGATTAGAACACATGGAGAACAGAATCTCGCTCTTAGAAGATGAGCAATCCAAAAATGAACGCATAGTTTCTAATCTAGAAAAAAATATCCGACAGCAGGAATCTGATATTGAAGTAATATGGGCCCATTTTAAGAGAGCTAACCTAAGAATAATTGGAATAGAGGAGGGAAAAGAAAGTGAAACCAAAGGGATCAACAATCTCTTCAAGGAAGTAATAGCAGAAAATTTTCCAGACATAGAGCAAGAGGTCGATACGCAGGTCCAGGAAACTTATAGAACTCCCTTTAGACAGGATCGGAGAAGAGGATCCCCACACCACATAATTGTCAAAATGACCAATGTGGAAGCCAAGCAGAGAATCTTAAAGGCAACAAAAGCAAAGGGCCAAGTGATATTCAGAGGCAAACCAATTAGAATCACTCCAGACTTCCCAAACCAAGTTATGAGAGCCAGAAGGGCTTGGAGTAACATATTCCCAATTTTGAAAGAAAACAACTTCCAGCCAAAAATTTCCTACCCAGCAAAACTTTCTATCAAATTAGATGGAGAAATAAGAAGCTTCCATGACAAACAGAAACTGAAGGAATTTATGTCTTCAAAACCAGCACTAAAGAAAATACTCAAAGAGATTAACTACAAAGAAGAAATAGGTAACACACACCAGAACCAGAGAAACAAGATTAGCTGTCCAACAGACAACTAAGATTGGTTATCTGTGGAGATTCATTATTTATGTTAGTCTTTTACCTATCTCTAAAGGGTATTGTTTGCCTTTATTGTTGTTAATTTTTAGGATTTCTAGTTGGAATATTAATATACCTTCAGATATAGCATTTGGAAATATTTTATCCCATTCTATTAGTAACTGTTAACTCTGTTTACATAGTCTTTGGATATACAATATGTTTTTTATTTTTTAGGGAGTTTGTATACTCTTCTGTTGCCTGTGCCATTGAAATCATAACCAAGAAATCACTGCCAATTTCAATGCTGTGAGGTTTTATGACCCAGATTTTCTCCTAAAAGTTTATAGTCTTAAGATTTATATTTAGGTCTTTTATCTATTTTGAGTTAATACTTGTATATGGGATTAGGTAAGGGTCCAATTTTATTCTTTTCCATGTAATTATTATTTTTCAACAATATTTAGTTAAAAGACTATTATTCCCACCACCAAATGTTCGTGGAAACCTTGTCAAAAATAACTTGACAATATAGGGAAGAATTTAGCTCTAGGCTTTTATTTAACTCCAATGGTTTATATATCTGCCTTTAGAATAGTACTACACTGTTTCAATTATTGTAGCTTTATATGGTTTGAAATCAGAAAATATACATCTTCTAGCTTTGTTCTTTTTCAAGATCATTGTGGGTACCTAGAGTCCATATTCCATATTAGGATAGATTTTTTTTTCTGAAAAATAAATATATGAATATATGATAGTTTCACCTAAAAAATAGAAAAAATAGATTCTCTGATAAGAAAGAAAGCAAAAAGAAATATTGGAATGTTATCTTTAAGTCATCAAAAGCTTGGTATCAGACAAATGAAACTGTTATGTGAGATTATCATTTTTAATTTTTGATAAATTGCTATAATACTAGATGTCAATCACTAAGCCAAGCATGGGAGGGAGGGATAGGGAGAGAATGGGGTGGGGATCGGGTGGGGGCTGACTGGGCAATGTGTGCATGTATGTCTACAAAATATGTATCCCACTATGATGTATGAATACAGTGCACCAATAAAAAAAAGAAAATAAAAAATAAAAAATCAAGTTTGTTTTTCAAGTACCTCTTTATAATTAGTGTATATCCACTGAGCAGGATCATTGGCCTACTAATTGTTAAAAATACATAAAGCTGGGTGTGATGGCAAACACCTGTAATCCCAGTATTTGTGAGCCTAAAACAGGAGGATTTCAGGTTCAAAGTCAGCCTCAGGAATTTAATGAGGCTTTTAGCAACTTAGCAAGACCCTGTTTCTAAATAAAAAGTAAAACAGGGCTGGGGGTATAGCACAGAGGTAGAAGGCTCCTGGGTTCCAACCCAGTCTCTCTTGCTCTCTCTCTCTCTCTTTCTCTCTCTCTCTCTCACACACACACACACACACATACACACACACACACACACACACACACACACACACACACACACACACTCCAAGAGCTCAGCTGTCAATAGTATTGCAATCATTACTATTTATTGGTTCGATGTCTTCTTCTTTATGTTTGTGTTCCTGCGTTATTAGAGTCATAGTGACTTTCAGTTACATGATCATTTTCTGAATCTCTAAATTTGGTGACAATTCCATTATGATTAGCTCTTTCCCAACTTATTGAACTTGAAAACTAAATTATTCTATTCAGATACTAAAAAATTCTATGGAATATTTCCTCCTTTTGATATTAACATACTTTTATGAAGTGTTGGGCACTTCATATGCACTTTCTTATCCAATTTTTGCAACATCCGTCGTTTTCACTATTCTTGTGCCCATTTTATATACAGGACTATTGAATCAACTCTTCATAACTGTGGCAAAATACTTGAGGAACTTAAAGGAGGAAAGATTTATTTTTGGTTCATGGTTTCAGAGGTTTCAGCCCATAGTCATTTGGCTCTATTGTTTCTGGACTTGTGATGAAGCAGACTATTAAGGCAGGGAGGGTATGCAGGGGCAAAGCTGTCCATCTTATGACAGCCATAAAGCAGAGAGAGGGAGAAAGGGGGGATGGGGATAAAACATGTCCTTCAAAGCTATGCCCTAGTGACCTACTTCTTCAAACTAGGTCCTACTTCCTGGAAATATTACCACCTCACAATAGTCCATTAAGCTATGAATTCATCAAAAGATTGATCTAATGATCTAATGATCTGATCACTTCTCCAAGACCCCACCTCCTACTTCTGCTGTATTTTGGCCCTAACCTTCAACACATAAGCTTTTGTGCAACATTTTAGAGCCAAACTAGGACATTTTTTAAGTGACCAACTTATCAAATGTCTCATAACTAATAGTTAACAGGTTTGAGTTATAAATTCAGGCAACTGAGTTTCAAACTTAACTACCATGTTGTAATATTCCATTCTACTCTTTTATACTGTGTTTGAGTCTTTTTGTTTGTCATGGTTTTAGCCATGACTACTTAGTTGCTTGTATATCAAAATTATGGTCCCAATTAATTAGAATATATATATATATATATATATATATATATATATATATATGTAATTTTTTTTTTGGTGGTACTGGGGTTCCTGGAAGCCCTTCTACCTCCGGGCTACACTCCCAGACCTATTTTTACATTTTCATTTTTGGAAACAGGGTCTCCTAAGACAGCGCACGCGGCTGGCTTCGAACCTGCGCGATCCTCCTGTCTCCGCCTCCCAAGCGCGGGGATTACAAGCCTGCGCCACCACGCCCGGCGGTTTAGAATATATTTTTAACATCACTTAATTTCAACCACACTTATTCTTCCCAACCCCAACATATACAGCCATGCACACATACACACTGAATTCACTTGTGAACTTTGGTGCATTTTTCTTTTCATAGGACCAAAACATTCTCTTTCTCAAATATGATCGCCTTAGTAATTTTTTTCAAGGGGATTTAGAATGAATTGCTCATCAGTCTCTTTGGAAATGGCAGGGGGGGTGGGGAGAGGGAAACAGTATCCCTGGTAAATATGAAATTACAGAGAAGGAATGTACAGGATCTGGGCAACTGGACAGGATGGTGCTTGTCTCTTCAAATAGGTTGAAGAGTAATGCCTGAAATGTCTTTGGTTTGATTTCATTTTGCCTTGAAAAATAACCACATGACACTTTGGGTTGGTTCAACACATCCTATGGGATCTCTGGAAGCAGAAAGAGTTCAGAATTTCTCTTCTAAGATAATATCAGGCTGTGGCAATACCTAGATTGTTGTTTACAACTCAGCAAGCCATAAGCAGTGGCGGCCAGAGGAGTAGGCCAGCCTTGACCTCACCACGTACTCGTCTTGTGACCCAGGGCACATTACAATCTTTTTAAATTTTGCTCTTTATGTCTTCAAAATGAACCTGACAGTATTTGAAGTTTACATGGACTGTTCTAAGGGTTAAATGAAATACTAGGGGAAAGCTGCCAAGCATGTGGCTAGCACACAGTATGCATGCACTAAATGTGGAATCTAGACCTAAAGCATTGTTGAAACCAACTTAAGAACACTTCAGAAAGGTCTAAATGTTTTTCCTCTAAAATAGTATGGTAACATGAATACATTACTAGATCTCAGATGCCCAAACTTCCAGTTTATATAGAAAAAATGAACATTCAGTCAGTCACGTTCCAATGGATCAGCAAAAAACTAAAAGAAAAAATAAAGCCAGTTGGTGTGGCTCAAGACTATAATCTCAGTGCTTGAAAGGCAGAAACAGGAGGATTGCAGGTTCAAGACCAGCCTCAGAAACTTAGCAAGACCTTCAGAGACCCTTAGCAAGTGGGTTGTAGCTTGGAGGTAGAATAATCCTGGGTTCAATACCTAATACAGGGAAGAGAGAGAGAGAGAGAGAGAGAGAGAGAGAGAGAGAGAGAGAGAAGAAGAAAAGAAGGAGGAAGAGGAGGAGAAGGAGGAGGAGGAAGAAGAGGAGGAGAGAAACTGAATGAAAAATAAGATATTTGAAACCTGTCAGAGACAAAAGGAGATGGTCTCTAAGAATCATTTTTTTCCCTCTAGATCTTAGACTCAGGGAATAAATAAACTCTTCTTTTTAAAAATTAATTTGGCTAACCTTTAAAAGATTGGACAAGGTACAGTTAACAGGAGTAAGGAGAGATAAAGGCTAACAAACATTTGATGACAGGAAAAAAATATAAATCATAGAAATGAGAACAAAATAAAATCTACCCCCCCCCCTTAGGACAGTGACTTTTATGTGGATAGAACCCAGAGAAAACACTTTAACAATACTGTTTGCTGAATAGAATTCCTGTAACTAAAGCAAAACCATTATTTTCTTGGGCCCTCTACCAAGGTACAGAAATAATTTTGTTATTACAGGTTTCATTTTCTAGAGATGATTTTGTGAGATGATTTCATGAATGTCCATTTTTGTCTTTTAAAGATAAATGTTGATGAATACTCTGAGGAATTGACTATACCTTCAGGGTATGTGTAAGTCTCAGACTCAAAACCTGAGTAATCTGTTTCTTTTATACCTAAAACATGGAATCTCTCCTACATGTCTGTCCTAATCTATAGAAACAAAAATTTACTTTCTCTCTTGCTTGGTGGTGTAGTGAGAGCAAGACACTTGATCTTCCAGTCATTTGCCTTCTTTCCCTTCCCAGAAGCACTGAGGCTCCCTTTAGAAACCCACCAAGAGAACCCCTACTCCCTGTCTTCCAAGCTTCCAAAGGGCTTATTTTTGTTGTTAGGGGCTCCAAATTCACTAGGAGAAGGTGAAAGATGATTCTGCACCTACACAGCTCCTAAGCTTCTTAAGAATTGTTGACTTATGAAGAACTGGGATTGTGATGTTCTGTGACAGTGAAAAAGACCCATGATCAGTTATTTTAACTGGCAGAGCAGTGCTGACCCATATCCCAGTCAACTGCTTGAAACGGCTTAAACTTCCTTCGCCTTTGCCTGTCTAAATATTGCAGGAGATGCCGGGTTCTGAGTTAGGTGTCATTTTACCTTTAGGGGAAAAAAAGAAAAGAAAAGAAGTGCCTAAAATCTCCTCTGGCTTCCCTTAATTCATGAAGTATTAGCTGAGTGCATTTGGACAGGCAGGATCCTGTTGCTGTGATGATTACAGCATCTTAGAGCCATCATTTAAGGTTATGCAAAACACTCAGGAAGTAAGATAACACTCGACTGCAATATTTTGAGAAATAAAAATTAATGCAAAAAAATCTATGATGAAAAAATATCAAAATTTCTAGCCATAAACAGTGGTGCACACTTGCAATCTCAGTACTTGGGAAGATAAGACAAGAGGATTACAGGTTTGTGATCAGCCTCAGCAACCTAGGGAGGTCTCTGCAACTTAGTGGGACCCTATTTCAAAATTTAAAAAATTAATGAAATAAAGATGGAGATGTAGCTCAGAGGTAGAAGTCTCCTGAATTCAATTTCCAGTGCTACACACGCGCGCACACACACACACACACACACACACACACACACAATCAAAATTTCTAATAAAAACAGACCCAGTTACAGGTTCTTTATTGGACCCTGAGAAAAAATGAAAGTAAAATAAAAATATCTATCTTTTATTATTAAAAATATTAATATTTTGTTCTACATAGAGTTTTTTGCATGCATGTGTCATATTAGGAGATTATTTATTTTGACCTATTGTTTGAGGCTCTTTTAAATTTTGCGTGAGGCAAGCACCTCAATGGCTTCATGTTAGTCCATGATATTGTCAGGATATGGAAATCTTGCCCTTTGAAAGTTTAGAGTAAAACAAGTTGAGTATCTCTTATTTGAAATACTTGGATCCTGAAGTATTCCAGATTTTTCTGGATTTTGAAATATTTGAATATACATAATGAGAACATGGGGATAAGACCCAAATATAAGCATGAAATCCATATGCCTCTTACCCACATAGAATTAAGGTAATTTTATACAATATTTTTCATAATTTTGTACATGAAACAAAGAATTTTCCACTTGACATCACATCGGGACTCAAAAATATTTCAGATTTTAGGACAATTCACAGTTCAGATTTTTGTCTTAGGGACTTTTAATTCATAATAGGAACACTAAGTACTCTATTAAAATTACTGTGTTACCAGGTAAAAAGTGATAAATGCAAGAGAGAGGTTATGGATAAATGCCATAGTCCCTACGAGGAAGGAGAGCATGGCCTGTCAGTGAAAGCTTTGGAAGAGGTTGTGCTAAAATTCAGCCTGACCATGCCCCAGTGGAAGATTAATAGAGAGAAGATTCCATAAGCCCACTCAAGCTCTCCAGTGAAGAAAGAGGGATTACTAGGTCAGAATCAGGGAAGAGAATTCAGAGGCTATAAATGGAGAAGGTATGCCAGGTATTGATGAATGTGAGTGTTTATATGCAGTAGAGTTGGCCCAGGAGTCTTTTCTGTGGTACAGGAGGAGGCCTTGTAGGGGTGGATTCATTTTACAACCATCTTATATAAACAAGACCCTGCTTTCCAGTTCTGAGGATGGAGACAGAAGCCAGTGTGTGCAAACAGCTGAATAAATCACACTTGTGAATGGTGAAGGAGGTGCTTTGTGCCTAAAAGGGATCTTCTTTCACTGAGTTCAGTCTCACCTTAAGGGCTAGCCTCTAGCTCCGCAAGCAGAATTCTGTAATGGTGAAGACCCAGGATAATAACAAAAGTCCTAATGTAGACAGCCAGACTGTTCTAAGCCGCAGGGGCACAATACATGGATTCAGAATCTTCTAAAAATTAATGTCTGAGATTGAGTCAGGGTTGAGCTAGAAGGATGGCCCCTGAATCTCGTAATTCATGTGGGACTAAACCTCCTTTGCTTACTACTAACTGCTTTCCATTTATCAGGTTCCGTTAGTCAGGTGGAGGAACAGACACTTCAGGAAGTTGTTTTGATCAAGTTTTGAACAAGCTGAATCACTTGTGAATCTTACTAACCTGGCTACAGAGGGGCAGGGTCCTGGTGGAGAGAGGGTGCTCCCTATGCATAGTCAGCAGAGATCATGTGATCCACAAAAGTCTAACCTGGATTGTTGAGATCAAGAAGCATTATGGTTCCCAAGAGCAACCATTCGCTGGCATGCAAAATGAACAGCACCAACCCTACAGATTGTACTTTATTTCTAAAATCAGCTGCCAGGCCTATAGTATTGGGAGAAGGAGAAATAAGCCACATGCCTGTGAGTGACATCTATGGCATTTCATGCCCTGAAGAAGACATTCATGTGACTTTTCCAGGAGGAACCATAGTATGTGCCTTAATGAATGGATTTAGCAGCCATGTGATGAAATCTTTTACCTCACCCAGAGTCTCTGCTTTCTCAGAAAACCAGGCCAGAAAAACAGTCTAAGAGTGAAAAAAGTTTTAAAGTGTACGAATTTACTCACTTTTCACAGTGGTAGGAAACAGTTTTTCATAAACTCGGAGGATGGGATGCTGGAAAGTAGTGTGGATATTGCTTAATCCAGGGGCTTTCAGGTGCTTTCCAGGGAGCAGTGGAGTTCTCTCTCCAGGGAGGCCTGTCTGGTCAACTTCTGTACAGAAGGGACTAAAGGGAGTTGCCTTGGCCAAAGTGGGGGAAGGGGCTGGAAGCCTTAAATCATGGCTTTTCACTAACCCTAAATGAAGCCAGCTTTAAAGAAAATAATCCCCAGTGAGGGGGGGGGGGGGAATCCCACAGGAAACAGAAGCCAGAAAGTCTAGGCGAATTGCTCCAAGTTACACAAATGTGGAGGGTGGGTTTGGGGTACAAGTTTCTGACTCCAAGTTTCTGACTTTTCCTGCTGTCTCCACAGATAAGATGTCCAATCCAAAGCTCCATGTACATGCCCATGTTCGTGGATTTGCCCCAATCTGACTGAAATGAGTGCTCCCCAACCTTTCTCATAGCAGAATCCATATATGGCATCTTTAAGACATACCTGAGCAACAGCCAGCAGTGACTGGCCTTGAAGATTAGGGTGGCGCATGCCTGGCCAGGCACTCTGAGGAGTGAGAGAAAGCTTTCTCTCCTACACTTGTAACTCACCCTATGAGGCTTCCTAGCTAGGAAGCCCTAGGCTATTTAGCCTGGCTCACGCCTGGCTCACTGATTCTCTGGAGGAAAGGAAGACAGGAAGAGACTTTGGCCTGATCATGTTCTAATCATGCCCTTGGAGCCTATCCTGTTCTGTTTTCTAGCACATGCTTGGGAATAAGCTCACCACCCCTGGGAAAGAGCCATGTGTTCGGCAAAGTCGGCAGAACACTATGATTATAAGGTATGCAGCCATGGTATTTTCACTCCAAATTTTTTTCTTAGCACCTCTCTGGCCAACTCTCTATCCCAAAGACTATGGTGGAAATGAAATTTAATAAGGCCATGAAATACATATCCATTAAATGCTATCAAAGATCGAGTGTTTCTAGGACGTGGGCAGGCTTCATGGAGAAGGGATATCTGGATTGTCTCTTGAAAAATGAGTTGGATTTCACAAGAAGAGAAAGAAGAAGGCTATACAGGTGGAAGCAACAGCCCAGGCAGAGTCATCAGGGTGAGAAAATTCAAGAATTGTTAAGGGATAGGTTTTCTTTGTGCTTTATAGGAATGTAGCATCTATGAAGAGATATACTGGGGAGAGAAGCAAGCCATATAATGGAGGCCTAGAGTATAGTAACAAGGAGGCTGGAATTTATCCTATATTCATGCCTAGAACATGAGACACTTACTGGGTACTAGTTACAATAGACATCAGGAATGTAAATATAAAATTATACTCTTGGTGTTGGGGAAGGGATTTAAGAAGGAAGGTGTTAAGAGTACTACTATTGAAATCTGTATCATAAATAATAGGCAAAACCTGCTGGTGTGGGCAACTCTATATGAAGTTTTGGAGAGCCTGTAGGGAGGAGGGAGAGGGGATGTTAGAGGTTTAAAAAACTAGGAATGTTGTGCCAGGAGTATGATTAGAGATACATTTTGGAAGGATTACCTTCACTGCTCTGTGTGGCTTGGTTTAGAGAAGGGAGTGATTGGAGATAGAGTCTGCAGTCAGGAGGTCATTGTATGGGCCACAAGGGAGATCATGAGGATAATGGCCACAAAGGTGGAAAGAAGACACAAGTGGATTTGGCTGGTCCATATGCCAAGTTAATGCAGGTTAACTTGTAGGCATTACACAGAAACTATGCACAGCAAAGCCCAATTCACATATTTAACCCATAAAGACCAATGGTAGCTCCCTTATCTATCAGTTATACAAGGGTACCACTAAAGACTGGTATGTTCCAGATGCTCTACAAAACTTCTCTCATCCTGGTAACAATAAACTGACATATTATTCACTCAGTCCTAAATATATGAATGACTTCTCATTCTAGGTATACCTCTTGTAAGCCCATCTTATGGTATTTCAACAGAGGTCCTTTACCAATTCCCCCACTTTTGTTTCCAAAGTAACCAAATCTTTCCAAATAAGATTCATAGGAGATGGTGTAGTGATTGTCAGCTATTTGAAGATGTAATCATGAGGCTTAGATACATTCCTCATGTGGATGGAAGAACACATTTTTTGCCTTGAACTCCCAGTAGCCTAATACATGTAATGATAATAAATTCAATAAATCTTTCAACAGCCCTATAGGCACCCTATCCCTATATGTATTATAACTCAGAGTTGAGTGGAGAAACATATTTTCAAGTAATTAACTTGGATTGCAGTGCTCAACATGGAGATGAAAGAAACTTGGAGATGTTGCTAAACATGGGTAAGCTCAGGAAATACCTCTTTCCTTCTCATGCAGACCAAGCTGATCCTGTTGATGGGCTGGGGAGAACAGGCATGTAGGCTGTATTTGGATCAGTATAGATGTGCTTGTATCTAAATTATGCAATTAACTCATAGTAGTCACTCAATAAACATTTCTGGAACTGAATTTCAAGGGATACTTCAGATGAATATAGGAAAATTTTTTCTAACAATTTAAGTTATTCAGTCATGACAACTGAAGAAACAAAAAAGTCCTCTTTCCATCTTTTTCTCCTCCTCCCCCTTCTCCTCCTCCTCTTCCACTACCTATTCCTCTTTCTACTTCTCCTCCTCCTATTCCTCCTTCTTCTTCTCCCCCTTTTTGGTGTTTGTTTTTGAGGTACTGGGGATGGAATCCAGGGGCATTCTACCTTCAAGCTACACCCCCAGCCCTATTTTTTTTAGTCTTTTTATTTTTTGAAGTAGGGTCTCACTGAATTGCACAGGGCCTTGCTAAATAGCTGAGACTGTCTGAGAACCGTGATCCTTCAGTCTCCGAATGCTGGGATTACAAGCGTGCACCATCACGCCCGGCTCTTCTCTTCTTTTAATCATCATCATTAACATCATAGTCAACATCTCTTCAGAAAAGACCGTACTGAAACTACAGGGAATTCACAGGTCCCAAAGGCCAAGGAAATTATAGACAGTCAACAACTTACAGTGGCATGACTTATAATTTTTTGACTTAACAGAGATGAGAAAGTGAAACATTTAGTAGAAACCATACTTTTCCTGAGGTGGTGAAATGTGGTTCCATCATTCTCCAGATGTTGTAAGCACCAGCGAGCCCCAACACCCAGTCAACCACAAAATCATGAAGGGCAGCAATGAGACTGAATAGTGTGCTGTGCTGCTAAGCTGGGATGTAGATTAGATGTGTTCAATGCATTTTCAGCTTATGATGGGTAAATTGAGATGTAATCCATTATAAGAAATATTTGTATAATTATGTGTGTGTGTGCTCACACATGTGTGTAATGAGGGGAGAGGATAAATTTAAGACCAGAGAACTAGAGATAATCATAATAGAAATTAGAATAAGAAACAGAAGGGATCGCAGAAAGAATGGTTGCCTCTGATTGAGATAATCGGGGAGAGGCTTTGGAGATGGAGGACTGATTGGACCTTGGGAAGTAGGCATCATTTTAATAAGATGAGGATGGGTGAACCAAGAGGACCACAAGCACCAGTTATCTGTTGTAGCTTGGCTGGGCCATGGGGCACAGTGGGTAGAAAATGAGATCAGAAAGCTTGCTAGGATCCGACAGCAAATTTTATTAAGGGCAAGGGTGAGGAATTTGCATTGGGTCTGGGCAGCTACTTATAGATCTGATGAGATTTAAACTATATTTAGAGGAGACTTATCTAGCAGCAATAAAATACAAATAAAGAGAACATAGAAAGGGGAACAGGTTGACATAATCCACCTAGAAGTAATAGTATGACTGCTTGAACTAAGGATGAAGAAAAGGCAAAGTGAGAAATAGTAACACAAGAAGGGCACCCTCAAACAACCAGGAGAGGGTTAGGGCTGCCTGGGTAACTCAAGGTGAGTTTGTTTTACTGATGGAAATGGAGCACAAGAAAGGATCATGACAAAATAAAGGTGGAAATGAGAGGAAAATGCAGGACTTCCTTTTTTTTGTAAAATCATCGAAATAGAGCTCCACCACCCTTGTTTAAGTTTTCAGCATACCTGAGCAGCAGCAATTTGGTATCTTACAGATAGTTTATTATAAATAATGATAATGTGCTATTTTATGCGAAAGACTATGAATTTAAAGTTACGTGGCCGGGCGTGGTGGTGCACGCTTGTAATCCCCGTGCTTGGGAGGCGGAAACAGGAGGATCGTGCAGGTTTGAAGCCAGCCGAACTGGCTTAAGAGACCCTGTTTCCAAAAATAAAAAGCATAAAATAGGTCTGGGAGTGTAGCCCAGAGGTAGAAGGGCTTCCAGGAACCCCAGTACCACCAAAAAGCAAACAATAAAAAAAGTTAGGTATCTAATAACTAAACCCAATAACTGTGCCCAGAACCCACCTGACAGCCTTCTAGGATGGCCAGGAAGAGAGTACATATGTAGCAACTTTATCAATGCTCTGAGAACACCCATCGGAATATGTTATGCATTACAACAAGGCATGTCCTTTATTTCATATGGAAAAAGTAAGAGATTCGCTAGTTTAAGGCTTATGAATTTCTTTGACTAATATCAAAGAATTTTGAGTGAATTGGTAAAAAGTAATCTGATTTTATTGCATGTCCTGGTCAGCTATTCAGGCTAAGTTTCCTTTGGGTTTTATTAATCTGTCTGGCAATTATGTGGAGGTGCCTAAACTTCAATCTCTTCTTGACATTTGTGTAAATGAATAATTAGACTCTTATAACAACTCACCCTGGCCTGAAATTTGGTTTAATCTGGGTCAGTCTTTAATAAACCAACAGGAAAATGGACTTTGGCATCAAATAGTTCTAGAGTGGAAGGTTGATGCCCTATTTAGCAGGCTAAAGAACATGAGCAATTTAATAACCTTTCTGTGCCTCAGTCTCCTGATCTCCAAAAATAGGATGCAAGTACCACCCTCAGAAGCTGGTTGTAGGGATTGGAAGGATGGATGGAAGCCAAATATCTCATGTGGTTCAGATAATTGGGGTGCTTTCTGAAAAATTACATTCTGATACGTCCCAGACTACCCCTAGAACTGTGATCAAAAGAAAGCCCTAAACCACAAATAGGGCGTGAAACTAATTTCTAATACACCCAGCTCACCAAACTGCTTCATGGGTAAATGAACTATAGGTTTAGGGAGAAATTTATTCTCTTTCAACAAACATAAATATATGTAATATTCAACATGTTGGCTAAATCCACTGTTAAATTGTTTTAGAAAATCCAAGCAGTCCGAGAGTAGAAATTAAGCAATGTAAGCTTCTGTAGATACACAGGTTCAGCCACACTACTTATCCCATGTACTTTCTGCTCAGAGTTTAACTATAGCTGTTTCATTTCACATATTTAAAATGGTTTGTGTGGCTGAGCTAATGCATTTCACATAACTACTTCCTGTTTGGCTTTCCACTTCTATTTAAATACTATATAGGATATTGCACTATTCCCTGCATGAGCTCTAACCAGTACTTATAATTTTGTTATCTAAACTTACATAACCAGTGACCCACAAAGGCATCTGCTTCTAGCCAGTTGTATGACCTTAGGAAATTTAATTATTTTTCTTGTTCCTCTCTTGAGAAAATAATGACTCCAGAGTTATGAGAATTCGTTGTTGGGAGGATTACACACAAATGAACTAATTAAAATCATTGCTGGGAGGATGATATATGGGAATTTCCTAGTGTATCGGCTCCTTCCCAGCTTCTTGTAGTGAGGCAACATGATAATAATTCAAATTCTGAATAAGCCAGAACAATTCTGAGTGCTTTTTGCACACCAACTCAATCTTCTCAAGGACATAATGAGCTAGGAACTATGAATTTCTCCATTTTAAAGAAGAGGAAACAGGCACAGAGTGGCTAAGAAACTTGTATGAGGTTACTTACAAATAAGTGGGGTCAAATCAATGAAGTTTATTTCAGAAGTTGGATTCATATGCTTTCTGGATTCTGTCAAATTTGGCTTTATGACATTAATATTTTTGAGTGATTCTACATGTCTGTGATTCAGAAATTTTTATGAAAGATCAGAATCTCTCTCTCTCTCTCTCTCTCTCTCTCTCTCTCTCTCTCTCTCTCTCTCTCTCTCTCTCTGATGGTACTAGGGATTGAATTCCCAGGGACTTTCTACCTCCAAGCTACACCCCCAGCCTATCTATCTATCTATCTATCTATCTATTTATTTATTTATTTATTTATTTATTTATTTATTTGAAACAGGGTCTTGCTAGCTTGATGAGAATCTCATAATGTTGGCTAAGTTGCTGAGGCTGGTCTCAAATCAGTGATTTTCCCATCTCAGCCTGCCAAATACTAGCACCATCACACCTAGCCAGGATCTCCTTTTTTTTTTTTTTTTTTTTTTTGTGGTGCTGGTAATTGAACCCAGGTGCATCCTGCCTCTGAGCTAAGCCCCCAGCCGGATACATTTATTCTTTATTTTAAAATAGGGTCTCTCTAAGTTGCGGAGGGCCTCACTAAGTAGCTAAGGCTGGCTGTGAACCCGGGTCCTCCTGTCTCAGCCTCCCAAGTACTGGGATTACAAGCATGTGCCACCATGCCCAGTAGCCAAAAATCTCTTAATCCAGTCAAAGTGAAGAACAGAAGCTAAAAATTTATTTCATTTTGATCTCTTTGCCCAGGTTATAATACTAGACCCACTGTCAAATACATAGAAGCCCAATCAACTTCCCCTCCTTTGGTAAATGTCTTCTTAATTTAACAAGGGTATTTGAGAAAAACAAAACCTGTCCTTTGAATCCCAAATCAATTGCCTCACATTCCCGGCTGAAAGACCTTGAATATATCCCTTATGGATCCTGGATCCTGGATGGAAAACAGAGGTACATCTTCTTATATTGTTGGTTGAATTCTAGTTCCTCTGAAATATGGAGTCAATGTGTAAATATGTAAATACGTATATCACCTCATTGCCTACTGTGAGTTATCTCATATGTGGATATTTCTTCCCTTGGTTCATTCTCTCTCTCTCTCTCTTTCTCACACACAAGCATACACACACACACACACACACACACACACACACACACACACACACAGTCTTTTTGTGTACTTTATTGCAATTTACATGTACTTTATGTCCTTTACTAAAAATTTAGATAAAGTTTACATCATACCCATACCAACAAGTTAAAACAACTTGATGTCATATAATTGCTCTCCATCAAATGGGGACTATACTAGATAGTTCAGCACTCCCCCAGCCTTCTGCAGAGATCTTTACCAGTGAAAATATTATACTTTCATTACCATATACAAAGCAATGTAGCCCTGTCTTGGTTCTATGCTTTTTTCCTTAACTTTTCTGCTTAACTTTTCTCTTTAACTTTTCTCCTCTCATCACATCAAGATAGGAGAAATTCTGAAGATCGCTGTTTAGAATATTTTGACCCCACTAAATTACATTAAGATTGTTTATAACCCAAATGAATAATGTATCTCTGTGAACAACCAATCTTGACATTGAGGTGGCAAGTTCTAGCATCCCACCTATTATGGATTCGATCTGGAATCTCTTCCGAAGTCTCATGTTAAAAACATGGTCCCCAGTGCAGCGAGGCTCACAGGTGGGGCTTTTAGATGAGTATTGGATCATGTTGGATCATGGGGGCTCTGACCTCTGTATTGATAGCAGAATGAACTACTGGGAGGTGGGATTGGTTGAAGAAAGAAGGTCAATGTGGGTAGTGAAGATGCCCTCCCAGAACCTCCCGCCTCCCTCTCCTCTCCTCTCCTCTCCTCTCCTCTCCTCTCCTCTCCTCTCCTCTCCTCTCCTCTCCTCTCCTCTCCCCTCCCCTCCCCTCCCCTCCCCTCCCCTCTTCTCTCTCTCTCACGCTCTCTCTCTCTCTTTCTCTCTCTCTGCCATGAACTAAGCAGCTTTAATCTGCACGCCCTTCCACCATGACATTCTTCCTCACCTCAGGCACCCTAAAGCAGTGGAGCAATTTGAGCACTCACTGAGACCTTTGGAACCATGAGCCAAATAAACCTTTTCTCCTCAAGTTGTTTGTGTTAGGTACTTTGGTCACAGTGACATTAAACTAAGCCACCACCTCAATTCTCCCTCCTACATCTGGAGGCAACTGTCTCTGGTCTTTTGTTCAAACACCCAGAGTGCAGGATTCATTAGCCCTTAACTAATATTTCATCCCAGATATTGCCTGCTTCTTGGTGAGAAAGCTGTTTTTAATTTTGGTTAACTCTTGAGGCCATTTGCTGGCAGTAAAGAGATAGGAAGTAGGATAAGAGGAGTGGTGGACTGGGGAAGCTCTGAGCACCCTGGGGTGCTAGGAAGAAAGGATGTTAATGAAAGGAAACCTGGGCAAAGAATGGAAATCACTGCAGGTGGTTCAGAGAAGGGGTCAAGGCAGAGGAAGAGCTTGACTGGATTGGGAGGCCTGCAAAAAATATTTGTTTAAAATTGGGTCCAAGTCTACTGAATGATCACCCTGTTTTATCCTGTTAGTAGATAGCAAGCTGCTATTTTTCTTCCCTCTCTTCTATTTCTTTTACCTCATGATCAGTATTTCTAATTAATATTTGTTTCACATCAACGATGGGGGTTAGGTATTTGGAGAATATACTGAGAAAGGGCTGGGAATATAGCTCAGTGTTAGAGCAGGTACATAGCTTGCACAAGACTCTGGGTTCAATCCCGAGCCACCCCACCTCGTCATACACAGACGCGGACACACACACACACACACACACACACACACACACACACACACACACACTGAGAAGAAAAGAAAGATCTGACTCCAAGTACA
Source organism: Muscardinus avellanarius (assembly GCF_963383645.1). Taxonomy (NCBI): domain Eukaryota; kingdom Metazoa; phylum Chordata; class Mammalia; order Rodentia; family Gliridae; genus Muscardinus; species Muscardinus avellanarius. The sequence continues at coordinate 146,548,833 of NC_137787.1, read as the reverse complement.
GAACCTTTTGGGATCTTTCCCAGAGATGCCTGGGTTCTCCTGGAGCTACAGAGCTGGGTAATTTGAATGCAAGCGTGAAACCCACGTAACCCAAATTCAGTCTCAACTGGCTTCCAACTAGAGAAATATAAAACTCAAGAGGAATTAGTGAAGCTTCCAATTTTGGCAGATACACGAATTTTGGTGCACACTAAAAATGAATTTGTAAAAGTTCATAAATGCCTTATGAAAATACAGTACACTTACAAAGAAGAAAACCACTCAGCTCAGGGCTGCCAGGGCTGGGAATAAGCTTAGTTTGGCGTGAAGGAGGGTGCCCGGTCCCTGTCAAGACCTTCAGCAACACTTCAGAGGATATGCCATCAACTGGTCTCTCCTCATGGAAACCATTCTGCCATCAAAGAAAAAAATTATATTTCCCCCCTCATTTAATTATGTGGGTTTTTGCTAAATTAAATGCACTGTGAGGCTGGGAGCCAGCATCTACAAAAGAGAAATCTCAGATTCTTCTGTTTTCTGCCGGTCTGTGCTTCCTTGAAAACAGACACTGGGCAATGGAAAATGTGGTAAAATTTTTTAATGTTCTTGCTAAAAGGAAAAACACCTTTCCTTTACGTTGGCTAGACACACCTGGCCAGGCAAAGACCAGTGGAATGAAAAATCACTTGTACAAAAGCCAGATGAGCTTAGCAAACAGTGACTTGGAAACAGAAAAATGAGCAGAAAGAACCTCAGCTTAAGATATATTTTGTTTGTGTTATTATAGAGGGATGCAATTTTTTAATTGGCAAGATGTAGGTCATTGCCCTTCAAAGAAATGTTCTTAAAACATCCCAATGTGTACATTTTATATTGTATTATCTTAATGACTGGTACACAATTGGAAAATAATGGAAAGTAGTGAGAAACATTCTTTATAAAGTAGAAAATATTTGCTCTAAAATTTTGAAGGAGATTCCAGTTCTTTGTGAAGCAAAGTAGAGAAAGAAGCAGGGAATAAGGATGCATCATAATTCTCATGAGTCTTTTCTCTAATTCATCCAGAATGCAATTTTCATGTTATTCTTCTCCTGATGTTGGAATGTGTGTCCCCAGGTGGGAAAAGAAATACATTTGTCAGTGGAGCAAGAAATTCTAGTCTTAGCTTTTCTATTGGACTCTATTAAAAAATTGTTGAGCTTTTGGAGAGATAATTTCTCTATTTGAAAAATAGAAATGCAGAATTTTTCCTAGCAGACCCTGATTGACACATGTCCTTAGGCTGCATTCAGGAAGGTGAAGAAAATAAGCTATTTCTATTGGCTTGTGGATGAGTGGGGTGATGATACCACAGAAGCCGCTGTCCCCTCACGCTCACTTTCCTGTCCTAACTCCCAGGCCAACTCGAGATGCTTCGGAGTTTGTACAAAATGTTAAAGAGTCTGAAAAGGCTTCCCCAGCATTAAATTCCCTCGTCAACTCTTAGGCCCCTTTAAACTGCGAACAAGACGACCCTTGTTCTGGAAAATCTATTGGCTCTTGCCAACACATACACATATACAAAAACACAACTGTTGGGCAAATAAATCTTTCCAGAGAAAATAGATTCCTTTCCAATTCAGTCAACTATACTGAGTTGGAAAGAGAGATGTTATTTTTCCAGGATGAAGAGAAAACAAGATCCCTCCTTGTTTACCTTGTCTAGCCCATTTCAAAAGAAAGTTTAATGCCTTCATTAAAAAAAAAAAATCTCAAGAGTTGTTTATCAGAAGACCCTTGGTTCTTTTCAGGGTCAGGATAATGCATTAGAGCTGTGTGCTTTTCCCCTTAAACCTAAGATATATAAGATATAGCTGAATCCTCTGTTGCTCTGAAAAGTCCAGAGTGTGGGGAGTGGGAAGAGCAGAAGGTGGGGATAAAGTGTGGTGATGCAGGGTTCTTTGCTATTGGGCAGCCTCCCTATTCCCAGCCTGTGTCACCCCTAAGTCACCAAGCATGAAAGGGAGATCTTAGGAAATGATCTTCGTTTCATTCAAAGCCACACACACTTCCTAGGCTTACTTTCTCCATATTTCTTATAATTTGAGGATCTGGATCATTCCCTTAGACAGTGAGAAAACATGGAGTGATGAAGTACTTGGCTAAGGACACTGGATAGAATCTAAACTGGACACCGTGTCTGTCTATTCTCTGGAACTTTCTTTAGTGTACATTGGAATATTCTCAAGGAAGTCCAGCTACAGCTACAATGACTAGGGTGTGAGCATTCTAACTTCCTAGTTCTTCAGGATCAAAATAAACTTCATGTGTATAGCATGTCACATATAACTGCTGCCCAGTAAAAATATGGTGAAAAAATGAAATGTGTTTCAAAAATGCTGAATCTAGGAAACTTGAGAAAATCTTATAAGAAATATCTCTAAGAGACTCGTATACTTGAAATGGATCTGAGAGAAGTCATCTGGTCACCCTCCTGAGACCTGAAGAAAGAATTCCTGTCATATCGGCAGGATATTCCACTAGGTATTACAGAGAAAGGTAATCATTTCATATATATTCATTTGTTCTAAACATTGTTAGTACTTGTCTTTCCCAATATGTGGCTGCCATAGCTTATATATTCATTTATTTCTTCTTGGCCCCATTTGAAACCAATTCCAAAGAGAATAGTCTAATAGATAGCTGCTTGGTCACAGGGGCATATGAGCAGGGGCCAAATGGAAAAAGCTGAGTTCCTCTCTCCCATCCGGTGTATGAGTAGTGTGGTTTGGCTCTTCCTAAGTGCTTGGGATTGGGCTATGATTTGTTTTAAAATTAAGATTTTTAAGCCCCATTGGGAAGAGGCAGAGAACTTGTAGGCCTCTCAAGGTTCTGTTAAAACTGTTGTGTGGCCTCCTGGCTCAAGAATTCTAAGTCCCCAGTTAGCCTGTCTCCAGACTTTCTCAAGGCAGAGACTGGAGCACAAGGAAGAACATTTGCAAAAACTCCTTGCCAGAAACACGACAGGCCTAATGACTATTCCAAAGAAACCTTCATTTCTAATAACTAGGGAGGGGATGTTATACTTTCATACTGCCTTTTTGATAAATTCATCTGAGCATGATACAGGGAAACTTGTACTTTCCTAAAAACAATTTTTAAATAATGCAAGATTTTTAAAAATTGCAGTTGTTCAATATGATAGCCAGTAGCCATGTGTAGATTTAAGTGCATGAAGCATGGCTGTTATAAAATATATACCAGAATTTTAAAAATACAAAAAATGTAAATTATGTTATTGATAACTTTTATATTAATGCTAACATAATATTTTATGTTTGATTAAATTATATTTTTAAAATCAACTTCTTTCTTTTTACCTTTAAAGATGACTACTAAAAATTTTAAATTATATGTGGCTCACATTATATTTTTATTAGTGATGATGCAGATTACTCAATAAAATTTAAAATTTGTAAGATAAGACTTGAAAGAAAGGGCCAATGAAAATAAAGAGTAGCTATTATGGCATATTTACCATGTCTGACAATATATATGATTATATTTAATCCTATTAACATTCCAGAAAAATAATTATTATTAGTCTAATTCCATTGAATGCTAATAGCAGAGTCTGTATGTAAATTCAGTGTTTTTTTTGCACCAAAATACATGAGTTTTCCAGTCTAAAATGAGGCCTTATGCATTTTTATCTGTTATTATAAAACATACCCAAGAATATTGACACCAGGTAACTTGGGAAACGTAGTGGTATCTACTCCTTTAGTTCCTAACTATAGCTTGGAAGTTATAATGATCTGAAAGTCAGTATTATCTCTTTATTCTTTTATTATTGAAAAAGTTAATAGAAATATTGGTCTTCAAACTATGAAAATGAACAGAATTTAAATGGAAAAATAGTACAAATTAAGAGTTAGTCTTTATCAATTTTTAAAGAAAAGGGGGATTTATTTGGTGGGGAGAAGTTAATCTTCATTGGTACCTATTTCCATCAGAGAACTCCATGAGGTCATCATTCTTAAAAGGCCCCAATGGAGCAGGGCATGGTAGCGCACGCTTGGGAGGTGGAGATTGCGCAGGTTCGAAGCCAGCCTTGCTGGCTTAAGAGACCCTGTTTTCAAATAAAAATATAAAATAGGTCTGGGAGTACAGCCCAGAGGTATAAAGGTAGAAGGGCTTCCAGAAACCCCAGTACCACCAAAAAAAAGGGGGGCCCCAATGGAAAGCATCCTCTTTATCCCCCAAACCAGCTCTTCCTCCGTCATTCTCTATTTTCAGCACTGTTATCTGTGTCTACACAGTCACCTAAGCTGGAAGCCTCATTCTTTTCTCAATTCCTGTGATTTCCTCCCCTCCTTTCCATCTTGCCAGCTTATCGAATATAGGTCTATTCACTTAGCTTGAGTACTACAGCTCATGTTCCCCAGTGGCTGGCCCGTACTTATTCTCACCAACAGGACATGTCCCCATGCTGCCAATATGTTCCTCGGCTTACTACATTTTTTTTTTTTTTTACAACCAAATGGGTGGAAAATTATATCTCACTGTTATGTTAATTCACAGTTACTTATGCTTTGCTCACTTTGGGTATTTACTGCCTTGTAAATTTCCTATCCATATATTTTGCACCTTTTTAAATTGAAGTTGCTATCTTTACCTTGTTTGGTTTGATTTCTTCTTGTATATTCTAAATCAAACTCCCTTGTTTATTTAAAGATTTGTAAATCCTTCCCCCCATTTTAAGTATAATTATAACTTTATCCATGTGTCCTTCATATAACAGAAACCTTTAATTTTAATATATCTTAATTTATATGTGTTTATTTGAAATTTCTAAGAAATTTTCTACTGCGCCAATATTAAATACATCTTAGAATATATCATTGGTCTCAACATGGAGTTTGGATGGGATAACACTGTATTAACTAGATAAATATGGGGAGGTGGGCTCCTTTGTGATATTAAATCATCCTTATCAAGAACAAGACAGGTTTTGCCTTCACTAAGGTTTTTTGTGCCCAATATTAGAATTGTAGAGATATTTCAAAGAAGCCCTATGTATTCTTATTTATTTACTTTTAGTTACAGATATTTTTAGTTGTTATTTCTATTATGAATGGTAATTTGCTTTTTCCCAATGCTTTATAGATGTTTGCTATTGGGAAGGCTTTTATAGTTCTATCAGTTCTTATAGTTTACTTGTTGATCTGTTTATTCTGAGTAGAAGGGTTTATTATCTGTGCAAACTGACGGTTTATTTTTCCTGTCGGATCATTTCAGTACTTTCTTTCCCCTTCATGTGGACCAGGATTTCCGGCACTAAAGCACTGGTTGGTACAGTGTCTTATAACAGTGAAAATATTTTTTTGTTTCCCATCTTAACAGGAATGCATTTAAAGTCTCTCCATCAAGTATTTTTACTAATATAATATTTAAAATATAACCATCATCCATTTATGGGAATTAAACTCTTTTCTAAAACTCAGTTTTCTAGGACTTTTTTAATCATTCATGATCAAAAAATGTATCAAATACTTCTGCATCAGTTGAAACTATCATGAAACTTTTTTTAAAAAAATTAGTAGTATTCCTAAGCATGCTGTCAGAATCTCTAATGATGGCCCATTCATTAATTAAACTGCATTATTTTATGTCATACTGCTGTATTCAATTAGCTAATACTTTGAAAGATTTCTTCATCTACTTATGTTAGAGAAAGGGGGCTATAATTTTTTTTCTTTTTAAAGTAGCATGTTCATCTGATTGCATCAATATCATAAAATGACCTGGGCAGCTTTTGCTCTTTATCTCTTCTGGAATAATGGAAAACAGAAAGAAATTTGTTGTTCCTTAAGATTTTGATGTAACCCACCTGAGAAATCATCTGAACCAACCATTTTTTGAAAGCAGAAGTGATTGATGGCACTTTAATCTCTTTCAAACTTACTATTCTAGTCAAACCCCTAATTTTCATGCTAGTTTTGACATTTAGAATTTTTTTACTTTTTCTACCTTTTCAAAAATTGTAGTGATATCTCTTTCTAGAGAATTCAAACACTGTAGAAAAATTTAAAGAAATTATAAAAACATGCCCTAAATCCTAGGCCCTGGAAATAATCATAATTTAAACATCTGTATACCTGTATATAATTATAACTTTTATATTAGGCATCTCTCTATTAGAGAATTATAATAATGTTATTAAGATTAATTGCAAACATATAATGGGGCTTGGTGGTGCATGCCTGTAATCTCAGTACTTGGGAACATAAGACAGGAAGATTTCAGGTTCAAAACCAGCCTCAGTCATTTAGGGAGATTCTCAGAAACCTAGGGAGACACTGTTTTAAAACAAAAGAAATTAAAAGTTATGGAGGTATTCTGCTCCTGCGTTCAATCCCCAGTACCCCCCTAAACACACACTAGCAAACATATAGTGTGCACATGTACTTATTATGTGCAGATACTAATAAAAGATATATATATAAAGAAATGAAATATATATTTCACTTATATATTATATAATAAAGAAATAAAATAAATATATAAATATGTATATAAAGACTGCATACTTGGCTAGGTAAATGATAGATAGATACCCCTGTGTGTATTTCTTTTATAATATCCACAACAATTTTTTTTAATGTACTTAATGATTATCAGTACATTCCCCATAGGATTTTGTACTCTAAGAGAGTGGAAATTTTGTTCTATGTCCCTGCAGCGCAGCCTGGTTTCTGGCATCTATTCTGACCTAATAGGATGTTTACTGGTTGACTGAATGTGCGATGCTACGTGAAACATCGTTCTAGGAGTGACTTATTTTGCTTATATAATCCTCCTCAGCTCCTGGCAAGGCAAACAGAGCCATCCCCATTTTACTGCTGAGTAAAGCGAAATGGGAGGTAGGCAACTTGCCCAGGGCCTAAAGAGCACCTGCTGGATTCAGGCATGGCTCCTTCTGACTGCTCACTTTCTTTTCTACCACACTTATAACACTCCAGGAATACGTCCCAGCACAAGGGAAAGTCAAAAATACAAAAGGTCCAAAAGAAAAACCAAGAATCTACAATCCCTTCTTTGGATACTGCTTAAGCTATTTCCTAGATACCAGGCATTGCAATAGAAACTGGGGTTCAATGACTCCTAAATAGGGTCCTGGCTTTTATCCTAACAATACAAACAAAAGGCCTTGGGCTGTTCTGCTCTGCCCTGTTCCCTGGGGCTGGAGGGAAAGGAGGGGTACCGGAAAGATGATGGTTTCCAGAAGCTTCCTGTGTAAAGCCAGGACAAGAGAAGGCAGAAGGGGAGAAAGAGAAGAGGAGGGAGGGGCCGTGGGACTACAAGTGATGTACTGGAGGAGAGGCCCTCCATAACAGAGAGCCCTGCCCAGCCTTGCTCAGAAAACCCCACCCACTTTGGACCTACTAATTTGGAATAAAAGGCCTTGCCGGGGCTCACTAATTAGAGGAGATTCCCTTCTTCTGCTGATTTGCCTCCAAGCTATATGCACTGTAGGGGCGTTGAGCTGAAACAAGCCTCAGCCCCAGTTCACAGGCCTAGCTGGGTACCCCGGCAGTGCAGACCCACACCATCACCCTGCGGCCTGGGGAGACGCTCCTGCAGAGCCGTCCTCACCATCATTCCTTTTATTTAAGGTCACTTTAACAAGTCATTAGAACAGATCCTGGTTGGTTTTAGGACATCTGCCAATTAAGATTAGCAAATACATCAATCAAAAGGATTACAGTCCAATAAGAGAAAGCAGTCGGGTAGGTTGTTTTTCTGGTGACTTGCAAATTATCAGAATCTCCAATTTAAAATTTCCAATTTCTTAATATTGTTTTCAAATATCAACTGTTCTCTAAGAATGTATGCACTCTGGAGAAGGGTATGTTTAAAAAAAAAAAAAAAGCAAAGCCACAAGCAACTTGTTGGAACACCCTTCATGTCTTTTTTAATTCCAAATCTTTCTTAAAGTATAAGTATACAGCTCTACACATTTTCACAAAATGAATACACTTGAGTAACCAGCACCCAAGTGAAGAATCAGAATTATTGCCAGCTCCCCAAACCCTCTCCTGTCTTCTCCCAGCTCTTTATCCACAAGTAGCCACTGCTCTCACTTCTAATGACACAGGCTTGCTTTGCCTGTGTGTGACATCAACATAAATGGAACCAATCAGTAATGTGCTTTCTTTTCTCAACCTGCTATTTGTGAGACTGGTACACGATCTTGCCAATAGCAATAGCTCATTCATCCTCATTGCATACAATACAGCCTTGTAGAAATGCACAGCAAATTATTTACTTCATTCTACCATTGATGGAGACTTGGGTCGTTTTCATTTGGGGGGCTGATGTTAATAGTTGCCAACCGGTTTGATCATTATTAGCATACTCCTGCCAAAAGCCACACCACATGTGAATGTGAAATTCAAGGACTGATAAATTGCTGTGGCTATAGAAAGCAAAAATAACTGTAAAAGATCACTTGTTTCTTCTTGCTTGGAAAATGAAAGACACTGTATAAGGGAATAATATACTGTATGAGGCAATTATATGTAATTCACTGCATAATGCCAGTAGTCACGAGCCAGTGAGAAGCGATGAAGATTGATGAACGTGTGGGTAAAGAATATGGGCCTTATGTGACTCTGGCAACAGCTGGTTAATATTACCCTCTGCCTTTTGCAAAGCTTGGTTACTTTTTTCATGATAGGACAAGGCAATACTTTCAGGATTTAACTGATGGACTTCAAAATATGAGTTAGGAGGCAAGTGGTGTGACTCTTATTTTCCAGAAAAGGGAGTTTCCCTCCATCTTACTGAGCTCAGGATGGTGAGTGGGTGTGACGTCACAGCCGCAGAACAGGCGAGGCTCCTGACTGTGAGCTGAGACATCTCCAACTGCCCTCCCCACAGTCAGCCTCCTGGAAGGATGCCCAGCATGTGACCAGAAAAGCTGTGGGAGGAACCACAGGCTTGAGGTGGGAGGAAGTCTATTAATACCTTCGATTTTTAAAGTACTCCGTCTCTAGAGGACTTTGAGCATCCTTTCAGAAAAGCTGGCCAAAACTCGTGATTCATATGCTGGCATGCAGAGAAATGTCGTTTTGGAGATGGGCCTTCTCATGGATTTTGAAACTTCCAGAGCTTCTTGTAGGGACTGATTTTCCATCTCTGGTTATTATGTTCAGGAAGTTGGGGAATTAGTAAAGGATGAAATCCTCTTTTCTCACCTGCAGAGTCCCAGCTATGAGGCTTTCTGGGCCTCTCCAGATAGGCTGCCTCTATCCTGGGGCTTTTTGCTTTGGTGCTATGGCTTTCCTTGGCAATGTGGTGAAGCCTGTGGTCTCCTTTTTAGAATCCTGTTTTAAATGTATCGAATACAATACATGTGATTACAAAGGAAATCAAGCATATCAAAATAAGTTATCTAAACTTGTGAAAACAAAAAGCGAAAGAAAGTTTGTGATCTAGTTGTAATGTATGTGCTTCTTTAAACACAGTCTACAATAAGATCTAGAGGTGGGTCGAGGATTAATGTAATTTCAAGGTGATAATCAGAATGAACATTATTTGAAGATAATGACAATGGTGTAATATGATACTAAAATATTTTAATTTCTATTGGTGACAGGCACAGATACTTCTAATACTTCTCTGGTCTGTTGCCTAAATTCATAGTTGAGATTGAAATTTTTCACTAGAGGTCCGTAGAACCTTATATGTACCCTTTTTCTGATGTAAATTCATAAGCTCCCAAATTCTACCACAAACTCCTGAAATCTATTCCTATTTTGATACCCCAAAGCTGACTTCTTATGTTAGGTATATGCATACATACACACACACACACAGTCATCCTTTTTCTTGGACCCTGAGATTCTTTTTATCCTCCATTTAGCATCATCACATTATACTGTATTGTTTCTTATATATGATTTTAGTGTGGGGGGGGGGTCTGGGGATGGAACCCAGGGGCATCTGACCTCTGAGCTACACGCCCTGCCCTATTTTTTATTCTTCATTTTTGAAACATGGTCTCACTAAGTTGCAGAGGGCCTCACTAAGTAACTGAGGCTGTCTGTGAACCGCGATCCTCCCATCTCAGCCTCCTGAATGCTGGGATTACAAGCATGCGCCACCTCGCCTGGCTTATATATGTTTTTATGAATGTACTTGTGAACTTTTTATTCCTACCCTTGTACCTATGAAGTGCCTGGTACTTGTTAAGAAGCAAGCATTTGTTGAGTAAATGCTTAGATGAATGGCTGCTTCTCAGATTTGTTAAGATGGAACTCTGGGCTCAGCAGAATCAGATCTCAACTGTTGTCAAGGTAATGATGCCGGTTCTGTTTCTACCTTTCTGAACCTCCCTGGCTCATATAGATGAAACTTGGGCTTTAATCAGGAGGAATTAGTCCTGTGATGCGCCATGCTGGAATCACACTGCTCCTCCATGGGCCACACTTCTGGATGGGAAAGAGGTGTGGACCATCTGTCATAGGCAGGTCACCATTTCTGGGCCTGCAGACTGAGCTCAGCTTCTCCACCCAATATAAGGGTCAGATTGTCCCCAAGAGCTGCGGTGGCCACTGAATAAGCTGTGTGGGTAATGGTGGCCTCTGAGTCATTGGGTGGATGGAAGCTTTCTGTCTCCCCCTCACATTGAAGTTCTCATTTCCTGTCAAGTGTCCAAATTTTTACCATCATTAACATTCATGATCTTGGGTCATTCCAAGATTCCTATTAGTGAATAATTTCCTAATTTGGTATGTGCTATGTGTGTGGACTTCTGAAATGGGGAACTGTCATAGATAAGGAGGACAGAAAGGAGCTGAAGAGGAAGGGAGCTAAAGACAGGCTTCATCTTTCCGTGTTTAGGATAGTACTTTCTAGGAAGAATGTCTTTAGCCCTTCCAAAGCTGCTCAGATATCATCACTGAGAAACCCCAAGGGTCAGAATTTACTAGTATTTCTTTTCCTCTTTTTTCTTTCTCTTCTCTTCTCTTCTCTTCTCTTCTCTTCTCTCTCTTCTCTTCTCTTCTCCTCTCCTCTCCTCTCCTCTCCTCCCTTCCCTTCCCCTCCTCTTTCTCTCTCTCTCTCTCTCTCTCTCTCTCTCTCTCTCTCTCTCTCTCTCTCTGTTATGGAATACATACAGAGGGTTTCTATAGTGAAGCAAATTAACATGTTGGTCATCTCACATAGCAACACATTTCTTTCTGTTTTCATCACCACACATATTACACACATACTTTCTCTCCCAATGACACAACACCTGAAAACTCACAATCATGAGAGAGGAGATGAAAACAGGGTGCTCAGTGCAGGCACCACCATGGTGGCTGATGCCCTGGGCCATTCTTCCAAGATCCCTTCACCATCCAGGAAAGACCTAGGATGACCCTTCACTAGATGAAGTCTAAGAACTTAAGAGGAAAGACAGAACTAATTTTTTCTGGACCCGAATCAAAATGTAGATTCAGATATATCTGTACACTTCTTTATCTGTGAAATCTTAGGGGGAGGGGAGAACAAATTAAATTGCTTTAGTTCACATGGAATAAATTTTACTGATTAATGAATATAAGGATACTGACCCCTGGTTCTAGAGAGAGCAGGCCCCAGATCACTTTAGGTGCTGCTGCTTTAATGATGTACACCACATTCATATAGGCAGGTTGGCCCCAGGAATCTGCATTCCATGTGCTTTCCATGACCAGCTTGGACAAGTGATTTGTTGTGCTTTCTCTCTTCACTCCAAGTATTTACTCTTCTACCTGCTCTGCTTTGAATGTGGTTTGTCCTCCAAGTGTTCATGTGTTGGAGGCTTGGTCCTCAGTGTGGTGATGCTGGGATGTAGTGGAACCTCTGAGCGGTGGAGCCTACTGGGAGGCAGTCAGGTAATTGGAGATATTGCTTTGGGAAGAGATTAAGTTTTTATGGAATATAATGGGTTGTTAGAAATGAGCAAGATCAGCCCCTCTCTGCTGCCTGGCTTCCTGACCATAATGTTCTCACTATTGTGATGCCACCCACAGTGGGTCCTCACAGAGACCCCCAAGGCTGGTACCCTGGGGTCTTCAGAACTGCAAACTATATAAACTTCTTTACAAATTATCCAGCATTGGATATTTTGTGATTGCAACAGGAAATGGACTAAAGCACTACTTAATTTTGCATTTGTGATTTTTTGTCTCCCTTTTCATCATGAGGGATCCATATTATATGTATTTCATTCCCACAAAGTTGACTGTACATGTTCTTCACGTGCATAATTATGTAGAAAATCTCTATTCACGAATAACCCCATAACTATGAATTAAGAGAATATTTTTGCATAATACTCTCAGATGCAGAAGTAATAAAATTAGGAGAAAAAACACAGAGAATGTGGATTTCTATTTCAGAAATGTAGTAAATAGCCTGGTCATGAATATTGTCTTCAACTCTCTGGATACACATATGATAATAACTATTTCATAAGTGTGTGTGTGTGTGTGTGTGTGTGTGTGTGTGTGTGTGTGTAAGCTGAACCTCATTTACTCTTCACAAGCATCTGTTGAGGTACATACCATAATTCATTTTAATAATTAAAAAACTGAGACACCAAGAAATTAAGTAAATTTCCTGAGGTTGCCTCTAATATAAGGAACACCTGGTTGTTGACCCAGGCCATCTGAGCCCAGAACTTGGGCTTTTCATCTCCATGCTAAACCAACTGTGTAAATGTTTGAAATGATAATTAAGTGGCATAGAAACAGATTCTTATTTTGTTTTCTATTACCAAATACTCCCCATGTCTCTCAGGATTTTGGTCAAATGAAATCATGTAAGCTTTGCAACTCAGTGAGACCCTGTTTCAAAATAAATAAAATAAAAATGGGGCTGGGGGTGTATCTTGGTGGTAGAATGCCCTTGGGTTTCATCCCCAGTACTGCAAAAAGAAAGAAAGAAGGAAGGAAATAAATAAATAAATAAATAAATAAATAAATAAATAAATAAATAGCTGGTAACTTTCCATTTTTTAAAAGTGGATTTTAAAGACAGGTGTGGTGGCACATACCTGTAATCCCAGGACTTGGGAGACTGAGGCAGGAGGGTCAAAATTCAAGGCCAGCCTCAGCAACTTAGTAAGTCCCTGTTTCAAAATAAAAAATAAAATAGGGCTGAGAGTGTAGCTGGGAGGTATAATGCTATTGGGTTCAACTCCCAGTACCCCCAAAAAGTGGATTTTTAGTTCATGGAGTAGGTGTATCATTCTCTGTGCACAGTGAAAGGTTAATTAAACCACTATGAAATGCAGAGGCAGCCAGGGCCTTGTCTCTGAGGTAATCAAATCATAAGTGATTTATTTTCAAGATGAAGCTTATGATATTCTGTTGCCAGTGGGCTGTGTGCATCCTTCTGCTTTAACAACACGTACTTCTTTCTTCACCAGAAACATTAGGTTACAAAAGCCAATCTCATCTACATCTTTACAATGTTGTTTATCATCTTTCTGTATGCAGGAGGTAGAACTGGAAAAGAAGCAGCCAAATTGGATTCCAGCTAGGATTTGTCCTGACTTAAAACACTTTCAGAAGCCATTCAGAATGACTCTGATTTATCATTAAGCCCTCTGAAGCCGTTTATTTGGGGCCAGCTTTTCAGGGATAGGACATCCATTGTGTGCCAGATATTGGGAATTATAACACAGCTGATGAAGTGTGACAACACAGAGACCATTGGATTTGCAGGAGATTATAAGAGGGTGTTAGGAGAGTCAGCAGCTATTAGTCTGAAAATGGCTGTGAGCAGAGAGAGAAAAGGGAAATAAGGAAATATGTTCTATCTGGCTGCCTGTCTCGCGGTCCCTGGGTTCAGATTACATTAGTTCTCATTCCCACGACCCCTTTTACCTACCCCTGCAGATTTTTAGCATCTACTCCTACCCACTCCCTTTCTCCCAAGCAGGGATCATACAAAACTAGGAGCAGGGTTGGGAAGTGGATTGATGCTATGGCTGTGCATCATGGGTGATTAATTCAGCCACGTTATGGACACATTTATGTAAAGGACAAACCTTTGTGCTAATGAAGTTGTAGCTAACCCATAAAATCCAAAATACTTCATAAACTCTGAGTCCTAATCTTGTGTACTCAGAGCTGCATCCACTTGAAGGTGTTCTAGGTCAGCCTGCCCCCTTCCCACATAGCATGCCCAGTGCACACAGCATACCTAGGGAAGGCCAGTAGAGGAAAGTGATGGGTTGTTTCAACATCTTCAGCAATATTTTCTAAAAAATGACCAATGTGTACACCTTGTGATCAGCCACTGTACTTTGATGACTCCATCCTAAGAGGAAAAAAATGTTCTAGTATATAGGGTAATAAGTTCAAGGGTATTACTGCAGCATAGTTTCTCATGGTAAAAGAGAAAGAGAAGGAAAAGAGGGAACGGGAGGGAGGAAGGGAAGGTCTAGTAGAAAGCAATCTGCATTTCCAACAATAACTAGTGTCAAGTGTTATAGTTTGGGCCTGGAGTGTTCCCCAAAGGCTTATGTGTCAAAGGCTTTACACTCCAGGACAGCAATGCTCAAAAGCATGGCTTTGGGAAGTGATTGGATCATGTGAGCTCTGGACTGGTCCACTGATAGATTCATAGCTGAATAGACTGTTGTGAGATAGTAGAAACTGTAGGAGGTGGGAATGAGTTGAAGGGAATGGGTCTTTGGGGGGCATGCCCTTAGGGACTATATCTAGTCCCTGGTCCCTTCCTCTTCTCTCTCTTCTCTCCTCCTCCTCCTCCCCCTCCTCCTCCTCCTCTTCCTCCTCCTCCTCCTCCTCCTCCTCCTCCTCCTCCTCCTCCTTCTCCTCCTCCTCCTCCCCCTCTTCCTCCTCCTCCTTCTTCTTTTCTCCCTCCCTCTCTCTCTTGCTCTCTCTCCCTCTCCCTCTCCCTCTCCCTCTCCCTCTCTCTCTCCCTCTCCCTCTCCCTCTCCCTCTCTCTACTTCCTGGCTGCCATGAGCCACATAACTTCCTCCACTAAGCCCTCCCACCATGATCTTCTGCCTCACCTCTGGCCCAGAGCCATGGAGCCAGTCGACCATGTACTGAAACCTCTAAACCATGAGCCAAAATAAGTCTTTGTTCCTTAAAGTTGTTTTTCTAAGGCATTTTGCAATGGCAATGAAAAACTAACACTGAACACATAGAAAATACATGTTATGAAATAGTACACATCTATAAAAGAGAATGAGTTAAATTTATATGCATGAACCTGGAAGGATGGCCACGGAGATTATTATGTGAAGAAGTCAATTACAGAGTAATGTATGTAATGCCATATGATCAAATTTTAAACTACTAGGACTTAGTGTCCCTAGAAAATGTGCCAGCAAGATGTCATCCGTACATTTGAGGCAGCTCGTCTACCTATCTATAATGCAAAAGAAAGTTTAGACCATAAACCTGGTTGGTTTTAATCTAGTTCTTCTTGGTCACGGGATGGACTTCATAGCATGAGCATCCCCTGCCTAAGCATCTACTACCCTGGTAATCCTCATGAAGTAAGAATACCTAAGAATACTTCATGTTTCCAAAGGAATCACTGCGATTTGGAGTTTCTGTGGAGTGTTAGACTGAGGAACAGAAAGGAGGAAGGCATTTAAGACTTACCTTTTCAAAATACATATGCCCTTGCCTCACCCCAGACATATAAAATCTTAATTTCCAGAAGGTTGGGAATGAGAGATGGGGAGAAAAGCCAGAACATATAAAAGCACCTCAGAAGACCTGGCCAGTCTTCCTTCCTTTTTAAAAACTCAGTTGAAAATAACTCTTAAAAGTATATGCCCTACTTCAATTACCAAAAAGCAGCTGTAACTATATAGTGACTATGGCATTTACAATGTGCCAGACACATGATTAAGGTATTCACAAAACCGATTAATTTAGTTCTCACAACAACCTACATGGGAGGTGTTTATTATCATCCTCATTTTGTAAGGTGAGACTAGACAGAGGTAAGGTGAAGAGTCAATACAGAGCTCAATAGTGATGGAGCCAGAGTTCAAAACCCAGGAAGTCGCCGGGGCGTGGTGGCGCACGCTTGTAATCCCCACGCTTGGGAGGCGGAGACAGGAGGATCGTGCAGGTTTGAAGCCAGGCTTGCTGGCTTAAGAGACCCTGTTTCCAAATAAAAAATAAATTAAAAAATAGGTGTCTGGGAATGTAGCCCGGAGGTAGAAGGGTTTCCAGGAACCTCAGTAGTAACACACACACACACACACACACACACACACACACACACACACACACCAGGAAGTCTAGCTTCATTGTTCATAGGGAGAGATATGAATCTGAGCCAGCACAAGCCAGGCTCATGAGCTCGAGGACATTATATTATCCCTTGGAGGAGGTCTAGAGCATCATTCTTCTCACAGTTCACCCATGCCTCAGTCCTGGTCACCAAATTGCACTTCCCTTTTGAATTGTGTGCTCAGAGAAATGATTCTGAGAAAAATATGCTGCATTTTGTTTCTCTCCTGAAATTTCCTCCCTAGGTACCTCCCCTGCCATGGAAACAGACTCCTTTCCTAAGCAGAGAACTGTGCTGACTCTTCCATTAGGAGCCTGCAAAATGGAGCTGAAACATCATAATGTCTAGTTCTTGACCGTGTACCTAACAGGTGTCACTTTGCAGACTCATCTGTAAATTAGCCCGGGAGTCCTGGCTTGCCTCTGCAATTACTTGCCTAGGCTAAAAGGAAGTGAAGGAGACAGGCGTGTCAATGTTCTTTTCTCTAAAGAAGACTTGTTCTCAGCCCAAAACGTGGTAATTAAGTCTTTCTTGCCTTCGAGAATTATGATGCTATGGGGGAAAAAAATATCCTAAGTGTTAGGAGCCAGTTTTTCCAATGTGTAACAGTGTTGTCAACTAACTCACTCAGCTTTCTGAACCTCAGTCTGGCCATAAAATAGGACCATTATGCGCTGCCCTAGTTATATTACAAGGTTGTTGTGCTAATCCAAGATTCAGATATTTTGGCTTTACATCCATTGTGGCCATCCATACACCCATCATTCCTTCATTCAACACATATCATATATTTTAATCTTCATTGATATATATAGATACATATATACAATGATACATATATGCACTGATTAGCCCATATATATGGGGGGGGAGCACGCAAACGTGAGCAGAGGGCACAAAAGGAGAGAGGCACCCTCTTGGAACAATTTGGAACAAGCATTGAAGATAGAGGAATGAGGTGATTAAGAGTATGGCGTGATCAGAGACCTATAGCAGCCCACACCCCACATTCTAAGAGTATACATGGTATTCTAAGTCGTCTATGGGCATAAATTTCCAAGGTTTTCTTAAAGACAAAGCCATCTTTTTCTTATCTAGTCTGGGCTCCTTAGCTGGAATCTTCTCTCTAGATGCCCATGGCTCCCTCTCTTACCAAGGGCAGCTGGTAAATAAAGTGAACTTCGTTTACAAGCCAGGCCTGCACCTTAGATCCAGATACAGGGGAGGAAATTCATGGCGTGCTTTAAATCTATGTCTGATAAAAGATTAACCTTAGGTTTTACATATTATATATAAAGTGCAGGTTCTGCATGACTCAGAAAAGGATTTTAAAGGTATTTCATGGTGTGCTTCTTAGTATGAGATATAAATTAATGGTACTTTGAATTTATAGTGTTTCACCATGTATTGTAGGATTTATCTTTGAAGTATCTCAAGAAGGTA